>NC_090443.1:554159101-554837306 GCF_031143425.1 Pleurodeles waltl | reverse complement strand
TTCCCCCCTTGGGGGCAGATCGGCCTATTATTATTAGGCCAATCTGCCCCTAAGGGGAGCAGAAACCACTAGACAGCAGCGATTTTTTGTGTTGTCAGTTTCACATGAGGGAAGCGACCCCTTAGGCAAGGGTCGCTCCCCTGGGGACAAAATTATCTTTAAGCCATTAATAAAAATAGGCCGATCTGCCCCTAAGGGGGACAGAAACCTCTAGACCCCAGGGATTGGTATTTTGTTTGCATCAGTTTCACACATGGGGAGCGAACCCTTAGGTAAGGGTTGTTCCCCTGGGGGGCAAACCTATTTTAGGCCATTTCTGCCCCCCTTGGATGCAGATTGGCCTATTTTTATTAGGCCGATCAACCCCCAATAGGGGCAGAAACCATTAGACACCAGGGATTTTTTGTGCGCCAATTTGATGCAAGGGGAGCAACCCCTTAGGCAAGGGTCGCTCCCCTGTGGGAGGGAGGGAGGGGGGGGCAAATTTATTTTAGGCCTTTTCTGCTCCCTTAGGGGGCTGATCGGCCTATTTCTATTAGGCCGTTCTGCCCCCGGGGGGGCAGAAACCACTTAGGCACCAGGGATTGGTGTGGGTCTAGGTGTATGTTTTGTTAGGGGGGGGGCAGCCCCTTGGGCTAGGATCACTCCCCATGGGGGCACATTACTGTTGGCCACACCTGCCCCCCTTGGGGGCACATTGGCATATTTGTGGAAGGCCCATCTGCACTCAAGGGGCGCAGAAAGCCCACCAGAGACCAGGGAAGATTTTTTTTTCAAAATAAGAGGGTGGGGGTATGGCCATACCCCCACCCCAAATAAATGGGGCCAAAGTTGTTCTGCCCACCAGTGGGCAGATGGGACAATTACCCCAGACCCACACCCGGGGGGGGGGGCTGAAAGTCTACTAGATGCCAGGGAATTTAAAATAAAATAGTGTGGTGGTGGCTACCAACTAGTGTGGGCATGGCTATCCCCCCACCCCAAATGAAGGGGGTAACAGTCTTTCAGCTCTCCCCCGCACACTAAAACATCTTATCCCAAGCAAGCAAGGGGACATTTGATTATTTTGGGTTTTGGTTGTACATTTGGCCATGAGAGCTTGGCTACCTCTCAAAATCGTCCCACTTGGAATGGTGAGGGCTACACCTGTTAGACTTTGGGACGCGCTGCCATAAAGAAAAATCCACAAGACCTGAACACGTCTGAAAACTTAACATCTGGGTGAGTCTATGGTGGTGTACCTCACATGCACCCTGTACCATTTTCTTACCTACAATGCCATGGAAACCTACAACTTTGCTGGAAACCCCACAATGTGGGAAAAATTTGAGGTTTGCTGAGGATTCTGGGTAAGAAAACACTGGGGGGTCCATGCAAGTCACAGCTTCCTGGACTCCCTCGGGTGTCTAGTTTTCATTAATGTCTGGATTTGGTAGGTTTCCCTGTATGGCTGCTGAGCCCAGGACCGAAAACGTAGGTGCCCCCACCTCAAAAACAGGTAGTTCTGTATTTTATAATTTTGATGTGTACAGATAGTGTTTTTGGGCATTTCCTTTTGCGGGCACTAGGCCTACCCACACAAGTGAGGTACTGTTTTTATCGGGAGACTTGGGGGAACGCTGGGTGGAAGGAAATTTGTGGCTCCTCTCAGATTCTGAGGTAACAGAACCCGGTGAGAGCCCCACACGTCACCCCATCTTGGATTCCCGTAGGTGTCTAGTTTTCAAAAATGCACGGGTTTGGTAGGTTTCTTTAGGCGCTGGCTGAGCTAGAGGCCAAAATCCATAGCTAGGCACTTTCCAAAAACACAGCTGTTTTCTTTGGGAAAAAATGGCGTCCATGTTGTATTTTGGGGCATTTCCTGTCGCGGGCGCTAGGCCTACCCACAGAAGTGAGGTACCATTTTGGGTGGAAGGAAATTTGTGGCTCCTCTCAGATTCCAGAACTTTCTATCACCAAAATATGAGCGAAATGTGAGGAAAAAGCGTTTTTTTGGGGCCAAATTGAGGTTTGCAAAGGATTCTAGGTAACAGAACCTGGTGAGAGCCCCACAAGTCACCCCATCCTAGATTCCCCTACATGACTAATTTAAAAAAATGCTTAGGTTTGGTAGGTTTCCCTCGGTAACGGCTGAGCTAGAAGCCAAAATCTACAGCTAGGCACTTTGCAAAAAAAGACGTCAGATTTCACTGTAAAAATGTGATGTGTCCATGTTGCGTTTCCTGTCGCGTGCATTAGGCCTACCCACGCAAGTGAGGTACCGTTTTTATCTGTAACCTTCGGACAACACAGAATAGCAAAACAAGTGTTATTGCCCCTTGTCTTTCTCTATATTTTTTCCTTCCATATGTAAGACAATGTGTATAAAAGACGTCTATTTGAGAAATGCCCTGTAATGCACATGCTAGTATGGGCACCCTGGAGTTCAGGTGTGCAAATAACCACTGCTTCTCAACTCCTTAACTTGTGCCCATTTTGGAAATACAAAGGTTTTCTTGATAACCCTTTTTCACTCTTTATATTTCAGCAAATTAATTGCTGTATACCCAGTATAGAATGAAAACCCATTGCAAGGTGCAGCTCATTTAGTGGCTCTGGGTACCTAGGGTTCTTGATGAACCTAGAAGCCCTACATATCCCCGCAACCAGAAGAGTCCAGCAGACGTAACAGTGTATTGCTTTAAAAAATCTGACATCACAGGAAAAGGTTACAGAGTAAAAGATGGAGAAAAATGGCTGTTTTTTTCACCTTGGTTTAAATATTTCTTTATTTCAGCTGTTATTTTTGTAGGAAAACCTTGTAGGATCTACACAAATTACCCCTTGCAGAATTGTGTCTACTTTTCAGAAATGTTTAGCTTTCTGGGTTCCAGCATTGGTTTTACATCCATTTCTGCCACTAACTGGAAGGAGGCTGAAAGCACAAACAATTGTAAAAATGGGGTATGTCCCAGTAAAATGCCAAAATTGTGTTGAAAAATTGGGTTTTCAGATTCAAGTCTGCCTGTTCCTGAAAGCTGGGAAGATGGTGATTTTTAGCACCGCAAACCCTTTGTTGATGCCATTTTCAGGGGGGAAAAACACAAGCCTTCTTCTGCAGCCCTTTTTCCCATTTTTGTTTTTTAACTAAATTTTCACAGTATTTTGGCTAATTTCTTGGTCTCCTTCAGGAGTCCTTCAGGAGAACCCACAAACTCCTGGTAGTTCTAGAATCCCTAGGATGTTGGGAAAAAAAAGACGCAAATTTGTTGCTGGCAGCTTATGTGGACAACAAGTTACGAGGGCCTAAGTGCGAACTGCCCCAAATAACCTAAAAAAAGGCCTGGCACCTGAGGGAGAAATGGCCTGGCAGCGAAGGGGTTGATAAAATTAAGACTTTCCGTTATAAATACTAGGAAAATATACATAATACTCCATAGATCCAATGGTTGGTCAGATTTACGTTTTAAAGCGGTTGGATATCTGAATGAGAAGACCTTTGTAGGCACCGGCCTCCTGCCCCAAAGAACGCTTCCAAACACTGCCAGCATTGCAACGTGCAAGCCAAGTGTGCTGTAAAGTGATAATTGAGAGTTGGGCACCCTACACCCGTCTCACCAACCTTGGAGCAAATTCAAACGCAGGCCGCTCACAACCACCTCACATAGGCCATGTTTAGAGCTCACTTCTTCGAGAACACCTCTGAATTTTTTTGCCATCTTCGTTTAAAGTTGGAAAGATCATGGGTTTGCGCAACATATAGTTCAAGCTAATGATATACAGCAGACATTTACCAACCAACCTGCAAGAAACTAAGTAACGGCGAACCGATTGCATGATTTATTTTACACCCCATGAATACAAAAGCAAGGACTGCAGTACCCCCCCTCGATTAGTTACTTTACCAGTCAACGTGTCACAGCACGCCCGCGGACCGCACCGCGCGGCTGTTTGACGTCAGCGCGTACACTGCGCGGGGCGGGCGTGTACTACCTGCTCGTCGAGTTAGACACTACGCTAGGCTGCAGGTAAGAAGCTGTTAGCGCACTCTCTTTAATCTCAATGAGCCTGGTTACCATTTGGCTTAAAGTCACGCTGACCAAAGCGCGCTGTTAGTGGATGACAATTTCGTCCACAAAATTGAACGGTAACAAGAGCAAAGTATGTGTATAAGATCCATAGTAGGAAGTAGCCGCTCTTCCACTTTGTACTTACACGGGTTGATTCTGTCCTTTGTCTTTAAAAGAACAAGTAGAGGCAATTCTGACCTCGCAGTGTATTGGCATCTAGGCCTCTGAGCTTTCTCTGAACCGTCCAGAGCGCCTGGCCTCTGTTTCCTCCATAAACCGGCGGGGACGTCGGGTCTGCGTCACTACTGTAAATCGGCTTGGGCAGCCCGGCCCCTAGTCCCTCTCAGTGAGTTGGGCATCTAGCAGTTTATCCCCGGATTGTACCGATTGATTAAGGTAGGCCTCGTTAATAGCTGGAACAACCTGACCCTGTCCACTTAAATGTGGGCGGGTTATGGCAGCCATGCCTGAGCTTCCTCTCTGACTCAATTATGGCACCCAAAGACAACCAAGAAGTGAGCATGCCTACGTAAATCAATTGGTTTATGGTGATAGCAGAGACCTGGTTGTTTAATCTCCCCTCTACTTTGAACTTGCTTGGCAAACGGGCATGCCCTCTTCCAAGGCATGAAGCTTAACCATGAACCTATTCATTTGATCGGGATCTTGCAATTGCCGAGGGGCCACATCCACAACGAGCTGATTAATTGGCAATTCCTAATTAAGAGGCTTCTGAAACTTGTCGCAGCAGAGAATCGTCTGAGGTACCCAGTTTCTCAGCAGGAGAAAAATTCATAATCTCTCTCCTATGCCCCAATAAATTCTCCATTATGATTTATGAAGTGTATTTGCCCTTAAAGTAGAAGAAGGTGGGAGGTTTGGCTGCTTAATCGGAGGCCATAGAATCGGGAAAAAAAACGAAACTACCTTCTTGGTAGTAGCCACAGAAGAATCATCTTTAAAGGTAGCCAAGGTCTGAAGTACAATCCTTCTAATCCTCTCCTACTTTCTACGCATGCTCCCATTTGGAGAAGGGAAAATGACAGATGAAGAGGGGCAATGTGTTTCTTCTGGAGGAGTGCTTTCCAATCTTTCCACAGAGGGCACAGCAGCAGAAACACGCTGCCTCCGAGCAACCGAGGAAGGAGCAAACAGCAACCTCTCCGAGTAGAAGGAATGGGGAGAGCCAGGCTTTCCCTCTGTGAGCAGGAGTCCATTTTATCAAGGGGTAGGTGCTCCCGCGAATTAGGGCACCTTCTTCCATGGCCTGACCAGGAAAGAAACAACAGCCCAAACCCAGCAGGGACCTCTTCGTCCCTACTCCAGTCCACGGGAACAAAAAATAGGAGACTAGAGTGCCAGCCCCCTTTATGGCACCCAGGTGGGTGGGTCTGGCAGGTGGAAATCATCCTGTTTTTTTGCTCCTATCGTGTGGTAACATTACCTCACTTTGTAATTACTATGCCAAAGAATAATCATTATTACCGTTAAGTAACCGGGGCAATCCTTTCTAAGAGGCGAGGCCTATATTATTGAAGGCATGTCTTAGAACAGATACAGTTCTGTGCTGCCCACAGCTTACTACCCAACTAGTATTTTGGTGCCACTCTGTGGGCTTTTTGTTATTGTAACCAGACATGTCACACAGAAACAGGCATGCATCTAAAACGAGCCCAAGCTATTGGCTTTGCCCATGCTCATTAGCAGTATCAGATACATGAGAAAAACAATGCTTTTGATGTGAATAAATATAACTGCAAATGTGTAAATTTTAAAACTGAGACCGAATTAAGTATTACTAAGTTATGTGGCGGGGTAGTAATCTTCGGAGTGTCTTAATCATTTCCATTCTTCCTTTTCATACAACGTTCCTCGGCAGTCGTTCCGTCAGACACGTATGAACTTTTTCACCCCACATCTTTCTGAAATCCTCTTTTTGCGTGTTTCACACCTCTTCTTTCTTCAGCATCCTTTTTCACACTTTCATGTACTTCCTTGCCTCTCCTTCACTTTATCAGCTCTTCTAACACACCTTGTCCACAGATTCACTTGTAAGCACTGCATTTTCTTTTGCCCTGTATCAACAGCTGTATACCCACTTCAAACACTTCGTCATAAAATTTCAATTACAGTTGGCACACATGGGCATTGCTCTGTAGTATAAAGTTTTATTGCTTAGTTAATAAAGATTGTTATGAAACATACCCAAATGAGTGTTAAAAACGTACACTAAATACAACTCTATAAAAAAAGCTACAATTCTAAAATCAAGCATTCACATTTAGTTTTGTGAAAATGAACTTTAGGAGCTCAGCAAAGCAAGATAACTCCGAGATGTCCCTTGTGCTCAAACACTATCTCTGAGAGTCCCTGCGTGTTCAAATCCCCCCTCATTGAAAAATTGGTTTAACTAGAAGCTGCCTCTCTACTGCTGCTCCTGAGCAGCAACACAGGAGACAGATAATTGTTTCTTGGAAAGAGCGCAGTCTGCAGTGGTATGATTCATGTGATGATGTGACTCATTTTCTCCAGTATTCTTTGAGTGGGTAGAGCTGTAATCACCAATTGTTTGTATTCCAATCGATCCTATTCATTGCACTACGTATTTTTGGCATGTAGTGTATCATATGAGTCACATAGAAACATAGGTTCAGAGGAAAGTGCTAAGATCTTGCGTGCCCAATAGTAGTTTCAGCTTTCTTTTCAGTAAAGATTGTAAGGCTTATTTGGAAATTCATTTCTGCCATTCAGAATGAATTTCCAGAGCTGTGATTGCGCTTCCCAAATAGTGCACCCGTAGATTTTTGGTGCAACCTTTGTCATCAGTGACCTTCTTGAAATTGAATTTTAGACTTTCGGTTGCAGTGTTTTATGCTGTAGTTGTTGTTTAGGAAAACTGCATTACAGGCAAGATCTTGCATGTGTAAACCAAACCGTATGTGCACTTTTGAGCATTTTGTGTAGTCTGGGAGACGAAATAATTGTCTGAAGGCTTCACGTGAATTTTATCTAGTTAAGGACTGATTTTTGCTGAAAAGATAGATAGCTCGTAAGAGAGAGATAGCAGGAACTTCACCCTGATTACTTTAAGGATGGTGTACGCTGACGGGCTTTAATTCTGTCAAAGTGGAAATATTTAAGTAGCAGCTGTTGTTTTTTTTTTTTTTTTTTTTTTTTTAAATGCCTGAAAACTGGTGGTTGCTGTTGTTGGGCATCTAAATTCCAAGGCAGTTTTCTAAGGGTATAAAAAGTACAATTCCTTTGGTCCTAGAAACCATTTTTTTGCAGCTTTATTTTTATATTTCCCAATTATCATGTTCTAAGGATCTCTGGAGCCCTATTTTAGTCTGGTCCAAGATTAGAAGGCCATCCTCGTACTGTAAAATCCACAAGTCACACAAATAAAGGGGGCCTAGAGGCATTGGTTGACTTGTATGCCGTATTAGACCATAGTTTTCTGGGTTGGTCCTATCTCCCTTTTTAGGGTTGAGCTTGCGCATGTGTTTTGCTTGCAAGATGCTTTAGTAGTAGCCCCGTCCATGTCACGTCAGTGTCTTTCATTGGTTTGTGGGCTTGACTTTCAAAATCTGCTTGCTTTCATTAGTGGAAGGCATGCATACGTCATGCCTTTTCCTGTGGTTAGCCCTCCTCGAGCGCAACGACCGAGTACTGAAAAAATGCGAGGTTCGCTGTTTCCCGTCATGTTTCTGGACTACTTTTTATATTTTTTTCGCAGCGTGATCTCACTTGGCAGAAGTCGAGCGCTTGCATGACATCGACCCTGTTACATAGTTAATTGCACTTTTGCCGGTTACATAGATAATTGCACTTTTGTCGATAGGTTTCACTACGAGTGAACTGTAGCAGCACGATCACTTTTTTTTTTTCATTTAATGTGGCAAGAAAAATCCGGTTGTTTTGTTGCTGTTAAACACATTCCCTCAAGGAATCAATTTGGCGGTCTGGTCTGAAACCCTTTGTTCGTTATCTAATTACCATCTTTTGTCAATGTGAACTTAGCAACCTCAAACTCCAGATAAAGTGCTTTTAAACACATGCTGCTCCAGTTCACACTTCTTTGAGAAAAACCTCCATGCATCTGCATTCTTTCCAGGATACTTTTATTTTCATTCATTAATGGAAAAACAAACAAATTCACATTTAAAAAAAACGGTTCATTTTATTGGATTTGCTGGTTCAGGTGCTATTTAAAAATACGCTTGTTTCCGGTCCAGGGAGGACCTGGCCTGGCAGTTCGGGCTGGACTGTTCCCATGAGGAACAGGGTCAAGACTGATTTGCATATGGCTGGGTCCAAACTGGGGTGGCATGGTGAGCAAAAGAACGATGGATTAAACCCAGATCTGTGACTGGGGGTGAGTGTTTGCATTGTCAGCACTCCGTCCATCATCCTTTTGTGTTGCTATTTAAAAATACCTACCATTTTGCCGAACTATATTGTAAAAAAAAAAAAACTTTACTTGGGAATTGAAACCACTTTTCTAACTACAGCTTTATTTTACACAGGTTTTACCTTTCTCTATAGATTTGATTGTTGCAATTAAATGTACATTCTTTGCGAAAAACATAGGTGTACTAAACAAATACCCATAAAAACGTGCTTTGGGTGCTTTCGTGTTGTTTCTTGTTAACTTAGGAAACACATGGTATATTTAGTTTGATTTGCAGTTTTTTTGGGCTCATTTACTTTTCTAATAGGGACCCTCCTTTTTTTAATCCACGAGAGGAGCGCTCTTTCACAAACATTGCTATTGTGGAGCTGAATTGGTTTTTAACTCTTTATTTACGGTCTCCCTTCACGACAGACTTGTGTGCCTTCGGTTTGCTTTTATTTCACTTTTTACTCTTTCTGTTTTTCTCCCTTCTCTCCCTCTTCCTCCTTTCTTGCTCTCTCACTCTCCCTCTTCTCTATCTCACCCTCCTATCTTTCTCTCTCCCTCTCTGGCTTTCTCTTCCTCCCTTTTTTCTCTCTCCCTCTCTGGCTTTCTCTCACTTTCTTTTTTTCTCTCTCTATTTCTCAGTCTCTCATTCCTCTCTTTCTCCCCCTCTCTTTCGTCTCTCTATTTTTCATTCTTTATTTCTCTTTTTCTTTCTGTCTCTCTCTTTCTATATTTTACTATCTCACCCTTTCTCTCTCACTTTCTTTTTTCTGTCTTTCTCCCTCCTTTCTCTCTTCCCTTTCTCCTCTCTTTCTTCCTCTTACTTTTCTTCTCTCTTTCTGATACCTCTCTAATTCTATCTCTCTCGCCCCCTCTTTCTCTCTCTCTGATTTCTCTCTTCCCTCACTTTCTTCTCTCCCTCCCTGTCTCTCTCCAACTCTCTATCCATCCTTTCTCTATCCCCCTCTCTCTCCCACCCTCTTTCTCTTTTCCTCACTCTTTCTCTTTTCCTCACTCTTTCTCTTTTCCTTTCTTCTCTTTTTCTTTCTCTTTTGATCTATTTATCTTTCTCTGTCTTAATCTCTCACACTCTGCTTCTCTCATTCTGTCTCTCTTCTCTATCTCTCACTTCTCTCTCCCTCTCTGACTCTGTCTCTCTTCTCTTACCACATTTCTCTTTCTTTCTCTCTCCCCCACTTTATCTCTTTATTTCTTTTTTCTAATTGTATGTCTCTCTCCTTCCTCCCTCTCTCTCTTCTGTGTCTTTCTATTTTTATCGCTCTTTCTTTCTCTCTTTCAATATTTGTCTCCCTTTCTCTCGCTCTCTATTTCTCCCTCTATCTGTCTCTCTGTCTCTCTAACTCTCTCCCCCCTCTTCCTCTCTTTCTATCTCTCCCTCCTTTCTCTCTCTCCATCCTCTTTCCTTCCCACTCTCTTGCTATCGCTCTTTTTCTCTCTCTCTTTTTATTTCTCTCTCTCTTTTGATCTGTTTCTTTCTATCTTACACTCTCTCTGTCTCCTGTACCAACTGGGAGTAGTTTCTGTTTAAAGGGCCTTGTTTGAAAAAATATTCCAGTAAGCCTACTAGCCCTTTAGTTATATGCAGGGCCACTGGAATTATGTGGCAGAAAGGACCAAAATATGCACCAGGGTTAACAAATTAATGTGGCAAAAAAGTCCAGTTATGCATTCACAATGCCAATAGTTCCAACTCAGTTAAATGCGAGACCTATTGCATTGCAAATGCTTGTTATGGTTTGGAAACCGGATGGAGTTTTGCCACGGAATTTGGACATATGCCAGGTCATAAGAATAAAAAAATAAAAAAAGGATGTAGCCTGGTCGCCCAGTTGTCTAAATTCAACTTGTATTTTGAACAGGGAATTCATTTGGTCCTGGCGCCCCATTTGATCTCGCATCACTAGGCCCTCCGGGGATGGTGGCAGGGACACCTGGCAAAAATGTGTTGACTTGTGAGTACTATTTTACTAGCTCACAGCTGGAGCTGCAGTAGGAGACTGGTGACCCTACAGTCTTCGGTCCCAACCGGCTTTGCTCTCTGTCAGCAGTTAGCTATTTCTTGGTGTTGCCCACTTCGGGAACATGATGCACTTCTCCTGCCAGGTACTCTTCTGTCTCTTAGCAAGCAGGCAGACGTTTCCAGCAAGTTGAAAACATAAGGTAATGTTTGTTCACCTCTTGGAGACTGGCTATAATGTAGATGCAAACCCCAGTTACACAACATTCCTTTGAGTACTCTAAAGGAGCACTCTTTGCCTTTGTCTTGAGGAACTTGGATTTGGAAGAAACTAGGGTAGTTTGGATCTCACTTTTATATACATTTTGCAGACATATAATGTTGAGCCACCGTCTAAGGTTTCGTACCAGTTTTGGATGCTTCTGTTTAAAATGCTACTTTCAGGCTGCTCTTCAGGCGCAGCCTTTGTGCAGGGTGATGGCTTTCACAGCAGGTAGCAATGGGGCTGGCTCTAAGCAGGAATATTAAAAACAACAAAAAAAAAGGGCACAATAGAATGCAAGATCTCTGCACCTGGCTGGCCTCAGCCTTTCCGAATCAGTAATTTGGGACAGAAAAAAACAGGCTCTGTCTAGAATCTTCCTTGCTGTGAACAATAGAAGCAACAGTTTCTTCACTACAATTTCCTGAACATCAGTGCTCTGGAAGAACTACTGTGCATCCCTCTCTTAAAATGGTCCTCATAGAATTTTTAAAGGCTTCCCTGTTTTTATCCTCCCTCGCGTCAGTGACTAGTTCTCCACCTTCCAGCCACAAGAACGCAGGCAATAAATACACTTTCACTGTGTGGGGAAGCTGTCCTCATCCATCATCTTGTACAATGCTGAACCAGGGGCAACCAAAATGAATTCCACTAACCCCATTACTGAGACTCCTACCAATGTAGATTCCTATTCCTATACATGAGGTACACACCCACTGCACATAAAAACACAGAGGATATCAGCACAAGGTTCTGGAATCCACATAATGGCACAGTAGGTTATCCTCTCTGGGGAACAGAGAAAAAGGTCTGGTCACACTACTGATAGATAACCTGGAACGCTGCCACCACCCCTTTATGTGATGCACCAGGGGATGGACAATATTCCACTGCCTATGATGAGGGCACATTTGGTACACTATCCCAGATTACAGAACAGGTTTTGGACCTCATATTAGCAGCAGCAGGCCTAGGCCTCTGTGCACATGCCTGGCTATCGTGGCTTGAGGGACAAAATAAATAAGGATATTAGTTTGAGATGCAGATGTACACTTCTGTTTACCATGCAGGGGACAGTTCCATCCCAACAAAGTGTTTCTCACCGGTTTTGGGATGAAGAATATTGGGAGTTCTGGAACTGGCAATTCAGATCTTCCCCTCATAACTTTAGTATCTCAGATCATGATTAAGTGCAAGCCTTTAGTTTGCTGATGGACACCACTATCTTTTTAAATACTAATTACACTCATGATCACCAAGTCTGTAATGGCGAGTGCAAGCCTGGGACCTCGTGACCTCATGTTTCTATTCTTGCCACAACACCCAATTTTGAGTCTTTGATAAAAGCACATATGCCTACCAAATATGCTTCCATTGGCCTCGCAAAATTGAGAAATATTGTAATACATGGTGCGCTTCTGTTATGGTAGCTCTCTTTCTTTAATGCTGTGCTCAGGGAAAGTCTTCATCTTCCTTTTTTATTGCTTTCTTTCAACGTTAAATAGGTCGACAAACAAATAATCACCATATCAAAATCCTGCATATCATTTGGAGACAAAGCTTCCTAAATGTCATACCAATAAAAACAATGTACCTCACACATTACGTTTATTCTATCCCGTCTACTTCTAAGCATGTCAGGTTATACCACAGCCTCCATTTATATACTATACAATCTGTGCATTGGTTTTCATATATTTCAAATATATTTTGAATAGCCTTTACACTTTTTTTTAAACACCTTTATTTAATTTTCTCCGAACAAAGCAAATGGACAGAACATTAACCCAAAGACGCACATATAACCAATGGTAGGGTAATTCAGCGTGAATAGACTTATCAATGAATATGTGTTATGTAAACCATTTGTATGAGCATAGGATTACCAATATGGTGCCCTGGCACTGTTAACTCTCTAACATTCATTTATACAGACATGTTTTTGGTAGTTTCCTTAAGGCCAGATGATTATTGGTTAGACCTAACTGCATTGGTTAGGCTTTCCACATCTGTGATGCTGCATATGAAAAGGAACAGTAGGCCTTCCTTCTATGGTGAGTTCAGACCACTGAAAAGCGTTTGAAGGAAGATCCTTCATGTCATCAAACCATTGTAGAATCTCAACAAATAATTTACAAAGAGACTGATTCAATGATTATCGCACCTATCACCATGGTGAGTGTATGTTTTAAAACAGAATTAAAGAATGATGCATGGGTCTGGAAGATGAGTCCCTTTAACCACCCCTACATGACAAAAGTCCATAATAACATTTGTATCACAGATAGAACTACAGACTTAACGTCAGAGGAGACATAAGACAGAATAAACATTATTCTGCATTACAGATACCATATCTGGATCAAAACAATCAGCTGTGACAAAGTCCCGGGGGGCTGGGGGGGCGGTCGAAACGAGTTGGCTACAGAGAAAGGAAGTTTTTAAATAAGAATAAAGAAGAATAAGAATGAAGAAAATATTTTTTGAACTCAGATGAGTCTTTGCATCACGTGGTTCTGTTTTGAGTTAGTTTGGAACTCATTGTGGGATCTTCTTAGTCCCAGGTTTTTATAAACATCGAAGGATTTCTATTCTTACACTCTACTCTGTCTGCCTGCATACTATTTCAATCTCGTAGGGTATTGTTGATTACCCCATGTAAAGCAATGGCCCTTTGAAAAATCATGAGCCTTAGGGAACAAAAAAGAGGTTTAATCAGGGCAGGTCAATATCATTTGGGATTCCAGTATAACAAATTGAGGTAAGTGGGATTGTCAGTGGCATTCTAGTGTCTGATATTGCAAAAAATAATTAATTCTGTCACAAGTCATAATCCACGCTTACCTGTGTATAGCTGCCAGATATTCTCCAAACCTCAGGAGTGCTGAAGTCTTGCGCTTCAAAGGATGTAATTTGTCCATTTACAGTGTGGGCGCGCGTGGTGTGAGGCTTTGCAGCTGCAACACATACTCTACGTGAAGCATGATTTGGAATCAAGACAAATTATGTTTCCCAGAATGCCCATGGGCTCTCTAGAGGTTTGTAATAGTGGCAGTCATCTTAGGTACATTGATTATAATTTCGTCATGATAATTTCCTCATTTTTCAGAGCTTTCCTCGCTAGGCAGTCTATTGTACTTAGTTACTACAGCCTTGACCTTGTTGGCAGGATTTTAGATTTAACTGCACTTTAATGCTGGGGTATGAAGGTCCTTGTTCTCACAGAAGTATTATGAATAAACATTAGAAAGTAAGGACTTGGACTTTGTTATCCACATTGTCTGCACCATGGAGTCATTCTGCCTAGGATTACAACACTGTAAATGAACTATGTAAATGGACTCATTCTATAATTATGAACTCCATTGTAATTTTTTTTAATATATCACTTGACTCTTGTGGTACTAAGGTATTGCCAGTGATGGGGAAGTGAAAGCTTACATGCGTTTCTCGAATGTAAGTGTATTCCATCCTCAAACAGGTCATCCATGTGTAATATCCCAGTGTCAGCCCATCTTTGACTACTGACAGTTGCCTCTACTTTGCCGACCTTGCAACTGCACCACATTGGTAGGTTTGTGCATATGTTAGTGTAGTTTTTGTTCCGAGCAAGCAGTGCTTTCACCATTACGTAGCAGTATCTGTCAGAGTAATTGTCTTAAAAAAATATCACTTCCACCAAAAAGTACCACTTAGGAATGATGCTTTCAGCTTGATTTTTTAAAACTTCTCTGATTGCTTCCGCGAGCCCCTTTGCCTCTTATTGTAGTTGCACTGACTAAGAAATATGTTCATAACATGTTGCACTCAGGTTGCCCAGTCTTTAATTAGAACCTGAAGTGTTCGAGTGGCCATTCTGTGCATGTACCCAGCCTAAATTAAATCCATTTGGAGCACATTCAAGACCTTAAAAAGAGTGGAACAATTTTGCAGGAATGTTTGACAATGCCAGTCAGGGAGCTTCTTCCAAAACAGCACTTTTTCACAGCTTGTCAGTGCCTGAGTTGTGTTTCTAACTATAGACAATCTTGATAAACTTGAATGCCGTGCACCTGCAGTTATAACTTATGAAATGACTCAGTTGGAAACCAGTAATATATTCCCTTGTTGACTCTTGGGCTCGATATTTCACCAACCCTATCTAAGCCATGCCAAACATTTCCAACATCCCTATATGTATCTCTGAAATAACCAGGTCGTTGACCTACAGAGAGGTGAAATGTATCTTTTAAGGTCTTATCTATCTATTTACCTTCCTTCTGAGTCAACGTAGCCAATTGTTCCATCACCAGGGCGAAGAAGCGATTAGCCGACACCCTTGACAAGTTACCCTTTGTATCTACCGGGAGTCGGAATACTTGCTCACTTCCAATCTGGTTATAGGCTCAGTGTATAGGAGTTTAACTGAGCTGTCTACTGTGTTTCCAAATCCTATTTCCCCAAGACTATAATCATGAAGTCCCAACATAAGGTATAAAGGGCTTTCTCCGTATCAGTGGGCTTCTCACCTTGGTCAGGCGATAAATCTGATACATTGGAACAACCTGCTAATGGTTGGGGGTGTATTCCTGTTTAGTATGAACGCACCATTGTTTTGCTCTATTTGGGCTAATGTGTGTAAATCTCCATGTGGGGGTTATTAGAGGTTACTGATGCTTTCATATAGTTATACATTATGGTAGATCTGAATGAGCGAGTGGTAATGGGATGCCTGTACAGGCAGCCTCTCGGCATTAGTGAGTGTTGGTTGTTTCTGAGATGTGGCAGACTGAATGGGAGATGAGTGGTGTGATTTGCTACAGGGACATGGTGTGATTAAAAACTCGAACTACGTTACAGATTGAGTATGTAACTCATTTGGTGCTAATTGGAGATTTACAAAATGCCTGAATTTGACTTGGTGCTAGTGGGATGCTGGGAGGTAGACTTGCTCCAGAGCATTCCATTAGTGCAAGGTCTGGTTTAAAGAGGCGACTGTTTGCCATTGTCTTTTTCATTTAGTTTAACAATAGGGTGCACACTGTTGCCATGGTCACCGTGGTCAGTAGCACAACGTTTTGTTAAGGACATGCTAACAATGTGAAGGTAAATTACTTTGCTCTACGTACCGAAATGGATTGAGTGGCATAGTTGTTTGTCATATAATTCTTGGGGTTTGTATTGGAACTATCATCCTAGCTGGTGCCCCACAATCCATTTTCATTCTAGTCACGCAATTCTACATTCTATTGCCAGACTTGTCACCAACACGCAAAAAAAATCCCTTTCTCTGCTCCTCCCTGATCTTCATTGGCTGTCACTTTCTGCAATAACCTATTTTAAAAAGTGTTACCTGATCTATAAGGCCATCCATCTGGACTAATCTCATTCCTGTTCTAGTTAGTCGCTACCCCTGATGGCAAAAAGTTATCAGAAGCCATGCATAGTTCGATGTACCGAGATCAAAAACCTAATTTGCTCTAAAGCATTATTTCACAGGTGCTGGTATAAACATTTGGATCGCCAAAGGGATAGATACAGGAACAAAGCCCACCCTCCTGCCTTTCAGACCCACCTATCTCTTCTGCTTATTTTAAAACTACTTTCACACTGTCAGTTTTACAAAAAAATGCTTCAGTCCTGAAATGCAATTAATCATAACCATGATTCTACTATTAGATGTAAGATTAATTGAGTTCTAGGTAAAGAGCTATATAAATATGTTAAATAAAATGTGTGGCAGCTCCTAATGCTTTATTTTGAGACACCTCGTGCCTTTCAGCCCATGTTACTGCCTGGAGTTGTTAAAGGATCTGCATTTGTAAACCAGTGTCTTTTACTGTTCTTTTAATCATTTTATACCTCTCTTTTTTGTAACTTTCTCCCACTTTGTTTCTTGTCTGCCCTCCTGATCAGGTTTATGTTTCATAGTGTCAAGCTTGTTTTTGAACTGTCGCCATGTCGGACCAGGAGCTCATCATTGCAGACCTCAAAAAGCAGGTGCGATCACTGCTTATTCCTGCGAAAGATGGCCTGACTCCACAGCAGCTGGAGCGGGATTATATGGAGATAGTGGGGAGCCGCCTACCGCCGCGTGGACTTGGTTACCGCTCCACCATGGACATGGTGCTAGATATGCCTGACGTGGTCAAAATATGCCCTACTGGTGATGGTAGTGTTATTTTAAAAGGTATGCAGTTCTATGTGTTTTCTGTAGGCATTAGAATTGCTTGGTGAAAGATGGCCTATGCAGTTGATTTCTACTGAACAGGAGCTAGTAATAGTTGATAGCAGATGAATCTGCTTCTACTAGAATACATGCACCTGTAATAGAAAAGTATTTGACTGATTTTGCTGTTGATCTTGTATTATTTTGTAACATTTTTTAATTGTGTCTACTTGAACAGCACACAGGTATACTTAAACGGAGGTTACTACTATATGGGACCTTGAGTAAATTTGTGAGTACTTATTAGCTTCAACATCCTGAAAATACATATTTCAAAGAAACCTCAAAACATTTAACAAATATTTGACTGTTGCCTGTCTAAATAATTTTGTTCAATTTTTAGCTCGAAATAGATGTAAAAACAAAATTGAAAATTAATTCATCATCTGGGTTTAGGAGGCCTGCACAAGCCTTTTCAAAATAAAAATATATGAAATACAACTCAGTTCATTGTTCTGCTCTACAGAGTGGAGAAGCCAAATTCTCGGCCTCTGTTTCTTTCACTTCCAAATTTTTTCTCTTTATGCTGAAGAGTTTTTACTAGTCGTTGAAACATATTTTTAGCCCTTTTCTGTCATGACACTTTTTTCTGCACCCATCTACATAGTCTTTTTTTATTTTTATTTGGGGAGGACATTTCTTGTAGGCATTTTCAGGGCTTATTGCTAGTGAAGTGGCAATGCATATGCCATTTTGTTTGTATTTTTATGTGTTTTGGCTCCCTTTGGGTAAAAGTAACTTAATGTTGTGGCTACAGGAAGTAGTTCCAACAACATCAGCAAATGTGATCCAGATGGCAGTTTTCATCCCAAAATAATTACATTACTTGTAGGGTCCCAATGAGAAATTAGCCTTAACCTAAAAGGAAACTGCTCCTCTAAAGAGTCTTCTACTGTAAAAGTGCTTCAAACACAGGAATACTAACCTTTTATTGAACTAGAATCCACAAAAGCACCCTCATTCCACAAGACACCATATGACTTTTCATGCTCCAATAAGTAACATTGTAAGTTTGCAAATCTGCATGTGACTGCCACAAAAAAAAGGAACTTAAGTGGATGCTCTGTTTTCCAATACAATCTGCGTGGTTGCATTATTTGATTACATGTAATCTCACATATCTATTCTTTCTCCCTTTCATCTTTCTCTGTTTCATAAACTATGATTCAGCAAGGTTTCCTCAGTTTTGCCGCCAGGCTGCGGAATGGTTTGTTAAGGGTTGTTCTGGTCCGTGTCATTGATGGTGGGAGAGGATTGAGGTACTGGAGGTGGTGCCCTTTTTACATGAGACGCAAAAATTCAGTTTTTGTAGCCGGTGCACTTTACTCCAGTAGTTGACAGGAGAATCTGCACAGGACCCTTGCAACATTGCTGCAATTAGTTGTTCTGCTGAAAATTCTTCACCATTACCCACTCATCCGGCCGTAGGTCATGTCCCAGTCCCTATAATGGCTTGGGTAGTGCCTGTTCACCTGTTCATGGAGGACACATGTTCATCAAGTAAATGCAATAGCCTTTCCGCAAGCATTAGGTGACATGAGTTGTTAATGCCTTCAGTAGCACCACCAAACTTGCCAATAATCTGCCAATGACAATCTCATGGGGTCTCAGTCGTGTGATGGCATCAGGGGTCATGTGCATATTCATGAGAGCGAGAGATAAGGCATCTACCCAAGTCATGAAGGACCTGCATATTGAGGTTGGAATATGCAGTATTTTCATATGACGTACTACATTATTGTCTTTTGCCAATATATTTTTGTTTCAGAGTTCCACAACCATCCCTGATTGCTTTACAGACGCTGTCAACGGAAATGTGTGGGCGAAAGACAGTAATGATGTACGTCACATGAATACTGCTCATGTTACTCTTACCATAAAAAATGGTGCTGTTTAACCAAAACTACCACAATATAGGACATCTAGAGGAGGGACCACTGCAGATAATAAACTTAGAAAGAATGGGAGTGATTAGGGAAATCTTTGGCTTTCCAAAGATCAATTACATTTTGTGATTTACTTGTGCAAAATAGATAGAATTGTACACCAGCAGTTCCCTATTGTGCCTAACATTTCTAAAGTCCTTGCTAGTATCCCCATAAACGCTACCCACCTTTCTGCTATAAATTAGAAAAATGCATTTCTTTCATCCCATTACATATGGACTCCCAATAATTATTTTCTTTCCAGTTCGCCAATAGATCATACTTTTTCACTAGAATTTCACAGGACTATACTGAAAGTCCTTCCATTTATTCTCAGGGATTTAAAACTCAATTGGCAATTCCCAGCTTTCCCCAGATGCTGCTTTCATACAATATATTGAGGATATTTTGGTGGCAAGTACAAATGAACAGGCATGCCAATAGGGCACTGTCTCACTTTAGAATTTCTTGACAGGTCATGGTCATAAAGCGTCCCGCTCCAAATTACACAGTTTGTTCAACAGGAGATTGCCTATTTAGGACACCTCCTGTAGAAGAGGGGCGGGGAAAGGAGACTGACCCTCAATGCATTAATTTAATATTGGGTTTAACATCATACCACATTCTGTGCTTTAAAAGCCCTTCAATTCTTGCAGTCTGCTCTATTGGTCTGCATGAAAATTTTCCAAAAACGAATGTATTTGATTAAGTAGCTATTCTCAAAATGTCCTCTGATTTTCCTCCCGGTGGAAACCCCTTATTAACCATGACCACAGAACCAGAGGAGCCTTCGATCTACTTGAATCTGCTGCAGATTCCCCCAGTACTGCTCTCATCCACCTAGATTTTTGCTTATATGATCTGTCTGTAATGTCAACTGACAGCTTAGACTCTTGTCCTGTCCTGAACTTCAACATTCTTCTCATACCCTTGAACGCATCTTGTGACACACAGTATTGCAAACTGAGGATAAAATATTATGTAAGTCAGTGCTTCCAAAACCTTTTTAGAACCACAGCCCAATTTTTAGAATGACAAACGTTTGTAACCCACCTAGCTTTAATGGACGTGAGGCAGGTGTTTTTTTTTTTTTTTGGTTAAGCTCTTAGCTGCTGGGCTTCCCCTCCCCCAGTGCTGCTGGCACTTTTGAAAAAATATTTTGGGTTATTCAGGCACCCTAAAATTTTTCCACATAAGTTATCCACACCAAATTTGTGTCCTTTTTTTCCAGCATCCTGGGGATGCTAAAAGGTCTCTGGGTTTGTGGATTCCCCTAGAGGGGACAGAGAAAATAGGTAAAATACAGCCAAATTAGTTTTTTTGTAGAAATAGGAAAAACGTGCCCTGGATAAAGGTGTCTGCTTTCCCCCCTAAAAATGGCATCAACAAACGGTCTTCTGTGCTAAAGTCACCTTCTTCCCAGCTTTCAAGAACATGTTGAGCTAAACACTTTACCCCAGTTTTGCCATTTTTCAAAGAGTTAGCCCATTTTTATTCCTATTTTTTTGTGCTCTCAACCTACTTCCAGTTTGTGGTGGAAACCACTGAAACCCACGTGTGATCCAGAAAATGTATAGCGTTCTGAAATGTAGTCAAAATCCGAATTTAGCAACGGGTCACGTGTTAGATCCCTCAAGTTTTTCCCAAAGAAACTAACTGTTAAAAAACTGAAAATGAGTAGGAAAAAACAGCCATTTATGACAATGTTTTTATCTGTAAGTTTTTGACAGACTGTCCGATTTACAAAAGCAGTATACCATTACGTCCACTAGGGACTTATGGTTGTGAAGGTATATAGGGGTTACAGGTTTTCCAAGAACCCAAGGTACCCAGGGTCAACAACTGAGCTGCACTGTACAATGGTTTTTCCTTGTTTACCGAATATAGGCAAATTCATATTGTGAAATATGCAGAGTGAAAAATGGATATAAAGGAAACCTGTGTATTTCTGAAATATGCCCAAGATATGGAGCTTAGGAGCTCTGGTTACTTGTACATCTCTGGATTTGTGGGTACCCATGCGAGCACATGATTTAGAGAGTGTTTCAAAATGTCTTCACTCTTACACACTGGTTTACATTTGGAAGGAACAAATGCAGCAAAATCCAAATAGTAATCACAGATATTCTACTATTCTATGCTCGCACATGTCTTCTGATAAAAATGGTCCCAAAACACAAAATTAATACATCACATTGTTCCACTCAAAACTGACCTGTTTTTTGCAAAGAGCGTAGATGTTGACTTCCGGCCCTAACTTAGCCAGCACCTAGGGAAACCTAGGAAACATATACATTTATGAAAACTAGACCCCTAGGGGAATCCAGGATGGGATGACTTGCGTGGCTCTCGGCAGATTGTTTTACCCAGAATCCCTTGCAAACCTCAAACGTTCACAAAAAACCCACATTTTCCTCACTCTACTGTGATGGAAAGTTCTTGAATCTGCGGGGAGTCACAAATGCACTCCCACCCAGCATTTCCCTAAGTCTTCTGATAAAAATACTACCTCAGTTGTGTGGGTTGGCCTAGTGCCTGTGACAGGAAACAGATCAAAACTCAATATGGATACCTCACATTTTTCTACTCAAAACGGACCTGTTTATTGCAAAGTGGGTAGCTGTGGATTTTGAGCACTAGGTCAGCTGTCACCTAGGGAAATCTAGCAAACCTTTGCATTTTTGAAAACTAGACACAGGGGAATCCAGGATGGGGTGACCTTTGTCGATCCCATGAGGTTTTCTTTACCCACAATGCCTTGCAATTCTCAAACTTTGCCTGAAATCGTGCATTTTCCTTACGGATTATGCAGGAATCCACAAAATTTCTACCACCTAGCATTCCCCCCCCCCCCCCCAGTGATGATCAAAAGGCTGCCTCACTTGTGTGGCGGATCAAAACAAGGTCAATGGCATCTCTTGCGTGGGGACTCCTATTAGGAATGTTGTGGATTCCTGAGGATTCCGGACGTTTTCATCACAGAAATGTTTGGAACATGTGTAAAAAACAAAGTTTGAGGTTTGCAGGGCATTGTGAATACAAAAAAAACATCCTGGGATTCACACAATGCACACCACCCTGGTACCCCTGGTTGTCTACTTTAAAAAAAAAATGTCAGTGGTTTGTAGGTTTCCATGGGTGGCAACTGAGCATGGCCCCAAATCCCACAGCTGCCCGTATTGCTGATCTCGCTACGTAGCATTTTAAGACCTTTTGTGCCAAGATCTCTAGACCCATCCACACAAGTGAGGTACCATTTTTATTGGGAGACTTGGGAATGCTGCATGGTAGCACATTTCTGGCTGTACGTACATTTCAGGTGTTTGATGTTTTCAGGACATTGTGGGTAAGAAAATGGTGTGTGATGCTTGTTTAGCACAGCGCCCTAGACTCCCTCCCCCAAATGTCTAGTTTTCAGAACTGTCTGGATGTGGTAGATTTTTCCAGGTGGCAGCCTACCCAAGCCCAAAAAGTGCCGCTGTTTACCATTGCAAGTGGGATGATACTGAGAGTTAGCCAAACTCTCCTGGCCATTTGTAAAAACAACATCCAAAAGAACCAGATGTCCTCTTGCTTGCCATTGGGATGGCATGGTTTATTCTGCAGGGGAGCAAAAAGACTGTTGAGGTTTAGTGGTGGCGGTTGGACCTGGTGGTGTGCTGGGAAATACCCACCACATAATTTTATTAATAATATATATTGCTGCCAACCAGTGGGTTTCTGCCCCGTGGGCAGATCGGGGGCATTTACCCCATCGGCTCCTGGGAGAGCAGAAAGACTGTTGCCCCATTTACTGGTAGAGGGCTTTCTGTCCTCTGCCCCTGGTAGAGTGCAGATCAGGGGTAATTACCCCAATCTCCCCCCACCAAGGGGGACATAAAGACTTTCTACATTTTAGTTGTAGAGTAGGGGCATGGCCATGCCCATTGTGGGCAGCCTCCCTAGAGTCCTAAAAAAAAAAACGAATCCCTGGAGTCTAGTGGGATTCCTACCCCACACAGGGGGCATAACAGGGATCATTATCCCCAAGTACCCACAGGGGTGGGGGGGTAGGGGGGGCAGAACCTCATTTACATGGGGTTGGGCACAGCCATGTCCATACTGGGCAGCCCCAACCTATTTTTAAGAAACCATTATTCCCTGGCTTCTAGTGGACTTTGTGCCCTCCCCCCGTGGCCAGACCTTGGCAGACCCTAATCTGCCCCCGGGGAAGCAGAAACACTGCTTCCCATTTGGTTGCTGGGCAGCCAATCATGGTGCTGGTGGGATTGGTGGTTATTGCCCCCGTCTGCCCACCAGGGGGCAAAAAAGACTGTTTATTCATTTTGTGGGGTTGCGGGCATTGCCGTGCTGGGCAGCCTCCATCCTTATCCTAAGTAAAAGTAATCTCTGGTTTCTAGTGGGCTTTCTGCCCCCAAACTCCCCCCCTCCCCTTCATTATTACAGTTTGCCCGGGGAGGCACATGCCCTTGGGTCGGCTCCCCCATCCCTTGTGGCTAATGGGTGGATCCCTGCTTGGGGATTGCTCTCTTGTGATCCTCAAGCAGGGATCCACTGGGCAGAGGTATGTTCGGAAAGGGACAATCCTCCCCTTTCCAACAATAACTCTCCCGTTAGAGTCAGTGATCCAGGGGCTTTGCCCCTCAAGTTCTGATTAAGCCCATCAGCAGGTTTTACTTTCACTTTCACTGCAATGACATCAGCGCTCCCTACTGTAAAAAAATAAAAATAAATCAGACTGCACGAGAAGCTCTTCCCGAGCAGCATGATGGTAGAACAAATGACACCCCATGGTGCAGCACAAGTGAGGGCCTTTATTTATCGCCCCAGAGTAGGCCAGTGGCCAATAAACGCACTAGGGAGGTGGTGTGGGTGTCAGACTGTGGCCAAGATTTTGATCTGGCCATAAAAATGGTAGACTATGAACTGCACTGGAGGTGTAACTCTTTTTTTACGGAGTGGTGATAGCTTGTGGCATGCCTTCACTAAAAATCACAGGATTTCTGAAAAATCTTGGTGTTGCTTTTAGCAAATTTTTAGAAATCCCTTCTGCTGCAGTGTGGGGTAAGGCCTCATATCTACATTTATATTATAGTGAGGCCCAGTGGTGTATTTTGGAAAATAAACACACACACACAACGCTGGCTGCCGGTGTGATATCTCAACAAGGAAGAACATCTGTAAACAGGGCTAGCAGAACTCTGTAATCTCCACAATGAGTTCCCTATTAAAAAACTGCTCTGACAGTGCTCAGGTTGTTTTCGTCTTTCATTTATTAATGATGAACACCACAGCTCACTTCGGTGGCTACTACGGCCTTGGTCACATAACAGCGCGCCATATTGGTAGAGGTATTTGTGCACATATGCATTGGGAGTACAAATAAGCATAAACAAAATACTACATAAATGACCAACCGGATGTGTTATCCTAAAAAGTAATAAAATAAACTTGAAGATCAAACTTAGTTTTTGAATTCATTATTAAAATTTGTCTTAAGGAATGAAGAATTCAGTTTCTCAGGTTAGCACAGCAAAAAGAAAAACAAATAAATTGCTCTGCTCAAGTGAGTCTAATATTGCTCAATTCCCATTACATCACATTTAGCAATAATGCTGCAATCTATATTACTTCAGCTTAAATAAATGCTAATTAGACAAATTCATTCAGTTTTGAAAAACATAATCCCTAACGTACATTCATTTCTTCAACAGGAGTCACTTTATTATTGCACAAGTAATATATTCACCCTAGTGGTCTTTTAGCCTCCTGCAGCCTGAGTTTGTTGTTGCCTTCTTGTTTGACAACAATCCTGGAAAGTGTCATCTATATAAGTTAAGAGGAGGTGTCCACTATTCTATTTGTGAGTGTTAAAGTGTTTGAAGATTGAACTTGCTCTGTGGTTTAAAGTTTGGGAGGAACAATAAATGTATATACAGCTCCTTTTCCATGCTCAAAGCTCCTGGGTCCTTGCTTTTTTAACTCTAATATATAATGGGACTCTAATCTCTATCTGTTTTTTCCAGTTCCCGCCTCTCACTGTTTAGGGAGCTGCATCAAAGATAAAGTACCTAAGGTCCTGGACCTTACTGTTGTGCTCTTCTGCAAACTGTTGGCCTACCGGATATGTTTGATCCTTGTGCTTGATCTTACAAATCTGTTGGATCATTTTCGTATGTGTCTCCAGACTATTGCTGCCCGCATACAGTTTATCACAGAGGCATTCCAGGATGAACATATTTTTTTTTCCCAATGAACCACCCCTCTTATCTTATGTGGACATTTGGTAAAAGGAGATCTTACCTCCATTTTATTCACTTTATATCTACAAGCCTTGCATTTATGGCATGGAAGCGTAAACTTCAAGAATCAGAACAGGAATCTAGGATGATCACGGCTTTTATATATATATGTTTGGTGGCGTGTGTAGCTGCAGATACACATCTTGTGCATTATACTTCTGCCATCTAGTGTTCGGAGTGTTACAAGTTGTTTTTCTTCGAAGTGTTTTCGAGTCACGAGATTGAGTGACTCCTCCTCAGTTCCCTTGCGCATGGGCATCGACTCCATCTTCGATTGTTTTATTTCCTTTCGCTCTGAAAGTTCGATTCGTAAAACTTTGAAAATGCTTTATTTTCATTGGTATTGTATCGATAGGGTTACATCTTCCATCGACACATCTGTACCTTCGGAGAAGACAAGTCTACTCGCCCTTCGGGGCGCGCATGCCCAACTAGGGCCTAGTCGGGCCGACCACGTGGAAGCCTCATGGTTCGGACTCCATTCCGGTTCTGTCCTCGGTGCCACGCGAAATATCCTTCTACAGACCAACATCTAGTCTGTAATCTTTGCCTTTCCCCAGATCATTGGGAAAAAAATTGTGAGGCCTGTCGATCCTTCCATTCCAAAAGACTCTTCAAGACAGGAGGGCACGAAGACTCGAGATGGCGTCCAGAAGCTCCGAACATCTCAACGTGGAGAAGGAAGAAATCATGCAGACAGCAGTCTCCGTTCCAGGTTCTGACTCTGAACAGGTATCCGAGGAAGACAGACCGGTAACGGCAGGACAACATGTGAGTACGCCTGGCCCTGTACCATCACAAAGACAGAAACATAAGGCCTTGGGTACGCCACTGCCTGAAGGCCATTGCTTGACCCGAAAAAAGACTTCCGGTGACCAAACTGCTAGTTCGGTGCCGAAAAAGGCCACTCCTCCAAAACCATTGGAGGTAATAAAAAGCTCTGTGTCTGACTCGAGCATACGTTTTTCAGAGTCGAAAATTCAGAAATCCCTTTCGGAGCCGAGAACATCCACTGCACCATCTTTTTGGATACCAAAAAAGCCGGGTTCGGAGCCGAAAAGGGCAGGTTACACAGAGGAGCATGGACTTACAAAGAAGAAAGAAAGAAAGCCACAAAACCTCTGATGAGGAGTCTCAAGTACAGCCAATACTTGAAGTAAGAGACGAAAGGCAAACCAGGATTCATATCCACAAAGAAACCGTCAGAATCCTAACAGCACCTCCTCTGAAACATAAGAGAAATTGGACACTATGCAGCCTCTAGCTAAAGTGCCAAAGCCGAAGGAGAAACCACCACCTACTCAATTTTCTCCTCCTCACTCTCATCAGCTGCATACCTCTCCTCCTACCTGTCCTACACCAGTGCAGTCACCATCACACTTTTGACTCACAACAGGACAATGTAGATCCATGGGATCCTTATGATCTTGATCCCATTCCTAGCAATGATCCAGGCAGCTATCCCTCTAAGCCTTCACCACCTGAGGGTAGCACTGTGCAATCAGGTTTTATCTAGGGCTGCAGCATACCATGCAGTCACCATGCACACTGAACCGTTAGAGGAGGATGTTTTGTTTAATACCCTCTCCTCCACACTTTCAAAATATCAGTGTCTCCCCATGCTCCCAGGCATGTTAAAACACACCGATCAAATATTTAATGAGCCAGTTAAGCCACGTATAATTACGCCCAGGATAGAGAATAAGTACAAACCACCTCCCTCTGATCCTGATTACGTAACACAACAAGTTCCTCCAGATTTGGTAGTAGTCAGTGCTGCCAGAAGAAGGGCAACCTCCCAGTCATCAGGAGATGCACCCCCACCAGACAAAGAAAGAAGAAAGTTTGATGTGTCAGGGAAGAGAGTTGCATCCCAATCAGCGAATCAGTGAAGGATAGCTAACTCACAAGCACTGTTAGCTAGATACAACAGGGACCACTGGGATGAGATGCAAGACATAATTCAGCATCTCCCCAAAGAACATCAGATGAGGGCACAGCAAGTAGTGGAGGAAGGGCAAGCCATCACAAATAATCAAATTCGATCTGCCCTAGACGCAGCAGACACCGCTGCGAGAAGTGTGAACATTGCACTAACAATAAGAAGGCATGCATGGCTCAGGTCCTCGGGCTTTAATCCCGAAATACAGCAAGCGGTGTTAAATATGCCATGCAATAAAGAACATCTTTTTGGCCCAGAAGTTGACACAGCCATTGAGAAATTGCGCAAAGATTCAGACACCCCAAAAGCAATGTGTGCACTATACTCCACACCATACAGGGGATCCTTTCGGAAACCTCAGTTTAGAGGTGGATTTAGAACACAAACAGAGAGGCATCCACATTGCAGGCAAAACCAACCTACCAACCACAATACCAACAAGGTGATTTTATGGGCACATATAGGGGGCAGTATCCCAGAAATAGAGGGAAATTTCAGACCTCTAAGCAACCTCCTAAGCAGTGACGTGTCTAATCCCCTTTCACTCCACACCTTTCCTGTGGGGGGAAGACTACAACAGTTACACGCAAATTGGCAAAACATTACCACATACAATTGGGTACTATCAATTATCCGCAATGGCTATTGCCTAGAATTGATACAAACTCCCCCAAACATTCCACCAAGGTCACACAATCTACAGAACACATTAATCTGTTACAGCAAGAAGTTCAATCTCTATTTCTCAAACAAGCAATAGAATCTGTACCACAAGCTCAAATAGGGTCGAGAGTTTATTAGCTATATTTCCTCATTCCCAAAATAGATGGCACCCTCAGACCAATATTAGATCTCAGAACCATCAATCTTTACATCCTGTCAGAACATTTTCACTTGGTAACGCTACAAGATGTTATCCTACTACTCCAAAAACACGATTTCATGGCAACGTTAGACCTCAAGGATGCGTATTTCCATATACCCATCCATCCTGCACACAGAAAATATCTGTCATTCAAGGAAAGCACTATCAGTTCAAAGTGTTACCCTTCGGAATAACAACAGCTCCAAGGGTATTCACAAAGTGTCTAGTGGTAGTCGCAGCCTACCTAAGAAGACAACATATACATGTCTTTCCATATCTAGACGATTGGCTAATAAAATCAAACGGTCCTACGCAGTGTCAAAACCATATGCATTACGTAATACAAACCCTGCACATGCTAGGGTTCTCAATAAATTACCAAAAGTCGCATCTACAACCTGCACAAATACAACAGTATCTGGGTGGAATACTAAATACCCAAAAAGTGCTAGCATGTCCAAATACGCAAAGAATACAAACATTCCAAAATATAATCACACAGATACAGACAAATCAATGGTACACTGTCAGATTTGTCATGACGATTTTAGGGATGATGGCATCATGTATTGCAATTGTTCCACGCGCAAGACTAAACATGCGGCCCTTACAACAGTGCCTTGCACAACAATGGTCACAGGCACACGGTCAACTTCAAGATCTAGTGTTGATAGACTGCCAAACATGCATCTCCCTTCAGTGGTGGAATTCCACAAATCTAAACAAAGGGCGGCCATTTCAAGACCCTGTGCCTCAGACCATAATTACAACAGATGCATCAATGATTGGTTGGGGAGCTCACCTCAACAATCACAACATTCAAGGACAATGGGATGCCAAACACAAACAGCTACACATAAATCACTCAGAGTTGTTAGCTGTCTTCCTAGCACTCAAAGCTTTTCAGCCTTTTCTCACACAGAAGAATCCTTATCAAAACAGACAACATAACAACCATGTATTACCTAAACAAACAGGGAGGAACACATTTGTCCCAACTCTCGCTTCTAGCCCAAAACAGTTGGAAATGGGCAATCCACAACCAAATTCACCTGTTAGCACAATACATTCCAGGGATACACAACTAATTGGCAGATGTTCTCAGCAGAAATCACCAACAAACACATGAATGGGAGATTCACCTTCAAGTACTTCAAAAATACTTTCAACAATGGGGAACACCAAACATGGATCTGTTCGGCACAAGCGAAAACGCAAAATGCCAAAGCATGGCATCCAGACACCCACATCCCCTATCCAAGGGCAATGCTGGGTGGATCAGTTGGTCAGGGATATTTGCTTATGCTTTTCCCCCTCTCCCACTCACTCTGTTCCTAGTCAACAAGTTGCGTCAAAACTCACTCAATATGATACTCATAGCACCAGCGTGGGCCCGACAACTGTGGTACACAATCTTGTTAGACCTGTCAGTAGTACCAAACTCCCAGACCGGCCACATCTGTTGACACAAAACAAAGGACAAATCAGGCACCCAAATCACTCAATCTAGCGATTTGGCTCCTGAGGTCATAGAATTTGGATATTTACAACTCCCATCAGAATGTATGGAGGTTATTAAGCAAGCAAAAAAAAAACACTACCAGACAATGCTATGCTAACAAATGGAAAAACATTGTATATCACTGTCAATCTAAACAGATTGCTCCTCTTGCAGCATCAATACAAGATATTGTATGCTATTTACTTCATTTACAAAAAATCAAATTTAGCATTCTCTTCCATAAAAATACACCTTACTGCAATTTCAGCATATTTATGAAATATACAGCACAGCTCTTTATTTAGAGTTCCTGGTATTAAAGCTTTCATGGAAGGTTTAAAACGCATCATTCCACCCAGGATACCCCCAGTTTCCTCTAGGAATTTAAACATAGTGCTTACATGACTTATGGGCCCACCGTTTGAACCTATGGACTCATGTCAAATGCAATTCTTAACATGGAAGGTTGCCTTCCTAGTCGCAATTACATCTCTAGGAAGAGTAAGCGGAATACAAGCCTTTACTATTGAAGAACCGTTCTTACAGGTACACAAGCATAAAGTGGTACTAAGAACAAACCCCAAATTTTTGCCAACGGTCGTCTCGCATTTTCATATAAACCAAACAATGGAACTACCAGTCTTCTTCCCACAGCCAGATTCTGTGACAGAAAGAGCTTTACATACATTAGACATTAAAAGAGCTCTAATGTACTATATAGACAGAACCATTCAAAAAGACTAAACAACTGTTCGTAGCTTTCCAAAAACCTCATGCAGGTAACTCCATATCAAAACAAGGGTTATCAAGATGCTGCCCAAGATCCAAACATGCTACGTTAAAGCCAAAAGATAACTCTTAGTTACTCCTGAAGCACATTCTACAAGGAAAAAAGGTACTACAATGGCTTTTTTAGGAAATATACCAATGGCTGAAATATGCAAAGCAGCTACTTGGGCAACACCACATACATTCACTAAACACTACTGTGTAGATGTTTTAGCAACACAACAAGCCTCAGTAGGTCAAGCTATACTCAGAACATTATTTCAAACAACTTCAACTTCTACAGGCTGACCACCTCTTTTATGGGAGGGCAAACTGCTTTGTAGTCTATGCACAGCATGTATATCTGCAGCTACACATGCCACCAAACGGAAAATGTCACTTACTCAGTGTACATCTGTTCGTGGCATGTTCCGCTGCAGATTCACATGCACCCTCCCACCTCTCCGGAAGCCTGTAGTCGTTTAAGTTAACAACACTTGTACATATGTGTATATATATTTAGATTTGCATTAGCATGGACATCTCTTTTCTTTTTCATCTATATACTCTATCACTCCTACCTTACCCTCTGCGGGAAAACAATCTAAGATGGAGTCGATGCCCATGCACAATGGAACCGAAGAGGAGGAGTCACTCGATCTCGTGACTCGAAAACACTTCTTCGAAGAAAAACAACTTGTAACACTCCGAGCCAAACACTAGATGGCAGAAGTATAATGCACAGCATGTGAATCTGCAGCGGAACATGCCACAAACAGATGTACACTAGATAAGTGACATTTTCAACATATATATAAATATGTTAACCAGTGGCAGTCGCCACTAGGTAGTTATAGTTAGGACTGTATTTCCATAGGAAAAGCATTTTTTGTGTTGTTAATAACTTTGGCCCCATTTGACGAATCCCCATGAAACTTTCCAGAAAATTACTTCTTTCTGACTAGTTTGCGCATGAAACATTTCAAGTGGGGTCTGAGAAACGGGGGGAGTCTCAAAACGCTTTTTTTCCATTCCCTTTTCCATAGAAAGTTTAGACACCGCTTCAGCCCACAATGGATTTATACCAAATTTGACAGAAAGCTAGATCTAGGTTCTGAAAGGTTGGGCGCGCAAACACTTCTGACCTGTTGTAAGTATTGTGGGCTTTTAACCTTGCCCATGTCAAACCCATCACTTTCATTCGTTTGTGGGCTTGCCTTTCAAAAATCCCTTGATGGCGTTGTTAAAAATAAATGCTTTACGTTTGTCCCACCTTGGGGAGGTTTTGTTACCGCCTTGCAGACTGACCCTGTTACATGGGTTATGGCACAACTGCTGATATGTTTTATGTGAGCAAACTACTTTTTTCTTCTGTGTCTCTCCTTCGTGCTCATGGCAAATAAGGCGCTTTTAATTGACTCATACTGCTGTCCAGAGCACGTCCCATCCGTCCCTCAGTTTCCTGTTCGTGTCTGCCATCCCCGCTACCCTCCCACGTCGTTCCTTTAACTTTGGTCACAAGTCGCTCCTTGAGTGAAAGTCCATCACATGACATCTTTAAATGCCAACATTTGATTGCCAGTGTATTCAGTCCAGCAGCAAATATGTTTCAAAGACTTTATTACAAAATCGTTGGTGATATTAGATTGCCTGAAGTGTAAGTTTGTTCATATTTGCATTACATTTATTTTTTAAAACGTTGCATTTGAAGAAACTCTAATTTGCAGGCAGGGTTGTCCACTTTAAGTGGCAAGAAAAGTCCAGATACGATTTTACGCCAGTACCTCTAATTCAAGAAAACACAGGACCCATTGCATTCCAAATGCTTGTTCTGTTTCGGTGTAAATCCATTTTCTAATTTTGGAGAAATTAAGTTTAATAATATGGTATATTTCACGCAGCGGCATGATGGGGCAGAGAACAGATTCCCAACCCTGTGGCCTGATGGTGGGGTCCCCTCCCGGAACCAAAACATTTTTGAAACATTTGCTACAAATTGGCCGGGGATCAGCAAATCTGCTTCTTTTCTAAACCTTCCAGGGTTGGCCAGGGCATAATGTTTTACATTTTTTGGGGGGAGAGGAGCACACATGGCACCCTATCCCCAGGCAGTTTGTGGCCCCAGGAACCCTGTCCCCTGGGGCCTGATGTATTTTTAAAGGGGGGGGGCATGTGGCCCCCATCCCCTGGCTGCGTTTGGCCACGGGGACCCCATCCCCCGGAGCCTGGCATATTGTTGAGGGGGAGAGGCAGACACCCCAGCAGCGTGGGACACTTCAGCCCCCAAGGCCCAATCCCCCAGGGCATGACGTATTTTGTTAATGGGAGATGGCCACCCTCCCGAGCCTCTAAAGGCCCTGGGGATGCTAAACTTTGCAGTATGCAGGGGGCGCACAACTCCCCCCTCACTGAACCTTCTCTTGCCAGTACGCCATATTACTAGCTGTGTCCTGGGGGGAAGAGTATCCATAGGACATATCGGTTTACCTGTCTGTACAGATGCTGGCAGGGAAACCCGTGCTTGTTCCCCTTGGCATGATCATTTTTTAATCTCCCACCAAGCGGAAGTAAACACAGTCTGCTCCCAGCCTGTGGGAGCTTTTTTAAATCCTCTCACTGGCTGGGAGTAGATTGTTGATCTGTTTTCCTGCAGTAGCTGCTCCCTCTGGGTGGGAGCAGTGCCTGCTCCAGCTGTATTTGGGAGCAGCCTGGGGCTATGGGGACCTTTAGGATCCCACCGTGGTCCTCAATGAGTGTATGGTGAGTGCTCTGGGTGAACACCTGCCTTAAAGGAAAAGCTGGCCTTGGAAGATGGGTCCCCGGGGCCAATAAAGGCTCAGAGAGGGGGGGCTAAATGCCCCTCTCCTCATGACATATTTCAACCCCTCTCCTTTATTTTATCTAGTGGCCCTGAGGGGTGAGGTTTAGCCATGCACCCCACTTCCCCTCTCATTAATATGAATGACCCTGAGAATGTGGACCCTAGGGCATAAGGCTCTGGGAGTGGGGCCATGCAGCCCCTCTATCCCTTTCATTAAAATAAATAGCCATGGTGTATGCGTTCGCCCGGCCTAATAAGGCTGTGGAAGGACCCCTCCATTAAAATAAATAAAGCCTTCAGGGATGGGGTCCCTAAGGCCTACTGAGACTTTGGAAGTGTTCTATGTGCCCAACCCCTCCTTTCATTAAAAAAAAAAAAAAAAAGGCCACAGGGCTATATTAGGCTTGGGTAGAGGGGCCATGCAGCGCCACCCTCCTCTTTAAAATAAATAAAATAAAGGCCCTGCCACAGCGCAGAGTTGGCTGCCTTTAAGGTGGTTGGATACAGTGCCTTGCTGCAGACCAGGCCTTGTGGCCAAACCCCTCCCACTGCACGTTGCACGTGAGGTTGGCTGCATGGGGAGGAAGGGTGTTGGCTGCAGAGCCTTACCGCAGGCCAAACCCTGTAGACAACCCCCGCCGTGCTTGGCTGACGCTCTGCACAGTGTGAGGTTGGTTACCTTTAGGAGGTTGACTAGAAGGCAGGACTTGTGGCTAACCTCATGTTGCATTACAAAAAAACTAGAAATTCACTGAAAAAAACAAAGGTTAAGCTTGCATTATAGTTCGGTGAAATGATCAGTAAAAGCATAGCGTTTTAAACTCTTAAAAACACAGAAATTCATCAGTTATAGTTATCTTAAGTAGCTATAACCCATTCCCTTAAGTAACTTTGTCGCACTCTCGCCATGCACTACTAATTACCCCACAATTTACATCACTCATGACATCTTCTGATTTCACTAATAATATCACTGCCACATTTGCAATTAAAATATTTATGAATAGACTGTTGATAACAGGGATTCAAATCATAGTTACCTTAGGGCACAAGTCATAGTTATGTGAGATAACTATAACTGGTGAATTTCAGTGTTTTTTAGAGTTTAAAAAGAGTATACAAAATATATACACTGTGATGTTTATCCCCTACATTTGTGTGCAGCAGCAGCATGTTACTAAATATTATCTTATACAGGTAAATGGAAGACAGTAGTGATCTTCTGACAAAGTATTTTATTGTGAGGTCTGAATCTCCTAATGATCAACCAATATAAATTAAGATCTATGAGGCCGTTTAGTCCATCCTTATATGCATTAATTTGATCACTTTCCCATAAGGCTAATCTGTGTTTGATCTAGGAGCTCAGCAGTCAGCTGCAACCTGACTAATGTATATTTTATAGTCAGACCATGTGTAGATGTCTTCCCATTGATTTATCATCTTTATTTATCTTATTATGGAGGCACACTACTATGTTTTAACAAAAATGTGAATTATGATTAACACCCAGAAAACACTATATTTCACAATCTGTAATGAGATCCTGCTTGATTGCATTTAGCCCTCAATGCTTGCGACCATCTCAGTTGTAATTTTCTGTAAGTTCCACTTGGAGTTTGTTTGATAGGTTCTAGATAATAGATCTTGGTGCTGATGTCACTTGACACTCCATGGTTTTGACCATAGTGCATTGCTGTTGTTGTGAATTGCTGTCCTTCTCATGTGTATCAGTTGTCAATGAAACAGTTCATAGTTTTTAATCGTGCATGTCTTATTCGTATTGTATTTGAACATTGTACATCCATTCTCTACAGCCCTACAGAGAGAACAAATACAATATTTAACAAAAAACCTTTTGTCTTGGTAGACAGCATGTTTTTTGTTTTCATCTGTTGTAAGGGTAACTGGGGAGGATGGCGTTGTAAATGGCTACTCCCCCTCTTCTAAATGATTTAGATAGTATTTTGTATGTATCATGGGGGCATCTTGAAGGATTTACCAGTGTTTTCTTAAAATGTTCCTAATGTCAGTTTGTCACAATAGCTAATAATTAATAAGGGTAACGTCTCTTTCTCTTAGTTGATCTCATTTTAGATGCTAGGAGAAAATCCCTCCTAATTCTTTACATGCAGTGCATTTACAATGCAGGGTTTCGCTTCATATTTTTTCCAGATCCATCATGTACAACTGTACATCCAGAAAATAAATTGTACTGCTGTGCGTCCTGGTGAATGTTCGGTATTAGAAATGGGGTCTCTAGTTGGCAGTCAGTTTACACCCTGTCCAAAAATGGACCCTCTTTCTAGCCAGGGTAAGGGAAGATACCCAGTTTCAGATAATCCCTGATCACCCCCTTGGTAACTTGGCAGGAAGAGTCAGGCTTATCTCAGAAGCAATGTGTAAAGCATTTGCACGTAACATACAGTAATACAGTGAAAACACTACAAAAGGACACCACATCAGTGTTGGGAAAATAGCCAATATTTATTTGGGTAAAACAAGACCAAAACGAGAAAAATCCAGCATACGGTAATACAGATACAAATTTTGCAAGAATTAACTTAAAAATACAGTTACTTCAAGTTCATAGCTCCATCTGGGACTATCACAGCATTGTGAACAACAAATCCAACAGTTTAGGCTGACCGCCGGGTCAGCTACGGTGTCGGGAAGACCTGGTAATAGTACCTTGGAATAGTAGGGCATTGTAGTCCTTGTAATGGGTCTGGAATGCGGCGTCACTGGCGTCGGCGCAGAGGTCGTCGGGCCCTTGAAGCACACGCGTTGCTAATCAAACTCTGGGCTGATGACAGGTTAGGAGCGCTGGCATTGATGAAGTCGGGGCTGCGGTGCGAAGCAGGATGATGTGACGTATGGTGCTCACAGGTCACGGTCCAGGCATCGGCTCGGTGACAGCATCCTGCGTCGTTGGTGAGGCCAAGGCTGCAGTGTGAAGCAGGGCGGTGCGATGTGTTGTGTCTTCAGGGCGCATGCAGGCAGGGGTGTCATCTTTTCTGAAGCGCTGTTTTTGGTAGGCCCAAAGCAGCGGTACAGCGTGAGGTGGGCTCTGTGCGGCCCCCACAGGTCGTGGCTCAGGCAGGAGCATCTGTTGACGAGGCTGGAGTCGATGACGTTGGTGGTCCGGGGCTGCAGTGCGGGAAAGGATGGTGCTTCGTGTACCTCAAGAGCGGTGGCGTCAGGCTGTGGTGCAGGCAGCCACGTCGATGTCAACGTAAAGCGTCGTCATTGGAGATACCAAGGCTGCAATGTAAGCAAGGCGATGCGGAATGCAGGGCCCACACGTTACGGTGCAAGCAGCGGCTCGGTGACATCAGGTGACATCGTCGGTGAGACCAAGGTTGCGGTGCGAAGCGGGCCCGTCTCAGTACGTCGTCGTCAGGTCACGGTGCAGGCAGCATTGTCATAGTGGTTTTTCTTCTGTTGCAGCACAAAACACACAGTTCCCAGTGCTGTAGGTAGATGACCCTAAAGTCTTATGTAACACTGAGACTTCCAACAGGAAGGAAGCTCTACTTCAAGCCCTTGGAGAATCTTCAGAAGCAGGATACACAGCAACGTCCTCCTTTGGCAGAAACAGCAACTGCAGACCAACCCAGCAAAGCACACACAGCAAAATGGGCAGTACTCCTCCAGCCCTTCTCCTTGGCAGAGGTTTCTCTCGATCCAGAAGTGTTCTAAAAGTCCGGGGTTTTGGGTACACTGCTTATTCTAATTTCTGCCTTTGAAGTAGGCAAACTTCAAAGGAAAGTCTCTGTTGTTCACAAGATCCTGCCTTGCCCAGGCCTGACCCCAGACACACTCCAGGGGGCTGGGGACTACATTGTTTGAGGACAGGCACTTCCCTTTCAGGTGCAGATGTCAGCTCCTCCCGCCCCACTGTAGCCCAGGAAGACTCATCAGGTTATGCAGGACACACCTCAGCTCCCTTTGTGTCACTGTCTAGAGGGAATTCATAAACAGCCTGTCAGTCTGACCCAGACGTGGATTCCATAGGCAGGCAAGGCACATAATGGTTAAGCAAGAAAATGCCCACTTTCTATAAGTATCATTTTCAAACAGACAATCTAAAAACCAACTCTACCAAAAGATGTATTCTTCAGTCGTGAGTTCAGAGACCCCAAACTCCCTATCTGGATCTGCTCCCAATGGGAAACTGCACTTAAAAGATATTTAAAGGCAGTCCCCTTGTTTTTATTAAATAACTTTTTCTATTGAATTTACCTTTACATTTACATTGAAGCATTGAAGCTCCTTACATACAGAGCAAGCAGTAATAATAAGAACAGCAGTAATAAGTGACAGCTTTACAGAGTAAGGCACTACAACAGGAATGGTATGCACATTATACTCAGTCTGATCCCCCTCCCCACCCTCCTCCTAATGTCTGATACTTTCATGATCTCCCTTGATCCTCTGGGATCCCTTCCCCATTGATCAGTGCCCATGGCCTAGCTGGACAGGGCTCTAGGTAGATTTACCTCGCCTCCGCCCATCCTTCCACACTTTGTAATATTTATGGGAGCAACTCCTCGCTGGTAGGTTTTTCTAATCCCATGCAGAAATTCACACCCTGGGTCCCTTCCACTGAGGGAGGTGCTGTGTCCTCCAAGCCACTGCAGTATCCCTTTTAGCAATCACAAGACCCAACCACAGGAGCAACTTCCCAGGTCAGTAGTAGTGTGTAGAAGAATCAACTTAGGGTCCCTTGGGACAGTCCAACCCACTACCTCCTCCATTTGTCTCAATACTCCCTCCCAAAAGTGTGTGAGGGTAGAACAGTGCCAAAAATTGTGTATCAAATCCCCAGGCGTAGTTTGGCATTGCAGACGTTCACTATTTGTCAGGAAGCCCATGTGATGCAGCCGTGCCCTAGTATAATATGTTTGATTAAGTACTTTTAGTTGAATGTGGTGAAACTGTGAGGCTATGGTTGCTTCTTTAATTGTCTCCAGTGCCGCCCCCCCCCCCATTCCTGATCATCAAGGTCTCCTAGGTACCTCTCTCCCATGGCCGGAGCATCTGCTCCATTGAGTCTGGCATGTTACGTAACATCGTTGTGTATGTCTGTGACAATTTGTGCTCTGTCATAATTGTATAAAGGAGTTTAGCCTCCAGGGACGAGAACTCTGGAATGTCTGGGTTGTCCCGCACCGTGGGTGTCAGTGCATGTTGGAGCTGTAAGTATCAAAAGAATTGCATACAGTGTAAGGCGTCGCCAGTCTGTAAGTCTTGAAAAGCTTTCAGTATTCCATTATTCAGGATGTCCACTAAAGTTGAGATCCCCACCAAGTCCCAGGCCGTGAAGCCTAGCAAGGCTGTGACCCTTGGGAGGCCAGTCCCCCGCCATTAGGGCGTTGCGAGTGTCAGCCTGTCCTTCCAACCTGTAGCCTTCTTAGCCTCCTCCCAAGCATTCAGCACCACTCAAGTGGCCAGTGGTACTTCCCTTCATGCAGTGCCCCCTTACAGCAGATGTGGTAGTCTCATAACCTTCAGGGCATAAGCCGGATATATGAATCCCCCAAACCACCATTCATTTATAATGAGGTGGGCTGCCCAATAATAGACTAACATCCAGTGTGGCAAAGCCTCCCTCGAACACTGGCCTACAGCACTTATCCAGGGAAATGCGCGAAGCTCCACTCTCCCAAAATAATGTGCGCAAATGAGCATTCACCTTTTGTAAGAAGGATTTGTCGATTGGGAATGAGTGATTTTGCAGATAATACAACAGGTGTGGTAAGGTCACCTTTTTAAACTTAGCCGAGCGTCCTAGTAATGACAGCGGAAGATCCTGCCAGAACGCAATATCTTTTGACAGTCTTTCTAACTGTGGCAGCAGGTTCTTCTCAAATGAGCGGCACGCATACCCGGTAACAAATAACCTGACGCCCACGGCATATCCGTGGGGCATGAGGCTATTAAAGAAATTATAGATTGCTGAGGGTTAAGGCGAAGCTCCTAATACCTACCAAACTTCCCTAGGATTTGGAATGCTTTCGGCCCGGATATGTCAGGATTCCCCAGGCACAGGAGCACATAATCTGTGTACAATGATATTTTGTCACTCACCGCATCCTCCCAGTTAAAACCCCGAAGCAGGTTGTCCTCTCGCACCTAGGCTGTCAGTGGTTCAGTCGAACCCAGTCAGACACCATCCCCCTCATTCGGACCCTTGCTATAAGACTTATGTAAAGCAAAATTGTGTAGCTGAGGAACTTGGGTCCGCAGCTGATTCTTTCTAGTAGGGCAAACATATAGGCCCAATCGACCGAGTCGAAGGCCTTCTGAAAATTGATGGTTAACAGAGCTCTGTGGTCCCCCACTGACTCACTCAGAGTAATAGCATTATGTACCTGCCTCAAATTGTGCATTGTAGCTCACTTTGGCATGAAGCCAGATTGATCCAGTTGCACCAGACGACCTTTAACCGCTCCTAAATGGGCAGCCAGCACTTTAGCCCCCACCTTCACCTCAGTATTGAGTAACAAGATCATTCCAAAGTCCTCACAGACTACTCCAGCCGTTCCAGGCTTGGGCAACACCACAATGTCAGCTGTCCAGAATTCTGGGGGGAGTATACTTCTCTCTAGCACCTCCGGAAACATCTCTAGCATAGGTTGGCCTGCCCGCTGCCACACCAGGTGCCAATACTCGTGTGGAAACCCATTTGGTCCGGGGGCCTTCCCAGGTCTTAGCTGAGCTAAGGCAGCCCTCTGCAATAATATCTACCTCTAGAGATTCTCTATCTTGGAAGACAGACATGTGACCAGTAGATCCCGCACAAATTGGTGTAATTCGGCACGGGGACTCATCTGCTCAGCCAAAAATAGGTCACAATAGTAGCCAGCCAAAGCCGTCTGCCATTGCTCCAACACCCTCGTATCATCGCGCAATTGCAGGTATGGCACGGCTGGACCTGCTCTAGGAGTGTACAGCCAGTGCAGGGTTTTACTTACCTTATCCCCCCCCCCTGTTGGTAGACTTTGCTATGCGTGGCTCTCCAGGCCTCCCGGACCTCTTTCGTTAGTTCCTGTCGTAACAGAGTTTGTGTGTGTAATAAATCTCGCAGTAAACCCCCACGATCACCTGTGTCTAGGCTTCATTTCAGAACTGAGATGCGCCACTCTAGGTCTTGGACCTTTTGTTTGCTCCTTTCCTTATAAAATTTCACATAACAAAAAATCACACCCTTCATGGAGGCCTTTTGAGCCTCCCAAACCGCCTCCTGCGAGGTCCCGGAATTCTGATTCTCCAGAAAGAATTGCGCATTACTGTTGCAGCAAATCTCCCTAAAGTTGTCCTGCTGCAGGTACCAGCCATCCAGTCTACACCCGGCTCTCACCCCTCTCTCAAAATTACTTCCACCGGCGAGTGATCAGACAGTCCCCATGCCAAGTGGTTCACCTCCTGTAACCTGTGGAATTCTTCCTCTGGCATGAGAAAATAGTCAAGTCTAGAAAAGGTCTTGTGTGCCCCGGTGTAAAAGGTATAGCCCCTCTCATCAGGATGGTGGATTCTCCATATATCTGCTAAGTTCAGATTGCGCAGAAAGATGACCAAGAGTGTGTGTGTGCACTGCCTCCTATCCCACCTGAGAAGTGGTCCAAGCGGACATCACAGACACCATTTAAATCTCTCCCATTATCCATGGAGCCTCGGGCAAGTCTCTAAGTAGCCTGCCCTGTGTAGCCGAAAACCCCATTGTGACTGAGAGTGGGGCATAGATGCTGAGTAGTGATATGGGTTGACCCTGGAGTACCCCAGTAATGGCCACAAATCATCCCATGCCATCTTCCCATGTACATGTCACTGCCATTGGGGTGCGCTTCCTAGTTAGGATGGCCGTGCCCCTGGACCCCTACATGATAAACATGGCAAAACCCTTTATGCACCAAGAAGGGGCATCTATTACCCATTAAATGCGTTTCTTGAAGAAGCACTATATCGGCCTCCATTCTGAATGTTGCCGTAAGTACGGCTCCTCGTTTAAATTTGTCCAAAATCCCATTCATATTCCATGATAACACTTAAATTGCATTCCATGATAACACTTTAATTGCACCTAATGTAGTAAGGTTCGCATTGTTATCGTCTGTAGTACTAATAGCCATCATAAAGGTATGTGTCCATATTCCTAGTTTCCCATTCCTGAGTACATATTGGCTCGCCTCGCTGTAAACTGCCTGTTAACTTGCTAACTTGAAACCAATCTCCCATTCACCCAATCCCCACCTCAACCACCACCCCATACTTCCCATACTAGAAGTACCTGTCATATTGTATCTAGGGACCCATCCGACCAAACACACCTGTGACATTCATCACTCCCCATGTCACATCTACCCTCCATAACCTGAAAAATAAATCCAAACCCATCAAACTCCCCTTCTTCATCTTGTTAAACACTGGATTTCCACTCCTTTGGAATACCCCATCATACTTAGCTCAGGAGACCAATGATTAACCGTTCAGTCTTTCTTCCATGAGGCCGGCGGCGGCCCCTGCAGTTGGTCCATATCATCCAAGGAGGTCCCTGGACTTGCCAGCAAAGTGGCCATGTCCCTTCTTGATCTGACTGTCTTGTGTTCCAATGAAAGAGCGTGCTTCTCCCTCTTTCACATATATTGCCAGTCCCTACTGGTGCCTTGGTACCGTGGGCTTTCGCGGGTGATCTTAGCTTTAGCCTCCATGAATAAGAGACTTTGCTGCTGCATCTTTACGGTATAGTCTGGAAATAATATCACAGAGGAGGACTGGAATTTCAGGGGTTCTGCCTGTCTTGCCACCCTGAGGACTCTACCCCTATATGCGAGGTAGAGTGGGCAGACAATAAAAAGTCGTGGGGGACACCCACCGGCGGCCTCATCGTCAGGGCCCTGTGGGCGCACACCACTATGAAGCATGATTACACGTCTTCTTTAGGGACCAAACTCAGAAACCAGTCTCACATGAATTTAGTAGGAGTGCTATCTTCCGCCCCTCCAGGAATTCCGACCTCTCCAATATTGTTCAGCCTATACCTAACTGAGGCATCCTCCGCTCTGGCTTCAAGTTGGCTACCCTGGGGTTGCAGTTTTACCAAGCACTCTTCATGCTTTTCAATGGAATCCTCCGCTTCAGAGAGGTATCCATCCAACTCTGTGACCCTATGAGTGGTGTTGCAGAAATCCGGTCTGATTAGGGCCAAATCTACTTTAAACACTCCCATCTTCACCCCCATGGTGACCTTCAGGCCATTAATCGCTTGTAGAATCGCTGCCTTCTGAGTAGTGCTCTCTGCCTTGGGGACCCCATCAACCACTCCCACCTCACTCCCAGAGATTCCATGTTTTGTATACTTGTCAATCTTCTGCTGTGCAGGAGTAGCCAGCACCTTGTCCCACACCATCTTGGGCATGTGCTCGATGTCCGGTCACCCCTGCCAATTCAAATCAGGATCTGAAATTTTGCCCGCAGCCGCAGTGCCCAACAACACCCCAGGCGTAGCAACTCCTCATCCGGGTAGCACCCAGGCGCCAAGACACCACTGAATCCTTGCCTAATTGTCAGGCCACTCTAGGTCCAGCCATCCAGATGCCACCCAGTCACCCAGAGCCTCACAGTCAAAGTGCCATCTATTCCCATGATTTCAATGGGTGTGCCTAATAGGTGCTGCTGTGTGTCTATTAGGGTCTCCTTGCAATCACCTCCACTCTGCAACTAAGCAGAAAACACTGCACAAGATATCTTAATGGCACCTCACTGCTGCGGCCTGGCTTTCCAAGGGTCACCTCTCTTCAGCTCCCTGGGTCTCTCTCTCTCTCTCTTGGGAGCTGTTCTGCTATACTTCAGACCGAGAGGAAGACAAAGTAAATGGAATGCAAAGAATGCAGCACTCTTAGTCTGAGTAATGAATTTATTTAAACACTTCCCAAGTTTCATGCACAGAAAGAATAACGTGAGATTTTATTTCAAATGCAGTAACACACATGCAATTATGGAAGTAATCAACAGTGAAATAATAACGGTCGCAAAACTCAATGGTTATTATATATCTATCTGCATTCCCAGACGTGATATATGTCAGTTCTCATTTATCAAAGATGATGTCTTATGGCAGATTTCTTCCAAATAATTTCCTCAGATCCCACAACGGATTTAAACTTTCGTCTTCTTCAGGTGGTTCTGATATGCGTTCACACGTTGTTCCAATTAGCCTGTCTTTTATAAATGCAGAGGCATCCTGGTATTTGGAGTATCAGTGTCCAACATACGTGGGAGTCATTATACATCACATTGTATTTATCGATATTCCTTATTGTTTGTACTGCGCTAAATAGAATCTTCATGCAGTGTCATATAAACACAGTTCCCAATTGCAGTTTTCCTCAACAATCATTAATTCATGTATTTCCCAAAACAATGCTCCCACTGTGACACAGTAATAAACTCACCACTTTGCCACTGCTGCAGTGCTCTTTTGACGATTTCAAAATGTAGTGCACCAAAACCTCCGGACTCTAAAATCCGAGCCGCATCGGTATTTGTATACGCTTGTAAAGAATCTTAAAGGGGCACAAGCGCCTTAGAAGTCTATTCCATTTCCTTGTCTTCCATGGGTAAATACCAACACCAGAGATACGTATCTCATCGCCATCTCCTAAAATTCACAGTCCTTACGATAATGCCAGGTTCTCTGCTTCAAATAAATGTCCAAACAAGCTGGTCTTCTAAACTCTGTGTGTGTCTTACAAACTCTGTTTGTGTGTCTTATAAACTGTGTGTGTGTGTGTGTGTGTATATATATATATATATATATATATATATGTTCGATGGCATGTGTAGCTGCAGATACACATGCTGTGCACAGTCCGCCGTCTGGTGTTGGGCTCGGAGTGTTACAAGTTGTTTTTCTTCGAAGAAGTCTTTTCGAGTCACGAGACCGAGGGACTCCTCCCACTTCGATTCCATTGCGCATGGGCGTCGACTCCATCTTAGATTGGTTTTTTTCCGCCATCGGGTTCGGACGTGTTCCTTTTCGCTCCGTGTTTCGGGTCGGAAAGTTAGTTAGAATCTCGGAAAAAAACGTCGGTATTGTTGCGTTCGGTATCGGGTTAGTTAGAACAAATCGACACCGAATTTTGAAGAGCTCCGGTGGCCCTTCGGGGTAATTTCGATCCCCCGTCGGGGCCTGGTCGGCCCGACCACGTGCAACTTCAAGACTGATGGAACGGACCCCGTTTCGCTTCTGTCCAAAATGCCATAACAAATATCCGTATACGGATCAGCATCTGGTCTGTAACTTGTGCTTGTCCCCCGAGCCCAAGGAGGATACGTGTGAAGCCTGTCGAGCGCTTCGGTCGAGGAAGACGCTGAGAGACCGAAGAGCCAGGAGATTACAAATGGCATCGACGCCGACAGGTCAACAACGGTTCGAGGAGGAAGAAGAAGCTTTCTCCATCCACGAGTCGGATTCAGAAGAACTCGACGCCGAAGAAACAACAACCGTGAGTAAGACGTCGAAAATAAGGACTCACGAAAAGTCCACAAAAGCCCAGGGAACGCCACCGCCAACAGGCCATGGCTTAACCCAAAAACTAGGTGACCGACCCAAGGCACCAAAAAAGGGCATGCTGGTGTCGAAGTCATCCGACCCGGTCGTGATACCGCCACACAGCAACCTCGGAGCTGAGACAATGGCTCCGAGGAGATTCGGCACAGAGACAGCGGCACCGAAGAGATTCGGCACCGAGACACCGCGCCGAAACCAAAGAAAATTTCTTCGGAGCCGAAAAAGACTTCAAAAAGGTTTCGGTCCCGAAACATCCAGCCTCGGAGCCGAAAACTAGTTCCTATACAGAGGAACAAGGGTTAACCACCCAATTACATAGATTTGGAGAGGAGCTTCAAGCTGTAGAGCCTGACTACACGCAGAGAAGGCTTCATATTCATGAAGACACAGGGAAGATAACCACTCTACCCCCAATCAAAATTAAAAGGAAACTTGCCTTTCAACAAGGGGACAAGCAACCACAGGCAAAGGTGGCAAAGAAAACAACCCCACCACCTTCTCCAACACCATCAACACATTCATCACCAGCGACAACTCCACCACTAATGCACTCACCAGCTCATACCACAATGAGTCAGGATGATCCTGATGCATGGGACCTCTACGATGCTCCAGTGTCTGACAATAGCCCAGACTCTTATCCTACAAAACCGTCACCACCTGAGGACAGTACATCCTATACACAGGTGGTCGCAAGAGCAGCCGAGTTTCACAATGTCTCCTTACATTCGAAACCAATTGAGGATGACTTTCTCTTTAACACCCTATCCTCCACCCATAGCCAGTATCAAAGCCTTCCCATGCTCCCAGGAATGCTAAGACATTCAAAACAAATATTTCAGGATCCAGTTAAAGGCAGAGCCATAACTCCAAGGGTGGAGAAAAAATATAAGCCACCGCCCACAGATCCAATATATATTACAACACAGCTAACACCAGACTCGGTAGTTGTGGGGGCAGCTCGTAAGAGAGCCAACTCTCATACCTCAGGCGACGCACCACCTCCAGACAAGGAGAGCCGCAAATTTGATGCTGCAGGAAAAAGGGTTGCAGCACAAGCAGCAAATCAGTGGCGTATTGCCAATTCACAAGCACTTTTGGCAAGATACGACAGGGCTCATTGGGATGAAATGCAACATTTCATCGAACACTTACCCAAGGAGTTCCAAAAAAGAACGCAACAGGTGGTAGAAGAGGGACAAAGTATCTCAAATAATCAGATACGGTCTTCCATGGATGCAGCAGATACAGCTGCAAGGACAATAAACACTGCAGTCACAATACGAAGGCACGCATGGCTGCGCACTTCTGGGTTCAAACCGGAAATCAAGCAGGCTGTGCTCAATATGCCGTTTAATGAACAGCAATTGTTTGGGCCGGAGGTAGACACTGCCATCGAAAAACTCAAGAAGGACACCGATACAGCCAAAGCCATGGGCGCACTCTACTCCCCGCAGAGCAGAGGCACATTTCGGAAAACACCTTTTAGGGGAGGGTTTCGAGGTCAACCCACAGAAACCACAACCTCACAAACAAGGCCTACTTACCAGGGTCAATATCAGAGGGGAGGTTTTCGGGGGCAATTTAGAGGGGGCCAATTCCCAAAAAATCGAAGAAAATTCCAAGGCCCCAAAACCCCTCAAAATAAGCAGTGACTCACAAGTCACACACCCCCATCACATAACACCTGTGGGGGGAAGACTAAGCCAATTTTACAAACTTTGGGAGGAAATAACAACAGACACTTGGGTCTTAGTAATTATCCAGCATAGTTATTGCATAGAATTTCGCCAATTCCCTCCAAACGTCCCACCGAAAACACACAATATGTCAAAACAACATATAGATCTTCTAGGACTAGAAGTTCAAGCATTGCTACAAAAGGACGCAATAGAATTAGTACCAATTCAACAAAAAAACACAGGAGTTTACTCACTGTACTTTCTAATACCCCAAAAGGACAAAACTCTGAGACCAATACTAGACCTCAGAACACTAAATACCTACATAAAATCAGACCACTTTCACATGGTCACGTTACAAGACGTAATCCCACTGCTCAAACAGCAAGACTACATGACAACATTAGATCTAAAAGATGCGTATTTCCATATACCAATACATCCTTCACACAGGAAATACCTAAGGTTCGTATTCCAAGGAATACATTACCAATTCAAAGTGTTGCCATTCGGAATAACAACTGCGCCAAGAGTTTTTACAAAATGCCTGGCAGTAGTAGCTGCACATATCAGAAGGCAGCAAATACATGTGTTCCCGTACTTAGACGACTGGTTAATCAAAACCAACACGCTAAAACAGTGTTCACAGCACACAAAATATGTCATACAAACCCTTCACAGGCTAGGTTTCTCCATCAACTACGCGAAGTCACACCTTTTGCCGTGTCAAACGCAGCAATACTTAGGAGCGACAATCAACACAGCAAAAGGGATTGCCACTCCAAGTCCACAACGGGTTCAAACATTTCACAAAGTAATACAGGCCGTGTATCCAACACAAAAGATACAAGTCAGAGTGGTAATGAAACTACTAGGCATGATGTCTTCATGCATAGCCATTGTCCCAAACGCAAGATTGCACATGCGGCCCTTACAACAGTGCCTAGCATCACAATGGTCACAAGCACAGGGTCAACTTCTAGATCTGGTGTTGATAGACCGCCAAACATGCATCTCGCTTCTATGGTGGAACAGTACAAATTTAAACCGAGGGCGGCCTTTCCAAGACCCAGTGCCACAATACGTCATAACAACAGATGCTTCCATGACAGGGTGGGGAGCACACCTCAATCAACACAGCATCCAAGGACAATGGGACATACATCAGAGACAGTTTCACATAAATCACTTGGAAATGTTAGCAGTATTTCTAGCGCTGAAAGCATTTCAACCCATAATAACCCAAAAATACATTCTTGTCAAAACAGACAACATGACCACAATGTATTATCTAAACAAACAAGTAGGGACACACTCGACACAGTTGTGCCTCCTAACACAGAAAATATGGCATTGGGCGATTCACAACCACATTCGCCTAATAGCACAATTTATTCCAGGGATTCAGAACCAGTTGGCAGAACATCTCTCTCGAGATCACCAACAAACCCACGAATGGGAAATTCACCCCCAAATACTAAACAATTACTTTCAAATTTGGGGAACACCTCAAATAGATCTATTTGCAACAAAGGAAAACTCAAAATGCCAAAACTTTGCATCCAGGTACCCACAAGATCAATCCCAAGGCAATGCTCTATGGATGAACTGGTCAGGGATCTTTGCATACGCTTTTCCCCCTCTCCTTCCATATGTAGTAAACAGGTTGAGTCAAAAGAAACTCAAACTCATACTAATAGCACCAACATGGGCAAGATAACCTTGGTACACGACACTACTAGACCTGTCAGTAGTACCTCATGTCAAACTACCCAACAAACCAGATCTGTTAACACAACACAAACAACAGATCAGACATCCAAATCCAGCATCTTTGAATCTAGCAATTTGGCTCCTGAAATCCTAGAATTCGGACACTTGCACCTCACACAAGAATGTATGGAGGTCATAAAACAAGCTAGGAAACCTACCACTAGACACTGCTACGCAAACAAGTGGAAAAGATTCGTGTATTACTGCCAGAATAATCAAATTCAGCCATTACACGCATCTCCAAAAGATATAGTAGGATATTTACTACATTTGCAAAAATCAAATCTAGCTTTCTCTTCCATAAAAATACATCTCACCGCAGTATCAGCTTACCTACAAATTACTCATTCAACTTCACTATTTAGAATACCAGTCATTAAAGCGTTTATGGAAGGCTTAAAGAGAATCATACCACCAAGAACACCACCTGTTCCTTCATGGAACCTCAACATTGTCTTAACAAGACTCATGGGTCCACCTTTCGAGCCCATGCATTCTTGTGAAATGCAATACTTAACGTGGAAAGTTGCATTTTTGATTGCCATCACATCTCTAAGAAGAGTGAGCGAGATTCAAGCATTTACCATACAAGAAACATTTATTCAGATACATAAAAATAAAGTAGTTCTAAGAACAAATCCTAAATTTTTACCAAAGGTTATCTCACCGTTCCACTTAAATCAAACAGTAGAATTACCAGTGTTCTTCCCACAACCAGATTCTGTAGCTGAAAGAGCACTACATACATTAGACATCAAAAGAGCACTAATGTACTACATTGACAGAACGAAACTAATTAGAAAAACAAAACAACTATTTATTGCCTTTCAAAAACCTCATACAGGAAATCCAATTTCAAAACAAGGCATTGCTAGGTGGATAGTTAAGTGTATTCAAACCTGCTATCTTAAAGCAAAGAGAGAGCTGCCTATTACACCAAAGGCACACTCAACCAGAAAGAAAGGGGCTACCATGGCCTTTCTAGGAAATATTCCAATGAACGAAATATGTAAGGCAGCAACATGGTCTACGCCTCATACATTTACCAAGCACTACTGTGTAGATGTGTTAACTGCACAACAAGCCACAGTAGGTCAGGCTGTACTGAGAACATTATTTCAAACTACTTCAACTCCTACAGGCTGAACCACCGCTTTTGGGGAGATAACTGCTTACTAGTCTACGCACAGCATGTGTATCTGCAGCTATACATGCCATCGAACGGAAAATGTCACTTACCCAGTGTACATCTGTTCATGGCATGAGTCGCTGCAGATTCACATGCGCCCACCCGCCTCCCCGGGAGCCTGTAGACGTTTAGAAGTAGATCTTGAACATTTGTACATTTGTAAATATATGTTCGATGGCATGTGTAGCTGCAGATACACATGCTGTGCACAGTCCGCCGTCTGGTGTTGGGCTCGGAGTGTTACAAGTTGTTTTTCTTCAAAGAAGTCTTTTCGAGTCACGAGACCGAGGGACTCCTCCCACTTCGGTTCCATTGCGCATGGGCGTCGACTCCATCTTAGATTGTTTTTTTTCCGCCATCGGGTTCGGACGTGTTCCTTTTCGCTCCGTGTTTTGGGTCAGAAAGTTAGTTAGAATCTCTGAAAAATCGTCGGTATTGTTTGCGTTCGGTATCGGGTTAGTTACAACAGATCGACACCGAATTGAGAAGAGCTCCGGTGGCCCTTCTGGGTTTTTCGATTCCCGTCGGGGCCCGGTCGGCCCGGCCACGTGTCTCTTCAAGGCTGATGGAACGGACCCCATTCCGCTTCTGTCCAAAATGCCATAGCAAGTATCCATATACAGATCAACACCTGGTCTGTAACTTGTGTTTGTCACCGGAACACAGGGAGGATACTTGTGAGGCCTGTCGAGCGTTTCGGTCGAGGAAAACACTCAGGGACCGAAGAGCAAGAAGACTACAAATGGCGTCGGCACCAACAGGACAAGGGTGTTTCGATGAGGAGGAAGAAACATTCTCCATCCAGGATTCGGACTCGGAGGAGGCCGATCCCGAAGAAACGCCGAAAACCGTGAGTAAGACGTCGAAACAAAAAACTCACGAAAAGACTGACAAAGCCCAGGAGACGCCACCGCCAACAGGCCATGGCTTAACCCGAAAAGTAGGTGACCGTCCATCGGCACCGAAAAAGGGCGAGCTGGTGTCGAAGTCATCCGACTCCTGGTCGAGATACAGGCACGCAGCAATCTCGGGCCCGAGAGAGTGGCGCAGAAAAGATTCGGCACCGAGACAGCGGCACCGAAGTTGGTCGGCACCGAGACGGCACGACGCCGAAAAGAAAAAAGATTTTGTCGGAACCGAAAAAAGCAACAGAAAAGGTTTCGGTGCTGAAACATCCGGCATCCGAACAGAAAATTAGTTCCTATTCAGAGGAACAAGGACTGTCCTCTCAAATGAAAACACACAGATTTGAAGAGGAATTACAAACAATAGAGCCAGATCACACGCAAAGGCGGCTCTTTATTCAAAAAGATACAGGGAAGATCAGCACTCTTCCCCCAATCAGAATGAAACGAAAACTTGCCTTCCAAAACAAGGACAAGGACAAACAGCCACAAGCAAAAGTGGCTAAACATATAACACCACCACCATCCCCACATCACTCTCCACAACTATCACCAGTAGCCACTCCACCAATGATGCAATCCCCAACACATACGGGATGAGTCAAGATGACCCTTACGCCTGGGACCTTTACGACGCACCAGTGTCAGACAATAGTCCTCAGTGCTATCCAGCAAGACCCTCGCCACCTGAGGATAGTACAGGCTACATTCAAGTGGTATCAAGGGCAGCAGCATTTCACAATGTCAGCCTTCACTCAGAACCCATTGAAGATGACTTCCTTTTTAATACACTGTTGTCTACGCACAGCCAATATCAAAGTCTGCCAATGCTGCCCGGAATGCTAAAACACTCCAAACAGGTGTTTGAAGAGCCTGTCAAAGGGAGAGCCATTACTCCAAGAGTAGATAAAAAATATAAACCGCCACCAACAGACCGAGTGTACAATCACACAACAGCTATCACCAGACTCTGTTGTAGTTGGAGCAGCGTGCAAAAGAGCCAACTCTCATACTTCAGGAGATGCGCCACCTCCAGATAAAGAGAGTAGAAAATTCGACGCGGCAGGCAAAAGGGTGGGGGCACAGGCAGCGAACCAGTGGCGTATTGCAAATTCGCAAGCTTTGCTAGCCAGATATGATAGGGCCCATTGGGACGAGATGCAACACCTTATTGAACACCTGCCAAAGGAGTTTCAAAAAAGAGCGCAGCAAGTGGTCGAAGAGGGACAAAATATCTCCAATAATCAAATTCGATCAGCAATGGATGCTGCAGACACAGCTGCTAGAACTGTCAACACAACAGTAACGATAAGGAGGCATGCATGGCTGCGTACATCAGGATTTAAACCAGAGATACAGCAAGCTGTGCTGAATATGCCATTCAACGGACAGCAGTTGTTTGGGCCGGAGGTGGACACCGCAATTGAAAAACTTAAAAAAGACACTGACACGGCCAAAGCCATGGGAGCGCTCTACTCCCCGCAGAGCAGAGGCACATTTCGAAAAACACAATTTCGTGGGGGGTTTCGAGGACAAACCACAGAAGCCACAACCTCACAGACAAAGCCCACTTACCAGAGCCAGTATCAGCGGGGAGGTTTTCGGGGACAATATAGAGGAGGACAGTTTCAAAGAAGCAGAGGAAAGTTCCAAAGTCCCAAAACTCCTCAAAACAAACATTGACTTCAAGGTCACAAATCCCCAACACATAACACCTGTGGGGGGGAGACTAAACAAGTTTTACACACATTGGGAGGAAATAACAACAGATACTTGGGTCTTAGCAATTATCCAGCATGGTTATTGCATAGAATTTCTCAAATTCCCTCCAATCGTCCCACCGAAAACACACAATATGTCAAAACAACATATAGATCTTCTAGGACTAGAAGTTCAGGCATTGCTACAGAAAGAAGCAATAGAATTAGTACCAAAAGATCAATTAAACACAGGAGTTTACTCACTGTACTTCCTGATACCCAAAAAGGACAAAAGCCCGAGACCGATACTAGATCTCAGAACATTAAATACCTACATCAAATCAGACCATTTTCACATGGTTACTCTACAAGACATAATCCCACTGCTCAAACAACAAGACTACATGACAACACTAGACCTAAAGGATGCATATTTCCATATACCAATACATCCTTCACACAAAAAGTACCTAAGGTTTGTATTCCAAGGGATACATTACCAATTCAAAGTGTTGCCATTCGGAATAACAACTGAGCCAAGGGTTTTTACAAAATGCCTGGCAGTAGTAGCTGCACATATCAGAAGGCAGCAAATACATGTGTTCCCATACCTAGACGATTGGTTAATCAAAACCAATACGCTAAAACGGTGTTCACAACACACAAAATATGTCATAGAAACCCTACACAAACTAGGTTTCTCAATCAACTACGCAAAATCACACCTACAGCCGTGCCAAACACAGCAATACTTGGGAGCAACAATCAACACAGCAAAAGGGATTGCTACTCCAAGTCCACAAAGAGTACAAACATTTCACAATGTAATACAAACCTTGTATCCAAAACAAAAAGTACAAGTCAAAATAATACTGAAACTACTAGGCATGATGTCCTCATGCATAGCCATTGTCCCAAATGCAAGGTTACACATGCGGCCCTTACAACAGTGCCTAGCATCACAATGGTCACAAGCACAGGGTCAGCTTCTAGATCTGGTGTTGGTAGACCGCCAAACATACATCTCGCTTCAATGGTGGAACAGTATAAATTTAAACCAAGGGCGGCCTTTCCAAGACCCAGTGCCACAATACGTGATAACAACAGATGCTTCCATGACAGGGTGGGGAGCACACCTCAATCAACACAGCATCCAAGGACAATGGAACATGCAGCAAAAACAGTTACACATAAATCACCTAGAACTGTTAGCGGTATTTCTAGCGCTGAAAGCATTTCAACCCATGATAACCCACAAATACATTCTTGTCAAAACAGACAACATGACAACAATGTACTACCTAAACAAACAAGGAGGAACACACTCAACACAGTTGTGTCTCCTAACACAGAAAATATGGCATTGGGCGATTCACAACCACATTCGCCTAATAGCACAATTTATTCCAGGAATTCAGAATCAGTTAGCAGACAATCTCTCACGGGATCACCAACAGATCCACGAATGGGAGACTCACCCCCAAATACTAAACACTTACTTCCAAATTTGGGGAACACCACAAATAGATCTGTTTGCAACGAAGGAAAACTCAAAATGCCAAAACTTTGCATCCAGGTACCCACAACATCAGCCTCCGGGCAATGCGCTATGGATGAACTGGTCAGGGATATTTGCTTACGCTTTTCCCCCTCTCCCACTCCTTCCATATCTAGTAAACAAGTTGAGTCAAAACAAACTCAAACTCATACTAATAGCACCAACATGGGCAAGGCAACCTTGGTACACCACACTACTAGACCTGTCAGTAGTACCTCATGTCAAACTACCAAACAGACCGGATCTGTTAACACAACACAAACAACAGATCAGGCATCCAAATCCAGCATCGCTGAATCTAGCAATTTGGCTCCTGAAATCCTAGAATTCGGACACTTACACCTCACACAAGAATGTATGGAGGTCCTAAAACAGGCTAGAAAGCCTACCACTAGACACTGCTATGCAAATAAATGGAAAAGATTTGTCTATTACTGCCATAATAATCAAATTCAACCCTTACACGCATCTACAAAAGATATAGTAGGATACTTACTACATCTGCAAAAAGCGAAACTAGCTTTCTCTTCCATAAAAATACATCTTGCTGCAATTTCAGCTTACCTGCAAATTACGCACTCAACTTCATTATTTAGGATACCAGTCATAAAAGCGTTTATGGAAGGCCTAAAGAGAATTATACCACCAACAACGCCACCAGTTCCTTCATGGAACCTCAACCTTGTCTTAACACGACTCATGGGCCCACCTTTTGAGCCCATGCACTCTTGTGAAATGCAATACTTAACGTGGAAAGTTGCATTTTTAATTGCCATCACATCTCTAAGAAGAGTGAGTGAAGTTCAAGCGTTTACCATTCAAGAACCATTTATTCAAATACACAAAAATAAAGTTGTTCTACGAACAAATCCAAAATTTTTACCAAAAGTAATCTCACCGTTCCACTTGAATCAAACGGTAGAATTACCAGTGTTCTTCCCACAACCAGTTTCTGTAGCTGAAAGAGCACTACATACATTAGACATCAAAAGAGCACTAATGTACTACATTGACAGAACAAAACTAATCAGAAAGACAAAACAACTATTTATTGCCTTTCAAAAACCTCATACAGGAAATCCAATTTCAAAACAAGGCATTGCTAGATGGATAGTTAGGTGCATTCAAACCTGCTATCTTAAAGCTAAAAGAGAACTGCCTATTACACCAAAGGCACACTCAACCAGAAAGAAAGGTGCTACCATGGCCTTTCTAGGAAATATTCCAATGAACGAAATATGTAAGGCAGTGACATGGTCTACGCCTCATACATTTACCAAGCACTACTGTGTAGATGTGCTGACTGCACAACAAGCAACAGTAGGTCAAGCTGTACTAAGAACATTATTCCAAACTACTTCAACTCCTACAGGCTGAACCACCGCTTTTGGGGAGATAATTGCTTACTAGTCTATGCACAGCATGTGTATCTGCAGCTACACATGCCATCGAACGGAAAATGTCACTTACCCAGTGTACATCTGTTCGTGGCATTAGTCGCTGCAGATTCACATGCGCCCACCCGCCTCCCCGGGAGCCTGTAGCCGTTTAGAAGTAGATCTTAAACATTTGTACATTTGTAAATATATTACTTTAACTTTTATTATGTACATACGTATTCATTCCATTGCATGGGCACTATTACTAACATACACAACTCGTACCTCACCCTCTGCGGGGAAAACAATCTAAGATGGAGTCGACGCCCATGCGCAATGGAACCGAAGTGGGAGGAGTCCCTCGGTCTCGTGACTCGAAAAGACTTCTTCGAAGAAAAACAACTTGTAACACTCCGAGCCCAACACCAGACGGCGGACTGTGCACAGCATGTGAATCTGCAGCGACTAATGCCACGAACAGATGTACACTGGGTAAGTGACATTTTCCTACTTTAACCTTTTATTATGTACATACGTATTCATTCCATTGCATGGGCACTATTACTAACATACACAACTCCTACCTCACCCTCTGCGGGGAAAACAATCTAAGATGGAGTCGACGCCCATGCGCAATGGAACCGAAGTGGGAGGAGTCCCTCGGTCTCGTGACTCGAAAAGACTTCTTCGAAGAAAAACAACTTGTAACACTCCGAGCCCAACACCAGACGGCGGACTGTGCACAGCATGTGAATCTGCAGCGACTAATGCCACAAACAGATGTACACTGGGTAAGTGACATTTTCCTACTTTAACCTTTTATTATGTACATACGTATTCATTCCATTGCATGGGCACTATTACTAACATACACAACTCCTACCTCACCCTCTGCGGGGAAAACAATCTAAGATGGAGTCGACGCCCATGCGCAATGGAACCGAAGTGGGAGGAGTCCCTCGGTCTCGTGACTCGAAAAGACTTCTTCGAAGAAAAACAACTTGTAACACTCCAAGCCCAACACCAGACGGCGGACTGTGCACAGCATGTGAATCTGCAGCGACTCATGCCACAAACAGATGTACACTGGGTAAGTGACATTTTCCATATATATGTTCGAAGGCATGTGTAGCTGCAGATACACATGCTATGCACTGTTCCTGCCATCTAGTGTTGGGCTCGGAGTGTTACAAGTTGTTTTTCTTCGAAGAAGTCTTTTCGAGTCACGGGACCGAGTGACTCCTCCCTTTCGGCTCCATTGCGCATGGGCGTCGACTCCATCTTAGATTGTTTTCTTTCCGCCATCGGGTTCGGACGTGTTCCTCTTCGCTCCGTATTTTGAATCGGGAAAGTTAGCTAAGTATCGAAAATTCATCGGAATTGTTCTCGTTCGGTACAGGTTTAGTTCTTGGGTATCGGCACCGATATCAAGACCGCTTCGGCGGCCCTTCGGGGCTTCCACTTTTCATCGAGGCCGGGTCGGCCCGACCACACCCGTCATCCAAGACTAATGGACCGGACCCCCTTCCATTTCTGTCCCAAGTGTCAGGCAAAGTGTCCTTATACAGACCAGCACCGGATATGTAACCTGTGTTTGTTGCCCGAACACAGAGAGGATACTTGTGAAGCTTGCCGAGCGTTTGGATTGAAGAAAACCTTGAGAGATCGACGCCAAGAAGACTACAACTGGCGTCGAAACCTAAACAAGATCTCGACGTCGAGGAGGAAAAAAGAATTTCCATCCAAGAAACGGACTCGGATGAATCCGACGGTAACCGATCCTCGACGGTGCAACAAACTGAGTAAACCTGCCCCGTCCCAAACCCAGGGTCACACCAAAAAACTCAAGGCCACGGGGACGCCACCGCCAGCAGTCCATGGCTCAACCCACAGAAGGGAAGGTGACCAGATAACATCGGCACCGAAAAAGGCCAAAGAGTTGCCGAAGACTTACGACTCTGGTCGAGATCCCGGCACGAAACATTTCGGCACCGAGTTGTCAAATCAAGCAAGCCCCGAAAAAGCTCCTCAGAACCGAAAAAGACAATTACATTAGGAATTTCGGTACCGAAAAAAACTGCCTCGGAGCTGAAACGATCCTCATACACTGGGGAGCAAGGGCTTTCAATGCAACTCAAAGAAAGGCATAGATTTGAGCAAGATCTGGATGTAGAAGAACCTGACCAAACGCAACAAAGGTTACAAATCCAGAAGGATACAGGAAAGATACAGACCATCCCTCCACTCAAATCTAAAAGAAAATTTGCCTTTCAAGAATCAGAGATGCAACCAAAAGCCAAAGGGATTAGAGACAAGTCACCACCACCACAGGTCTCACCACAACCATCCCCACTGCATTCACCACACTTGTCACCAGTGGGTACACCGATAACGCAGTCACCCACACATACTGGGATGACCCAAGATGATACTGATGCAGGGGATCTATACGATCCACCTATATCGGACTACAGCCCAGAGTGTTATCCAACCAAGCCTTCACCACCAGAGGACAGTACAGCATATACGCAAGTTGTAGGAAGTTGGCTTTGTATGTACTATTTCAAAGTAAGAAATGGCATGCACAGGTAAGATAGTGGCAAAAAGAGATAATTCTAATGCTCTATTTTGTGGTAGTGTGGTTGAGCAGTAGGCTTATCAGAGGGTAGTGTTAAGCATTTGTTGTACACACACAGGCAATAAATGAGGAACACACACTCAAAGACCATTCTAGGCCAATAGGTTTTTGTATAGAAAAATATATTTTCTTAGTTTATTTTAAGAACCACAGGTTCAAGATTTACAAACAATACTTTTAAATGAAAGGTATTTCACTTAGGAACTTTAGGAACTTTGAATTAGCAAAATAGCATATACAGTTTTCACACAAATGGCAATAAGCTATTTTAAAACTAGACACAGTGCAATTTTCAACAGTTCCTGGGGGAGGTAAGTGTTTGTTAGTTTTGCAGGTAAGTAAACCACCTACAGGGTTCAAAGTTGGGTCCAAGGTAGCCCACCGTTGGGGGTTCAGAGCAATCCCAAAGTTACCACACCAGCCACTCAGGGTTGGTCAGATGCAGAGGTCAAAGTGGTGCCCAAAACGCATAGGCTTCAATAGAGAAGGGGGTGCCCCGGTTCCAGTCTGCCAGCAGGTAAGTACCCGCGTCTTCGGAGGGCAGACCAGGGGGGTTTTGTAGGGCACCGGGGGGGGACACAAGTCAGCACAAAAAGTACACCCTCAGCGGCACGGGGCGGCCGATGCGGTGTGTAAACAGCCGTTGGGTTTACAATGGAATTCAGTGGGAGACCCAGGGGTCTCTTCAGCGAAGCAGGCAGGCAAGGGGGGGGCTCCTCGGGGTAGCCACCACCTGGGCAAGGGAGAGGGCCACCCGGGGGTCGCTTCTGCACTGGAGGTCGGATCCTTCAGGTCCTGGGGGTGCAGTGTCTTTACCAGGCGTTGGGTTCTTTGAAGCAGGCAGTCGCGGTCAAAGGGAGCCTCTGGATTCCCTCTGCAGGCGTCGCTGGGGGGGCTCAGGGGGGTCAACTCTGGCTACTCACAGGGTCGTAGTCGCCAGGAAGTCCTCCCTGTAGTGTTGGTTCTACGCAGGTCGAGCCGGGGGCGTCCGGTGCAGAGTGCAAAGTCTCATGCTTCCGGCGGGAAACGTGTGTTCTTTAAAAGTTGCTTCTTTGTTGCAAAGATGTTTCTTTTTTGGAGCAGAGCCACTGTCCTCTGGAGTTCTTGGTCCTTTTAGATGTAGGGTAGTCCTCTGAGGCTTCAGAGGTCGCTGAACCCTGTGGAACGCGTAGCTGTTGCCGTTTTTCTTGAAGTGGGGACACAGGCCGATAGAGCTGGTGCCAAAGCAGTTGGTGTCTCCATCTTCTCTGCAGGGCTTTCAGGTGAGCAGTCCTTCTTCGTCTTAGGTTGCAGGAATCTCTCTTGCTAAGTTCTGGGAGCCCTTAAATACTAAATTTAGGGGGGTGTTTAGGTCTGGTTTAGCCCTGAGGGTGGCTACACCCTCTTTGTGCCTCCTCCCTGAGGTGAGGGGGGCACATCCCTAATCCTATTGGGGGAATCCTCCATCTGCAAGATGGAGGATTTCTAAAAGTCAGTCATCTCAGCTCAGGACAACTTAGGGGCTGTCCTGACTGGCCAGTGACTCCTCCTTGTTTTTCTCATTATCTCCTCCGGCCTTGCCGCCAAAAGTGGGGCCGTGGCCGGAGGGGGCGGGCAACCCCTCTAGCTGGAGTGCCCTGGGGTGCTGTAACAAAGGGGGTGAGTCTTTGAGGCTCACCGCTAGGTGTTACAGTTCCTGCAGGGGGAGGCAAGAGGCACCTCCACCCAGTACAGACTTTGTTACTAGCCACAGAGTGATAAAGGCACTCTCCCCATGTGGCCAGCAACATGTCTGGTGTGTGGCAGGCTGCTAAAACTAGTCAGCCCACACTGGTAGTCGGGTATGGTTTCAGGGGGCATCTCTAAGATGCCCTCTGGGGTGTATTTTACAATAAAATGTACACTGGCATCAGTGTGCATTTATTGTGCTGAGAAGTTTGATACCAAACTTCCCTGTTTTCAGTGTAGCCATTATGGTGCTGTGGAGTTCGTGTTTGACAGACTCCCAGACCATATACTCTTATGGCTACCCTGCACTTACAATGTCTAAGGTTTTGCTTAGACACTGTAGGGGCATAGTGCTCATGTACTTATGCCCTCACCTGTGGTATAGTGCACCCTGCCTTAGGGCTGTAAGGCCTGGTAGAGGGGTGACTTATCTATGTCATAGGCAGTGTGAGGTTGGCATGGCACCCTGAGGGGAGTGCCATGTCGACTTAGTCATTTTCTCCCCACCAGCACACACAAGCTGGCAAGCAGTTTGTGCTGAGTGAGGGGTCTCCAGGGTGGCATAAGACATGCTGCAGCCCTTAGCGACCTTCCCTGGCATCAGGGCTCTTGGTACCAGGGGTACCAGTTACAAGGGACTTACCTGGATGCCAGGGTGTGCCAATTGTGGAAACAAAGGTACAGGTTAGGGAAAGAACACTGGTGCTGGGGCCTGGTTAGCAGGCCTCAGCACACTTTCAAATCATAACTTGGCATCAGCAAAGGCAAAAAGTCCGGGGGTAACCATGCCAAGGAGGCATTTCCTAACACAAGTACTAGCCAGGGCAGCTACGTTCCACAAAGTAACAATGCACTCTGAACCAGTGGAGGATGATTTCCTTTTCAACACTCTGGCATCCACCCACGCATCCTATCAAAGCCTGCCAATGCTGCCGGGCATGCTCAAGCACGCGCAACAGGTATTCCAAGAGCCTGTAAAGGGAAGAGCGATCACGCCTAGGGTCGAAAAGAAATATAAACCACCCCGACAGACCCAGTGTTTATAACGCAACAGCTCACCCCGGACTCAGTGGTTGTGGGGGCTGCAAGAAAAAGGGCGAACTCACAATCATGGGATGCCGCACCACCTGACAGAGTCGAAAGTTCGACGCAGCGGGCAAGAGAGTTGCATCACACGCAGTCAATCAATGGCGAATTGCAAATTCGCAAGCCCTACTTGCACGCTACGACAGGGCACATTGGGACGAGTTGCAAGACATCATCCAGCACTTGCCCAAGGAACATCAAAAACGTGCCCAGAAAGTATTTGAAGAGGGACAAGACATATCAAACAATCATATAAGGTCTGCATTAGACTCTGCAGATACAGCAGCACGGACTGTCAACACGGCTGTAACGATTCGAAAGGCATGCATGGCTGTGAAGTTCTGGATTCAAACCAGAAATACAACAGGCGGTACTAAACATGCCATTTAACCAACATCAGTTGTTTGGGCCGGAAGTCGATACCGCGATCGAGAAGATGAAAAAAGACACAGACATGGCCAAAGCCATGGGCGCGCTCTACTCCCCACAATTCAGAGGCACTTTTAGGAAACCACAATTTAGAGGGGGTTTCAGCAACAGACATCTGAACCATCCACCTCCCAAACAAAAACCACCTACCAGTCACAATACCAAAAGGGGGGTGGGGGGGTTGTGGTTCCTATAGAGGGCAGTTCCCAAGAGGAAGAGGGAAATTCCAGCCCGCCAAACCAAGCCCTAGCAAACATTTACTTCAAAGTCACATTACCCCAACACTTGTCACCGGAGGGGAGGGGAGGGGAGGGGGGGGGGGCTAACCAAATACTACCACAATTGGACACACATTACCACAGACATGTGGGTCCTATCAATTATCCAACATGGTTATTGCATAGAATTCACAACATTCCCTCCATATGTTCCACCAAAACTGCACAGATTGTCTCCACAACACTTAGACCTATTACATATAGAGGTCCAAGCACTGCTCCTAAAACAAGCCATAGAGCTAGTACCCTATCACCAGAAGGGAACAGGCGTTTACTCCCTGTATTTCCTTACTCCAAAAAAAGACAAAACATTACGGACTAGCTTAGATCTCAGAACACTGAATCTCTTCCTCAAATCAGATCATTTCCACATGGTAGCACATCAGGACGTAGTTCCATTACTAAAAAAAAAAAAGGAGAATACATGACAACACTGGCTCTCAAGGATGCGTATTTCCACATACCCATCCATCCATCTCACAGAAAATACCTCAGGTTTGTAATACAAGGCAAACATTATCAATTCAAAGTGCTACAGTTCAGAATAACAGCCCCCAGAGTATTTACAAAATGCCTAGCCGTAGTAGCAGCTCATATAAGGAGACAGCACATGCACGTATTCCTATATTTGGATGATTGGCTAATAAAAGCCAACACTCAGCAACAATGTCAATTTCAGACGCGATACGTCATAAATACTCTACACAAACTAGGGTTTTCTATAAATTACCTTAAATCACATCTACAACCATCCCAAATACAACAATACATGGGAGCAACACTTGACACACAAAAAGCTATTGCCACTCCAAGTCCACAAAGAGTTCATTTGTTCCAAAATGTAACCAAAACAACAATGCACAGTAAGGTTTGTGATGAAACTCCTAGGCATTAAGTCATCATGCCATAGCTATTGTCCCAAACGCAAGACTACACATGCAGCCCTTACAGCAGTGCCTAGCAAAACAATGGACGCAGGCACAGGGTCAACTCCAAGATCTAGTGTTCATAGACCACCAAACACACTCTTCGCTTCAATGGTGGAACCCTGTAAATTTAAACAAAGGGCGGCCTTTTCAAGACCCAGTGCCTCACGTCATTATCACAACAGACGCTTCCATGATTGGGTGGGGAGCACACCTCACAATCCCAGCATTCATGGTCAATGGGACAATCAGCAAAAACTACTTCACATAAATCACTTGGAACTGCTAGCAGTATTTCTAGCATTAAAACCGTTTCAACCACTTCTAGCCCACAAAGACATTCTTCTCAAGACAGACAATATGACAACAATGTATTATCTAAACAAACATGGGGGGCACACTCAGCACAAAAAATTTGGCATTGGGCAAGTTCACAACAACATTTGCCTCCTAGCACAATACATACCAGGCATTCAAAATCAGTCAGCCAGCAATCTGTCGAGATTAACAGCAAACTCACGAATGGGAAATACATCCCCAGATTCTACAAGATCATTTCTACCGCTGGGGGACACCAAACATAGATCTATTTGCAACAAAAGAAAACGCAAAATGCCAAAACTTTGCATCCAGGTATCCACACCCTCAGTCCAAAGGCAATGCTCTGTGGATCAGCTGGTCAGGGATATTTGCTTATGCTTTTCCCCCTCTCCCGCTCATTCCTTATCTGGTCAACTAACTGAGTCAAAACAAACTAAAACTAATACTTATAGCACCAACGTGGGCTCGCCAACCGTGGTACACCACACTGTTGGACCTATCTGTGGCACCCCACATCAAACTACCAAACAGACCAGATCTGTTAACACAACACAAACAACAGATCAGGCACCAGAATCCAGCAGCGCTCAACCTAGCAATCTTGCTCCTGAAATCTTAGAATTTAGATATCTAAACCTTTCTCAAGAATGTATGGAGGTCATTAAACAAGCAAGAAAACCGACAACCAGACATTGTTACGCTAACAAATGGAAAATATTTGTTTGTTACTGCCAAGCTAATCAAATTACGCCACTAAACGCCTCCACACAAAACATTGTAAGTACACTTACAAAAGTCCAATCTAGCCTTCTCTTCCATTAAAATACATCTCACTGCAATATCTGCTTATCTGCAGATTAAACATACAAAATCGCTTTTTTAGAATCCCAGTTATTAAAGCCTTTATGGAAGGACTAAAAAGAATCATACCCCCAAGGACACCACCAGTGCCTTTGTGGAATCTTAATATTGTATTAACACGACTCATGGGCCCACCATTTGAACCCATGCATTCTTGTCAAATCCAATTTTTAACTTGGAAAGTAGCATTTCTAATAGCCATCACTTCACTTAGAAGAGTTAGCTAAATACAGGCGTTTACTATTCAAGAACCCTTTATACAAATACATAAACATAAGGTGGTTCTCTGTACAAATCCACAATTCTTACCAAAAGTCATATCACCGTTTCATCTAAACCAAACGGTAGAACTCCCAGTCTTCTTCCCACAGCCAGACTCAGTACCAGAAAGGGCATTACATACGTTAGACATAAAAAGAGCGCTAATGTATTACATTGACAGAACAAAACAATTTCGTAAAACAAAACAATTGTTTGTAGCTTTCCAAAAACCACATGCAGGTAACCCTATATCCAAACATGGCATTGCCAGATGGATAGTCAAATGCATACAAACCTGTTAGCTAAAAGAGAATTACCCATTACTCCAAGGGCACACTCCTCTAGAAAGAAAGGCGCCACAATGGCTTTTCTTGGTAATATACCAATGACAGAGATTTGTAAAGCAGCGACTTGGTCTACGCCTCATACATTTAATAAGCATTACTGTGTAGATGTGTTAGCAGCACAACAAGCCACAGTAGGACAGGCTGTACTAAGAACATTATTTCAGACAACTTCAACTCCTACAGGCTAACCACCGCTTTTGGGGAGATTGCTGCGTTGTAGTCAATGCACAGCATGTGTATCTGCAGCTACACATGCCATCGAACTGAAAATGTCACTTACCCAGTGTACATCTGACGTGGCATGTTGCGCTGCAGATTGACATGCGCCCTTCCACCTCCCCGGGAGCCTGTAGCCGTTTTAGTTGCATGAAAATTATAATTTGTAAGTATGTAAATAAATATTCCTTTACTACACAATATGCACATACAGATATACTCCATTGCAAGGGCACCTCTAGTATCCTTACTTCACCAATTCCAATCTAAGTTGGAGTCGACGCCCATGCGCAATGGAGCCGAAAGGGAGGAGCCACTCGGACCCGTGACTCGAAAAGACTTCTTCGAAGAAAAACAACTTGTAACACTCCGAGCCCAACACTAGATGGCAGGAACAGTGCCCAGCATGTGAATCTGCAGCCCAACATACCACGAACAGATGTACACTGGGTAAGTGACATTTTCCATATATATATATATATATATATATATATATATATATATATATATATATATATATTTATTCTGGGTGGTCACTGCAGCTTGGTAGTGAAACTTCATGTTCTTAAATAACTGGAATAAGTGGTCTTCCCACTGTGATTGCCTGTGGTTTTTCTTAGTATTAACAACACAGTAAAACCTTTGCCAACTAATGGTGTTGGTGGTTCCCTTTTAGTGCCTAGATTGGGCTTCTTTATTTTAGCTTCAGGCCTGTGGCCTGTGCCTTTTTACCTATGTACAAGTTTTATTTGTTTATTCCTTTTAATATATTTTAGCACTGCTTGCTTTTCAGCAGCAATGTTTTTTTTGTTCTAATCGGCTGCCTTTCTATGAAAGCATTGTTGTTAGATTCTTTGCACAACGCTCAGTACCCTGATCAAGGATGTCATTGCACACAATAGTTTAATTGGTATTGCCAGGCCAAGAGCTACGAAGTCAGCCTTCCCAGCATAGACATATTATCACATCGGTCTGTCTCCAGAACACAACACATTTTGTTATAAAAGCACCACACAGACTGAAGAAGTGTAGACTGGACATTCCAGCCAGCCATCCTACTCTGTGTGCCACTTTATCAACATCTTTGCTGATCTTGACCTTGTCTCTCCAGCCAACCAGGAGGATTACCAGCAGATCTACAGGCAGACCCTTGCTTCCTCTAGGCATCGGGTCGAAAGGCTCCTTTCATGGACTAGTATGGACAGAAGGGCTAACACTGCTATGCTCTCACGTTAGATGCTATAAGTGTAGGTAGGAATGCTTAGAGTCATGATTATGTCAGGATGCTGGGACTGTTTATATGTTTTACTCTAATGGTCACAGTCATAAATGTATTATGTTTCATCTTCCTAATGATTGCAGCTCATGCCTTATATCATAGAATGCAGTTCCACCGCAACTTCCCTGAGGAGTCAGTGATATATTTTTAGGCTGCCACAAATTACCTTTACTTTCTAGGTTTGTGTGAGGTGCTGCTAACTAGCTTAGGTCAGGCCTACAGCTTCCAGTCAGTGTAGGACTGACTCGGTCACCCACATGCGGTGGTGCTTTCATCTGAAACCAAGCAGTCTTACCCCCATGATTAGAGTCCTACTACACGGCGCCACCAACATTGGTGAGGGACTAACGAATCTCTGGAATATCTCTGTCTCTCGCATGATAAAGGCACCGTAATTATCTTATGCAGAGGCGACTGTGGTATGAGGGAAGTGTCCTTTTTAGCTAAATAAGTAGTTCCTGTTTTAGGCTCACTGTAGGTTTTTCAAGCTTGAACCTTAAAAGGATTCCGCAAATTGGTGTTTCTGTTTCTTACCATTCTGAAATATGGTGGACCCTTAATGGGTTGCATCCCAGTAAACATGGGACAACCTCTCACACAACACCTATTAGCTCGTGAACTCACCGAAGAAGGTGGGGATGTTACATTCATGGTAGAGGCACACCTTGTGTACAGAACAGAAACTTTCTATTTCTGGGTCACTTTTCCAGCAGCAGATGGAAACACACACTTTCCCCACAATTACAGAATAGCAAACACACCTCGACAATACAGAGATTATGGATATTTAGAAATACCACTTATCAGAAACACCAAAATTGGTTTGAAGGCTCCCTCCCACATGTTGTACACAACTTCAGATTCGGTCATGAAGGACCTGCAAGGCCAGAAGTAGCCACATATACACCACATCCAAATGTAGCAACGATGTCAGTAGCGGATTTTTGCTGTTTATTTTATAATTTACTAGATATATATAGATGCTGAATACAATTTGTAATGAGGAACTTAAACACTGCCCCAGCGAGGGCTGCTCCAGCAACCCCACATTTAACTACAACCAGGATAAATCCCGCAACTGTGCATTCAGTAATGGGTAGGGTAGCCACCAAACGTGAAGAAATTCCTTTTTGGTTAGCACAGAAAACAACGTGCAGGAAGTAGTGTTTCCCTAAGTTAAACATAGAATTCTCACAATGTGCTTGCTTTTTGGGATGGTACTCTTAGTAGATAACTATATCACTTGGGGTGCAGTAGTTGCTGCAGTTTACACAACTGCACACGGTACACTAACACTTGAGAATCTTCCATAAGTGTTAAAACAGATAGAAGATGAATATAGGGCAGCCTCTGCCCTGGATTTTGAGATGCAATTAATGGGCAATTTAGCCACAGTAGCCTCAACTATATTAAGTAACCTTAAGGGGGAAGCAGTAGCATTAGCAGTACGCCAGCGGCTCAGACAAGTCCCTCTACAGGAACAGAAACAGAAGCTTCCTAAGACTATTACCGACACTTATACTAGTATAGGTCGGGATAGTGTAGAAACCAGACCAAGTAAATCATAAATACAAGATAAATCCAGTAAGGATAATACCAAACGGGCACAAGAGGGTTCTAAAATAATGCTGGGATAAACAGAAAAATAGCAAAGATAAACAAAAGCAAAGAGGAGGATCTACGCACTTGGAGACCTGAAAAGTGTTAGAATCTTAGAAATAGGGTAACTCTAAAAACTCCTGACAGATACCAATATACTGACACTCGCCAATCTCGTTCCTTCTAGGAATCACCTGGCAAATGCAGTGAGGGAGGAGGGCAGTAAGATCACTGAAACAAGTATGTGGAATCGATAAAGGAGTCACAAAGTTCTCCGGAGCTTTTGGTAAAAAAAGAAGAGAAACTTGCACAACAAAACCCCTAGTTAAAAAAGAAAAAGATTATAGCTATTTCAGCCAAACATGCCACACATTGAGAACATTGCTGAGGAACAGGATGTTGGCAGTGGCTCTGCTAGACAGCAGAGGACACAGTAGTTTGCAAACCTTTTCTAGAGCTTCTGGATGTGACACCAACTAACGACTTCCTTCAGGTTGAAACTGCAAGCAGGTGTGTCTCCCCACCTGATAGCATTTACAAACTAAAATTTCAAATTGAGGAGGACATTGCGCGCACCATTAAAGTGATCTTCTGGTGAAGATTAACACTAAGTTACAATATACAGGGAGTGCAGAATTATTAGGCAAATGAGTATTTTGACCACATCATCCTCTTTATGCATGTTGTCTTACTCCAAGCTGTATAGGCTCGAAAGCCTACTACCAATTAAGCATATTAGGTGATGTGCATCTCTGTAATGAGAAGGGGTGTGGTCTAATGACATCAACACCCTATATCAGGTGTGCATAATTATTAGGCAACTTCCTTTCCTTTGGCAAAATGGGTCAAAAGAAGGACTTGACAGGCTCAGAAAAGTCAAAAATAGTGAGATATCTTGCAGAGGGATGCAGCACTCTTAAAATTGCAAAGCTTCTGAAGCGTGATCATCGAACAATCAAGCGTTTCATTCAAAATAGTCAACAGGGTCGCAAAAAGCGTGTGGAAAAACCAAGGCGCAAAATAACTGCCCATGAACTGAGAAAAGTCAAGCGTGCAGCTGCCACGATGCCACTTGCCACCAGTTTGGCCATATTTCAGAGCTGCAACATCACTGGAGTGCCCAAAAGCACAAGGTGTGCAATCCTCAGAGACATGGCCAAGGTAAGAAAGGCTGAAAGACGACCACCACTGAACAAGACACACAAGCTGAAACGTCAAGACTGGGCCAAGAAATATCTCAAGACTGATTTTTCTAAGGTTTTATGGACTGATGAAATGAGAGTGAGTCTTGATGGGCCAGATGGATGGGCCCTTGGCTGGATTGGTAAAGGGCAGAGAGCTCCAGTCCGACTCAGACGCCAGCAAGATGGAGGTGGAGTACTGGTTTGGGCTGGTATCATCAAAGATGACCTTGTGGGGCCTTTTCGGGTTGAGGATGGAGTCAAGCTCAACTCCCAGTCCTACTGCCAGTTCCTGGAAGACACCTTCTTCAAGCAGTGGTACAGGAAGAAGTCTGCATCCTTCAAGAAAAACATGATTTTCAAGCAGGACAATGCTCCATCACACGCGTCCAAGTACTCCACAGCGTGGCTGGCAAGAAAGGGTATAAAAGAAGGAAATCTAATGACATGGCCTCCTTGTTCACCTGATCTGAACCCCATTGAGAACCTGTGGTCCATCATCAAATGTGAGATTTACAAGGAGGGAAAACAGTACACCTCTCTGAACAGTGTCTGGGAGGCTGTGGTTGCTGCTGCACGCAATGTTGATGGTGAACAGATCAAAACACTGACAGAATCCATGGATGGCAGGCTTTTGAGTGTCCTTGCAAAGAAAGGTGGCTATATTGGTCACGGATTTGTTTTTGTTTTGTTTTTGAATGTCAGAAATGTATATTTGTGAATGTTGAGATGTTATATTGGTTTCACTGGTAATAATAAATAATTGAAATGGGTATATATTTTTTTTTGTTAAGTTGCCTAATAATTATGCACAGTAATAGTCACCTGCACACACAGATATCCCCCTAACATAGCTAAAACTAAAAACAAACTAAAAACTACTTCCAAAAATATTCAGCTTTGATATTAATGAGTTTTTTGGGTTCATTGAGAACATGGTTGTTGTTCAATAATAAAATGAATCCTCAAAAATACAACGTGCCTAATAATTCTGCACTCCCTGTACTATTGGCAGAAAACGATTGTCCACCTGAATTTGTTCGTACTCTCCCACAAGGGGAATATGTCATATCGCCTTTTTCTTAGTTCTTGTTCCACAAGCAGTAAAAGCAGCTTATGCCGCAGATTGGTCATTGGCTCAATCACCACCAGTACCACAACGATGTGGGATGGAATAGGGCTTCCCCTTCCCACATTATATCAATAAGATCCACTCCACTCCACAAATACAAACACAATATCCCATTAAACATGAGTCTGAAGTACCAGTGAGGGAAATTCTCACACAACTCTAGTACCAGGGAGTAATTGAACCCTGTGTATATCCTATGAATAACCATTTGTTTCCTGTAGCTTAGCCAGACCAGTCGTACAGAAAATTCTTAGATCACAGACAGCTAACCAGTCATACACGCACCATTTGCAATAAAAAATTCACATAGCACAACACTAATTAAATTAACAATATAGTGTGTAAAAAAAAAAGAAAAAAAAAATACAAAACCTTGGATATTTCCAATGCTTTTTTCTGCCAAAATCTAGCTCCTGAAAGGAGGTACTTAGGCACCTTCAAGGCCCTTGGCTCTTAAAGAAAATGTTGTCCTCTCCCTCAAGGGTTTAATACCCGTACTGGATTGTTTTCTGCCCATGTGACATCAATAAGATTGCATGATAGTGATCGTGAGGAGGTTTATGTCTATCTGACAAATGGCGATCTCAGCACACATTTAACCAAGGTGGATCGCATTGTTCTGGTATTTGCCTCACGGTCTGCAAATTCAGTTTCAAGAATATAAGTTGCTTTTCTTAGTGTCCTATTCTTGTGCAAGTGAGAGAAAGCACTGGCACCCCAATTCCTAGAGAAATGTGCGCAATTACAACCACCAGATACCATCAAAAAACTACAGTCATTGTTGGGTTTCTTCAAGTTTGGCAGAACTTCCAGAATATGCACAATGCATACAATCACTTTATGATTTAATTTGTTCAGTTTTCTCAAGCAAACATTGGACACCCGAAAACACACAAATTCTTAGAGCATTACAGATAGACATGCTTGAAGCAAAGCACTTGCACACACGTGTGGAAAAAAAAGCAAATTTGGTAATCTAGGTAATTCCTGGTGCCTTCGGGTTCACTTATGTCACATTCAATGAAGGGGACACTGTACCCATAGCATACACATCTCATTTGTACTCCAATGCTGAACAGCGTTTTGTCCCAACAGAAAAAATCCTGACTGCTGTCCAAATGGCTGTCATCAAGGAGAGACCACTAGCCCAAGGGAAACGCATTATTGTTATTACCTCAGTGCCAGCCCTCGAGGCTGTTACCAAACCAAGCTTCCTGAACATAAGAGCATTACATGTATGTTGGATTCCAGGGCCTACCTCTCTGACTGCAACTAATGTTGATTACGTTTTTGATCCAAAACTCCAGACCCATGAATTCCTTCAGTATGAAATAGAGTACCCCATGTCCACCAACATTTTGCCTCTTGACCAATATCGAATCATCATGTTAGATGGCATGAAGATGTAGATATACATGCTGTGCATAAGCTAGGCATCTTGTGTTGGTTTCGGAGTAGTACAATTTGTTTTTCTTTGAAGAAAGTTTTCGAGTCACAGGATCGAGTGACTCCTCCTCTCGGTAATACTGAGCATGGACATTGAGACCTGTGTTAGATTGTTTCTCTCCACCGTCAGGTTCGGACTTGTGTTCCTCTCTCTCCAAGTTCTGGTCTCCATACAGTCTAAAGTGGTATTCTTTCCATCTTACTATCGTCGACTGTAGCTTTCCCAATTGCATATTTTTTAATAATTTAACTTTCGGTTCCATTTCCATACTCTGAATAAAAGATTTCAGCTCTTTCGGGCCCTCTTTGGGCCTACCTGTTCCACGTGGTATCAAAGAAGGCAGCCCTAATGGAACATACTCTGTTCCGGTTTTGCCCTTGATGCCATTCAAAGTTTCCACACACCGACCATCATCAGGTGTACAATTTGTGTCTTTCACCAGACCACAACGACCAGACCTGCGAAACATGTCATTCTTTTCGATCGAAGAAGACACTTACAGATCCAATAGCTTGACAAATGGAAATGGCATCTCGACATCCAGCTGATTCACCGGACATCTTCAGCAATGAGCACGGGCAAGAAGACTTGGAACAAGAGGGGGCCTTCTTCGTTCCAGATTCGGACTCTGATGTGCAGTTGGACATTGAGAGTCAACAGTTACAACCAGCACAAACTGTAAGTAAAAAGTCCCCTTTCCCATTGAACAAGACAACAACAAAAAAGGTCACCGGTCCGCCACTGTCTTCCAGCCATGGTCGGAGTTGAGAAGCTTATTCGGATGGCTCGCATACCAGCACTGCAAAAAGCCAAAGATAAGTCTTCGGCATCGACCTTCAGTACCTCAATTTTGGCACCAACAAAACCGAAAATACATGGTGTTTCCTTGTCGACCACTTTGGCACCGAAAAAGAGACAACAGTTAACTAATGTTTTGGCATAGAAAATGTTCGAGCCACAAAAACCTTCTGAACCGAAAACATCACAAAAGACTTTCAGTGACTCGGGATAGTCTATAACAACTCCTACATCACAGATGGAACCAACGTTAGAGGTTGTGGATGCTGGACAGGGCTGACTTCAAATTCACCAAGGAACAGGGTGGATTATAACATCACCTCCGCCACCTTTAAAAAGGAAATCGACTTTCCAAGAAAGTCTTGATTCCTCTAAACCTTCAAAAAAGACCACCAAAGACTTCTTCTCGTACTCAAACTTCTCCACTTTCACATTATTTCTCCACAACTTACTCCTCCACCAACATCTCATCCTCTTTCAGGGTTCACATCACCCAGTTCACCACTTGGGGGGTCTCAAGATATAGACGATGCATTAGATGAACAGGACCCATGGGATGAGTACAATCCGGATCCTGTCACACCAAATGATCCTGATTTTTACCCAGCTAGACCTTCAACACCTGAGGATTCCACCTCAAATCGACAGGTTATAGCTAGAGCCCCATCATTTCACAATGCACATATGTACACTGATCCAATAGAGGACGATTTTTTTATTTCACACAAGCCAATTCCTTCCAATGCTCCTAGCATGCTCAGACATGCAGAAGAAATATTTTAAAAGCCTGTTAGAGCAAGGGTTATCATTCCCAGAGTTGATAAAAAATACAAGGCTGTAACCCACTGATCCTTTACATATAGAAACACAGATCCCTCCAGACTATCGTTGCCTCTACTGCAAACAATAGGGCTAATAGCCAATCAACAGGAGACACACCTCCTCCTGATAAAGAGAGTACAAAATTAGATGCAGAAGGAAAAAGAGTGGCAGCGCAAGCAGCCAATCACTGGCGAATTGCAAATGCGCAAGCTTTGGTATCCAGATATGAAGGAGCTCACTGGGATACTATGGAGGAACGTTTACAATACCTACCAGAAGAACATCGTAAAAAAAGGGGTAGAAATTGTAAATGAGGGACAAACAATTTCCAACAACTCCATTATATGTGCGCTTGATGCTGCTGATACAGTAGCACAAAGTGTCATCATAAGGTGCCATTCCTGGCTCAGATGTTCAGGGTTTAAACAGGAGGTACAACATGCCGTTTTAAACATGCCCTTTGATAAAGAGCATTTATTTGGTTCACAAGTGGATACCACACTTGTAAAATTAAATAAAGATAATCAAACTGCCAAAGCTATGGGAGCCTTACAAGCCAGTACACACATGGGTACTTTTCGTTGTGTAGGGTTTACAAGAGGATTTAGATCATCATTTCAAGAACATTCCACAGATCAAACTAAACCCACCTCAATACACCACAGGTTATTTTAGAGGATCCTATAGAGAAAACAATAATAAGGGAAGAGTAAAGCCATCTACATCTAGAGGTTCCTCATCTGTCACTAAACAATGACTTAAAACAAACAATACCAACACACACAATTCCTATAGGGGGAAGATTACAACTCTTTTACCCCTAATGGGCTCAAATTACGTGCAGACAACATGACAGCCATGTACTGTCTTCAAAAACAGGGGGGACACATTCTCATCAACTGTCCCTTCGTACACAGACATTAGGGAAATGGGTGACTTGTCGAAGCATTCACATAGTGGCACAATATCTCCCAGGGAAAGACAACCCCTTAGCAGACCTACTAAGCAGGGTGCAGCAACAACCACACGAGTGGGAACTCCAACCACAAGTCCTTCAACAGTACTTTAAAAAGTGGGAAACACCTCATACAGATATGTTCGCAATATATCAAAACAAAAGATTTCAAACCTTCGCCTCCAGGTACCCTCACCCTCAGTCCAAGGGCAATGCTCTATGGATGAGTTGGTCAGGGATATTTGCTTACGCTTTTCCCTTTCTCACACTCTTACCATATCTAGTCCGGAAGATAAAACAATCTTCCCTCAACATGATCTTAGTGGCCCCTACATGGGCATGTCAACTACGGTACACAACACTTTTGGAATTCTCAGTTGTTCCACATCAAAAACTTCCTGGCAGACCAGATCTCCTTACACAAAAACAGGACCAAATATGACATCCAAATCCCAAATCACGCAACCTAGTGATATGGCTCCCGGAGTAATAGAATTTGGATATTTACAAATACCACAGAAATGTGTGGATTTCCTTAAACAAGCACGCAAACCTACAACTAGACAATGCTATGCAGCAAAATTGAATTGTTTTGTTTGTTATTCTCAAACAAATAATGTTGATACTCTCAAACCAACAGTACAAGACATTGTACAATATTTATTACATTTACATAAAGCTAATATAGCTTACACATCTATTAGTTTGCATTTAGCCTCTATAGCTGCATATCTTCAAAATAGACAACATATTTCTTTGATAAAAAAATCCAGTTATCAAAGCATTTGTGGAAGGAATAAAAAGAATAATTCCTCTAAGAATTCCTCCAGTTCCATCTTGGAATCTTAACATTGTACTCACAAGGCTCATGGCTCCACCATTTGAGCCACTTCACTCCAGCTCCCTACAGTTCCTTTCATGGAAAGTAGCCTGTTAGAATTTTCATCCTTGGCGTGGTCTCCCTTAACTTTTTGCCTCTGTTTTCCAGGTTGTCGATGTGTGCTGAAATCTGTTTTTGCTGTTTTTGTTACTCTGGGCACTTTACCACTGCTAACCATTGCTAAGTGCAAGTACTCCTATACAAAATGTGTATGTAATTGGTTTATCCATGATTGGCATATTTGATTTACTAGTAAGTCCCTAACAAAGTGCACTAGAGGTGCCCAGGGCCTGTAAACCAAATGTTTAGTGGGCCTGCAACACTAGTTATCCACCCACCTAAGTAGCCCTGTAATCATGTCTCAGACCTGCCAACTGCAGTGTCTATGTGTGTAGTTTTTTACTGTAACTTCAACTTGACAAGTGTACCCACTTGCCAGGCCTAAACCTTCCCTTTTCTGACATATAAGACACCCTAAGGTAGGCCCTAGGTAGCCCCAAGGGCAGGGTGCAGCGTGTGGTTAAGATAGAACTTACAGTAATGTGTTTTATATGTCCTGACAGTGAAATATTTCTAAATTTGTTTTTCACTGTTGCAAGGCCTGTCCCTCTCATAGGTTAACATGGGAGCTACCTTTAAATATGATTAAAGTGTAGATTCCCTTTGGGAGCAGATGTACATGTGGAGTTTGGGGTCTCTGAGCTCACAATGTAAAAATACATCTTTTAGTAAAGTTGATTTTAAGATTGTGTGTTCGAAAATGCCACTTTTAGAAAGTGAGCATTTTCTTGCTTAAACCATTTCTGTGACTCTGCATGTTTGTGGATTCCCTGTCTGGGTCAGTTTGACAGTTTGGCTGGTTGCACCTCTCACTAGACAGTGACACAAAGGGAGCTGGGCTGTAGCCTGCATATCCTGATGAGCCATCTGTGCTAGGAGGGAGGGGAGGAGTGGTCACTCACACCTGAAAGGGCTGTGCCTGCCCTCACTCAATGCAGTCTCCAACCCCCTGGTGTGTGTCTGGGGCCTGGCCTGGGCAAGGCAGGATTTTACAATCAAGAGAGACTTTCCTTTGAAGTAAGCCTACTTCAAAGGGCAAAATGGGTATAAGAAGGGCACCCAAAACCACAGACTTGAGAACACTTATGGAAACCAAGAGGAACTCAGACTGGAGAAGAGCTGAAGATCTGAGGAAGAAGAGCTGCCCTGCCTGTGACTGTGCTTTGTGTAGCCATCCTGCAGTTGCTGCTTTTGCCTGTGCTAGAGGACAAAGACTGGACTTTGTGTTGCCTTCCTTCTTGTGAAGATCTCCAAGGGCTTGATAAAGAGAATGCCTCCTGTTGTTGAATTCTCAGGGACAGCAAAGACTTCTCTCTGCCAGCACCTGGAGTCTCTGGAGGGATTCATACCCTGCCAAGTGGTGCCCATCCAGTTCCTGGGACCCTGAAAGGTGAAGATGGCAGCCGAAGAGTGAGAAATCCACGCACAGACCACGTGAGGGGAAAAAATAGACGCAACTCCGATCTGCAGCTGAAAAATCGACGCTCGCCTGCAACGCGACCTGGAGATCGACACCCGGGCTGGAGAAACGACGCACTGCACCTTTGATGGAGGCTGGTGAGATCGCAACCCGCACTGCGTGGTTTTCGGATCATCGTGCGGCTGGGCGTGTAAAAACAACGTACGGCCTACCCGGACCCGAGAGTGCTGACTAGATCGATGCATCGCTCTTCTGTGGAGAGAAGAGAACGCACGCTGACCCGACTGAAGGAGAAACGACGCACGGTCTCTTGAGTGAAATTGACGCATCGCAAGCCCTTTTTGATGCACACTCGCTCGTGCTGGGTTATTTTTGACACACCCAAGGTACATTTTCAAGTTAACAGCATTAGCGTTGTGTTTAAAACTACATGAAGACTCTCTTTACTTTTTAATTGATAACTTGACTTGTGTATTGTGGATTTTTGTTGTTTTGGTCTTTGATAAATATTCTCTATTTTCCTAAACCTTTGTTGTGTGTGTCATTTTGTAGTGTTTTCATTGAATTACTGTGTGTGTTGGTACAAATACTTTACACCTAGCACTCTGAAGTTAAGCCTACTGCTCATGCCAGGCTACCAAGGGGGTAAGCAGGGGTTAGCTGAGGGTGATTCTCTTGTATCCTGACTAGATTGAGGGTCCTTACTTGGACAGGGGGTAACCTGACTGACAACCAAAGACCCCATTTCTAACACTGGTGATCAGCGGATGGGATTGGACTTGTATTTGTTCTTGACATACAGTAATTAAGTGTACACTAGAGTTTAGACCACTACGTGACCACATAATACTTGTCTTGTGATTTTGGCTTTTCTCTTTGGGACTTCTTTTTGTCCTATTTCTCGCTGATCCCTTGACTGACTTTTTTTAAAAACTTCAATGGAAACTTGTTTTTCTGCCTTTGGAACTTTGCACTTGTTTTTGACTCTTCATCATGTCTCAGTCTGGAGATGCATCAGCTAGAGCTGCTTTTGACATAGAGAAATTGGAGAGCTACACAGTGGCTCAGTTGAAGCTGCTCTGTAAGGATTTGGCCTGCCCCATGAAGAGCTCATCCAAGAAGGAGGAGCTGCAAAAGGCACTGAGGGCCTGGGTGGCCCCAACACAGAGGAGGATGAGGAGGTGCAGTCCATCCATAATGGTATAGTGGGTGGGCCTGTTATGTCGAAGGGGAGAGTCTCCAGGTAGCAGTGTGTCCTCCACGGTCTGACTCCTGAAGAGTTACAGGACAGACAGGCAGAGAAAGCGTACCAATTGGAGCTGGAGAAACTCCAGCTCAAGATGGAGAGAGAAAGGGAGGCCAGGAGGATGGCCATTGTGGAAAGGAAGATATTACTGGCTCATGAACTTAGCTTAAAGGCGTTCGATAAGAGGCGCCAGTCTAGTAGAGATGGTGGCAGCAACAGCGCAGTGCAGCCTGAAAGAAGGGTACCATCCCAATAGACTAGTAAAGCATTTCAAGAGAGAGGATGACATTTACTTGTGGTTCAAGGGGTATGAGCCTGCTCTCCATATGAATCTGGTCCCTGAAGCTCATTGGGGGGGTGGGTCTGTGGAAGCACTTTGAGGTAGAAGGGAGGGATACACTGACAGCCTTAGGGGATGCACAGAATCTCACCTACATTATCATGAAGGATGCCCTACTCACAAGATATGGTCTCACCCCTGAGCAGTATAAGGATAAGTTTAGGTCCTATAAGAAGAAGGAATCCCAAACATGATTGGAATGTGTTGATTCTTATTACAGGTCACTGGATGGTGGGGTGAAGGGCAGTAAGGTAACTACTTATGAGGGGCTTTACAATCTGATTGCTTGGGAGCACTTGTACAGTTTGTTTTCTAGAGCAGCGCCAGCACCTGATTGACAGCAAGCTGACTGATCCCAGGAAGCTTGCGCAGGAAGCAGACCGCTGGGAGAGCACCAGGGTCCAAAAGAGAGATGGGGGAGACCACGCCCAGGGTGGGCAGGGTCGCTCTCAGAAGAAAGGGGGGGGTAAAGGTAAACAGGTGGAGTTCTCTAAAGGGCCCAAACTCATTCCCAGGGTAAGGATTCCCAACACCACAGTGAGAAGAAGCCATGGTTCTCCAAAGGGAAGCCAGTGGCAGGGGGACCCCATGTAAGTGTTAAGCATGTGACCAGGTGGGTCATGTGAGGGGTGGACCTTAAATGCCCCAAAAGTACACCGGCACCCACTGGTGCACCGTCCCATGGTTTGGCCAGTATAGCGCTTGGGGAGGAGTTGGTTCCAGGTGGGTGGGAGCCAGCTGAGATGACCCTTGTCTCACTAGGGGACAGTGAGATGGTTCAGAGAACCCTCGTGCCTGAGAGCACAGGCAGTGGATGACCATCAATGGACAGAGGGTGGAGGCTCTGAGAGACACAGGAGCCAGCGTGACTACAGTGAGGAGTCAGCTGGTGTCTGAAGAGCAGATTGATCCCCCGTGTACTTCACCAAGTAGTTGCAGTGGACAACTCAGAGTGCCCGTGCAAAGTGACGCAGGTTCCCTTTGAATTGGAGGGGGGGGTTCTTAGGTTCATTGAAGGTAGCTGTGAGTCCAACCATGCCTGTTGATTGTTTGATAGGCAATGACCTGGAGGATTCCCCTTGGAACGAGGTGGAACACAGGTCTCACTTGGAGATGTTGGATAAGCCTGGGTGGGTATGTGTATCCACCCGGTTAATGGTAACCCGTCAGGGTGGTCAAGAGCCCCTGGAGCCGTCTAAAACAGTGGCCCAAGGGACCTCCAAGAGGAGGAAGGGCAGGGGGTGCGGGAAAACGGCCCCAGAAGTTCCTATGGTCTGAAAGAAGACGAAGCCTGAGGGTGATGCCCCGGAGCCTACAGGGGAGCAGGTGACTGAACTGGGTGAGGTCCCTGAGCTGTCGCAGTGGCAGCAGGAAGGCGGGCCTACCAGTGAAGCATTCTGTGCAGCACAGAGGACATGCCCTACTCTGGAGGGTTCGCAGCAGCAGGCTGCAGACCAGGCGGCTGGCAAGGAGCCTGCATCGCACCTGATCTATTGGGAGGATGACTGCCTGTATAGTGAGCCTAAGGTTCCTGAGCCTGGGTCAGCCTGTGTGCTGGTGGTACCCCAGTACTTCAGGGCTTTTCTACTGGGGTGGCTCATGATGTGCCTTTAGCTGGACATTAGGGGCAGGACAAGACCTTTGAGAGGCTTGTCACCCACTTTTACTGGCCCCTAATGCTCAGGCACTCGAATGCACATTGCAGGTCTTGCCAGACTTGTCAGTCAAGTGGCAAGAGTGGGGAGAAACGTAAGGCTCCCCTCCAACCTTTACCTGTTGTCAGTACTCCTTTTGAAAGGGTAGAGATTGACATTGTTGGGCCTCTTGACCCCAAGACAGCCATGGGCAACAGGTTTATCCTGGTCTTGGTGGACCATGCCACCCGGTACCCAGAAGCCATTCCTTTGAGATCAATCACTTCCCCTGTGGTTGATCGTGCTTTGATGGGTTTTTTTTTTACCCACATGGGGCTCCGCAAGAAAGTGGTATCTGATAGGGTTACCAACTTCATATCCACGTATATGACGTCTCTGTGGAAGGAGTGCGAGGTAACCTACAAGTTCACTGCCCCTTACCACCCCTCAAAGTAATGGTCACCCTTAGATGAGTCAGTGAGCTCTAAGCCAGGGTTCTTGCAAAGTCAGTCCTGGAGAGCCGGGTCCATGCCAGATTTCTAGCATATTCACATTTAGAAAAATTTAGATTTCTGAAACATCTTTTTTCTAAATGTGGATATGCTAAAAACCTGGCATGGACCTGGCTCTCCAGGACCGACTTTGCAGAGCCCTGCTCTAGGCTTTAACTTTGGAAGAACCTTTCTTTCAAGTTCATAAAGACAAAATTGTTAAGAACAAATCCAAAATTCCTTCCAAAAGTAATTTTGCAATTCCATATTAAACAAACAATAGAATTACCATTTTTTTGTTCCCACAACCAGCTTTGTTAGCAGAAAGAGCTCTGCATAATCTAGATGCTAAAACAGCTCTTATCTACTATATTGATGGAACAAAACACTTTAGGAAAACAAAACAACTTTTTGTGGTTTTCCCCTTTCCACACAAAGGAGATCGTATATCTGAAACAACTATAGCCAGATGGATAGTCAAATGCATTCAGACTTGCTATACCAAAGCTAAACTAAAATTACCTGTACCACCCAGAACACACTCCACTTGGAAAAAGGGTGCATCTATGGCATTTTTAGGTAACATACCTATAGCAGGTATTTGTAAAGCAGCAACATTGTCTACAACACTCACATTTACAAAACATTATTGTGTAGACGTCTTTCCAAGACAACAAGCAAATGTTGGACAAGCTGTACTTAAAATATTTTTTCAAACAATTGCAACTCCTGCACACTTGGTACCGCTTTATGGAGGGACTGCTTTACAGTCTATGCACAGCATGTGTGTTTACAGCTACACACGCCATCAAATGGAAAATGTTACTTACTAGTAGACATCAGTTTGTGGCATGTAGTGCTGTAAATTCACTTGCACCCTCCCTCCTCCCCGGACGTGTGTAGACTTTGCAATTTAGTCTTAAATAAATAATGTACATATGTAAATACATAGCATGGACATCTTTTCTATCCTACTCTCTGTTTTTCACTACTTCACACTCCCGCCTGCAGAGAAACAATCTAACAAAGGAGTCGATGCCCATGTGCGGTATTGCCGAAAGGAGTCACTCGATCCAGTGACTCGAATATTTTCTTCGAAGAAAAATAAATTGTACTACTCCCAACCTTACCCTAGGCGAGCTTAGCACAGCATGTGAATCTACAGCACTACATGGCACAAACAGATGTCTTCTGTAAGTGGCACTTTCCTTTCCCCAATGGTTAAGGTAATCCAGCTGTAGGTACTAAACACCAATACTCTGCCGCTTGCGCAGCTGTTTGCGTGTAATGAGGGGTTGTCAATTCCATCCTCAACATATCTATACACAGGCTGTAGGGGACTGCATGGCACAACTTACAGAGCTTAATGTTCTAATCTTGGTACTGGAACACATGGATCCTGAACTTCCATCATTGATTGTGTGTAATTCTTATTACTGTGTTCAGTACTTCAATAAATACTTAACACTACTAGTGCCTAAATGGGGTCAGAGACTCCAAAGGAAAAAACATAAAATACAAAGTCTTGTGGGGAGAAGGTAGCATGTCTTAAAGATAAACTGCCACGGCTCATGTAGCACATTGGGTCTCCAGCATGTTGGAATACACACTGTAGGAATCAGTTTGTCTGCCAAATCTGCAGTAGCTACGGCTTCTGTTGCTGCAGTTACTCATTCCCATGCGAAACTGGATGATGAAACATTGGCTGCAGTGAAAGTTTCAGCTGATGGCAAGCCCCTACCAAAAGCATATTCTGCAAAATATTCCTAGCACTTAAGTACCCAAAACATTGCCAGGAGTGGGTGATCACGTGATCCCCAACCAAGACCAGAGATTAGATCTCATCAATGCAGCTCATGAAGAGGTTGCGTCTCCCCATGCGTGGTGTGGTGGCTACAATCACCATATTGCAAAAGTGCTATTGGTGGCCTGGCTATACAAACAGACCAAGCAGTATGTCCTTAGTTGTAACGTTTGCCAACAAATTAAACGTACCACCATCAGTCACCGCAAACACCCCTCTTAGATTCCAACAAACCATCACAATGTGTGTACCTGGACCATTGCGGTCCTTACAACCAGATGGTGCATACAAGTATATTCTAGTTGCTGTTGATTCATTCTCCAGATATCTCTGGGTGTGGCCAGAACGATAGGGTGACGCTGAAACTGTTATTAAAGATTTGCAAGACTTCAGCAGCATTCAATTCCGACCAGGGCACTTCTTTTGCCAGGGCATTCGGGGACACCATGGCAACAATGGCTTTTCCCTCCAGGGCCTTCAGGTACACCATGGCAGCGATGGGGGTTCAAATTGCATTTCTTGTCTCCCTATCATCCTGATGCAAACGTGATTGTGAAGCGGAAAAACCGGGACTTAAAGCAATCTTCAACAGAGTATTAGGTTCAGGTCATAGTTGACTGCATCCCCTGTATGGAGTCCAGAGAGCACTAAGTAATCTGCGCAGAAGGTCTTTGGGAGGACACACCCACTATGAAGTCCTGTTTGCGTTACCTATGTATGTACCGTATTTTGATGGTCCTGGCATGGTGGCGGCAGAAACACCTTTTGACAGAAATGAACGTGTCACTGTCTTGCAGGAATTGCAACAGTTCTGTGATGAAAGTTCACCTGGACATGGGAATGAGGGATTTGCCGCCAACCATAGGCTGGATTCCTAAAGTAGAGGATCTACAGGAAAGTTGCCTGTGGAGGAGGAGCTAGGCCCATCCTACCCAGCACATGTTCCAGTCCTTGGAATACATGATACTAGAACTGTCATCCTACCACTGCTGCCTGGTTCTAAAGAAAACTGCTATGTTTCAGTTGACAAAGTCACATTGTACCATGTGGCTGTTCCTTCACAATATACTACGAGGACTCCTGGGTAGTTCCTGTACCCCTCTCACTACCATCCAAGAGTTACCTCTTCAAGCACTTCACACTGCTGAAATTATTTCCCCAAGCTTGGGGAGGGCGGAGAATAAACTTCAGTTGGTTCCTGTCACCACTTCAGCGACAAGAAATGTCCAGAATTTAAATTTGCACTCTTCGAATGCAGCACAAACTGAAGGAATTGCTTATTACGAGCCACCAATGGATACATCTACCAGTTCCCTTTCACCTGCACCGGCTCCAGTTTTGTTCACAGACTACTTCTGGTTACTTTGCTGGCATTGATGACTTTTCTTCAAATTCTTCAGCATCATCTACAGTACCTGTATCAAGAGCATGTAAGCTTTTCAGCTGGCTTAAACATAACTATTTGGTTTGTCTATGGTATTATCTGTGGACACATCGGACTCTGCTTGCCTTTCTTCTTTGGATTAGTTTTGTCATCGTTTTCCTTCTACTGATATATGGTCATTATCTCCCTGAACTGTCTGCTGTTGAACTGGTGGATGAGGTTTTAAAGCCTTACCTATCCTCATCTAAAGCCCTAAGAGCCTTCCCCTAGTGAACATTTCAGCTGTTCCAGTTCCTGATGGGATTGTGTGGGATAAAGTACTGTTTGATATCTTCGGCTCATTCAGAGTTGTTCAAATTCCATAATGTTTTAAAGTTTCAGTGAATGATAATATTACACTGGGGGTTGTTTCTGATGACTGGGTTGTACAAACAGTTGAATCTAAGCTGAGTGATGTGTACATGAACACAGCAAATTATAGGGAAATGTTCTGTTATCGTCATTGCGGCATAGTTTTACACACACAGCTGGTACCCCAAGAGTAGTTTATATTTAAACCCAATTTTAACATTGACCAACTTCACCAGTGGGTAATTCTAAAACATATTTAGAAAAGGTTTCTTATTTTACTGGGCATGATGTTAAAGATGCTGAGTCCTATAAGTTTAAAATGCCTCCCTCAAAATCGTGGAAAATTTAAAAATGGCTCTAGCTGTTGTCGATAATGGTATGAACACATTGTCCAACCGCATTTACATTTTAAACAACATTATGTCTTCTGCAATGGACATTATTCATAATGACATGTCACGTTTACACCATGGACAAAGTCAACTTAGGTCCATTATGCAGTTGACTCAGACGTTACAAGTTCTTAAAAATGACCACATGTATTAGAAGCATGTTAACTCTGCAGAGTTATTTGCCATATTTAATTTGACATGGAAACATCAGATAAGAGCTACGAAAGAAGCTAGTTACATCTTGCTTAACATCAAAAGGTTAGAAAAGTTGCCTTTGACTGTGACGGAAATACCATTATCAGTGTTTTTAATACATGGAGTGATTAATCTCCCCATTTCAACATTCCAATTCACGTTGTGTTTCTAAACATTTTCCTGTAGGCAGATTCGAACAGCTTGGAGACAGTTACATCCATGAGATCTGGGGGTTAACTTTCAATTACAAATGTTTCAACGGTGTGAAGGAGGTCTTTCTTAGCAGTAGCGAATGTGAGACTTCTGTTAGCCATTCTGTGATTTGTAAACAAGTGTCCTTGCACAGAGCATGCAGTGCTTCTGTTGCGAATTGGGATTGCTATCTGATGGGTATTCCTGTCCCTTTGATTCGCCCAGTGTTTCAGTTACTTTCGAATGGGAGTTACTTAATGCTGAGCGATCAAGGCTTCTGTAGAATTAAGCCAGGTGCTCCCTATGTAATTTCTGTCTCTAAAATTGTGACTTGTTGCAGGAACGTACTTTCCCCCAAGCATGAGATAGAAGTAGCCGAATTGAGGTCACACATCTCTACTTATAATGTAAATTTTGACAAGTCGAGCAGACTGAAAGCGCTTTTGTTTCAAGAACACCTGGCTCTCGCATCAGCCTGTGAAACCAATGACCTCCAAGTGGCAAAGTCGTTCGCCGAGATACAGTCTGTTTTGAAAACCAATTTTCTAAACATTCTGTTAAATTAATAAGTCTACTTTTTAATGCTTCTTACAATGCTGTGATTGTACACTTTTTTAAGGCTGTAGGTTCTGCTTTTGTCAGCACTTTTTAGACTCTCTTTGGAGTTATACTTTCTGCCATCCATTCACTATTTTCAAGTGTTTCTGGAGGATTTCCTATTACTTTGGCATTAATTAATGGTATCCTGCTGTTGCGATCTCAACAACCAGAATTGATGGAACTTCCAACAGTCAACCTGTGTTGTTATCTTATGATGCAGTATTTTAGAGCATCACTCTTGAAAGAGCTAGACAGGAACTGGTCACTGTCATTTAGACCGGTTCTCAATTGTGTGTAGCCTGTCTTTCGCTGCTTGTGGTGCCTTTTCGAAACTGAACTAGAGATGTGTCTTGCCTTACAACATATGTGGCCGTAAATCTGATGATGTTCTCGATGAGGGTTCATTGCCGGAGCTGTCCAATGAGAATACGGTTATTGCGGGATGCCTTCTATGAGAAGTCCTTTGTGGATTTGCTGGATCCTGTTGCTTCAGCATCTGGCACTGATCGGGTCCATCCTGGATTTCCTTTCCAGCTATATGCTGGGAGACCTCCTGCGAGATCGTGACTATTGTTAATTTGGCATTTCAATATTTAAAAAAAAAAAAAAAAAAAATAGTCCTGTTTTGAATTTCAATGCATGTCTCAGCCTGGTCTGCTTGCCAACTTGGCATTTTTTTTTATCTCTCTTATGTATGTTTTTATCCTGCTTTTAAGTAGTTGGTGTAGTTGATTTTAGGTTTTGGACCCTGCATTCTTGTACCATTTTAGTGCCTAGATTGGGCATCTTTATTTTAGCCTTGGGCCTGAGGCCTCTGCCCTTTTACCTATATACCCATTTTATTTGTTTATTCCATTTATTGTATTTTCGCACAGCATGTTTTTCAGCAGTATTTGTTTTATATTCTAATCAGCTGCCTTCCTACAAAAGCATTGTTGTTAGTTTTTTTGCATAACATTTCTCTCTGTACCCTGCTCAAGGCTATCACTGCACATGATAGTTTATTTGATATTGCTAGTCCAATAGTTAGTGAGTCATCCTTTTCACCTTAGGCATATTGTTACGTCAGGCATGTTCTCATAACACAGCACGTTTTTGTTTTATAAACACCACACAGGCTGCAGAAGGGTAGACAGGACATTCCAGCCGGCCATCCTATGCTGTGTGCCAATTTGTCAACAGCTTTGCTAATCTTAGCCTTGTCTCTCCAGCTAAACAGGGGGACTACCAGCAGACCAACAGGCAGACCCTTGCTTTCTCCAGGTATGGGGTCGGGGGGCTCCTTTCAATGACTAGTACAGGCAGAAGGGCTAACACTGCTATGCTCTCATGTTAGATGCTAGAAGTGTAGGTAGGAATTCTTAAGTTTGTGGTTATGTCAGGATGCTGGGACTGTTTATATGTTTTACTGTAATAGTCACAATCATAACCGTATTATGTTTTATCCTCCTAATAATTGCAGCTCATGCCTTTTTATCCTAGAATACAGTTGCTTCAATAAACACATTGAAACCTATCTTGCATTTCTTTGTCATCACTTGTATGGGACTTTGTGCAAATGAGAGAAAGAGGTAAGATATCTTTCACCACAACTTCTCTGAGGAGTCAGTGTCATGTTTTCAGGCTTCCACAAATCACCTTTACTTTTTAGTTTGTGTGTGGGTCTCCTAGCCAGCCCAGTAGGTCAGGCCAACAGCTTCCAGTAGGTGTGGGACTGACTCAGTCACCCAAACCCAGTGGTGCTGCCATCTGAAACCAAGCAGTCTTATCCCTGTGGTAAGAGTCCTACGACAATGGTAGCAAGTGTCTTTTGTGCTTAAATATTAGCACATAATATGAACTTTTGCACCCTACTGACTTTATCTATATCTTTTACATACTCTTTTCTGTTTTCAGGTATCCCTAATGATTCTACCATGAAAATAGCAAGTCTTGTGGCTCGGCAGAAAACCAGCAGCAAGACACGTTCTGCACATTACAGGTCTCAATCAGCGCGATTTACCTCCTATTCCAGACTTCCACGACGGAGTAGAACTGCCCCAATACTTCCTGCTATTGTGAAGAGTGAGCTAAAAGACCTGCTCTCGTTTTCCCCAGTCCTTGTGTCCAAATTTGAGCAGGCCTACCGTCAGAGATTTGGCCGTGATTTTCAGTACCTTTGTTATGGCTTTTACTCCATGTTCGAGGTTCTACAGGCAGCATCTGACATAGTCTCTGTGCAGCAGACACGTGCTGGATCTCTGCTGGTTCTTAAGAACAATCCCAGAGCGATGGAGAGTTCAGGTAAGAATTTTATTATATATATATATATATATACACACACACACACACACACACACACACACACACACACACACACACACACACACACACACACGCTCACACCCTTGGCATGTACAATATACTGAATGTTATGCAAAGTTGAGAGTGCTTTAGAGTTATGCTTTTTCCTGTGAACACCAGGAAAAAGGAGACAAATCTGAATTTACTGGATAAAAATAGCCTGTAAATAGTAATGTTTGTAAAAAACGTTAGTGTATTTTGGTGTTTATATAACAGTTTTGGTGTTCCATTTATATGCTATGTCAGTATAAGTTCTGATTAACTTCAGTAAAGCTAAATGTGTCTTGCCTTGACCAAGAAATGGACTGGGTTGCTAGAAATATGTTGCTGCTTCATGGTGCCACATATGTGGCTTCAATGTGTGCTTGAGTTGATATGTTTACATTTTTAGTGAACTGTGTTAAAAAAAGTATTGGTATTTGAATTGCCATCAGTCTTATGGCCTCATTCCGAGTTACTTCTAATTATTTTACGTTAATATCGCCCCAGGCAAAATCTGTCAGCACACCTTTCGTATTTGTCCCGTAGGGTGATTTGACTACGAGTTCTTAACGTCAAAATGGAGAATAAGCAGATAGTAGCCAATGATAGAGATAGTTGCTGAGAGTTCTTAGATTTTTACCATCTTGAAGTTCTTTATGGCAGTCAGTTATCTTCCTTTGTAAAGTTAACTTTATGCCTGGGTGGAAATACACAAAGGTACTGGAGCAGTTCAGTGGTGTGGTGGTCTATCTTGAGGTAGAGTGAGGTAGAGGCACATTCAAATCTTTCCAGTTTACTGGATTAAAATGCAGGGTGAAAAACTGGAAAGTGTTTCTTTCCATCCTCTGTTAATAGCTATGTAATGTGCAAGTGCTCCCCTGATTCATTGCTTGCTGTTCACATCATTTACATCTGTTTCAATAATGCTTTTATTTCTGTTGAATGTATGTCGGAACAACGCATGCCTGAACAACGAGGTCCGAACAACGACCTCGTTGTTACCACGAATGCCTTTACCACGAATGCCTTAACAACGATTTTTCGTTGTAAAGCCATTCCTGGTAAAGGCATTAGTGATAGGCATGCATTGTTCCAGCTTGCGTCTCCCCTGGCCCCCCACCCCTAAAAATTACCACGGCCCCTCCACCCCCCTAAAACCAAACCAACCCCCCACCTTGCCCCTAAAACTACCCCAACCCCCACCTTCTCCCTAAAATTACCGCAACCCCCACCCTACCACCCAAAGCCTAAATCAACCCCAACCCCCACCCCTTCCCTGAAACCTAAAGTACCCCAACACCCACCCCTAAAACTACTCCGAGCCCCCCACCCTGCCCCAAACCTAAACCCCCCCAATCCCCACCCCGCCCCTAAAATTACCCGCCCCCCAACCCACCCCTAAAACCACCCCAACCCCTAAAACAACCTCAACCCCCACCCATCCCTAAAACCTAAACTACCCCAACCCCCACCCCTAAAACCACCCCAACCCCCACCCCTAAAACCACCCCAACCCCCACCCCTAAAACAACCCCAATTCCCACCACATCCCTAAAACCTAAACTACCCCAACCCCCACCCCCAAAACCACCCCAACCCCGCCCCTAAAACTAAAAATACCCAGACGACCCCCCTCCCCTGCCACCTAAAACTAAAATCTCAACCGCCCCTAAAACTAAAAATACCCCGACCTCGACCCCCCACCCCGCCCCTAAAACTAAAACCCCAACCCCACCCCTAAAACTAAAAATACCCCGACCCCCCCGCTCCCCACCCCTAATACTAAGACCCCCGCCGCCTAAAACAAAAAATACCCCAACCCCCCAGCCCGTCCCTCTTACCTGACCCGACCCCCCCCACCCCTGCCCCTAAAACTAAAACCCCAACCCATGCCCCTAAAACTAAAAAATACACCAACCCCCCCACCCCGCCCCTCTTACCTGACCCGACCCTCCACCCCCACCCCTAAAACTAAAACCCCAACCCCCCACCCGCCCCTAAAACTAACAATACCCCGACCCCCCACCCCGCCCCTAAAACCCCAAACCCCGCCCCTAAAACTAAAAATTCCCAGACCCCCCCACCCCGCCCCTAAAACTAAAAATACCCCGACCATCCACCCCGCCCCTAAAACTAAAACCCCAACCCCACCACCCCACTTACCTGACTCGTCTCGACCTCCTCCTCAGCCGACTCCCTTGTTTGTCCCTTAACCACGCATGTGCGTTGTTCAGCACATGCGTGGTTAAGGCACAAAACAACGAAGCCATGGTTAAGAAAAGCATAGTTCTTCTTTCGTTGCCCACTACTTCGTTGTTCCGGAGTCGGCCTTCAAGGGGTCCCATTTCTGTTCATTATAAAATAAGAAACCTTTTTGTATAAAATTCTTCATGAGGAAACATGATCGAGTACAGCAGAAATAACTAGACAATTAAAAGACCTGGATAAGTTTACATATACTCAGTAGGTTCCTTGTTCAGGTTGTTAACACCTCCTATAATACGCTCCTTCATTTCCTCCCCGCCAATCTCATAATGTCATGATTGCGTAGGACCAATTATCGAAGGGAGTTAATCACCACAGAAAGAAGCTTTTGTTATTATTTAGCGTTTATATAGATCACATGCATGTGATCTAAACCAACTTATTCAGGGCCCCACCCATGTTAAGGGCCATACACTTGATCTGGCTTTCTCTAATAATCCTAATTTAAAATTGTTATTATCTTCCCCGCTTGTATGGTCAGATCATTTTCTTGTAGAAATGGAATTACATCTTACGCACTACAAGATCCCACATAGGGGGGCACCCCCTCGCCGTAGGAAATGGCATAGGTTAAAATCCGTAGATTTTGTCTCTGCCCTGGAGAAAAACAGACCAGGGAGTATAAATGCAAATGATATAACAGTTTTTTCGCATTCTGTTAATAAATGGATAGAGAACAGCCTAGATGAGACTATACCTCTCTCCTCGTCTAAATACACCTGGCGTAAGAAGTCGGCTCCATGGTACAATGCCGATTTATTGGAGAAAAAAAGAGAGTGTAGGAAACTAGAGAGGAGATGGCGCTTCACTAAAAATGAATCCATGAAAAAGGATTATAAAAATTTGATCCGAGATTATTACCTGGAAATTAAAAAAGCTCAGGCGATCTATTATGCAGGAAAAATCGAAGCGGCTGCCAACTCACCTAAGGAGATCTTTAATGCCCTAAAAGATCTCATCTTTCCAAGAGAGGAAGTAGAAAGTAGGGATTCCCCCCAACAACATGTAGAAGATCTGGCTAGTTTTTTCCTGGACAAAATCCAGAATATTTACCTTGCATTTCCTAACACCCCTAATATAGGACAGAATAGAATAAACCATGAGGCCGGGGAGGTAATCCTTTTTACAAATTTCACTCCTATCAGTCTGGACAGAGTTATCAATCTAATGAGATTAGAGATTAACAAAATCGGGCTCTTCACTTGACCCGGCCCCTCCCCAGGTTTTATCCTTGGGAATCTCAGTATTAGGGCCGATAATAAAGAATCTTATTAATAATTCTCTGAGTGACGGCATAGTACCTGATCACTGGAAACAAGCCATTGTCAAGCCACTCCTGAAGAAAACCAGCCTGGATCCCAAGATACTGAGTAATTACAGACCAATCTCTTTTCTGCCCCTAATCGCCAAATTGGCGGAGAAACATGTACACTCTCAGTTATCCTCATTCCTGGAAGGAAATAATCTTATACATCCGACCCAGATGGGTTTCAGCCCTAAACATGGCACTGAAACTGCCTTGATTGCCATAACAGAAGAGGCAAGGAAGAGGATGGACTTGGGTATGGAAACCGCGATTATCCTCCTTGACCTAAGTGCGGCCTTTGATACAGTTGACTTAAAAATCCTTATAGAAAGGGTACAAGGATGTGGAATTGCCAGGTCTGCGTTAGACTGGATTTGCTCCTTCTTATATGGAAGGTCATTTCAGGTACTTGACAGAGAATGTATCTCTAGGAGCACTTTTAGTAGTTGTGGTGTTCCTCAGGGCTCGGCCTTGAGTCCATTACTTTTTAACATTTACATGAGGCCATTAGCAGGCATAATTGAGCCCTTCGGACTGAACATAGTTTCTTATGCCGATGATACGCAGCTGATAGTTTCCTTCTCTAACTCCCATCCAGATATGGGCCTAGCCTTAGGCCCATGTATGAAGGCAGTTGCAACCTGGATGGCTGATAGTAAACTAAAGCTCAACGATGATAAAACAGAGGTTATGTTTTTTGGAAATAAAATTCCCCCTTTTAACTCCAGCATACTGAGAGGAATATCGACCCTTCCCCCCCCCCCTAAAGGTTTGATTAAAAGCCTCGGGGTATGGCTTGATCCCCTTCTCTCAATGGCCCAACATGCAAATAGAATAGCAGGAACTGCCTTTGCTCTGCTAAGGACCTTGAGGAAGGTTTTAACTATTCTACCTTTCACAGCAAGGAGAATGGTTGTCCAGGCACTGATTGGTGCCCGAATTGACTATGGAAATGTGTTGTTCATTGGCTCCCCGAAATATGTAATTCAGAGATTGCAAAGAGTACAAAATGCAGCGGCTCGTCTGCTACTAAATATCCCTAAACATCACTAAATACGGCCAGGAATTGTTTCTCTACACTGGCTCCCGGTAGCAGAAAGGATTCAGTTCAAGACCCTGTGCCACGTCCACAGATCTATATTTGATAAGGGACCTGAAATGCTGAAAACTCTTGCTCAGGTTTATATTCCAGCCAGACCTCTTAGATCCTCCTCAGCTAATCTGGCTAAAGTCCCAATCATGAGGAAAGCCAGATGGGGAGGAAGATCGGTAGCTTACCAAGGTGCTCTACTTTGGAATAACCTTCCTCTCAAGTTGAGAGCTAACTCTCAAGAGATGTTGTTCAGAAAAGAATTGAAGACCTGGTTATTTAAAACTTAAATCCCTTGAATAATTTTTTAAGCAGTATGTCATCACTATGGCTGTATAAGCGCTATGAGGCCGTTGGCAGTTGGGCGCTATATAAACCTTTATAACATAACATAACATAACAATGGTCTGTTAATATTGCAGGACATCACTTTTTGTAATTAGGGGAGGTTGATACAGCTTCTCCTTGAATTTATATATTTTTTGACGTGTATAAACATGTAATTCTAAGGATGGTATGCTTAAAACTCTCGAGTATGATAAATTAATAACACCATAAACTTGAATAACCAAAGCTCTTGAATCGCTCCAATCAGACTTGCCAGAACACACACTGTCGTGGGATTCTGTATTGTATCCATGAAAACTAGAATGTCTCCAGGCTAAACTAAACATGCATGTAAGGGAATCTTATTAGTCAAATTAAGAGTATAGGGTATTTGAGTGAAAACACCACTGGTTTAGATAATTTTTTAAACCCCAGACTAAAAGGAAAATGTAGCCTGTAATAGCCAGAGGGGACATTATGTTATTTGACTCAATTCCTTTAAAGAATTGCTGGGGCTGCCAGCCTTCCCATAATAGAGTGCAGGGTCAGTTATGCAGTTTTTTCTGCTCACCTGAGAAAGATCCCCAACACACTGTCACCTTTTTTAAAAATTATTTTTGGCTTAAACCATTCAGTTTTTTCATGCTTTTCCTATTCATGGAACTTTTTTTTTTTTTTTTAAATCAAATTTTGCATTTTCTATCTGTGACAACAGTACAAATTAATAGTGTGACATGGAATGCATCAGAGCTTAAGTCATTCAGTGTTTTTAAATGTCCATGCTCTATTTCTGATGTGACTGTTTCTTTCTTAAGTGTTTCTCATTGTCTCTTCTCTGTCTTTGGAGCTCACCATACTGGCTCTTTTAATTAATGCCCTTTGTGTGCAAATAAGAAGTTGTTGAAGAAATAACATATTGCGTGTGTCATCTGTCTTTTTGATTTCCACATCCCCATTCCATTACTAAGTCAAGTATATGTTTAGAGACTTCCCCTAGGCATCACTGGGACAGTAACTGAGTTTTATTTAGGATGAAGCAGTGGCAATTATGTTGTTCATCCTCCTGGTCCACTAGCTCCAAAGGGACAAGCAGTCAAATTCTTCTTTAGTCCCTTGTGTGACGAGGTCCGATTTGCCCCCCCCCCCCAATGCCCCATTTTAGACCATTCAAGGTCTTTCCCTCGCCTAGCTGAGGTTGAGACCTTCTCCCTCACCTTAATGCAGTTCACTTTGAGGGATTTATTGTCTCAGATGTCAGGAACCTCTCCTTTCTTGGTGTCAAGGCATTGAAATTCATTGGAGGTCCAGCTGTTATCTCTGTAACTCCAAGAGCTAACACACCTGCATATAGCGAGAAGATCAGAATATGGAGGTGTATTTTACACGTCTCTTCTTATCTGAGCTGGAGCTATACACTTTCCTACCTTTCCAGAGGATGACTCTTAACGACAATGGTCACAAAGTTTCATCACCATTTCTATATATTGCTGCCCACAACTATGCCGCCTCCTGCTGCGCTTTATTCTTACCCAGTTTTTTTCTGCTCTACTTTGCCACAAAGACCTCACATGGAAGAATCAGGGAAGTGATCTCATCATCAGAAATCATCTGAATATGAGCTGTTGAGGAAAATTGATAAAAAGGACAGCCGTCTTTGTCACTCAAGGGAGTGGGAATCGCCTCTATCGCACTTTGTCGAGGATGATGAAGCCACTGGTGCTGCAAGGACGTGTGACGAGATGCTTTGCGTTCAGTCGAGATGCATTGAGCTGGGCCATGTGTCGATGTCAAGGTGCATTGCGCTGAGTTGGTGCTTATGAGGACACAGAAAAGAAGCTGCGATGCGCAGTCCTGCATCGAGATACATTGGGTTGCATTTGTGCTGAGAAGCCTGTTGTGTCTCTGTATCTAAGAACAGGGGGCCAGCCAGCTAGCCCTTGGAGTCACCCTGGGTTCAAGGTGTATGGTCAGTTCTTTTGCTTCAAGCAGCAGGCAGAGCAGTACTTCTTGCATCGCCATGCCTAAAACTGCTTTATAATAGGCGTGGCGGTGAGGGTGAAGCAGCATTCACCCCCGCCATCAATGGTGATGAGCCAACATGCATCATTATTTGGCGGGATGCCAGCCGCCAACACTGGTGGTCTTTTGTTGACCGCCGGCACGGTTGGCGGCAGGGCATCCCACCATGTTCCTAATGAGGGCCCAAATATTTAGGTGAGGAGAATGCCAACTTTCTAAAAGTTGCATTTTTAAAGTTGTGACTTAAAATCCGACTTTACCATTAAAGAGGATTTTAAATTACAATTCACCAGCCACTAAACATGACTTTCCCAGCTGCTCTCAATCAAAAGTTATCACCTATTTAATGTAAAAAGGTAACCGAATGTTATCCTTTGGGAGAGGAATCCCTTGCAGTAGGGAAATAAAAATGTGGGAGTTTTTCATTACCAGGAGATGTAAATTGTAAAAATACATCCCTGCCTTTTGTATATACTGCACCTTGCCCTATTGGCTGTTGAGGGGCCTGCCCTAAGGGAGACATATATGTATTACAAATGCATTAAAACTGAAGATTTAGGCCTGGCAAGAAGTTTGTTTTGACAGAATGAAATGGTAGTTTAAAACTGCTCACACAGGCTACAATGGCAGGCCCTGAGGCACGTTTAAAAGGCTACTTAAGTGGGGTGGCACAATCAGTACTGCAGTCCGACACATAGCATTTCATTTACAGGGCCTGGATACATGTAGTAGCACTTTACTAGGGGCTTACAAGTAAAGTAAATGTTCTGTAAATGGGTGTAAGCCAGTGTCCCCATGTTGAAAGGACAGAGCACAAGCACTTCAGTACTAATTAGCAATGGTAGGTGCACAGAGCCCTCAAAGTTCACAAAATGGGTTCAGATAACATGAGGGTGAAGACAAAAAGTTGGGGGGTCACTTTACAGAGTGGGCCAAGTCCAACATGTAGTGCCTAGCTTACTCATCCTTTTTTTGACAAAGTAGGAAGCATTCCAGGGAGGTCAGTACTCGTTTTAGGTCAGTTTACACATTGAAAAGCTTATTAACTTCTTTGACTAACCAGAAGGCGAGGAGAACCTGCAGCAAAGAAGAAAAAAAAAAGATTAGACAAAAAATCTACTTCTCCCTGATGGCAAAAGCAGGTATTTGTGGGACAAAGTCCAATGTGGTGGATCCTGGAAGTGGTCCAGCATGGTGGTCGTGTTCAGGGTCATGAATCTAGAATCTGTAAGATTTTGGAAATGGGATGATTTCCAAACTGGAGCCATTGTTCCTTATTATGGTTAGTTAAGTTTTCCAATACCATTCATTTTTCACATTTCAAGATGCCTAGTGAAAGACTTACTCTGCTCCCAAGGCAGTGACTTCACATGGTATAGCAATATGTTTGGCTGTTTCTATATGGCAATAAGAACAAACTTGAATAAATTGAGTGCTTAATTTTACATAAACCTTACAGTCCTAGTGTAGCAGTGATAGAGGCCTGTAATTCATGGTGAATAGGGGAGTCATTTCCTGCTCATCAATAACCACAATGTCCACCTCAGACGATGTTCCTGTCAAATCACCAGAAGTGTTGACAAATTGCAATAAGTCAATCAATATATAATTTTATTTATCTTGAGAGAATAATCCTCCAAGTCTGCTTATGGTTTCTTCAGGTGTTATACATTTAAAGATATTAGCACAGCACAAACTTGACTTTTGTGATTGAGGTCCTAAATTTGTATGGATAGGGTTTGTCTAAACAAAATAACAAAAAAGCTTTGGTAGTTTAATCTTACCCACCCCCCAATAGTTCAGCTAGCCGTGCACTGATATTTTAAGAAACTTTATCTCAAATTGCTTAATTGCCTTCAGAGGAAGGATCTATCTTCAGTGTGTGTGTGTGTACGTATATATTGTGTAATAAATATTTTATACAATCGTGTCATCACTGCATAGTTATAGTTAGGTCAGTTTCCATAGAAGTTTTTTTGGTTTTGTTGATAACTTTGGTGAAATTGGACGATTCTGCATGAAACATTAAAAAATAAAAAGGTTCCTCCGCCTCTGCTTCTTCCTGGAACGTTTTGCAATAATTGGTCACGTTGGGGCCAAGACAAAGGGTGTGGGCCCCAAAAAGTTGATATCCAGTGTTAATTCCTATAGGAAACGTGGCTCTCTGATACTGAAAAAACAACTGAATAGAATTATATCAAATTTGGCAAAATGTTAGAACTTTACTTGCAAGGCATGCTTTTTATGATCGAGTATAAATCTGTTCAGCTGTTTTTGAGAAACCCATGTTTAAAGACATGCTTGGGTGGTCGTAAAGAGGATGAAAAGTTACATGTGCCTGTTTACATGTATCTGGATAATTGGTCCTGCTGCACCGAAAATCAGAAGACCATATGTACCTCTGAAAGTCGTTTTCTCTGTTCTATCATTTCAGTACCCCAGGACCTGTTCCACAGAACAGAGATTACTGATTGACTGACTCCAACCCAGAGACCAATGTTGTAGCTGGCATTACAGAACTTGTGGGCTTGTCCGGGAGTACTAAAAATGTAAAAGAAAAAAAAAAGATATATTAGGGGCAGAGTAGAGACATCCCGACTCGCCCAAAGTTGTAGGGGCAATCCATGGAGCCAGAATGTATAAAAAAAAGTTGTTTGTGCCACAGGTACCATGGTACTCCTTTAAGGCAGGACCGAGTGTGGCCCACCTGTGAGACAGAATGCATACATCATTTAACTGTTTTTATCTAGCTGCAGGGTACACATCAGAAATGCAATGATGTAATACTGTGTTCTCATAGGGACTTCTAAAAGTGGATTCCTCACATTGTGAATTTCACAGATGCTAGGTTAGATCCGGACGATTTTCATAGCAACTCCCTCATCCACCAGTAGATGTTGTTTTGCAGCTTCGAGTTGGATCTGTCCCACCCTAGATTTGATGTCTGGGCCACAATATCTGCGCCACCCACACTCAGCGACATCGGTTTCTTTCTTCCCATGCCTTCCGACTCTGATCTGGAGCTGGCCCCTTTGAGACTTCAACCTTGACAGAGTTTCCCCCGTTCCCTACCCGCAAGACCACAGGGTTCAAACCGAGTAAGGATTGCCACAAACGCATGACAATGATGGACCTCCATGAGATTTTTCTCTAGTGACTGGGCTCCAAATATAACTCTGTGTCATCTTATCAGTGCATCAAGATGAATCCTAAGGCCCTCCGCGACAACAAAGCAAACTTTAACACTGTGGATCATCTACAGAAGTTGACCAAGGTCCAGTTCCAGTCAAAGTCAAGTGTGTGAACTTCTTCCCGTGGCTGATCTTCTAATGATCATTGTCCAAGTCGAGATCTTCAGGTGAGTCGAGGAGAAGCAAACATGCAAAGTCCAATCACAGGTTCCCATTGTACAGTTGCTCCCATCATTTGGAGTTGAGTGACACCTCAGGTACCGAAAGGCTGCAAACTCTGTCTCCAGCTTCAAGATCGATTATGCTCCTCCTGCCTACCCAGCCTGACTTTCTGGGCTCTGCAGTACCAATGCAACATTTCCTTGAATTCAGACAGGCTTTAGAAAGCATCTTCAGTACCCCTCCGGATCCCTGTAACGTTTCTTTGCACCCGAAAAATTTGAGGTGGAATCTATTTGGGTTACTGCCTCTGATGCTGATTGTGCCACTCTACCTTGTTCTGAGTTTGTCATCTGCTTCAGGCTCAACACCGATCCCTTCTCTAGTGCCGCCTCCTATGGCGCAGCATCAAGAGTTGACTTCAGCACCTATTGTATTATATTGTAATAGTATGTTCGGTGGCATGTGTAGCTGCAGATACACATGCTGTGCATAGTCCGCCGTCTGGTGTTGGGCTCGGAGTGTTACAAGTTGTTTTTCTTCGAAGAAGTCTTTTCGAGTCACGAGACCGAGGGACTCCTCCCACTTCGGTTCCATTGCGCATGGGCGTCGACTCCATCTTAGATTGTTTTTTTTTCCGCCATCGGGTTCGGACGTGTTCCTTTTCGCTCCGTGTTTCGGGTCGGAAAGTTAGTCAGAATCTCGGGAAAATTCGTCGGTATTGTTTCGTTCGGTATCGGGATAGTTAGGGCAAATCGACACCGAACCTTAAAGAGCTCCGGTAGCCCTTTGGGGTATTTTCGATCCCCCGTCGGGGCCTGGTCGGCCCGACCGCGTGCAACATCGAGACTGATGGAACGGACCCCGTTCCGATTCTGTCCTAAAGGCCACAGTAAATATCCTTATACAGACCAACATTTGGTCTGTAACTTGTGCCTGTCCCCCGAGCACAAGGAGGAGACGTGTGAGGCCTGTCGCGCGTTTCGGTCGAGAAAAACGCTCAGAGACCGAAGAGCCAGGAGGTTGCAGATGGCCTCCACGCCGACAGGACAACAAAGGTTCGAGGAGGAGGAAGAAGAAACATTCTCCATCCCCGATTCAGACTCCGAAGAGTTCGACGTCTAAGAGCAACCAACCGTGAGTAAGACGTCGAAACAAAGATCACACGAAAAAACAGAGAAAGCCCAGGGGACGCCACTGCCAACAGGCCATGGCTTAACCCATAAAGTTGGTGACCGTCCATCGGCACCGAAAAAGGGCGAGCTGGTGCCGAAGTCGTCCGACTCAGGTCGAGACACAGGCACGCAGCAATCTCGGGACCGAGAGAGTGGTGCAGAAAAGAGTCGACACCGAGATAGCGGCACCGAAGCTGCTCGGCACAGAGACAGCGGCACCGAAACTGCTCGGCACAGAGACAGCGGCACCGAAGATGGTCGGCACCGAGAGGGCACGACACCGAAAAAAAAGAAAGATCTCGTCGGAGCCGAAAAAAACTAAAGAAACGGTTTCGGTGCCAAAACACCCGGCAACCGAACCAAAAACCAGTTCCTACTCACAGGAACAATCACTGTCCTCCCAACTAAAAAGACACAGATTAGAGGAGGAATTACAAACAACAGAAGTAGATCACACGCAAAAGCGGATCTTTATCCAAAGTGGTAGAGGGAAGATCAGCACTCTTCGCCCAATCAGAAGGAAAAGGAAACTTGACTTCCAGCAACAAGACAAGCCACCACAAGCAAAGGTGGTAAAGAAGGTAACTCCACCACCCTCTCCACCACCGTCAACTCATGTATCACCAGCACAGACTCCACCACAATCACCAGCTCATACCACCATGAGCCAAGATGATCAGGACGCATGGGACCTCTATGACGCTCCGGTATCGGACAATAGCCCAGAGGCGTACCCAACTAAACCCTCACCACCTGAGGACAGTACAGCATATGCACAGGTGGTAGCTAGGGCAGCCCAATTTCATAATGTATTGCTACATTCGGAGCCTATCGAGGATGACTTCCTCTTTAACACCCTGTCCTCCACCCATAGCCATTATCAAAGCCTTCCTATGCTCCCGGGAATGCTAAGGCACGCTAAACAGATTTTTAAGGAGCCAGTTAAAAGCAGAGCAATAACTCCAAGGGTGGAGAAAAAATACAAGGCATCGCCCACAGACCCTGCTTTTATTACATCACAACTGACACCAGGTTCAGTAGTCGTAGGAGCAGCTCGTAAAAGAGCCAACTCGCATACATCAGGCGACGCACCACCTCCGGACAAGGAGAGCCGCAAGTTTGATGCAGCTGGGAAAAGGGTTGCAGCACAAGCTGCAAATCAGTGGCGCATCGCCAACTCGCAAGCACTCCTAGCGCGATACGACAGGGCCCATTGGGACGAGATGCAGCATCTCATCGAGCACCTCCCCAAAGAATTCCACAAACGAGCACAACAAGTGGTTGAAGAGGGACAAAATATCTCCAACAACCAAATACGTTCTTCTATGGATGCAGCAGATACAGCTGCAAGAACAATAAATACTGATGTGACGATAAGGAGGCACGCATGGCTGCGCACATCTGGCTTCAAACCTGAGATACAACAGGCAGTGCTCAATATGCCGTTTAATGAACAGCAATTGTTTGGGCCGGAAGTGGACACTGCAATTGAAAAATTAAAGAAGGACACCGACACAGCCAAAGCCATGGGCGCACTCTATACCCCGCAGGGCAGAGGCACATTTGTCACATTTCGCAAAACAACTTTCAGAGGAGGGTTTCGAGGTCAAGCCACAGAAACCAGCACCTCACAAACCAAACCACCTACCTACCAGGGACAATATCAAAGGGGAGGCTTTCGGGGCCAATACAGAGGGGGCCAATTCCCAAGAAACAGGGGAAAATTTCAAGGTCCCAAAACCCCTCAAAATAAACAGTGACTCAAAAGTCACACAACCCCTTCACACAACACCAGTGGGGGGAAGACTAAGCCAGTTCTACAAATCTTGGGAGGAAATAACAACAGACACTTGGGTCTTAGCAATTATCCAACATGGTTATTGCATAGAATTTCTCCAACTCCCTCCAAACGTCCCACCGAAAACACACAATATGTCAAAACAGCATATAGATCTTCTAGGACTAGAAGTTCAGGCATTACTGCAAAAAGACGCAATAGAACTAGTACCAAGTCCACAAAAGAACACAGGAGTTTACTCACTGTACTTTCTAATACCAAAAAAGGACAAAAGTCTGAGACCAATATTACATCTCAGAACACTAAACACCTACATCAAATCAGACCACTTTCACATGGTCACGTTACAAGACGTAATACCACTGCTGAAACAGCAAGACTACATGACAACGTTAGATCTAAAAGACGCGTATTTCCATATACCGATACATCCCTCGCACAGGAAATACCTAAGGTTCGTATTCAAAGGAATACATTACCAATTCAAAGTGTTGCCATTCGGAATAACAACAGCGCCAAGTGTCTTTACAAAATGTCTAGCAGTAGTAGCTGCACATATCAGGAGGCAGCAAATACACGTGTTCCCGTACCTAGACGATTGGTTAATCAAGACCAACTCGCTAACAAAGTGTTCACACCACACAGATTATGATATACAAACCCTTTACAAGCTGGGTTTCTCCATCAACTATGCAAAGTCACACCTTTTGCCGTGTCAAACACAGCAATACTTAGGAGCGACAATCAACACAACAGTAGGGATAGCCACTCCAAGTCCACAAAGGGTTCAAAATTTTCACAAGGTGATACAAGCCATGTATCCAACACAAAAGATACATGCAAAAATTGTATTAAAACTCCTAGGCATGATGTCCTCATGCATAGCCATTGTCCCAAACGCAAGATTGCACATGCGGCCCTTACAACAGTGCCTAGCATCACAATGGTCACATGCACAGGGTCAACTTCTAGATCTGGTGTTGATAGACCGCCAAACATAAATCTCGCTTCTATAGTGGAACAGTACAAATTTAAACAAAGGGCGGCCTTTCCAAGACCCAGTGCCACAATACGTGATAACAACAGATGCTTCCATGACAGGCTGGGGAGCACACCTCAATCAACACAGCATCCAAGGACAATGGGACGTACATCAAAGAAAGTTTCATATAAATCACCTAGAACTGTTAGCAGTATTTCTAGCGTTAAAAGCATTTCAACCCATGATAACCCACAAATACATTCTTGTCAAGACAGACAACATGACGACAATGTATTATTTAAACAAACAGGGGGGGACACATTCGACACAGTTGTGTCTCCTAACACAAAAAATATGGCATTGGGCAATTCACAACCACATTCGCCTAATAGCACAGTTTATCCCAGGGATCCAGAACCAGCTAGCAGACAATCTCTCTCGGGATCACCAACAGGTCCACGAATGGGAAATTCACCCCCAAATCCTAAACACTTACTTCCAAATTTGGGGAACACCTCAAATAGATCTATTTGCAACAAAAGAAAACGCAAAATGCCAAAACTTCGCATCCAGGTACCCACACCGGCAATCCCAAGGCAATGCTCTATGGATGAATTGGTCAGGGATATTTGCGTACGCTTTTCCACCTCTCCCTCTCCTTCCATATCTAGTAAACAGATTGAGTCAAAACAAACTCAAACTCATACTAATAGCACCAACATGGGCAAGACAACCTTGGTATACGACACTACTAGACCTGTCAGTAGTACCTCATGTCAAACTACCCAACAAGCCAGATCTGTTAACACAACACAAACAACAGATCAGGCATCCAAACCCTGCATCGCTGAATCTAGCAATTTGGCTCCTGAAATCCTAGAATTTGGACACTTAGGCCTTACTCAAGAGTGTATGGAGGTCATAAAACAAGCTAGAAAACCTTCCACTAGACACTGCTATGCAAGTAAATGGAAAAGATTTGTTTGTTACTGTCATAATAATCAAATTCAACCATTGCATGCATCTCCGAAAGATGTAGTAGGATATTTACTACATTTACAAAATCAAATCTAGCTTTCTCTTCCATAAAAATACATCTTGCAGCAATATCTGCTTACCTGCAGATTACTCATTCAACTTCCCTATTTAGAATACCTGTCATTAAAGCGTTTATGGAGGGCCTAAAGAGAATTATACCACCAAGGACACCACCTGTTCCTTCATGGAACCTCAACATTGTCTTAACAAGGCTCATGGGTCCACCTTTCGAACCCATGCATTCTTGTGAAATGCAATACTTAACGTGGAAAGTTGCATTTCTCATTGCCATTACATCTCTAAGAAGAGTAAGTGAAATACAGGCGTTTACCATACAAGAACCATTTATTCAAATACAAAAAAAATAAGGTTGTTCTAAGAACAAATCCAAAATTCTTACCAAAGGTTATCTCACCGTTCCACTTAAACCAAACAGTGGAATTACCAGTGTTCTTCCCACAGCCAGATTCAATAGCTGAAAGAGCACTACATACATTAGACATCAAGAGAGCGCTAATGTACTACATTGACAGGACAAAAGAAATTAGGAAGACAAAACAACTATTTATTGCCTTCCAAAAACCTCATACAGGAAATCCAATTTCAAAACAAGGTATTGCCAGATGGATAGTAAGATGCATCCAAACCTGCTATCTTAATCAAAGAGAGAACTGCCTATTACACCAAAGGCACACTCAACCAGAAAGAAAGGTGCTACTATGGCCTTTCTAGGAAATATTCCAATGAACGAAATATGTAAGGCAGCAACATGGTCTACGCCTCATACATTTACTAAACACTACTGTGTAGATGTGTTATCTGCACAACAGGCCACAGTAGGTCAAGCCGTACTAAGAACTTTATTTCAAACTACTTCCACTCCTACAGGCTGAACCACCGCTTTTGGGGAGATAACTGCTTACTAGTCTATGCACAGCATGTGTATCTGCAGCTACACATGCCACCGAACGGAAAATGTCACTTACCCAGTGTACATCTGTTCGTGGCATTAGTCGCTGCAGATTCACATGCGCCCACCCTCCTCCCCGGGAGCCTGTAGCCGTTTGGAAGTAGATCTTGAACATTTGTACATTTGTAAATATATTACATTAAACCTTCATTTTGTACATACGTATTTATTCCATTGCATGGGCACTATTATTAGCATACACAACTCCTACCTCACCCTCTGCGGGGAAAACAATCTAAGATGGAGTCGACGCCCATGCGCAATGGAACCGAAGTGGGAGGAGTCCCTCGGTCTCGTGACTCGAAAAGACTTCTTCGAACAAAAACAACTTGTAACACTCCGAGCCCAACACCAGACGGCGGACTATGCGCAGCATGTGAATCTGCAGCGACTAATGCCACGAACAGATGTACACTGGGTAAGTGACATTTTCCTCATAAAGCGCCTACTACCCCTGACGAGGCGTCAGAGCGCTTTTCGGTGAGTAGCACGCTACTCCGGAACCCAACAAGAATTAGTGATGGATTAGTATTGGGAAATATGAGTACAGTTTTAGTATTATTATGAATTAATTTGAGCCGTGGATATGAGAGTTTGTTAGTTAGATTGACTGGAGTAATGGATGGGTGGAGTAGGAAAGAAACCCAGAAATGTTAATTGGGAGTATATCCCTCTTTTACTCATCCCAAAGGCTTGGGATGAGTAAAGGGGTATGGAGGAGGGAAGAGTCTGTGGAAGGGTTAGGGAGATCATAGTAGCAGGGTGAGATAAATGAGGGAGAATTTAGTAAGGTCGTTTGGGAGGTTATGGTAGTAGAGTGAGGTTTCGTGAGTTAGATGTGGAAGCGGAGGGAAGAGCTTAGGCAGAGTTATTTAGGAGATGAAAGTAGTAAAATGGATTTGGGATGAGTCAGAGTAGGAATGGAGGATAGATTGATAGAGACATGACATATGGTGATGGGTAGATAAGATGAGAGCAGGGATTCAAAGATATCTAGTATAACAACCCACTCAGGAGCCATGCAGTGACCTACGAACATGCCAAGTACAGAACAACATACACATATATATATACACACACACACATACACACACACATACATACATACATATATGAATACACACATATATGTACATACAATATATAATTATAACCATGGGTAAATATACTTAGTCAAACAGGTTTAAAGAGTGTGTGTGTATTTTATTGTTATGACATAGTAGCGATACACATTTTCTAAAGAACTATACATAACTAGAAATAGACACATAATCATACAAAATATTTATCAACATAGGCATATGCAGTCCATATATGTTTGCATTGTTGAATATGGTGGTTGTGAAGGAAAGAGCCAACTCTTGAGTAGTTTTCTGAAGACAAGAAAGTTATCTGTGGCTCTTATAGTTGGGGGTAATGAATTCCATAGTTTGGCTGCTTGAATGGAGAAGGAGGTACCACCTATAGTCTTTTTCTTGTATGGTGGTGTTCTAAGGGGGGGTGCCAATCTTGAGCGGAGGTTTCTTTGTTGGATGTATTTGGTTATTTTGATTCTGATAAAAAGCGGTCCTGTTCCATGTATAGCTTTGTGGGTGATACAAAGCAGCTTGAAAGTGCATCTTCTGGCAACGGGTAGCCAGTGTAGTGCTCTCAAGGCAGGGGAGATGTGAGCTTGCGGCTTTACATGTAATAGTAGCCTGGCTGCGGAGTTCTGAATACGTTGTAGTTTTTTCATAATAGAGATGATCCATGGTAGAGGCCATTGGCATAATCCAGTTTGGATAGTACAAGCGAGATAGTAGCTTGCACCTTGTGTGGAAATCTGAGGTAGGGGAAGATGCGTCGTAGAGGCTTCAAGGTGATGAAGCTTGTTCGTGCTAATTTGTCCACTTGGGCATTCATAGTTAACTTGGAATCCATGGTGATTCCAAGGTTTTTAACTTCTTTGGATAATTGAGGAGGTGGTCAGAGATCGTCAGGCCAGACGCACAGAGGGTCATAACGTTTCCAGTCACCACATATGAGTATTTCTGTTTTGGCGGTATTTAGTTTGAGATGGCTCCAGGTCATCCACTGAACAACGGCTCTGAGGCAACTGAAGATTTCAGAGTTTTAAATGTTTTTTGGGCATTCTAATATAAGTAGTATTTGTGTGTCATCTGCATAGTTGTAGCATGTGAGATGAAAATCATTGATCAGTTCTGGTAATGATATCATGTAGATGTTGAAAAGCAAATGTGCGATGATTGATCCTTGGGGGACCCCTGCTTTTGTGAGGTAGGGTTTGGACGAGAAGGGGGGCGAGTAGATGATATTAGATCTTTTTTGAAGATAGGAAATAATCCAGTCGAGAGCAGTCCATTGTATGCCGGCTTTGTCGAGTCTTTGAATTAGGGTGTCATGGTCAACCGTATCAAAGGCAGCCGAGAGGTCCAAGAGAAGTAGTGCAGCAACTCCATTGCGGTCGACTGTGTTTTTAAGATCATCCCAGATTGCTATGAGTGCCGATTTAGTGCCTCTTCCTGGGCGGAATCCAGTTTGGAAGTCTGAAAGTATAGAATTGTCTTCAAAGAATTGTGACATCTGGACGATTGCTGCTCTCTCTATCAATTTGCCCAGGAAAGGTCAATTTGTGATTGGTCTGTAGTTGTTGGGGTCTTGCGGGTCTAGGTTTGTTTTCTTTAGTAATGGTCGTATGTATGTCTTTTTCAGGTCTACATGAAAAGTTCCTGTAGTTAGAGTTGTTGATGATTCTTCTTACAGGTGTGGCAGCAGAAGTAGATAGAAGAATGTTCTTGAAGATTTGTGGTGGGCAAGGGTCAGTAGGGCAACCGGAAGGTCTGCTTGCTTTGACTAAATCCATAAATTCACCTTGGGATATTTGTTGGAAGGACTGGAGAGGCTGAGTTGGTTTATTCTTAGAGGGTATTTTAGGAAAGGGGTTGGTGCTGATGGTTTTCTTCTGTTTTAAATAGGAGTCCAATGTGTCGGCCTTGGTTGGGTAGTGAGTTGCCAATTTGTTTGCAAAATCTTGAGTAGTGGGATGACTTCCTTCCATGCATATAGGTTTTCGAAATTCATTGAGAATTTTATAAAATTCCTTGGTTGCAGATTTAGCATTTTGAATTCTGTCTGAGTAGTACCTTTTTTTAGCTTTTTTGATTCATGATTTGTGTATTCTGTTAAGTTTGTGTAGCTGCAGTTTGGCTTGACTGTTGTTTGTTTTGAGCCAGGTCCGCTGCAACTTTCTGATGTGTTGCTTTTATCTTTTTAAGTTCTGTGTTTCCCCAAGGTGTTGGTTTTCTTTTGTCGTGTTTAGTTTTTCTGAGTGGTATTAGGATATCAAAAGCTTCCTGTAGCCACTCATAAAGTTAGTTTTGTCAAAGAATTAATTGTATCTAGATCTGTGTTGTCTGTTAGTTGTGTTTCTAAGTCATCAAAATTGAGTTTGCTCCATGGTCGATAGGTGCATGTATGTAAGTAGTTGTGGGGTGTGTTGAATTGTGGAGTTTTATGTTGGAAAGTTATCAAATACTGGTCTGACCAAGTGATTGGCGTGATGCTATGAATGGTAACTAGTTCAGGCTTAGCAAAAATGACATCTAGGATGTGTCCAGCGATGTGTGTAGGATTGTGTACAATCTGATGTAGGTTCAATGTGACTAGGCCAGTGGTGATAGCTTTTGGACGGGGCATATTGGGTTTGTCAAACCAAATGTTTAGATGCCCAAGAATGCATAGGTTGGAGTATAGTGTAATAAGGTTTGAGACTGTACCTAGAAAAGCATCTGGGAATGTGGAGTTGTTAGGTGGAGGTATGCAACGGAGGAGAAGGTTACAGGAGGAAGTTGGAGTAGGGTGGCATACGGTGAGGAGGGCTTCACAACCTTGTATGGAGATGTTGTCTGTTTTACTGAGGTTCATTGCCTGTTTGAATATAATAGCTAGTCCACCTCCTCTTTTGCCTATATGGTTTTGTGTGATGGTTTGATAGTCCCGAGGAACGGCTTCGTGCAACACTGGGGCCATGTCATCTCCCAACCAGGATTCAGTTATGAATAATAAGTCTGGTTGTGTGTCTGTGAGCAGGTCGTAGATGTGGTGCTTGTTTTTTTAGAGTGATCGAGCATTTATGAGCTGGCAGTTTAGAAAAGGTGTGTTAGTGGTAGTGTTGTTTTGTTTAGGAGAAGGGTAAGTAGTATAATATGAGCTTGAAGCAGGAGTGTTGTTAGTTGTGATAACTGTTTGAGGCTCACAATAGTCTTGCTTTTCAATATAGTCTTCCTCTTCCAGCAGGTTAAGGAGACATTTTGTTGGGTCTGTGTGTGTGGGTGGTGGACTTGGTGGCTGAGAGAGACCTGAATAGTGTACTGTTTTTTGTAGGATAGTCTTATTATGTAATAGACTAGGGGATGCGAGGTTGCTAAGAGTGGCATGTTGTTTATTTTGTTTGTGTCTGTTTAGTGTGGATGGAGTATGGGGTGGTGGAGGAGCATGTGGATCATGATGTACGGCTCTAAATTGTGCAGTGGAGGAGAGGCGAGTGAATAAAAGTTGCTGGGTGGGGGTGCTTGTGGTAATTGCACTTTTGATGGTTACATGGATAATTGCACTTTTGCCGATTTCACAGCAAGCGAACTTCTGTTTCCTTTTCTTTGGCTCCATTACGCTCATGGCGAACATCAGCTTGCATATGTGAAACTGTTTTACAATTCATTCGTTTATGTGGCAAGAAAAGTCCGGTTAGGAGTTTACAACGCTAATAGCTCTAACACAAGTAAATGCGAGACCCGTTGCATTGCAAATGCTTGTTGTTAGTAGTCTGAATCTGTTCAGAGTTTTCTGAGATATTAAAAGAAAATCAAATTAGTGTGTCTACAGCTGCGAACCCTTCGCAAATCCTCCCGATCTTGTGCAGACATCTGACTGGCTGTCAACACTTCAACCAGAAAGTACTGGCAGCCATTTTGAGACTCGACTCAGCCGAGTCCCAAACAAAAGATAAAAAAATTAAAAATAAAAGGGGGCACAGCAGGTGTACCCCGACCATCCAGCCTTGGTGCTGAGGTCCCCTGGGGATCCTGCCATTGTAAAAAAGCAATAGGTGAAAAAAAAAAAAAAAAAAAAGCTGTTTCCCGTGCTTGGTAACTATTTAGCGCCTGGGTGGACCAGATCCCAGGAGCTTGTGGTTTAAAAAAGAAAAGGATAGGGGCACACAAGGCCCTCCTCCTTTTGGCTCTATAGATTCCCCGAGACCACCACCTCCCCAGGGCTTCATAACAACACTGGAGGGGGGCAGAGTGGACCCCCCTCCATTGGCTCAAATAAGCCCAAGGAACCACCACCTCCCCGTTTTTTTTTTTTTTTTAAATGGAGGGGGGCCGCATGGACCGCATTCCTATGCCTCAGGCGGGGTGCCAGTAGTTCTCTCGTACTCTGAGATGAACCTAGAGCGACCTCATTCTGACCCATAATCACTTCTACTATAACATCATGAATTCGGAGACAAATAAGGATAATGCCAATGATCTTTACAATAAAGAAGGCTTGTTTTTAGATCAGCAGGACATCAGTGAGTTGGACCCAACCCCTGACACTGGCCTCCACTGTCTTCTTCCCAATGTAGCTACTGAAGAGTCTGCCTCCTTTGCTACAGTAATAAGGGCAGCTGCGGTGTTAGACATAACCTTGTCTACTACATTAGTTAAGACTAATTTATTACGAAAAAGTGCTTCACCCGATACAGACTAACAAGGAGCCTCTACTACCATACAGGGACGTGTTACATACACTGTTGGGCATTTGGGAAAAAACAAGATCTTGCCCTCCAGTCAATAGGTAAATTGCAAGGCGACACAAGCATGCTCCTGAAGCGCAGTCATCGTCCTTCAGCACCCATCCCCATAAAGCTTAGTGACGCAAGCCCACCACCAGTCGTCCGCACCCAGATGCGTTTCTGGGTACCTGACCAGATCAGGAGTCAGAGTGCATGGAGGCATTGGCAAAATGCATGTTATCCTCTTCCTTGTCCTAAGGTCTGTCAATACAAGCTGCCTCCTGAGGAGATATATCCATGTCCTATGGGACACAGTGGTGGACATCTTGCCCATAGTTTTACGTGATTTGGGACTAAATGTCCAACGCCTCATTGAGGATGGCCAAGATGCGACAAGGTGCTTTAAGTGCCCAGGTAGAAGAGTCAGTCGTAGCGTGACACTTAGGCACCTTGTTTGGATCCAATCCACCAGACTCTTGAGAGATGTCCAGCAGTCACACATGGACGTGTTCTGTGATGAGACACGTCTCTTCAGAGACAAGGTGTACTCTGCCATTGAACATTTTTAGGACATCAAAGTCATTACATAATCTCTTCAGCTTGCTCTGCATGTGAAGCTCTTCAATCAACAGTTTCATCCCTTGCACCTAACAGAGACAATGAAAGAACACGCCACAGTACCATCAACAAGCCTCTTGGTCCTTTTGAGGTAGAGTTAGGGGAGCATGCTGACAGAGACCAAGCCCCCTTGGGTAACGATTTACCTAAACCATAACCCACCCCTTAAAGGTGCTATTTAAGCCAAGCACCCAGTTGGAGCCCGCCTCAGTTTTCACCTCCCAGTTAAAAGGTCGCATCACTTTTCACCTCCCCAGTGAAGCAACATTACCTCCAAACAATGGGTGCCCCAAACTGTGGAACACAGTTACTTCCTACCCTTCCTGTAAAATCCATGTAATGTCACTGACAACACAATACCGCCTATTTCTCCCTACTCAGAGGAAAGGTCCTAACTCTCTTGAGTGTTATTCCCTTTATATCCTTGTGCTGAAAAAGGATAGAAACATTCACCCCATCCTAGGTTTTCACCCTCTGAACTTCTTCCTTTGGAAGGACAAAATTAGAATGATCACCCTGTCCCAAGTTCTGTCTGCGCCGGATCCTGGAGACGGGATGGTGGTGTTGGATATTCAGGATGCCTGTCCCCACATCCCGGTCCTGCAGTCCCAAACGAGTTACTTGTGGGTCCAGGTAGGCCAGGAGTACTTTTAGTTCTCGGTGCTCACCTTTGGCCTTACCAGTGTATGCCTGGTGTTCACAAAGGTGGCCGTCGAAGCCCTTCTGCCGAGGTTAGGGATACTAGTCCTCAAATAACTTACTGACAGGTTGCTGAAGGCAGGAATGCCTCAAATAGTTGGAAACTTTCTGCAGATGACGGCCAACTTATTGACATTGTTGGTCTTTTCTATCAAGTGCCGAAGTCATACCTGACTCCTTCACAACTTCTCTCCTTAATCGGAGCTATGTAGAACACAGTGCTCTTTTGAGCTTTCCCTCCGCCTCAACAAATCCAGGATATTTGGGTTCTGATCACGATATTTCAACCTTTGACCTGGGTCTCAGCCTCTTGCCTTCCTACATGTTGCATGTTGACCACTCCATGTGGAACATGTGGACCCTGCAGTGGGATCTGAAGTCTGTGTGCTCAGCACACAGGGAACCTTTCACATTCCATTCAGTGGTGCCTTTTTGATTTCAAGTGGACTGGTGTCAGACTACTCTCCTTACCCCACCCAGAAATAACGGTTGTGACTGATGCATCGTTGCTGTGTAGGGGAGGTCCTCTGGGAGAGGTTGAATTCAGAGGATTCTAATCTAGGGTGGAGACTCCTCTCCACATCACATTGTGGGAGATTCACTTGACACTGAAGGTGTTCCTCCCAACCATCGAGGGGCATAGAAATTCAAAACAAAATTGGTGACAATGCTTCAATGTCTGCACACCCACAGATGGCCAAAGTAAAAGGGTAAAATATTCAAAAGGAAACTTTTGTTGTGTTCATCAACTCTAGATGCTCGCCTCGTACATTCACCCTGCCACCATGGGTGAGATATGACCAGCCTGGAACAAAATCCCTGAAAGGAAACCTGATGCAAGTGGTACTGAAGCACACTGATATTTAATAACAAATCCAAAGGTGGGGTAGTAGTTTTCTTCAAACTGTGTTTTTATCCTTTAAATTCCTTGAAGGATTCTTGTACATAAGAATATATGTCCGAAGGACAGCAGCCAACATGTTTCACCACTGGGACTTTTTCAAGGCTATATTCTTTAATATAATCCAAAGCACAGGTACAGCTGGTCAACCAGGCAAAATTGTATTCAAATAGCAGTAATGTAAAGGAAGCACAGTTAAACGGGTAATATCTCTGCACCGTCCCAAGAGCAGTTCTGTGTCAGACGAATGGCCATGATAAGCCTAAAATATCAGTTCACACTGTATCCAACTGTGAGTTACTCTGACCAAGGGGAGCGGTTACAGGTTCTCACAGTCAACACGACTGCCATGTGATACTGCAACAAACAAGACAATGTGGGGTCTTGGGCTCTATGCCGGGAGGCTCTAGAAGTGGCTGAACAGTTAGAGCATTTCTCTGAACACCAAACAGACAAACATAGCCAACATTGTCAGAGGTTGCACAGGGTGTCTTCCAACAATGGGGAAAACACAGGCTCAATCTGTTAACCACTGCAGAGAACGTGCAGTATCCAAGCTTTTGCATGTTAGAGTTCCTAAGGCGGTTCTCCCTCAGAGCTCCCTTTGGCTTCGACTAGAGCCAAGGACTCCTGTAAGCCTTTCCACCTCTACCTCTCCTGCCCAGAGTATTGAAAAAGATTAAGCCACCCTAGTGGCTCCCACCATGGTGAGGAGAATGGGTACCCAGAACCTCTGGCCATAAGCACGTTTTCCGATTCAACTTCCCCTTTGAGAGGACCACTTGTTGCAGCAGCAGGCCAGGTTTTGCACCACAGCTTTCGCAATCTACACCTCCATGTTTGGAGTTTTAAAGGTGACTGTTGATGTCTTTTGATCTTCCTTCAAAAGTAGTTGGAGTCATCCTGGCAGCCAGGTGTACTTCCACCGAAAGTGTATGCTCAGGATGCTTGGAGAAGTTTGTTGTCTGGTGTTCCTTACATGATGCTTACCCTTTACAGGAATTGTTGTCTGACTTTTTATTATTTTTCTGTTTAGCCTAGCAAGCCTTTGCTGTAGGAACAGTTAAGGGTTATCTTTTGGCCTTGCTATGGTTGCCTGATCAGCAATCCCTTTTCAGATCACCCATTGTCTTTCTATGCTCCTCCTTATCTCTCCATGGAAGAGGAGCGTCTCTACCATTTTGTTCCTAACATGGCCCTTAGTTTTAACAATGAGCTGACCGGAGACCATTGATTGGATGATCAACTTTTTGTTGTCTTCTCTGGAGCCAGAAAGGGGAAAGTGGTACAAAGGAGAACCATAATCTGATGAATTGTGAGGTGTCTAAAGATCTGCCGTAGGCTAGCTGTGAAATAGCTCCCGGAAAGCTTGAAGGTACATTTCACCAGAGCAAAGACTTCTACCACAGCACTGCCATTCCTGAGCATCTGCCAGGATGCTATGTGGGCGTCCCTCCACACTTCCACAAAGCACTCTTACCTTGAAAGGCTGGTCAGTCAGAACCAGCACTTTGCCCAATCTGTCCTGCCTGATTTCCTGGTCTGAGTTAGTCCTTAGACCCACGTCCTGACCGGCACTGCGTTTGTATTGTTTGCAAGGTGAGGAATCTGTGATTTGAAGTCTCTATCAGAAGAGCTAATTACTTACCTTCAGTAATTCCTTTTGTGGTAGAGACTCTATCTAATGGCAGATTCTTTACTAACCCACCCTCCTCTCCATCCTGTAACATGGACTCGGGCAGCCCTTTAATAAGATTCCAGCATTGGAGATTGTCACACTGGCATATTCTGATTTCTATAAGCCCTGCTTTCAAATGGTGCGGACAGAGATCAGAAAAAAAATGATGTCAGCACACAGATATAGTGGCCGATGTCACGTAAGGGGCAGAGCGTGACAGGCCCGAAGTGAAGGCACATGACACCTACCTGTGCAGGAGCGAGTTGTTAAGAAAATATTCCAAATCCAGTTTGGCACCTGGAGAAATTCACAAGGTGAGGAATCTGCGATTAGATGGAGTCTCTACCAGAAAAGGCGTTCCTAAAGGTAAGTAACTTGTTTGCTGCAAAGTAAAGGTCCTTTAGTTCTTCTGTCATTGACAGGCATAACTGTAACAATTTGGTATTTCCTTCTTTATTTGATGTGTAACAAAGACCGAACTCTCACTCAAATATGTTTCTAGGCATACATTTTATGTTCAGAAGCAGCTGTCTTAAACAAAACCTCTTGGTAATACCAGTCTTTGCATAAATTATTTATTTTATTGACGCTGTAAGCCATTTCTCCACTTTGATTTCATAATCGCTTGAATGTCATATTGTGGCTAGTTGGATTTGCTCTTCTAGGAATTCCTTGCAAATGTTGATTCCATGCTTGCTTCTTTTAGGTATTCTGAAAAGCTTTGGGTTTCCGCCAATTATCTTAGATGTATTTCTTTGTCCCTGCTGTTAATGTTCATGTTTGTTTTTGGGCTTTTATTCCGTTCACTCATGGAGGAGAATTTTTCAAAACAATATCCGTATTTATTTCAAATTTGAGCTTTTGTTTGAAGAGCGACAAGGCTGCTGGTGGTTCACATTTCCTCTTGAGTTTGTTCCACATTTTATGTTTTTCAATTTGTCTGAGACCCATTGGTGACATGGGACAGATACATTACAATATAATCCAGTGATTTTCTTGCATCATATTTATCAGCAAAAGTATAAGGCTTCTTATCAGATTGAACGTTTAGCTGCTGTGGCATATATGCTTGCAGTCAGTTGAAAAGACCATTACTTTTGTGCGTCACAATTTGACTTCCTTGATCCTCGGTTCTAGAAACCACTTAAAGTTGCACCAATATTTAGTTCCTAGATTGCTGAATTTTCATATACCTTTATAGAGAGTTTGGCAGCTGATGATCCCATGCCATGACCCACCTTCACAGGGGTATCCCATTAAACTGTGATGGGCAGAGCCTAACTTTATTCACCATGGTCTATAGCAGCCAACACGTCCTAGCATGACACAATGCCAGGGGTCTATCAGCCACCTTCTGTGGCTCCCATTCTTAGATCTAGTGCACTCCCCTTTGTGCTTCACTTGTTTACTCTACATTCACAAATAGCCTTCCCATCACCAGAATCTAAGCTGAAAGTGTTTACCTTTTGTCCTTTTTATAAAAGGCAGTTCAGGCAATCAACATCTAGTTGAGGGTGTAAACCACTGCAGCATCAGCTGCCAGCCTGTGTTGAGTGGATGTCTGGGTTAAAAGGGATGTTTGATGACTTCAGGAAAACTCTTCGCGATGAGATTTAATATCCAGTCTACCTTTCAACATCTGGCTAACCCAGCATCAGTACAGTTCACATCTATTTGGTGTTGTAGGGGTCCGGCACAGCTTCTTAGCCACACATCTGCCTTTCCTTGTGAGTGTAATCCATGCCTTCGAAAAGTACCTTTTCCCCATGCCAAGTAAATAGTTGGAAATTCTTCTTCTTCATTTGAGTTGATTGAGGCCACACACTGATTCTGCCAGTTCTTGTCAATGCATCCTGACAATCATAGTGCTAAGTCAGTTTACTCACAGTATTGATAGTGTTCTGTTGACTGTTGAAGCACAGCTAAAGCTATGCATACCGTGACATGTGTATGTTTTGTGCGTCTGATACTCAGTAGAAGGGAGCAATCTCTGTGGAGGAGGACAAAAGGGGTGGCATATGTACTGTTTACTGGTTTAAAATACTGGTCTCAATTTGTGACCAGTAAAGAATTTTGAGAACGGACCTATGTACCAACCAATAGGTTGGTTCTTAAAAATCTGAATCGTAGTGGGTTGGAATCAGCATATAAATGAGGTAGGTTGCAAATAGCGATCCATTACGATTCCTTGCCATCACAGGCCACCATGTCTGAGATAGCTTTTAAATAAAGTAATGTTTTTTAATTGCAGCTTGTATTCCTTAAAGTAAAACTATCTGCGTTTAAAAAAAAAAAAAAAAGAAAATGATTTTTTTCCTGCCTTTAACAAAGTGGAATGGGTCTGCAGTTGATAAAATTTTAATGTTTTCTGGGAAGATACACTGCTTCCAGGTTAGTCTGGTCCTAGGCTACTCCGGAGGCGAATCATCATCTTCTAAAGAAAGTATTGTCAGAAGCTCCTCAGGCCAAGGACTGCAAACCCTCTTGATGTAGATACATGGTTAATGTTTTGTAATATTTGTCCGGGATAAAGTACTTGATGTTGGGGTATGACTGTTTTTGACTTTGAGGGTATTGATAGCAAATTCTTGCGGGATGCAAGGAGTATCTTAATGTTGAGTGGAGTAGTCTGATAATATGGAATGGTTTTGGTGGTGATTTAAAGGAAGTTCACATCTTGGGCAGAGGTTTTCTCTACTCGCCCTGGTTTTCTCCTGAGGCGCACTTCCTTTGTGTCCTTCAGTTTTTTTTGTATTGTCAGTTTTTTGTATGGCTTATGTGCACTATTTTTCAGACTTGTAAGGAGCAAGATTCTTGGAAGTAGATAACTTAATCAAACTAGTGCTTGCAAGACTAGCCCATATCACTTGTCAGAGAGAGGTGATCTGGTGATTAAGGAAGCATATTGAGCAAGGAATACTGCAGCTAAAAATATGGTAAAAAAACACCAATGTTAGAAACCAGATGGATGTCCAGTGAAACATAAACCCACAAACAAATGGCATTTCAAGTACAAATAAAGTGTTTGCAGAAGGCTTCTTTGTTTTAGATGCCTTTAGAGTGATCCAGTAAAATTCTCCACCTGACCGATCATCACCTTGGATGATGGGGTACTCCAGCTTCAGGGATTCTTAATGGAGTAACACTAGATTGCTCTATGAAAATCAAATACGAAAATGTAGCCACTGTAACTAGATGTAAAGATTTTTTTTTTAAAGTATGCAACCAGTGATGTTTTCAGTCAAATATATTTTGGTTGTGGTTGCCTAAATGTCCCTCTGCTGTGGTGGCCAGATCAAGCTCTGAGGTAAGACTATCTTGAGGAGCACTTTCTGGTCCCACCAGTAGATGGCATGGTAACCAGTGTTAGGGAATATCATAGACCCTATTGACTAACGGAGTCATCAACGTTTAACGGTCAAGGCAGTTCTTCTGGGCCATACAGGTAATCATTGTAACCAATGTTTCTCCAAATGAAGGAAGAAACCAGACCACTAAGGGCTCAATGAAAGGACCTCCATTTTAGACTGACTTTCAATGGGTATTAGGGTCGAACTGAAAGAGCTTCTGGCTAGTCTTGGCACACAATGTTGAGTTCAGGCAGCACAAGTATCACTTGCAATGGATAGATATAAAGCGTGCATTGACAACACCAATAGGTCTGGTGCCTAAATGAAACTCTTCATAACCAACAGTAAACACTTGAGAAGGCAAAAAGCTACCCTTGGATTTTGGAGCAGCATGCTGTCTGGTGTAAACTTTTTTAAGCCCTGTCAAGGGTCGCAAGTGTTAAATAAATGCAGTTACTATGCAGTATATTACTCTCTTGACCCACACTAATACTATTACCATAACACTCAGCTGGCAGACAGTTGACTGTAGTTCAAACAGTCGGCATAATAATTCCCGGATGATGCTTGACATTCTTAAACTTGCATAAGTCAGCTATGAATCCTGTCCATTGCCTAGTAGTGTACCACGGCGTGAAGCCACCCATCACCATCCAAACAGGCATGGAATAACTGAAGAGATCTGCCACATGTGGTTAGCCAGTAGAGTGTTTTATTGTAGGCCACTGCAATTCCTGACAAGTTACACACTGATAATATTAAGAAAGTCTATCCCAGTAGATGGATCCAACATTTCTCCTTCCATCCTGTGACTGCTCACGATCATAACGGTGAAACAAAATATCTCAGAATAGGCAACTCCGTGAAATATCCAGGTGTCTTCAATCTGGGAGGCGGCCCCCTGATTCCAGTGGGGCGCCAGGCTCTGGCCAAAGGAAGTATTACGTTGCTAACAGGGATTTGTTTTAAGCTGAAAAAATGAGCAGCAGTAAACCGCTCTGTAACGGCCCATCAGTAACCTGTTTTGTCATTTATATTCAAGCTGGGAGCATGTATCAAAAGGGAATGGATTCCAGATACTCTTCAAAACCCCCACCTCAACTTCTGATATTCACACTTATGGATACTTTTATCGATAAGTCTATGGATAAAATACTTAATCTTGTTAGGAGATGTCTCCCAACCAAACCCCCCCCCCCCATGCAGTGGTGGCATTCCTGGACAGCCATTGGTGTTGCGCCAAGCTATGGCTACAGTGCCAGGCCCTGAGACCGTGGGCTACTGCGAGATGATGGCCGGGGGGCGATTGGGTGATTGACAGAGGTGATTACACCACCATTTTGAAAGCGTGACTGCTGAGGCCTGCTCTTGGTGGTTGGTGGGCTGAGACGGGTGAAACAGCATGTGTGCTGAGGAGAGCCAGGAAGAGGTGTTGTGCCCTTACTATACTCTGCAAACTTCCTTACTCATGTTTGGCAGAGCCAACGCAGGAGGCCATCCAAGGCGGGGGAGGAGCTCTCTGAGACACCAGTGGACACTTGGGTCCAGCACAGCAGAGTTTTTCACGCTTCTCCCTCGCCAACTGGGGGCTCCCTGCCTTGGAGACATGGCCTTGCAGCACCATAACAAGAAAGAGGACACCCTTAAGGATCTCATCACTAAGAACCCTTCAAAGAAAATGGATCCCCGCATGGTAGACCAGTGGATACCGGTGTGGCTGAAAGTGGAGGGTGCCCAGACGATGATACCACCCCTATAACAAAGGCCTTTCTGGAGCAGCTGTTCAGGGTCCTGCATGACGACTTTGCCAGTCTTAAGCAGGACATTGCTGTGGATGTTAAGGATCTAAACAAGGGAGATTGCAGAATTTGGGCAGCAAATGGACACAGTAGAACTCATCCATGATGCCCAGAAGGAAGCGAAAGACCAGCGCAGGAGGGAGATCCTAGCTCTACAGGACAACAATAGAGATCTGCAGTACCGTCTGGAAGATTTGAAAAACAGATCGAGATGCTCCAGTATCTGCATTAGAGGAGTGACACTGCAAGCGATTACCAGGAAGTTGGAGGACTTTGTGATCTGCCTCTTTCGCCATGTCGCTCCATAGTTTAAAGATCAAGATATCCTGCTAGATCGCACCCATAGGACGGGCCGACCTTCTCAAGCCTTAGGTCAAACTCACCGGATATACTTACATGCCTCCACTACTACCTTCAGGGAGAACTCATTTAGCGGCAACCAGAAACCTGAATGTGATTGAATTTGAAGGGCATAAACTCTATCTTTTCCAGGACCACTCACCCTTGACACTGCAGCGATGTTGTGCTCTTTGGCTGGTAACAGATATCCTCAGAGGAAAAGGGAATTGTTATAAATGGGGCCACCCTTTCTGGCTGCAGTTCATTTGGCAGAATGAAACCTGCATCATCCGCACCCTGGAAGAAGCTGCTTCCCTGACGGACATGAATGTTGGATAAGGGGAGTGTTCGTCCCAAGCCCTGAATCACTCCCGGGCGCTGTCCACGGACAGCTGACAACACAAGCACTGACAATTGAAAGAGAAGCTGCACAAACCCTCTGAAGACAAGAGCAGACAGGAGACCATGGCGCTGCCTGAGGAACCAGGGGAGCGAGTCCGAGGCAGATGCAGATACTTAGTCCTGGTGCAGATGCTCAGATGTCTGAGCTGCAGTTGAAGCCCCAGCAGCAGGACGTCAAGATGCTGTAACTTTTCTACTACCATCATGAGAACAATGATCGGTGGACGGTGATGGCCCACTATGAGATGACAGCGGAGCTCCATCTTCAGTAGATGGACGTGGAGATATAGAAGACTTGATGCGCATCGCTGTTCCCCGGAGTTGGGCTTTGTGTTGTTCCCAAGCAGGGAACTGGTTTGCTTAATAGTTGTGTTTTTTCCCTTTTAATGACGGTCTTTGGTGACGCAGAGTATACAGGCACATCCCTAAGTGGCCCACCAGGAGATGGTATAGACCTCTTCCCACACGGATGGATAGGACATTCCCAGACTGCCCAGAAGTACATATATGCCAATCAACATACTTTGCCTTAATGTAAGAGGAGTTAAGGCACCAGTGAAGAGATTGGCCCTACTTTCTGTCTTTCAGGAATTCAAGTGTGACATATGCCTGTTACAAGAACACACACCTTGCTGGGTCAGACTGGAGGAGATTGAGATCTGGACGGTTTGATAGGCAGTATCACTCTGCGGTCCCTGGGAGGAGGGCGTGGGTACTGAGAATACATGCTGTTGTAAAAGCGAAACTACTAGAAATATGGGTGAACACTCATGAGTTTAGATTCACGTTAGCATGCATTTATGGCCCTAATGATCACCAAGAACAATTTCTTAGAGAAGCAATTGGTCAGGTGCTCTCCACACCCGAAACTGACGTACTTATAGGGGGGACTTCAACATCGTCCCAGACACTTATCTAGACTGATTAGTTCAGCGTCACGGCCACGATGGAGCCTTCGTCACAGACTTTCAAGAATGGGTGGAGGGGGTGGGGTTGATGGATGTGTGGCAGGTGAAGATTCCGCAGTTTGAGGATATATTCATTTTTCAGCTGCCCGTCTGACCTGTGCCCGCTTAGACCTTTACCTCGTCTTACCATGCATCTTTAGCATGGTTTCCCAGGTGGAGATCAGGGTGGCGGCCCTATCAGACCACACCCCGGTCACGCTGCGCCTCTGGACACCCAGTCCCCACTCAGGTCTAAAACCTTGGCACCTGAATGTTAAACTCTTTGAGTATGAAGATATAACAGTAGAAATTAAGAGTACGATAGAGGCATACCTTGCTGTTAATGACACTACGGAAATCCCGGTGGCTCTCTTGTGGGACACATTAAAAGCAGTCACTAGGGGCCAGGTTGTTGCAGTGCGCTTGAATAAAATTAGGGTTGACAAACTCCAGCAATTGAGAGACAGAGTCAGAGAATTAGGACGCATAGGAATCCTGGCTTGGTGGCGACTCGCTGAGAGCTTATGGTGACCTACAAACAACTAAAGGTCTTAGACACAGACAGGGTGGAGTATGCTCTCCTGCGCACAAAGCAAAAGTACTATTTGTGGCAAATTAGGCAGGGCGCCTATTGGCATATCGCCTCCGTGCCCAAACAGCGCAACGGAGGGTAAATGATATAAGATTGCAATATGGAGTGGTGTCAGGCGTGGAGGATCAGATTCTTAAAGAGTTTGAGACGTTTTATACCTCTCTCTATGCAGAGGAGGTGTTGAACTCTACTGAGATCAAGAACTACCTGGAGCTAGTCTCATTGACCTATCTCCCACAATGCACCCACAATACATTAGACAAAGATCTCCCCCCCACTGAGGTGCTTATGGGCATCCAACGCCTCCGGCCGGGGTTGGCCCCGGGGCACGATGGTCTTGGAGCGAGATATTATAAGTCCTTCGGGTTCTCCTAGCACCTATTTTGGCTCAACTATACAATGATTTTGCGACATTCGACAATCTCACTCCTACGATGCAGTTATAGTGATCCCTAAGCCAGGGAGAGGCCCCCAGCTCTGCTTATCCTACCGGCCAATCATGCTGTTAAATAGAGATGCCAAGCTCTTTATGGGCATCTTGGCAGCTAGGTTGGGACCCTATATGCAGGGACTGGTTGACCCAGACCAAAGTGGATTTATCCCAGAACGAACTTGCATGGATAACACTAGAAGACAATGCCATTTCTTGGACAGCACCCAGCATGTCAAGATGTTTTCTCTGATTCTGTCTGTAGACGTGGAGAAGGTTTTTCGCTAGAGTACTTTGGGAATTCTTGCGTGCAGTCCTCCCCATTATGGTCTGGGACCGCGGTTTTGCCACTGGATCTTGTGCAATTAAAAATCCCCACAGGCAGTGGTGAATGTGAATGGCTCTGTATCTAAACCAGTTCCCATCTTCAGAGGTACATGACAGGGCTGCCCCTCTGTCGCTGCTGCTGTTTGCTTTGTATATGGAGCCATTTGCTGAACGTGTGCGCTAACATCTGCACATACATAGTATCTGATCGTGCTCACAAAATAGCACTTTACGCAGACGACGTGTTGCTCTATGTGTCTCAACCTCAACAATCACTCTGGGCAATTATGGAGGAGTTGTCAGTCTTTGGAGCAGTGGTGGGATTCAAAACTAATTTAAATAAGTCCTCTATCCTAAATCTCACTGTCAGAAACAGACAGGACGCAGATGCAGAAGGATCTGCCCTGTGCGTGGGCTAAGCAGGGGGTGAGGTATTTAGGCCTACAGATCCATCCTAAGCCGATGGCTATAGCTAACTGAGATTACTCAGTGTTAATCAATAGTGCACGTATGGATCTGACTAGTTGGAAAGGGCTGGGCTGTGTCGCAGCAATTAAAATGCCCCTATTGCCCAAAGTGCTTTTTATTATTCAAACCCTCCCGCTGCAGCCCCCCTGTGGACTTTTAGATAAACTGCAGAACCTAATCTAGTAGCTCATCTGGGCTGGGAAAAAAAGGGAGAATGGCAAAGGCATAGGCCTACTTGCCGGTGTCCTGAGGGTGGACTAGGTTTAACACACCAGTTGCGCTACTATCAGGCAGCACAGCTGCACTATTTAGTGGAATGTTCACATGTGAGCAAGGAGAAGTACTGCTGCTTCATTGATCAGGCAGTGGCAGGGCATCATATATGGAAAATTCCTTGTCTTCCAAAGGCATCCCGACCTCCAGGTGTTTATATATCCCCCGTTTTGCACGCCACGGTGGAGGTGTGGGACAAGGTATATGTGAAAAGGGGTTTATCCACTCCTATATCTCCACAAAACCCTCATTGTTTCTGCTGGCACTCTCTGGATCCTCATTTCAGATCTGTCAGGACTCCAACTGTAAGAGAGTTGGAGATTTCTTTGACGCTCATGGTATCGTGGACTTCTTGCAGCTCCAGGAGGATTATGGTTCACCAGCAGCAGCGTACTGGCAAAATCTGGCGGTGTGCTACTGGGTACTTCACCCGCGATCCACCCACATGCAAGTAGACCCCTTACCCCCTTCAAGAGCTAATTGCTTACCCGCACAACTAATAAAAAGCTGACTTTGAATTTCTACACCTTTTTGGTGATGCATCCCCTCCTGGTAAAGACCTTGGCGAGACGCAGGTGGGAAAGAGAGTGTGGACAATCCTTTTCAGATAAAAAATGGCAGGATGTCCTGCATCAGGCTAGGGTTTTGGCCTGTAATATGAATTCCACTGAACTTTTCCTAAAAATGACTGGTACTACACAGCCGAGCGGATTGCTGGATGGAGGTCGGGAAGCAGAGATCAGTACTTGCGCCAGTATGTCCGGCTGGGCACGCTGACACATATTTTGTGGCACTGCACTAGGATTGCCTCCTTCTGGGACTCTGTTCTACACACTATAGATGAAATCTATGGAAGTACCATTCCGAGGTTCTCAAGCTACATATTGTTAGGGGTACTGAACCCCCTGACTTACCCTCTTAAATCCCCAGAAGGGAGGGCTATCATGCTGTGGCGATAGGGGCTGCTAAACATTTGCTGCTGACTCAGTGGCACTCGAGTGACATCCCCACACACATGGACTGGGTCCACAAATGAAGGGACATTCTCGGCATGGGAAAGATCACAGCAAGAGCTGTAGGAGCAATGCCACTATTTGCTAAGACCTAGGACCCCTGCATTGACTACCTCTCTGACAAGTCTATAGAGCTGACCTGAACACGTTATCTATGCATACTACACTTGACCACTCCTGAGGCCACCTCGACAAAAGGGTATTCACCCGTATGAGTTTCACAGCTAGTCCTGTTCACCCCTGTTGAAGGACCTGTTGGTATGACATAGAATAGACATAGGCGTCTTATGTTGTTTTACTTTGCTTTTTCCCTGTTCACTTCCTTCCCTTTCTACTAGTGATGGCCACTTACTGATGGTTGTATGTGACGTTACTGTACTTGTCTTAAGCTCTAAACTCAATAAAAATATCTTAATCCTAAAACCACGTTTAAGGCACTTTGCATGGTACACCTGTAAAATAATCATCTGCTCCATAAGCCAGTAATAATAGCTCTGGTGACTCCAAACTTTCTGCTGAATCTCTGGTGATTTGCAAGCTTCAGTTTGAACCTCTGTAGTGCCAACTCAGTACTATTGTATTTCTGAGGTTCTAACTTGACTTCCAATAATTTAGCTTATTGGAGTACATATTGCTTACAGCTCTTAGAAGCGACAGCAGTTAGTATGACGGAGCATAAAAAATAACTATTGATTATTAATCCTTAGCTTGATTTTGCTTCCATGATCTACTGGTAGTTTGATTTCTCTGCTGTTTGATAATGATTTTGTTTTGTCCCAGGATAACTCTTCCCACATTGTTTACAGTTCACCCCAAACACCAGAAATTAACACAGTCCCTTTCTGTATTGTGAAGTTACAACGCCACTGGGAGCTGCTGGAGCCGATGTGCTTGGCGCCGCTTCCGCCTTTACCCTTCATACCTTCCTGCTGCTGCTTACCTCCTCGTCTGCCTTCCGCCCTGCTGCCCTGCCACGTTGATGTTAGGGTATCTGACTGCCCGACCTCCTGAGAGGTCATCAGGCCGGAATCTTCCCAGAACCTGCTTTTCTTCATTCCTGCCCTCGCCCCTCAGTCCTCCTTTTTCACTTCGGCTGCTGGCTTTGCAGGCTCAAGCCAGCAAGGGTGACAGGCAGTTCTGTGGCACAGTGAGGTGATGCAGAGAGGCAGGGGCAGATGGCTGGCAGGCCAGGTGCAGTGTGCTGGGTGCATTTGCTATAAGACCTTCCCCGGCACACCACAGTACAACACGGTGCGAGCTCCACAGGCCCCAGTCAGCAGGAGAAAGCAAGAGGCCAGGCTTCGTAGCCGTTAGGGTGCCCGAGCTAATGGAGACGGCAGAGCGTGGACATAAGCAGCCACACTAGGTGCAGTGTGGCTTGTTGTGGCATGTTTTCCTGCTCTTCGTTCAGCCCTGCGCAGTTGCCTTTAACTTCACATCACAGTTACTGTCCATTACTGCACCACCCCATAACATATCTTTACTAGACATCTGCACCTGTGTGGGCATTGAAGGCATGGGAAGCAAAGGAATTTGGACTGAATCAAGCCACATCAGCGAATTTCAGTGATATCAATATCAGGGACTCTATCACTGCTCCAATAACGATCTGTGTGGCCCGCTACAAGTTTCAGTGATCAATGCAGCCCACTGCAAGCGCGACAAGACTTAGGAAACTTAAGCACCCAATTTGCCACACTGTGGCACTAAAAATCCAGCAACTCAGTGGCAAGGTTTGACCGTAATACTGCTTCTAATACCGGTTTTTAAGCTTTCAATTCAACTTAAGCTTGGAAAGCAAGACTCAAGCAACAATCTTTTGCTACGTGAGCCCTTTGCGAGCAGCCCCTCCAGCAATTTTTGAGCCCTTGTCCGAAGTAAAAATACTGCACAAATATTGTCTTGCGCAGGTAGAGCACGGGCATGTCATCATGAGATCTGGCAGAGTAAGGCATCAATGCCCGTCAGTGGCTAGCAACAACAGCAAAAGGTGCTGCCAGGACACAGCTGGCACGAATAATAAAAAAGCACACACAGGAGAGGCCCTAATTGTCCCAGTGTCCCTAGAGTCATTGTCAGAAGCTGCTGTAACCACCACAGCACGAAGTTACCAGCTAAACATGTATACCAAGTTCGCCTTCCTCAAAGTTGCCAGCACAGTGCTGTGTTCAAGCAATGACTGGGTCGATGGGTTCCCATTGCTACTGCAGCCAGTGGTTATTGCTCACACTACAGAGAGGGGGAAGGCCGAGAAGCTCTGTTGGGGCAAATAAAATGGGAGCCGGTAACAACATTGCCCCGATAGACATTTTTTTTTTTTTAAATCTGTTTATTACAATTATCAAATTCTTTACATAATGGCAATGTTTTTGTCATATTATTGCTCCAGGTTGCTTCACCTTGTGGAAACATCTCTTTCATTTCGTTACATATTAACAGATCCTATAAGTGATAATTGGGTTAACAATAACTGAGGTATAGGGGAAAAAGGAAACAATAGAGCGCCATAAGACAAGGTAGGGGAGAGGAGGGGGAGAGGGAGATTGCACTTCGGGGGGTCAATGACGATTAACTAATCGGTGGAGGGAGGGAGAGGTGGGGAGGCAAAGGCGCAGAGTGTGAGAGGATATGTTTGGGAGTTGCTGTCCGAAGAGGGGTGCACTGCTGCAGGTAAGTATGGTCGCGGTCAATGTGACGGGGGCAACAGTGTCCCTTATCCGATCGGGTCTGCTGCATATTATATGGGTGGGTGGTCTCTTGTGTTGAGTACTAGTTGTGCCCGAGTCGGGCCCCCGTTTGTGTTAATCTGTGCTGAGCTAGTGTCCACCGTTCAAGGAGGATGAGTGTCATCTTTCCCTTGTAATTGGTCTATGAAGGTGTCCCATATGTCCAGTTCCTTGATCACCACCCCGCTGTCACACAGTGTGTGTAGTGTTTGTGCCTCTGCTCTGGCCCAGTGCAGCAGATCCGATGACCAGCGATGTATGTCTGGTGTGCTTGGTGACTTCCACTGTGTTGATATGAGTCGTTTATATATGATGAACGCAAGATCAGTGCATCTGTGTTTCTGTTTATCCTTCGTGTGGCGGTGGTGTACCCCCAGTAAAACAGGATACGGGAGTAGGGGATTAATGTAGTCCTGACAAGGTGGCTGTTCGTGCTGTGATGTCATGCCATGCACGGAGTATCGGTGGGCAACTCCACATCATATGGTGAAAATCTGCCTGCTAGCACCCGCATCTGGGGCAGTCAGGAGCAGCTTGTGGGAACATACGGTTTATCCTGACTGGGGTTAGATACGTCTGATGGAAGAAGTTGAACTGAGTGAATCGGAAGCGGGCATTTCGTGATACCTCCCGCGTGGTTGTGAGTGCCATGGTCCATGTGTGTGCATTCAGGGTTGAGCGCAGGGCTGTTTCCCATCTGGCCCTGGCTTGTGATTGTGGCTCCATTGGGCAAGCTTGTAATATTTTGTATAGCCAAGAAATTCTGGATTGTGTTCCTGAGCCCATCAGCAGCTCATAGAGCACTGGTGATGTCTTTGGTTCGTTACTGCCGCTCCCACAAGCAGCCCGCACCGAGTGTTGTAGCGCACCGTATGTGATGAATTCGCCCCTTCCCAGGGTGTGTGTGTCTGCCAGCTCCTCGTATGTTAAGAATCGTCCCCCCTCAAAGAGTTCGCCAACAGTTTGAATACCCTTCCCCACCCAGTTCGCCAATATCAGTCGTCCACTTATTTTATCTGCTTCCGGTATAGCCGTCAGTGGGATCTTGGGTGAGTACAGGAGTGGCATTCGCCCGCTATCACATACCGTCACCAAATGCGGTCTGCTGTTTTTAGTAGTGTGTTGCTGCGTTGCGTGAGGGACTCGCGACCCTCTAGCCATCTCTGCACGTCGGAGTGTTCCAGGGCTGCATTTACTATACGGCTCTCCGAGCCGAGAGGGTCTTCGATACAGTTCATGATCCAGTGTATTTGTGCTGCAGCATAGTACAGCTCTAGTTGCGGTACCCCCATCCCGCCCTTCTCCAGAGGGAGATGCGTCTTGGCCAAGGCCACTCGGTGACGCCCCCCACCCCATATCAGGTCCGTCAATAAGCTAGACAGCGGCGCAAAGAAGCTTTTAGGGAGCACAAGGGGCAATGCGGAGAAAAAGTATCACAGCCGAGGGAGGATGATCATTTTGGCTAGTGCTACCCTGCCCATAGGTGAGAGTGGCAAGGATTGCTAGAAAGGTATCGAGCTTCTTACTGACCTGATCGCCCGCTCTAAATTTCCCTCTCTGAGGTCTGATTCGTCGTGGTATATGTTTACCCCTAGATATTTAAAAGTTGTGTGACTCCATTGTAAGTTGTGCGTGGTGGGTGTATTGCTTTGCGGGCCTGGGATCTGCCTCATCGGGAACAGACATGATTTAGACCAGTTGACGAGTAGGCCCCGGAGTTCGCCAAAGAAGTTAAGCAGTTGTAGTACATGCAGTAAGGACTTGGGCCAGTCGCGCAGGTGTATTAAGGCGTCATCTGCATATTGGGAGATGGTGCGGTGGACGCCCCCGTCGGGGATGCCCCAGTGCGTCACCTGGCTGCGTAATCTGGCTGCGGGAGATTCTATTGCTAATGAGAACAACAATGGCGATAAGGGGCAACCCTGGCGGGTGCCCCTCCCTATCGCGAATTCTTGGGATATTACTGCGCCAGTCTTGACACGTGCTTTTGGGTCTGTGTATAGGATTGATATCCATTGCATGAACCCGGCCCCGAATCCCATATGTTTCAATGCGGCCATCAGGAATGGCCAGCCCAAAGTGTCGAACGATTTTTCAACGTCCAGAGAGACCGCAACGCTTGTGTAGTCCGTCATCGGGGTTTCGGCCATTATTCGCAGAAGGTGCATAATGTTGATGAAAGTATTGTGTCCGGGTATGAATCCGGATTGATCTGGGTGGATCAGGGTGGGCATCAGTGGGAGAAGACGATTCGCCAGCATTTTTTTCCAACAGTTTGCAGTCCGAGTTTAGTAGTGATAGAGGGCGGCAAAGTGCGGACGTCTAGGGGATCTCTGCCCTTTTTGTGTAGGACTACGATTATTGCTTCGCGCAGCGACTCTGGAAGGTGCCCTAGTTCGAACGCCTCTTGTAACATTGTCAAATAAGGCGTGAGCGTCTGCGTCGGGAAGGCCTGGTAGTATTCGATTGGTAAGCCCCCCCCCCCCCCCCCCCCATGGGAGCTTTATTGTGGGCTAGTTGTCGGAGTGCTTGTTGCAACTTGTCCATTTTTTTTGGGCCTATCCAGGTCTAGGAATTGCGTTTCCGTTAGGCGATTTAGTGGAGAGAGCCGGAGGAATTCCCTTATCTGATCCGGGGACGGGGGAGGCCCAGCTTTATATAATGTGTCGTAATACTGTCTGAAGGCTTCATTAATCTCTAATTGTGTGTTAACTATTGTTCCCAATTCTAGACGGATAGCATTTATGGGGGTATCTTGTTGTTCTCCCTTCACTAGCCAGGCCAGTAATCTGCTAGAGCGATCGCCCTCAGCATTGAGCCGCGCTGTGTAGTGGTGATAGTCATATATCCTGAAGCGCTTGTCAGCCTCGCCCCACTGCTTTTTGAGTTTCGCTACTTCCGTCCGGGCGGTTTTATCTGTCGCCTCCCCTCGTTCCGCGTCCTGTAGTGCCTCCTTGATGTTGCGTAATTCGTGGTTCAGTGTACGTCTAACCCCCCTGATGCCGCCATGCAGATACCCCTCATTGCCACTTTGTGGCCGTCTCACTCGATCGATCGTGTTGACGCCGACCGATTATTAGTTTTAAAATAAGAGTCTGTGTTGTCTGCTAGTTCAGCGCGGTCGGTCGTGTAACAGGGCTGGTTGTAAACGCCATGTGGGGATACGAGAGTGCTGCCTACCCCACTTCAGTGTAGTGACCAGAGGACAGTGATCCGACAGGATCTTGGCCATGTATGAGGCCTTATGCAGTAAATGCATAATCTCCTCTGAGCACAGTAATAAATCTATGCGGGTGTGGAGTTGGTGCACCGGGGAGTAAAAGGAATATTCCCTGTCTGTGGGATGTAAGTCCCTCCAGGCATCGCATAATCTCCTCTCCGACATCCAGGACCTCGGCGCTTTGGAATGTTCTTCTGCTGTGGGCTCCCTCCATTGGGGGGTTAAGATCTATCTAGTATTATATCTGGCACACAGTTAAAGTCACCTCCCCAAATGATGGATGTGTTCGGGTCATGTGATAGTTGTGCAGTAGTTGATCTTAAGAATTCCCCCTGTCCTGTGTTGGGCGCATACAGACCAGTTATGGTTAGCTGTTTACCATCTAACTCCCTTGCCAGGTGTAAATATCTGCAATCCACATCTATTTGTGTTCGTTTTACTGCGTATGGGACTCCCGGGGCTATCCAGATAAATACCCCTTTAGCATATGTTGAGGTTGTACTACTGTGGATACCCAGCCAGCTCTTACCAATGTTGCACAGTTCCTGAGCGTTGGTATGTGTCTCTTGGAGTATGGCTATGTGTATGTTATGTCGTTTAAGGTAGGCATGTACTCTGCGGCTTTTTGTGGCATTAGCCAGCCACCGTACATTCCATGTTAAGATATTATAAGTCGACATGGTGTTATGTTGTGTTGGTGCATCGCAGTGTTCTCGTTAAGCCAGACGCCCCTATTTCATGCAATCCCTCCGTCCGCTCCGCAGGTGTAAGTGAGTTGGTGCAATGGAGGTGAATAGGGAAGGGTAATACAACTTGCAATGGTTAATTTCCCGTTAAACAATAAGGCACAACAGGTGCACGTGTAAACAACAGTTTGAACCAGTTCCATTCAGTGACCCATACGTGAGGGTCTAGGGCGCGGCGGGGGTGCTATCTGAGGTTATTCTCGTTCTTCGATCCGGACGATTGTTCTAGTTTCCCTTGTGGGCTCAGGCATGTCAATTTTGTCTACTGCTTGGGGTAATGTACCAATTTGCAAGACTACTGGGTCTGGGTGCTCATTTTGACAGTGAGGGGGCATATTGGAGGTGCAGGAGCTGTGTATTTTCCGGTAGGGGAGGATCCGGCCACGCCAGCGGTGTCTATGACAACAATATTGTTTTGTGAGGATGAGGAGTTCTAGGAGATCGCAGGTCGTGTGTTTTTCATCATAGGTCGTCGGCCGAGCGCGGAGTGAGTTCTGGACAGAGTATTAGAGGCGATGAGTGGGAACTGCACTGGCTTCCCGGTGAGTCCGAGTCTGTGACTCTAGTGTCGGATGCGTTTGGTTCTCCTCCTTCGCCGTGGGCGCTGAGCGAGCCACTCCTTCTGTTCAGCGTCTTCCTCGAGTGGATCAGAAAGACCTCTTGCATGTAGCCATGTCCACGTGTCCTCTGAGGTAGGAAAGATGAGAGTCCTATACCCGTCCACCACGCGCAACCTGGCTGGGAACATGAGGGAATAAGCAATGTTTTTGTCCTGTAGGACCTGTTTCGCTTTGGCGAACATGGCTTGTGTGCGCTGGACCTCCATTGTGTAGTCTGGGTAGGCCGTGATCTTTACATTGTCCAGGTTCACACAACCTAGCGCCCGAAAACCCTGCAGGACCAAGTCTCTGTCGGGATAGTTCAGGAATCTCGCTATCAGGGGTCGAGGAGGAGCTCCCGGGCGAGGGGGGCCGCCCGGGATCCGGTGTGCTCGTTCTACCGTCAGTGATCGAGATGCTTCCTGTGTCAGCACGGTGCCCTTCATCCATTGGTCTAGAAACGTTTCTGCATTGGGAAGTTCTGTGCGTTCCGGTATCCCCAGGAATCTTACATTATTGCGGCGTGATTGGCCCTCCGCGTCTTCAGCCCGTCTTTGTAACTGCCTGACCTCTGCTTCCAGATGTCGGAGTTTTGTTTTCAAGTCTGCTATGTCGGGTTGGACTGATTCGAGTGCTGATTCAGTGGTTGTTACTCTTTCCGATAGTTTATGATGTTCAACGCGGAGGATATTGACCTCCGCAGCAACGGAGTCTATTTTTCCTTCTAGGGATGTCCTGGTTTCTAGCACTGCGTGCATTAGTTAATCGAATTGCGCTGTATGATTGGCCAGAGTGTCAGACATTTTACGAAGGGCGCCCGTTTGAGTGTCTACGTTTATCTCCGAGGGTGGCATCTCGGTCCTGATTTCATGGTGACCCCGCGGGGGCTTTGGTTTGACCATGTTGTTTGCACTAGTTTATGGGCCGAGAAAGAAATACACTGTATGCAGTGCGTTTTTTGAGGGATCTATTAGTGAGCACTAATCACCTTCTGTTCTTCTCGGTCAGGATTAGTTTGAGTGTGGTAATGTGCCTTCTAGCTGGGATCCTGTGTAATGTCTGTATTCCGAGGGCACTTGGCGTGGTGCTCGTGAGGGAGCGATCACCGCTGAACACTCGTGGAGGCGATTGATAGTTGGGTCCTGAGCAGCAGTGGACCAGGTTCCTCCGTTCCAGAGGGGTTGCCCAGAGTATTGCGTGGCTCCCTTGTTTGTGCTTGCCTTCTCAATTCTTCCCGGGAGTCCGGGGGCGGTCCCGGTCGGGCCCGTCACACAGTGGTGAGATGGGGGAGTTGGAAATGCGGGCCGCCATCTGCAGGTGCCCCCTAGTCATTGAGGACCGTCGTTACTCAGAGGTCTCTGGCATCCGGGGGAAGGAGAAGGTCCTAGTTTTTTCTTTCTTTTTTTTTTTTTGGGACGCTGTGCGTGTTCACCCCGTTCATTGATGGCCGCTGTGCGCTTCCTTGCATGATTCGAGGCCCAGTGGGCCCCACCGAGGCGCACTCAGGGCGGGCCCGGACCACTGCGGTCTCCCCGCACTCCCCCCCCAATCCGGCCCCTGCCGGGACTTCACTCGCAGCACCGCGCTGTGTCCGGGGCCCGCCCACGTACCTTCACTGGCGGCCCGGCCCTGCTCCCCTCCGGCAGGGCCGCAGAGGACCGGCGCACTCCGCCTTGGTCGCCCCCGTGCCATCCGCCAGGCCTGAGGCTGCGTCGCTTTCAGCTCCGATTCACTCCGGGGCGGGGTTCCGGCCTCCTCTGCTGCGAGAGCAGCGTCGGGACTCCCCGCCTGTGCCTCTGCCGAGTCCAGGGCACACCCTTGTGTCTTCACTGGACCCTGGTGGCCCGGCCTCACCCTCCCCCGACGAGGCCGCAGAGAGCCGGCATGTTCCGCCGAAGTCGCCCTCACGCCGTCCGTCAGGTCCAAGGTTGCGTCGTTTTCAGCTTTGATTCATTCCTGGGCCGGGTCTCGGCCCCCTCTACCGCGAGAGCAGCACTGGGCCACCGCGCCCTCTCCGCACTCTGTCTGCGCCTCGGCCCAGTCTTGCCGCTCGTGCCGTGTCTGCAAACGGAGCTGCGGATCACAAGCTCCCGGGATCATTCGATTGGCAGCTGCAACTTGGGCTGTGCTTAAAGGCCCCGGGTGCGGATGATGTTCAGGATAAAAGCGGATCGTGAACGGAGCTTTCTTTTAGGTGTCTGCTCCCGACGCCATCTTGGCCATGCCCCATTGCCCCGATAGACATAAGCAAGCACACAGGAACGTTCGCATCAGAGGGGAAGATGGGGGGGAATCTTGCTCAACCACGAAAGTGGCAGCATCTCGGATGAGGTGAACCCATGGCAGGGAGGGAGGAGCAAATTTGAGAGATGCCAAGTGGATGATCTAGGAGCAGAGGGTGAGGGAGCTCCACCCATTGGGTATCAGCTAATGGGAGACTGGTAACTGACAACAGCCTTAACAGAGATGATGCACCAGTCCTTCCTCTTGCATAATGCCAAGCAGGCAAGCTACAAAACTACTTGTTGGATGTGATATCAAAAGGGAAGGAAAAATCCAACAAATGAAGGATTCTTCTATCGCTGCAACAAAGCTCCTTAATTCTCCTGCCCACCAATAGTAGCCTTCATGAAGAACCGTCTGCCATCACAAAAGACTCATCACAGGGAACGGATGCTACCCAGCTCCCCACCTGAGCTCTTCCCAGCTGCCGCAATAATATCTCACCTAAGCATAAGGCTAATTCATACAACCAAGGCCCACAGGATTAAGATTGCGATATGTCCTATCTCGCAACCCAAGAGCAGGAGGAGCTAGTAGCTTCTTATACACCTAATGCTCCATTGAAGGAAACAACCAGTCGACTAAGAGCAAGTCAGAACAGGAGCATCAAGGTCAGACAAACATTATACGATCAACACTTCTAAACAATATGTAGCTTTCGGTAAACGTGCTGCAGTATCAGTCAGACAAGATTGGATATACATCTCCCCCACCCTCAATGCCGTAGCTGTCTTGGTCTTGAACATCATTGAGAAACTTGGTGATCTAAATAACCTTAGCACACAGTCTCTGCAACCAAGCTGCTCCTGTGCTTCAGTAGTTGAAAAATGTGCAACCCTGCCTTTGAGGCTGGGCAACCTCCTTGCCGACTTGAAGCAAACAACTAAACCTCTTATTGCAGCTGATCAAACGGCCCTCCCTGTGGGGAGGATGGGACCTGCACTGGACACTGACTCAATTAGGCAAGCACAGATCACACTCAACAGCAAGGCAACACCTCACAAATTAGCTGAGGATTATAGGAGCCAGTGGGTTTCACATCATGGGCTTCCGTCTGTGGTAACATCCACCAATGGGCATGGCCAAACTACACGCCCACCCCCTCCCAAAAGAAGTAGTACTACACACATGGGGAGCTCTGGCTCTCATTTGCAACAGAAACAAAGAAGGAAGGGCAGGAAAAGGAAGACTGATAGCTTATTTTCGAGTGGGCTCTACAACTCAAACAACCAGTACCCACCATCAGCTATTTCCCCAAGTGAAGTAACTGCATATGACCGAAATGCACCCAGCTGCACCGCTCTGGAAAGAGGCAGGGTGGCAATAGAAAACACAGAGAATCTCTGTGGAACTTGCCAAACTTAAAAAAGGGGGTGCAGAGCTCTCACTACGCTGAAATGGTAATACCAGATGACTCGTCCTCTCATTCCTACATGCAGCAACCCAGGCAGAGTCAATCACCCCAGAATGGAAAGACATCAGACCCATGGGAGGCATGTGGGTCCACTTCCAGCACTGCTGGACAGATTCCCACAGCAGACCCTACTTGAGCGCGTAAGGGAAAAGACAGAGCACCAGGGGCCAGAAGTACATAGCTTTGCGTTTGTAATTTCTTAATAGCAAATTTTTGCAATTCGCTATTAGGAAATCAAAAACAGCTATGTACAACAGTGTCTCAGACACTTTTTGCGATTCCCGAATGAGTCACAAGGGACCTGCCTCATCAATATTCATGAGGCAAGTCACAATTTGTGATCCGTTGGGAATGGCCGGCACTCACTAGGTTCAGCAGACTACCAGGTTTGTTGCTGCTTTTTAAATAATACTGTTTTTTTTTTAGGAAAACGGGATGCATTTCAAAAATAAAAACAAAACAAATACTTTTCATTTCTTAAGATTGAACAATGATCCATGGGACCACTGCCTCCTCTAAAAAAAAATGTTGGTGCCCCATTCACAAAGGGGAAGGGGTCCCTCAGGGGCCCCTTCCCGTTTGTTAGTGGGTAAAGTATGAATGTTTTGCGACCTCATTCGCCGTCACAAAACATTCATACATACCAGTGCGACTTGCTATTAGTAAGGGATGCTGTTGACACTCCCCCTTCCTTATAACGACTCGCAAACCCATTTTGAGATTCGGTAATAGATTCCCGAATCACAAAATAGGGTTTGGTACATCCCAAATTTTTTTTTTTCTTCTGATCACAAATGGCCTGATTCTGCAAAACAAGCCGTTTGCAACCAGAAAAAAAGCTTCATACATCTGTTCCAAAGCATGTTAACAGCAAAAACTGAAGAACATCAAGTAAAACTATCTGTACAAATGGACATCAAGGTTCTGTTGGTACTACCACCGACAAGCGTCATGCAACCGGACATAACATCAAATGTCTGCGTAAATCAGTCTGTGACAGCGATCGGTTACAAGCATGTACAATCATCCTGCTGCACAACAGGCGGAAACCGGGATGACTCTCTTCCTGCCAGAATGCATGTCTAAAGGCTGAGGTGATATTCTAAATAGGGGGAAACATACTACGATTACTAACAGCAATCAATGGTCTGGAGGATCTAAAATCATCTGACCTGCAATTCACAGGATTCACCAGAGTCAGCATGTTTCCAGGCATCAAAGGCTACTTAGTCATCCCTGGACATTGCAAGTAGGGTCTTGGGTGCACAATCATAGCTCAGGCACTGGGGAATTAAGCTGTTGCCCTACCATAATCCTGGCTACCCGAGCCACTGCATGAAAGGCATCAAACAAGCCTTGCGCCCTCCCACAAGAACTCCATAAAGAACACCGACTCTGTTCTCAGAGGACCTAGGTGAATACCTCCCATACACACAGCTAAAGGAAGTTCTCAAAGTGCTGCACCACATCTGTCAGAAGTTGCGGTAACACCAGACTACTCAGACCTCGGATTAGTTTAGGGGAACATCTCCCACACACACAGCCAAATCAAGTTCTCAAACAGCCGCACCACATCTGTCAGGAGTTGCTATAACACCAGACCGGACCTGGGTAGGCAGTACCATAAACAGCAAACAAAGCAGTGACAAGGCAAAAATGACATTAGAATTCGGAAAAGTAGTCTACGTCCATGCTCATGGAACATTAACGGATTAAGAAACAAAGCGTCAGACCTTCACCTGCTACTATAGTTCAATCCTTTGGACTCGTATTACAGGAGCCCTGGCTGGACCAACCATTCAATCTACAGGGCTTTACTGTTCATTGTCTCCCCACCCGTAAAGGTCAATATTCGGCCATTTACAAGGTGGTCTTGCAATATAATCCTCTATCGCAAGCCTTAGCAAGGTCAAGGAGTTGCACTTTCAGACTACCACAGCAAATACACTACAATCAATTGGAGCAACAGTAGTAAAGAAATGCAGATAGTAATAATAAATGTATATCTGCATTCAAGACACAAGGCAGAGGGGATCAACCATGTTGATACACAAGGTATTAAGCCTGCTAGAAAAGGAGCCAATATCGGCCTTCATTATCATAGGCGATTTTAACATGCATCTACTAGGATGCAATAATGATGATGAGTTTTTGGCAAATCAGTATTTTCAATGGAATGGTACCCCGCAGGTAAACAACCAATGGGGAAAGCTAGATAAACCCGCAAAGAAGCTACTGGGGAACCTCAAATACCTTGGCTTTAGAGCCCTAAATGGTTGTTTCCGCAAGGACTGCCCACTTGCAAAAACTTTCCATTCTGCTCTGGCTAGTACAACAATAGATTACATCTATGCAACTAACTCAGTATTTCAATCAACAACTGCTTTCCATGTAGGAGAAAGAGACCATGGTTACCTTCTTCCTCCAGAAATCATATTTAGCACAATTCCAATAATAACTGCCCAACCAGCAGAAGCCATTGATTCCGTCCACACCTTGAACAACAAAATACTCAATTGTGAAGCCCAGTCACTTGAAATTCTTAGAGAATCAGCGAAGACTGTGATGAAAAAGCAAGCATGGATTCAGTAGCCGCTTGGGAGGGCTTCACAAAAGCTTTAGGAGAGGCACACGTAACTACAGTGAAGTCCAAATGGCCGACACACGAAGGAGCCCAACAGGGGAGAGATATAGTTGCCCAGCAGAGACAAATTAAGACCCTTAAAAAATCCATAAGTAAAATATTTAGAAAATTGTGCTTCTCTGCACCCAACATCAATCCACAGGAGGAGTTGAGACAGAAAGCAGCCTTGAAGAGGCTAAACTGGTCAGTAAAGAGGGAGGAAGAAGTTTAGCTCTGGGTCAAGCTACTCTATTATGCAAAACGTAACAACAAGGCTCGCTTTTGGCAAAGGGTAAACTCCTTTTTAAGCTACTCTCAAAGCAGAGTCAGCTCACATCTAACAGAGGAGGCTTAAATGAAACACTTGAGGGAACATTTCAACTCCTAACCAGAAGCAATCACCAGCAGAGTAGTGGAGGATGGTATGCTAACCCTAGAGCATCACTCCGTCTCCCTAGTAACACCACTGTGAGTTACAAAGAAATCAGGATGCAGATAACTAAGGGCAGGTGGAAGGGGGAACCTTAACCCAATTGCATACCCCCATCCTATTTAAGGCAGATGCCTCCTGGTCTGACAGCCTGGTACCAGTCTTCCAACAAACCTTGAATCAGGGGTAATACTGGCATCTTGAAGGTGCTTGGTCATTTCACCTATTTATAAACATGGTGATAAGAATGCTAAAAATTATAGACTTGTGGCCCTCAGTAACAAGGAAGCCAAATACTTTGCCGGGGTGATTCTGGAGGAGTTAACTCCATTGGAAAATGACAACACCATCTTCCTTCTAAATCACACTGGCTTCTTTAAGTATTCAGGCACATCTCCTAACATTCTAGCTCTCTTACTACTATTTGAAGCTGCGAAGGGGACAAAGACACCACTGTTCCTCTGCTTCATAGACTACAAGGCAGCTTTCAGCCACATAGATGGGGAAATTGTGGCACAAACTGCATAAGTGGAAGATTACATCAATCCTTTTGAAACTACTGATCCTGCTACGCACAGATACCTGGGTGCAAGTCAGTCTGTGGAAATACACCCAGCTCTCGAGACACATCCCTGCCACAAAAGTACTAAAGCAAGGCTGTGCCCTGGCCCCCATCTTGTTAGAGGACAAGGCAACACTGGTGGGCAGAGCTCTTGGCTGATTTCTACTACGCAGTTACACCAAGGCCTCACTTCATCCCCACCTGAGTATGAGATTCACCAAAACTGTCAAAGAGAAATCCCTAGGCTACATCTTGGGTGTTTTCCCCTCTCTGCTAAATTTCCGGCCCTGGGAACAGAGTCCAGCCATAACTACCTGGAGGCTGTGCCAGCTAAGCAGAGAGGGCATGCTGCACCTGATCTGCACATGCAGAGAGCTCTTGCGTGAACGTAAATCCATGCTTCGTCCTTTCTTTAATGCCATAGGTATTCGTAGTTGTAGACAGGTGGACAAGGCATGTTTTGCCACTGAGGACTTAAAGCAAACCAGTCGATTGGTGAGGTAGTTTAAGATAGTCAAAAGATGACTTAAAAAAGAGAGGCAGGGCGCGCAGTAAAGACTAGGATCAGACTCCAGCAAACAACAGACTCCAGTCATACCCTGGGAACAAATAAACTATGATTTTAACCCATACAGCCACAAAAGAACACAGCCCGACTGCCGGTTGGAGAGACACAGAAGACATTGTCAATAGACTTTTACTCATCTGAGGCTGGGAGACGCTAGGTTTCGGATGACTAGGCACTATGTTCTAATTCTCCTTGTGTGTGAATGTGATATACACCATTTTAATAAATTTTTAGGATTGATTCTTTAAATAGAAGCAAGCATATTACTGTAGCTTTTGATAAATAAGGAGACCGCACTTAGGCACTTAATGGCATGCTTTTGATTGAATAAAATTGATCACATTTTCCAAGTCAAATATTTTCATCATGGTCTGCAGGTTTTATTACAGATGGTTTTATTTTGTGATTTTTTTTTTGCAATGGTTTTAATTAACCAAGCTGATTAATTAATAAACTTAAACAGTAAAGCAGTGCAAACACTGCACAGAAAGATCCCACACCAGGTTAGACAGATAGAGCAAAAATAAATAAGTTAAACAAGACCAAAACAACAAAAATCCAATCAGTAGAACTGGAGTAATACATTTTTAAACAATAAAGTAAAAAATAGCACCTAAAATCATAAAGCACCAAGTGCCAGATGTATCAAGTTCCGGGTTTGCATTTCTTAAATAGCAAATTTTAAGAAATCGCTGTTTTAGAAATGCAAAATGGGATGTATGAAAATTGCGAGACTCTAAAAGCGATTTCTTAAAATTCACAATCGCAATTGAGAGTTGCAAATACCGAATTGCAGAAAAAAGTGAACCGGTTTTTGCAAATCTCAGATTGTGAAAACGGCAACCTGGAACAGCCTGATGACATCACAACCAGGAAGTGAGTCAGTCCATGCTGTTTGCAGAAGTCCTCCCCACAGGAGCAGGCAGAGAGACCCCGCTAAGCGCCAGAGAGGCAGTCTTGAGAGCCAGCCAGGACCAAACAGGATTATGGCTGCTGATGGGAATGTGAAGGAGAAAGGAGACAGGAAGCACAAACTCAAATTCAGTGAGCAGGAATTGGAGGTGCTCAGGGACCACAACAAACTTTTTGGAAAAAACTCACTACAGGTACCTGAAAGTGAGAAGAGGAAACTGTGGTCAGACATCCAGACCAAAATATGCCCAGTGTGTGTTGCGTAGAGCTCCGTCGAGAAGATACGCAAACGCTGGTACGAATTGCGTTCACGTGCAAAAGAGAGGGTAGCAAGCAGGCTGAAGGGGGCAAGGAGCACCGGAGGAGGACCACTCACCCAGACACCGTCTACACCAATAGAAGACATGATGGAGTCGACACTGCTTCCTGAAGCTGTCAGTGGTGTCACTAACATTGACACCTCAGGCACATCCAGCACCAGAAAAGGTAAGGGCAATAATGATGTATTTCCCCATATGTGCATGTACAAATGCCCCTTAGAAAATAGCAGTGGCACTATGCAGTGTGATAAGTAGTCCATACCACATCTTACATACAACACAACAATGCCTTATGGGAGTGGTAGTCCACACCCCTAAAGTGCAACTACCACCTAAATAACAAGATAGCGTAAAACCAAACAGAGAAAAAACACAAAAGACTCTCAGTGATACTATGCCAGTGTAAATGTAATATTATTACGCAACTATTTGGGTACTAATTCAAGAATGACATGCTGCACATTGTTGTTGCAGATGTTCCGGGCCCTGATTCAGCAGAAGGTGGAATATGTGGGGGATAGCGAAACTCAGCCACAGTCTGACTTGAACACCAGTGCGTCCTTCATACAAGCACCAACTAGACGCAGGGCAAGAGTGCTACCTCTCCCTGAGTATAACCTGGACTCTGATGAAATGCTGGATGAAGTACCCACACCACCCCCAGAGGCTAGAAGCACTGACAGACCGCAGTCCCTGCCCCAGCATCAGTCCACTCCCCTCAGGAGGCGTCGCGAAGCAGGCAGACAGTGCACAGAGGAAGGGGATGGCCCTTCACTGTTTGGTGGCCTTGAGGCTTCCATGCTAAAAGTGCAGTGCCTGCAATCTAAACACATGAGGTCAATGCACAGGCAGTTGGTTTCAATCGATCATAACACGGGTGCATTGCACAGGCAGTTTGAGTCTCACAATGACAACATGGGATCAATGCACAAGCAGTTCATATCTATCAATGAAAACATGTGCAAGCTGCATAAGGGACAGCAAACAGCAGCCGAAAACGCAAAGGAGATGACAAACACCATTAGGGAACTCTACACTGTGATGTAGCAGGAGCACGTCAGCCACCGTAGGCGCCATCACCAATCGATGGGCTGTTTGGATGGGTTCTGCAGATCTGACCATCAGCTCACGACCACAACTGCTTTGGTATCATGACGTGCTGTGGGCATACAAGTGGAGATGGCACATTGCAATAGGGACGTTGCACAATGATTGGTGCAAATCACCAATGTTTTGAAGACAATGCAGATAGCACGGAATCCTACAAACAGCGAACTGGGTGGTGGGAAATAGTGAGGAGCTCTCTAGCCTCAGCAGTCTCACAGTCCCTGTGATTGATCCTAGGCGTCGCAGTACCAGACACAGTACTGTCTTGGAACCTGCAACAAGAGGTGCCACCGAGACCACTGAGCACTCAAGTTGAGTGCGTGGACGTAGAAAGTAATGTTGAGAGTTACAGAGGACTTGCATATCATGTAGCAAAGCAGTGATATTATGATGCTAGTATTGTGACACTGTAACTAGCACCTGCTTGTGTATAGTGCATACTTATGTCCTAATCACACATATATTACCTGAAGTCAAGGCAATAAAGATGCTAACTACAGCAATACATAAAATTAGACGTGGTGTTGTCATTACTTACATCAGAAATAGTTGCGGGTGATCTCAGCACGTCTGTGTCCACTCTCTGCTGCACTGCTTCTGTCTGCTGGCTAAAGGGGTGGCAAGGGATCATCATCCTCATCTGAGTCCGGCTCGGTGGGTTCCACAGGTATGCCCCTTGTTGTTGCAATGTTGTGCAACATGGCACAAGTATCCACGATTTTGCAAATGGTTTCAGGGCTGTATTGTAGTGCACTACCACTCTTGTGTAGGCATTTGAAACGGCTCTTCAGCAGGTCGAAGGTCCTCTCTACAACGCTGCCGGTTGTCCTGTGTGCAGCATTATACCTCCTTTCGGCTGGCGTGGCAGGATTCAGATAGAGCGTCAGTATGAATGACCGCACGGCATAGGCACTGTCTCCTAGAGTGACAGGAGAGTCAAATGAGTAATTGTTATCCGTGACATCACATATTTATCAAAGCAACATTGTCAACTATAACATTACCAAGTAGGTATCCTTCGCCAAACTCCCCAGCAAGTAGTCTTGTGTATATTCCACTGTGCCGAAAGATGTAGGAGTCAAGTGTGCTACCTGGGTATTTGGCCACGAGCTCCGTTATAATGTTGGAGGCATTGCTTATTACTTGTATGTTATTGGAATGTGTACTTTTTTGGTTCCGATAAACATACACTGTGGCCGATGGTGGACAGATAGCTACATGTGTGCCATATATGGAGCCTATTACATGTGAGAATTGGGCAATCTGGTAGAAATTGAATTTTGTTTGTAGTAATTTCTGTGGGGTGTTGGGGAATCTTATGTGCTGTTGAATTTTGTTAAGCATGGCATTGAGAAATGCACTGAAGAAGCGTGAGAAAGCACTCTCTGTGAGACCCCTCCAGCTGCTGCTATGACCCCTTGATAGCTCCCTGAGGCTAATAGGTGCAGGAAGCATAATACCTGCACATGGGTGGGTATGCTTTTGGTCCTGTGTGTGTTTCGTTGCAGTAGGGATTGTAGATCAGCTATCAGGTCAAGTATCATGGCTGAGCTTAACCTGTACTTATATATACCTCCTCCTCTGTCTGGTCAAAAAGGGTAATGCGCACTTTGAAAATGCTCTCCTGTCTCCTCCTCCCTCTCCTCAAACCTGCCAGGATCCTCATTTTCCTCACCATTACATAGAGTGCAGCCATTGTGAAAAAGAGTCTGAGTCATTCTAGGCCTCTTAATATAGTTTGCACCTGTTTACCACCTGATTTCAGTTCATGGTAATTTGCACTTGCAAAAAGCCATTCTGCGAATAATCGCAAATTGCGACTTTTTGATGCGTTGCATTGCGATACGGAATTTGTGAATCGCAGATTGCGATTCGCATTTTCACATCGCTATTTGCGATTAGCATACTGCGATTCACAAATTCACATCTGTATTTGTGAATCGCAGTATGCGATTCGCATTTACTCGTCGCAGTTGCAAGGAATCACTATTTTAGCGATTCCTTATATTTGCACAGCGAGTGCCTTTCATACATTGTGAAAGGCGATTTTGTATTCGCAAACGGTGGAATTTACCTATTGGCACTGTTTGCCAATGCAAAATCCTTTGATACATCTGGTCCCAAGTTTGGCTATCTGATTTCACTGGACCAGGTCAAATTCAAAAGTTCAGGCTGATCACAATAGAGCTTGGGTTGGATACAGTCCCAGACTAGTTCCGCTGAAGTTTTACCTTCGCAAGAGTTCACTAGGCCTTGAAGGGGGCTGCAGGGAGAGTGATGCAGGAGACTGCTGGCGTTGCACAAAGAGCAGGCGAGGCGTCGCGGACGGGTAGGGTGGAGATTCAAGTTTGTGTTACCTGTGGGCAATTGATGCTGCTGTTAGAAAACATGAGCTGGTGAAGGCTTACACTGGTTTTTGATGTGAGTGGCATGATGTTGGTGCCAATGGGCCTGGTCAAGGTCACAGAGAGCCCAAAAGCTAGATGTAACCTTGTTGTGCCACACCAAGGGTCCAGGCCCTGAATTATTCCACTTGGCGGTCAGAATGTCTCTACAGCAGCGTCCAGGAGCTGGTTGGGGAGCATTTTATACCCCTGGGGCTCAAATCAGGAGGGCATCAGTCTAGCCCTTGGAGTCACTCCAGGGTCGTGGGTTCAAGATGAGGTTGTAGGTCCAGGTCTTCTTCCTCAGGCAATAGGGCAGCAGGGCAACAGTTCCTTTAGAGCAGCAGAGTGGCAGCACAACAGTCCTCCTTCCCGGCAGAGTATCCATAGGCCCAGAAGTGTATTGTAGAGTTGGTGTCTGAAGTCCAGTCTTTATACACAGCTGTGCCTTTGAAATGGGAAGAAGCTCTGGAGGAATGCCTTTAAAGTGCACAGATGCCCTGCCTTCCTGACCCTGGCTCCAGACTAACTAAGGGTGTGTGCTGCCCTTTGTGTTGAGACAGGACACAGCCTATTTAAGTGTAAGTTGGGATAGGCCTAGCTCCTCCCACCCATCCTATCAGTGATGGCCCTTCCAGTCACACCTAAGCGCCCCATTGTGTGTGGCTGTCTAGTAGGAATACTTAAAGTCCAAATGTCAGATATACCCAGTCATGTGACCCAGAGAGAGGCTGCAGGCAACTCCACTGACCTCCAGGCCAGAGTCTGTTGCCCTCCCCAGCTCCTCCTGCTGCTGCCTTTGCCTCAGGGAACAAACTGAGTCTGCCTGACTCTCAGTTCGCATCCCTCCTCCACCGGCAGGCTCCTGCCTGCGCCTCGTCCCTGGTGGCCTAGTGGCCACCTACAAATATCTCCGTCTTTCTCTGTCCCTCCTTACTTCTGCTTTTTACTTCTGCATTTTACCTCAGTTTTACTTCATTTTGGTTCTTTCTTCTTTCTGTCTCTTCTTCTATTTTCTACACTTCTGTTCCACTCTCCCTCTCGTGCCGCTGCTGCCCTGCCCCCACGAAGCGCTTTTCCCACCCTCCTGCCTCCCAGCTGACCGGACCCCATCCTGCCTCCCTCCCCTTTGTAAAGGCGGCTGAGCCCTGTGAGAGGGCAAATCCACTGACCTCCTGGCCAGCGTCAGTTGCCCTCCCCAGCTCCTCCTGCTGCTGCCTCTGCCTCAGGGAACGAACTGAGTCTGCCTGACTCTCAGTTTGAGGCCCTCCTCCACCCGGAGGCTCCTTACCTGCTCCACATCCCTGGTGGCCTAGTGGCCATCTACAAGTATCTCAGATTCTCTTTTTCTCTCCTTTCTTTTTCTTTTTACTTCTGCATTTTACCTCATTTTGGTTCTTTCTTTCTTCTTTCTGTCTCTTCTCCTATTTTCTGCCTTTCTGTTCCCTTCTGCGCTGTTGCTGTCCCTGCGTTCCCTCCGCCCACCCTGCAAAGCGCTTTTCCCTCCCACCTGACCAGACCCCCCACTTCCCTCCCTTTCTTAATGGTAGCCGCACAGCGGCCGGACCACAGGCAAGCCCATCTGCGCCCGGACAGTACCCAGCGCCAGGAACCCTGGATCTCCGATGAGCCATTCCCTGGTCTCCCTCCATTACGCCGCCAAGACCCTCCACCGCCTTAACACCGGACGTCTCAGCGCCTGCTGCACCGCATCTCCTAAGGACACCCACAGACCTTTTTCCTGCCGGAACTGCAGCCTCAGTTTCAGCCACAACAGACAACCGGAACAGACCAAACCTGAAACCACCGACGCCCCCCCACAACCTCTTCAACTGCCTCCTGAATATGCGCTCCCTCCACAAGCACACCACCGAACTCTGGGACCTGATTGACTCCACCCGTCCAGACATTGCCTTCCTAACGGAGACCTGGACCAAGCCTATCTCCGGACCAGACATCGCCATCGCAATCCCGGACGGCTACAACTTCCTAAGGAAGGATCGACGCGCTCGTCCGAGCAGAGGACTGGTCATCGTACACAAGTCCTTACTCTGCATCGTGGTCAACACAGAGGAACACTGTACCACAATGGAACACCTACACTTCCTGATCCGCGCCACTCACAACTCCTCCCTCCACACCACCCTAGTCTACAGACCGTCTGGCCCCCGCCCAGCCTTCATCGACCCCATTGTAGACGTTGCAAGTGTCTTGAATTTCCATCTCGAAGACCGCAGTGACCGAAACACCACTTCCCTACTAGACAATCTTGTCACCCTCGGCCTCAAGCAACTGATGACTGTGCCCATGCACGTCGCAGGACACACACTAGATCCCATTTTTACGTCAAGCAACTGGATCACCTTCAAGAATACCTCTACTCCAGACTGGACCGACCATCACTGCATACACTTCTCATCACCGCACCCAGCAGCCACCTCCGCGTCCCCAGGTCCCCCCACAGGAAATGGAACGGAATCACCGACGAGCATCTCACCACGACTCTCGCCAAATACTCCCCGCCCCCCACCAACAATGCCACAGCACGCAATGTCAACTCCTTGATCACTGAATGCGGCAACTTCGGTCAGACGCATCCCAAAAAAAGTCCGCTCTTTCACCGATGAACTCCAAGAATCCAAGCGCACCTGCAGGCGTCTAGAGATGAAATGGAGAAACCGCAAAACCAGTGAATACCTTGCCTCTTTCCGAGCCACCATTGCCACCCATCATCAACGCATCAAGAATGCAAAAAAAGCTGCACTCCGTAAACACATCAACACCTCCCTGCACAACACAAGAGAACTCTCACAGTAATCAACAAATTCACCAATACTCCCTCCGAAGCCATCAACTCCCCCCCCCCCCCCCCATCACAAGACCTCTGCAACAAACTGGCCACTTTCTTCCACCGCAAGATTAAGGACACCTATGACAATTTCCTCCTGCAGAACCCACCCAGTGTCAGAACCTTTGACCAACCCAGGCCCCAAGAACCCACCCAAACCATCCACAGCTGGTTCACGCTCACCACAGAGGAGACTGAAATCATCATGAACAACATTCACTCCGGAGCTCCAACAGACCCTGTCCTCACCACATCTACAACAGAGCCAGCGCATCCACCCCCCCCCCCGAACTCTGCCAAATGCTGAAATGCTCCTTCACAATAGCCCCCTTCCCCGAAGATTGGAAACACGCCGAAGTCCGCCCCCTCCTGAAGATCTCCACAGCTGACCCATCAGAGCTCAAGAACTACCAGTCCATCTCGCTGCTACCCTACCTAGCCAAGGTCCTGGAAACAGCCATAAACTCACAACTGCAACTGTTCCTCGAGGTCAGCAACTCTCTGGATACCTCTGTCTGGATTCTGCAGCAACCACAGAATGGAGACAGCTCTTCTTGCAGCGACCAATGACATCCGCACACTCCTCGACTGCGGACACACCGCAGCACTCATACTCCTCGACCTCTCAGCAGCCTTTGACACGGTCTCCCACAGCACCTTATGCACCAGACTCCATGACGCAGGAATCTGCAGAAACGCCTTGGAATGGATCTACTCCTTCCTCACCGGAAGAACACAGTCAGGCTTCCACCCTTCATATCCGTACGCACAGAAGTCAGCTGCGGAGTCCCTCAGAGATCCTCCCTGAGCCCAACGTTCTTCAACATATACATGGTCCTGCTGGCAGCCATTTTCTGAGACCACGAAAGGAACATCATGTCATACGCGGTTGACACACAACTCCTCATATCCCTCACTGAGGACCCGGACAAAGCTAAGAGGAACTTTCACACCTAGATAAAGCTGTTGTAACCTGGATGAGGGAGAGCTGCTCAGACAAGACCGAGCTCATCATCTTCGGAAACTCCACCTCAGCCTGGGACGACTCCTGGTGGCCCATATTGCTCAATGCACCACCTACTCCGACTGACCACGCCTGCAACCTAGGAATCATCCTCAATTCCTCCCTATCAATGACCCGACAGGTAAACGCAGTCATCTCTTCCTGCTGGTACACCCTCCTCCAACTCGGCAAAATCTTCAAATGGATTCCGGTTGACTGCCGCAAAACAATCAACCACCCCCGAGTCACTAGCAAGCTCGACTACAGCAATGCACTGTACGCCGGCACCACAATAAAGAACATCAGGAAACTACAACTCATTCAAAACACCGCTGCAAGACTCGTCCTGAACCTCTCCCACAACCTGAGGACCCTCTGTTGTCTCCCAGTAGAGAAGCGAATCAACTTCAAACTACTCACCCACAGGTACAAGACCCTGCACAACATCAGGCCAGCCTACTTGAACCATCGCATCTCCTTCCATAACCCCGCTGCCGTCCCACACATACGAAAACCACCGCCGGAGGAAGATCTTTTGCATGCCTCGCAGCCAAGAACTGGAACAATCTGCCCACGCACCTCAGACAAAGCCCATCTCTCACCATCTTGAGGAAGACCCTAAAAACATGGCTCTTCGAATGAGGCCCAGACCCACCACCAGCGCCTTGAGACCCTCACTGATGAGTAGTTGTGCTTTACAAAAACTGATTGATTGATTGACAGGCACCAAATGGCTAAGACAAGAAAATGCTAACTTTCGAAACGTAGCATTTTTATAAATGCAATTTAAAATCTGACTTCTCCATAATTTACGTGTAGGAAGTTGGCTCTGTATGTACTATTTCAAAGTAAGAAATAGCATGCACAGAGTCCAAGGGTCCCCCTTAGAGGTAAGATCGTGGCAAAAAGAGATCATTCTAATGCTCTATTCTGTGGTCGAGCAGTAGGCTTATAAATGAGGAACACACACTCAATGACAATTCCAGGCCAATAGGTTTTTATATAGAAAAATATATTTTCTTAGTTTATTTTTAAGAACCACAGGTTAAAAAAATTTCAATCAATACTTTAAATGAAAGGTACTTCTCTCAGGTATCATAGGAACTTTGAATCAGCAAAATAGCATGTACAGTTTTCACAAAAATGGCAATAAGCAATTTTAAAACTAGACAGTGCAATTTTCAACAGTTTCTGGGGGAGGTAAGTATTGGTTAGTTTTGCAGGTAAGTAAACCACCTACAGGGTTCAAAGTTGGGTCCAAGGTAGCCCACCGTTAAGGGTACAGGGCAACCCCAAAGTTACCACACCAGCAGCTTAGGGCCAGGTGCAGAGGTCAAAGTGGTGCCCAAAACGCATAGGCTTCAATGGAGAAGGGGGTGCCCTGGTTCAAGTCTGCCAGCAGGTAGGTACCCGCGTCTTTGGAGGGCAGACCAGGGGGGTTTTGTAGGGCACCAGGGGGACACACAAGTCACCACAAAAAGTACACCCTCAGCGGCACGGGGGCGGCCGGGTGCAGAGTGCAAACAGGCGTCGGGTTTGCAATGGAATTCAATGGGAGACCCAGGGGTCTTTTCAGCGAAACAGGCAGGCAAGGGGGCGGGGGCTCCTCGGGGTAGCCACCACCTGAGCAAGGGAGAGGGCCACCTGGGGGTCGCTTCTGCACTGGAGGTCGGATCCTTCAGGTCCTGGGGGCTGCGGGTGCAGTGTCTTTACCAGGCGTCGGGTTCTTAGAAGCAGGCAGTCGCGGTCAGGGGGAGCCTCTGGATTCCCTCTGCAGGTGTTGCTGGGAGGGCTCAGGGTGGTGAACTCTGGCTACTCACAGGGTCGCAGTCGCTGGGGAGTCCTCCCTGTAGTGTTGTTTCTCAGCGGGTCGAGCCGGTGGCGTCTGGTGCAGAGTGGAAAGTCTCACGCTTCCGGCGGGAAACGTGGAGTCCTTTTAAAGTTGTTTCTTTGTTGCAAAGTTGTTTCTTCTTTGGAGCAGAGCCGCTGTCCTCTGGAGTTCTTGGTCCTTTTAGATGCAGGGTAGTCCTCTGAGGCTTCAGAGGTCGCTGGACCCTGGGAGCGCGTCGCTGTTGCAGTTTTTCTTGAAGTGGGGAGACAGACCGGTAGGGCTGGGGCCAAAGCAGTTGCTATCTCCTTCTTCTCTGCAGGGCTCTCAGGTCAGCAGTCCTTCTTTGTCTAGAGGTTGCAGGAATCTATCTTGCTAGGTTCTGGGAGCCCCTAAATACTCAATGTAGGGATGTGATTAGGTCTGGGGGGTTAGTAGCCAATGGCTACTAGCCCTGAGGGTGGCTACACCCTATTTGTGCCTCCTCCGTGAGGGGAGGGGGGGCACATCCCTAATCCTATTGGGGGAATCCTCCATCTGCAAGATGGAGGATTTCTAAAAGTCAGTCACCTCAGCTCAGGACACCTTAGAGCTTGTCCTGACTGGCCAGTGACTCCTCCTTGTTTTTCTCATTATCTCCTCCGGACTTGCGGCCAAAAGTGGGGCTGTGGCCGGAGGGGGCGGTCATCTCCACTAGCTGGAGTGCCCTGGGGCGCTGTAACAAAGGGGGTGAGCCTTTGAGGCTCACCGCCAGGTATTACAGTTCCTACAGGGGGAGGTGAGAAGCACCTCCACCCAGTACTGGCTTTGTTACTAGCCACAGAGTGACAAAGGCACTCTCCCCATGTGGCCAGCAACATGTCTGGTGTGTGGCAGGCTGGCAAAACTAGTCAGCCCACTCTGGAAGTCGGGTATGTTTTCAGGGGGCATCTCTAAGATGCCCTTTGGGGTGTATTTCACAATAAAATGTACACTGGCATCAGTGTGCATTTATTGTGCTGAGAAGTTTGATACCAAACTTCCCCAGTTTTCAGTGCAGCCATTATGGTGCTGTGGAGTTCGTGTATGACAGACTCCCAGACCATATACTCTTATGGCTACCCTGCACTTACAATGTCTAAGGTTTTACTTAGATACTGTAGGGGCATAGTGCTCATGCACCTATGCCCTCACCTATGGTATAGTGCACCCTGCCTTAGGGTTGTAAGGCCTGCTAGAGGGGTGACGTATCTGTGCCATAGGCAGTGTGAGGTTGGCATGGCACTCTGAGGGGAGTCATTTTCTCCCCACTAGCACACACAAGCTGGCAAGCAGTTTGTCTGTGCTGAGCGAGGGGTCTCTAGGGTGGCATAAGACATGCTGCAGCCCTTAGAGACCTTCCCTGGCATCAGGGCCCTTGGTACCAGGGGTACCAGTTACAAGGAACTTACCTGGGTGCCAGGGTGTGCCAATTGTGGAGACAAAGGTACAGATTAGGGAAAGAACACTGGTGCTGGGGCCTGGTTAGCAGGCCTCAGCACACTTTCAAATCATAACTTGGCATCAGCAAAGGCAATAAGTCAGGGGGTAACCATGCCAAGGAGGCATTTCCGTACATTACGATTTTAAGTTGTGACTTCAGAGACACCAAACATGATCGAGTCATCTGTTCCATCTTAGAAACTATATTTCTAAAATGTAATACATAATTCCAATGTTATCCTGTTGCAGAGGTAGGCCTTCCTGTGGTGAAAAACAAATTTAGGAGTTTCTTTTTATTTTTTCTATCAGGACATGTAAAACTTAAAAGCACATGTCCAACTTTTTAAATGTATTGCACCCTGCGGTCTGGGCTCTCCAAGGCCTTCCATAGGGGTGACATATGTATTAAAACTGGAGATTGGGTCATACAAAAGGTTTATGTTAAAGATAAGCAATTCCGAGCCACACACGTTTCACAGTTTCCATCCACCTCTCTCATAAGGCACTTACCTTATTCACAATTCCGTAGAGCTAAAAGGATAACTTCTAACACTGGTATATATACTTGTAGTTTGGAAGAATATAAATTGTCTTTTTTAGGGCGAGGTTACCCCAGAGAGCTCCTTGACAACATGGTAATCAAAGTTAACAGGGTAGAACGTAAAGACTTATTGCAAAGATGGACAGTTGTCAGCACTAGCAGAAACATGTTTGTGTCAATTTTGTACTAAGTCACCAAGGATCAAAAAGATAATATGCAAAAGATGGGCGATATTACAAACAGAACCCGCCTTTTAAGGCACTTTTTAAGATCCACCGCTGTTTGCATACACTTGAGCGAAAAATCTGAAAGATGTGTTATCATCTTCGACAACTACTTATACCACCACCAAATGGCTCAGGACAAGAAAGTGTCATAATTGCAATAATGTAATTACTGGGAATACTATCAATCACCCCATAACAGGCAAAGTGGTGAAATTAGAACATTCTTCATATTGTAATTCATCTTGTTTGATTAATTGCATCAAATGCCCATGTGGTCTGTCGTACATAGGTACAACAGGGAGAAAGAAGAAAGATTACAATCTGTATCACAGAGCACAAAAGCATGATTCACAACAAAAACATTTTCTCCAATCTGGTAGCACGTGGGGTGGAGAGCAAACACAGCATGGCCCAGTTGCGTTTCAGGTCATAAATTTGGTGACTGTCAATCCGGGAATGGATGTAACCAAAAAGTTATTAAAACATGAATCTTTCCTTAGGAAACACAGAGATATGTGGCTGTTTAAGTTAGTTTTTGTGTATAAGGTTTATTCACACAAGCATTCATTCATGTAAACTGTATTTTTAAGTGCATTTCCAACCTTTTTATCTATATTTGCATTCATGTTGTTTTAACACTAACATTTTCTTTTCTGTTCACCGAGCACAAAACAGCATGCAGTTTGCTTATACTGGTATTATCTGTGGTCTAGTGGTCGATTTCACATTTGGGAGTCCGTCGCCGCCTTCTATTGTTTTCCATTCACTTTTTGAGCTTCTGGCGGCCGGTAGTAATTAAATTGTAGACCCGTTAGGGTTGCTTCAATGGGCAGCTTTCCGTGTCAAGCTAGCACAGGATCGGAAGAGTTCGTGATTCTGTTTGTTGAGTAAGTTTGTTACGCTTGGTTGTTCTGCATTTGTCCTATGGGGTTGTGATAGAACTGTGATTCACTATTCTTTTTTTGACAGTTTGGTGACTTTTTGGTGCGCAGAACTGCAGTTTCAGGTCGATCTAGTGGAGGCTGCAGTTGCTTAAGCGTGTAACATGTATGTGTGCCTAGTGGAGACCTAAGGTATTCATTCATTCAGCATATTTTCAGCTTTGACTGGTACATATGGAACAAGTGGACGAATACCCTTTCGGGTGACATGTTAGTTCTTTCACATTTAGCTATTCGGCAGTGTTGGACTTTTTTGCTTATGCAGGGTCATCCTCAATCTTTTTGCCTCCTTCGTCCTATTTTTTTGACCTGTTGCTGTTGGCTTTTGAACTCTGAGCACTTTACTACTTCTAACCAGTGCTAAAGTGCATATGCTCTCTCTGTAAAATGTGTATGTGATTGGTTTATCAGTGATTAGCATATTTTATTTACTAGTAAGTCCTTAGTAAAGTGCACTAGAGGTGCCAGGGCCTGTAAATCAAATGTTACTAGTGGGATTGCAGCACTGGTTGTGCCACCCACATAAGTAACCCTGTAATCATGTCTCAGACCTGCCACTGCAGTGTCTGTGGGTGTATTTTTACACTGTAAATTCGACTTGGCAAGTGTACCCACTTGCCAGACCTAAACCTTCCCTTTTCTTACATGTAAGGCACCCCTAAGGTAGGCCCTAGGTAGCCCCAAGGGAAGGGTGCAGTGTATGGATAAGGTAGGACATATAGTAATGTGGTTTATATGTCCTGACAGTGAAATACTGCCAACTTCGTTTTTCACTGTTGCAAGGCCTGCCTCTCTCCTAGGATAACATGGGGGCTACCTTTAAATATGATTACAGTGTAGATTTCCCTAGAGAGTAGATGTACATGTGGAGTTTGGGGTCCCTGAACTCACAACTTAAAAATTAATCTTTTAATAAAGCTGATTTTAAGATTGTGCGTTTGAAAATGCCACTTTTAGAAAGTGGGCATTTTCTTGCTTAAACCATTCTGTGACTCTGCCTTGTTTGTGGATTCCCTGTCTGGGTCAGCTTGACAGTTGGGTTGTTTTTCACCTCGCCCTAGACAGTGACACAAAGGGAGCTGGGGTGTAACCTGCATTTCCTGATTAGCCATCTCTGCTAGGAGGGAGGGGTGGAGTGGTCACTCTCATCTGAAAGGACTGTGCCTGCCTCTGACAATGCAGGCTCCAACCCCCTGGTGTGTGTCTGAGGCCTTGCCTGGGCAAGGCAGGATTTTACAAGTAGGTGTGAGTCCCCTTTGAAGAAAGGTGACTTCAAAGACTAAGATGGGTATAAGACGGGCACCCAAATCTACAGACTTTAGAAAACACTTCTGGAACCAAGAGGAACCTCTGCCTGGAGAAGAGCTGATAGCTGAGGAAGAAGTGCTGCCCTGCCTGTGACTGTGCTTTGTGGAGCTTTCCTGCAGTGCTGCTTCTGCCAGAGTAAGAGGGCAAAGACTGGACTTTGTGTGCCTTCCATCTTGTGAATAAATCTCCAAGGGCTTGAGTTAGAGCTTGCCTCCTGGTAGTTTGAAGTCTCAGGGACAGCAAAGACTTCTCTCTGCCAGCACCTGGAGTCTCTGGAGAGACTCCTGCTCTGATAAGCGCTGCCCTATCCAGTCCCTGTGCCCTTGAAAGGAAATCCAAGGAAATCGACTTCGGACGACTCTGGACCGACGCCGCTGCTGAATCCGGTAACGCCGCCTGCACCCGACGCCGTGACCCTCGCTGAAACGTAACGCTCTTTGCAGGCCTGACGGCGCTGCAGCCCCGCTGAAGTCCGCAACTCCGTGGAAGTCGCCACACCACGTCGTGACCGCCGCTCAAAGTGCACAGATTCAACGTTTCGCACAGACGCCGCGATCCCCGACTTCGCGCATCGGCTTGTTTTCACTCTTCACCAAAGGTACTGTACTTGGGGGTCTACACGATACCGTGTCCGGCGCCGCTGGTGTCGGCTTGTTGGGAACTACTCCGTCACGACGGCGTGTTAACATCTCATCGAAGCATTTTTGTTTCTAAGCGCAATTTTTTTAGTTTAATCTTTAAAAATTCATAACTTGACTTGTGTATGTCGGATTTGTTTTTGGCGTTTTGGTCTTGTTTTGTTTAGATAAATATTTCCTATTTTTCTAAACTGGTGTTGTGTCATTTTGTAGTGTTTTCATTAAGTTACTGTGTGTGTTGGTACAAATACTTTACACCTAGCGCTCTGAAGTTAAGCCTACTGCTCTGCCAAGCTACCAAGGGGATAAGCAGGGGTTAGCTGAGGGTGAATCTCTTTTACCCTGACTGGAGTGAGGGTCCTTGCTTGAACAGGGGGTAACCTGACTGTCAACCAATGACCCCATTTCTAACAGGCAGGCTGAAGCATTTCATGCTTGTTTATCAGCATTGATATATCCTTACTGCGAGTAAGTAAGTTTCCGATGTGCACACTGCGTTTAAGCTGATCTTAGCATTTTGGAGTTTTGCGTACACATGCCTCACCTTATTAAAACCATTGGACGTGCTACAGGTTTTTCACAGTCTGTCCGAAGTTGCACTTTATATTATGCATGGGCACTCGGGGGAGTCTTGTTGACATTTTAAAGTGTTTTCATTAGCATGGTCAGCCTAAGCATGACACTGGTTTAGCATGGAGCTTTTGTGTAAAGCATGGGCTAACGGTGACCACCGCTTCGATAGACTATTTTCGTATTAACAGCTTGTTCTGTTATTTTGTCTTTTGGAGTTTCTTTTTGTTTATTCTGCTTTCACTTTTGTGTCTCCATCCTTTTTGTCCCTGTTTTGGTTTCTTTGTAGTTTTATTAATGAAGCAGTGTTTCCATTAAGAAGGGACAGGTTGTCCCGAAATGCATTGGGCAACACACTTTGTTCGCAATTGAAGACATGTATGTAATTGTTGCCAGTGGATATCTCAATCATTGATTTGTCGATGGTATAAGGCCTGTATATTTGGAATTTTGCATCTATATTAAACATTTCATGTTTGACATCATTATGTTGACAATTGCACAGTCTATTGAATAAATTGTAATTTGTTTATTTTTGCTGTGCACATTGGGTCCCAGCCACGTGTGTGGCTCGGAATTGCTTATCTTTTATGTTGTTCTGTGCATTGGGTAGTGCATGTCCTATTGTAGTACGCATCACTTTGAGGAATTAGTTGACACATTTGAGTATTGATGACTTTTGGTGTTCATGACATACTGTAAAAGGTTTATGCTGCCAGGTTGAAATGGCAGTTTAAAACTGCACACACGCAGTCTGCAATGGCAGGCCTTAGGCATGTTTAAAGGCCTACTTAAGTGAATGGCACAACCAGTGCTGCTGGCCCACTAGTGGCATTTAATTTACAGGCCCTGGGCACATGTAGTGCAACTCTACTAGGGATGTACAAGTAAATTAAATATGCTAGTTGTATCTAAGCCAATGTTACCATGTTTGAAGAAAAGAGCACAGGCATTTTGTTTACCACAGGTACGCAGTGGTAAAGTGTGCAGAGTCCTAATGCCAACAAAAATGAATTCAGCAAATAAGGAGGATTGAAGATGAGACAACACGTCTGGGGTTGACCCTGCAGAAAGGGCCAAGTCCAACAACTTTAGTAAATAAGTGATTCATATTATTATTATTCCTCTAATGCATACTTTCAAAATAGAATTGCAGCTGTGTATAAAATAAAATATTTGTTACCACTACAGCAAGAGATCAGGCCGGGGAAGCCAGACATATTGAGGCACAGACCATTTCTTCTCTGTCCAAATCCAGTCTTGTCTGTCCTTTAAGCTTCTCAGAATTTCCCATGAAGCTATCTGCGACGCAGCTACATAACACGCCACAGCAAAGCAACACAATTTTAAAGAAAGAATATATCATTACTATGTCTACAGGAGAATCAAACATGAACGCTTACTCTATTATTGAATCTAAGGCAACAAAAAAAATATAACTTATGAAACCTTACAGTCAGAGCAGTCACTGGTCGAGCAGATTTGATCACAAACTTTACTGTACAAATCAGTGATAAATCTTTTTTTATAGCAGACACCTTTGCTCTTGAAAAAGTGAATGTCATTGGTAATCTCTAACAGCATCACCTGGGGCCAGATGAACAGCACTATGCTGCAAGTCCATAAAAAACCCTAAACCCTTACAGTCCTACAATCACTTGTAAACCAAAGGAATGTGCAAAACTACTCACAGGGATAAATGGTTGCGTACCCAATGCAGTATAAAGCTACCCAGAAACCCATAAAAGTTTGAAGAGTTAATGCACATAACAAGTGCATTTACAGTGTTCGCGTTCACCCAACTCAGCAAAAAGGATGAAAACCTGAGTGAGCCTGCTGGAATTCAAACTTGTGACCATGGTGTCAAACAGATCCCTGAAGTGAATGTTTTAGTCCGCTGAGCTGCTAGACATAGACTAGTTAGGGCACTTTTACAAGCTCCATGCCAATGTTTGAAGGGTATACTGTCACTTTGCCTCTTTCAATGTTGAAGGCAGACAGTACCAGCCTCCACTATTAAGGACAAAAAAACAGATGAGGGGCTTTACCCTGTCCTTGCTTTGAGGGTAGTGCCTTTGAGCGAGCCCACATTTATTACCCTTTTGTGGTGCTTTTGCTTGATACCTTGTCCTGCGGAACTCGTTTGTAATTTCAACCAGAGCACAATCATGTCTTCATGCATGCCCTAGAGAGTGCCCTTTGTTGAATGTAAAGAAGTAAAGCAGGAGAACATGCTGTTAAGGGGAAACAGATGCCTCTAACCTTTTAGAGCACCCATAACCTAGGGGAGTTAATGCAAAAGGGAGGAGCACATGTTCTTACTGTACTCAAGCACATGCAAGATGGGTTTAGTGGGAACAACTAGTTTCAGTTATTATCAACTACACGGACTTACCAGGTACAGCGAATAGGCAGTGTCCCAGTAACAGTCACATAAAGTGTCCTGTATCCTACCACTACCATCACGTGCCACTAACTATAAGTGTCATGGCCTTGACCTGGATGATCGTAGTAGCTCACACTTAAAGGAGTAACTCTTTGGATGGACCCTAAACTCCAGACAGAATCTGAGACTTTGATGGTGAAAAATAAGACCTAATCATATTGGTTGTCACATCGACACTGCAACAGATCTTTCATTACTCCAGTAACTATCTATTTGTAAGTGATCCTCAAATTTGCTCCTTCATAAAATCACAACAATTCACTGAGAAACGATTGTGTCATGGGCCGTTATGACCACATTCTAATGAAAAGTAAGTTATTGAAATTGGCTCATTATCGTTACCCACATCTCATCCACTGTGAAACTTCAATCCTGAGTACCGTAACTTTGGCAAAGACAATAGGAGGAGATGTCAGGCATAGCTGGTGAATTTTGTTGTTTTACCCTACATTTGATCGTCTTTTGAGGTTTAAGTGTTGTGCAAAAAGTCGAAAAGAAATTTTATTTATTTGATTACTTTTACATTCACAAAGTTTGGCAGACTCCTAGCATGTTTAGCTTTCTTTTCGTGCATCAAGATATGTTCAGATTTGTAAAGAGAGGATGCGTTTTAAGGGGGATGAAGGGATATTTACGTGCTAATAACTTTGTCAATATATGAAATTTCAGAAAAGCCTTTGGCAGGCAGTTAGCAAGTTAATCCCAGTGCCCAGATTTTGTGTTTCATGCGGATCCACCCCTCAGTGGTTGGGTGCTTAAAACTTTGGTTCTAGTTAACTAATTTCCATAAGAATTGTAATACCAAAACTGTGCTTAAACTCCTAATGTGAGGAGTGGATTGACCCGGAGGATTAGAAGTTGTTGCAGGCCAAGGTGGCAACTTATGCGCAAAGTCAAAGGCTTCAGATAAGCATCCTACACTTAATCTTTAAGATTTCATGACGTTCCTTCTACAGTTGAAAAATCTGTAAAGTTATCAGCTTCTTCCTGGAGTAAAGTGGTTCTTTATCAAAAATAAGCAGTGGCAATGCCAGTCGTTCTCACTTATGAAAGCGTAATTAACATTGCCAATCAGGGTGAAGGAGAGTGGTATGGAGTAGAGTGGCTTGGAGTGTCACAGAGTGAATTGTTTTAGAGTGGCATAGAGTACAGTGGCGTAGAGTGGAGTGGCATAATGGTGTAGAGTGTTGTAGACTGGAGTGCCGTGGAGAGATGTAGAGTGTCATATAGTGTAGTGGGATAGTGTCATAAAGTGGCGTGGAGTGACAGAATGAAGTGGCATAGTGTGTGTCGTGGAATGTCAGAGTGGCGTGGAGAAGTGTGCTGTGGAGTGTCTTGAAGTGTCATAGACTGGACTAGAGTGTCATGGAGTGATGTAGAGTGGTGTGGAGTGACGTAGAGTTTTGTGGAGTAGAGTCATAGGGTGGCTTGAAATGGTCTAATGAGAGTGGAGCAGAGTTTCGTTTAGTAGAGGGGTAGAGTGGAGTGGTATATAGGGGAGTGGTGTGGAGTAGCATAAAGTGTGGTAGAATGGAGTAGAGTGTTGTATTGGGGAGTGTTGTAGAGTGAAGTACAGTGTCATGGAGTGGAGTCAATTAGAGTGGAATGGAATAGAGTAGAGTAAAATGGAATGGCGAGTGGATTGTCATAGAGTGTCCTAGAGTGGAGGGGCATATAGTGTCATAGAGTGTTCTAAAGTGAAGTAGCGTAGAATTGCGTGTGTCATAGAATGGAGTGGCAGCGAGTGGTGCGATAGAGTGGAGTGGGGTGGAATGGATTAGAGTGGAGTTGCGTAAAGTGGAGTAAAGTGTGGTGTGTATTGGAGTCGAGTGAAGTAGTGTTGTTGAGTGGAGTATGCATGATGCGGTAGTACACTGCCACTGCAGACAACACATTTTCAATTGAAATGACCATTACATTGCACAGACAGAAAAGCTATAGTGCGCACAAAAGATCATTCTTTTTTTTTTTTTTTAACCTGCGGCAACACCACCCTATGTTCCTGATTCCACCGAATTCCTAGAAACTTCACATTTTGAGAGAGTCCTAACTGGATTGATCATCCACCCTTTGCTCTGCAAATGTTCCACAGCCTTGTCTAACTGAGTCCACCCCTGTTCTAGTGTTTCTGTCTGAATCATCGCATCATCAATATAATGAGAAAACTTCACTCCGGATTACAGATACTTCATCCAGGTGTTCTGCCACTTGCCGGTGACAGGTGATGGGGCTGTGTACATACCCCATAGGGAGCCTTAACATCTTGAATTGTCTTCCAATGTGTGAAAAGGAGAATTGCTCTTGACTCTCAGGGACCAATGGTATTGAAAAGCAAGCATGGGGAATATCAATAGTTGCATACCAGGTCCCTTTATGTTTTTGTATTCTCTCAATCAAAGTGATGGTATCGGGGGACTGCAGCAGTCAGAGGGGGCGCATACTTGTTCAATTCAAGATAATCAGTTGTCGTTGTATAGAGCCCATCCGCTCAGCTTACGGGCCACAAAGGATTGTTCCTCTCCCGGGTGACTGGGGCCACTACCTGGCTCTATCAAATCCTATATCGTCTTACTTATCTCCTCATGCCCTCCCAGAATTCGGTAGTGTTTCAAATGAACGACCTTGGTTGCTGGGGCAGCTTCACTGGGGTTATCTTGAAGTGACTCACCCTCACTGCTACCGCTGAAATGTATTGCTTTGATCTAAATTGGTAACAACCATCATCCAAGTATAAAGTCATGCCCTTCAGAATGTCAATTCCCAGAATATACTCTAGGAGGGGCACAATCAAAACAGTGTATTCTCTTTTTGCCGTTCTCCCTATTTTCATTTGTACTTTAGTCTGCACTGCGAGGGTTTGCTTTCCACCTAACCCTGTAATGGTGTAGTGCTGACCTGTAAATTTTTGGGGATTTCCATAAATTAAAGAAGCCTCCACTCCAGGGTCCACCAAGGCCCGAACCTTTTGAACATTTTTATTCTTTCAGTGAATTTCGAAATCAACATGGGTCTGTTATGTTTGCGAGCCCATCCCTGTACCAGAATTTGGCCTATTTCCTAATCTGATTTAAACCTGTCAACCTTTGCCCACGTCAAGTCTGAATATATGCTCTCATATCTGCGAGGAGATTCCTCCCTTTCTCTGTTTTCCTCAGTCAACCACTCAGTGTTCAAATCTTCCTCCTCCTTCCCCCATGCAGAAACATTTTTCTCTTTTTCTTATCCTTCCTCCTGCGTCTGTGACTTGCCCTGATTCACATGTTTGTTCTCCTGCTTATTTACTTTTCTACTCCCCTCCTTTCTGTCTAGCTGTCGCTTGCGGTACATCTCCCACAGGCTCTTGGTACCTATCCCATCTATCTGTTCTTTGTTGACACCATCCTTCAGTAATGCCATAAACGTATCTCTCCTAGATACTCTGTTATTATCTATGCAACCTTCAGACCGTGAGGGTCTTTCAGGTTTCATCCAGTCTCCGAGCTCTCCTATCTCACAAACAGCCTACAGCACATCCCTTAAAGGATTACCTGTCTGATTGATTAATAGGGTCATTATCACATGTTTGTAGGGTGGAGGTGCAAAGTGAATTATTTTGTTGCACACTGACACAGAGAACGGGCCTTCTAGTAGACGGTGAGCATCACCCTGGAAAACAGCAGTTTTCATTCTCTCCTCCTTGATTCTCTGCATTGCATCTCTTAATGTATACCAGGGCTTATCCTTTTGTGGCCAGTCTGACTGTGTAGGATACTTATGGTTACAGCCCATGACTGCTAGTTGCAGTAGGGTGACCTGCTGGTTACCCTGCTGACCCCTAAACTGCTCCTGTACAGTGGAATCAGTGCTAAGTAGGCAAAATGTAGGACCATATCCTACATCTAGCATTACTCCAAAGGCTCCTGTGTCAAATAATTGTGCCATCCATGTTATTAGTGTTTCCCCAGATCTCTGTCTATAATATCATTAATTTCCTGTTGTGTATAATCCTCTAAAGAATCCATTGCAGCCCCCCCAACAGGGTGCTGGGGTCCATGTTGCACTTTTAATCTGTGTATGGGCTGCGCCCGAATTATTTCTGTACATCTGCCTTGCTCTGAGCAGCACTATTTTTAGAAACTCCTCACTAGAATCAAAAAGATGTGTGGAATCTCACATATTTGCGTCCCAAGCGTCAGGTTTCCAGTCTAGCCCTGCTTTATCAATGGCTAAATAAGCCTTTCTTTTATCCACCTTTCCTCTATGCTTTTTTATTTGTATTGTGTGACGCAGACGGCTGCTTTCTCTGCGATGGACTGGTAAGTATCAACTTTATCTTGCACTAATTTGTTCTGACAGGACAGCATGGTTACGTTATATTTGAGACATCCCCCTCTCACCCACTTCCCCCCCAATCTATGGGCACTTTTTGACAACAATGTAATACCTGATTTGGTTCAGCATCCAAAAGACATTCATCCCAGTTTTCACATAACCCTGCGCCACACGCCCATTCATTTGCAAGAGCATTATGTAGTTCTTTTTCCCACCCTGGTATGTCATTTGGCCCCTGGGAAACTGAATTTGACTTTTCGGCAAACATTTTCACTTTATAATCTATTACTTCGAAATCCAGCTTTGTGACGCCAAGATGTGTTGCTTTTGCTTGAACCAAGAGGAAACAATGCCAAAGAATGCAGCACTCTTAGTTCAAGTAATTAATTTATTGAGGCACTTCCCAGATATCAAATAAAAGCACCCAAAAATCTGAACATGAGCACTTAACTTGAATGCAATAAAACACTTGTAAATGCCAAAATACTCACAGCAGTTAAAAATGACAGACAGAAAAAGTGCAATACATCAACAATGAATATATGCAGTAAAAAATCAAATTAAAATAAATATATATGTTCGATGGCATGTGTAGCTGCAGATACACATGCTATGCATATCCCTTCCGACATATAGTGTTGGGCTCGGAGTGTTACAAGTTGTTTTCCGTCGAAGAAGTCTTTTCAGAGTCACGGGATCGAGTGACTCCTCCTCTCGGTCCCTTGTGCATGGGTATCGACTCCACTGTTAGATTGTTTTTCTTTCCGCCGTCGGGTCCGGACGTGTTTCCTCTTGCTCCAAGATTTCGATTCGGAAAACCTTATAAAACCTTCTTATTCGTCGTATTGTTTTGATTGCATTTTCCATCTAGCATCGAACTGGTAGTACAGTCAGAACCTTCTTTTTCGGACTTCGGGGCGCATGCGCCCAACTCGGGCCTACCGTGTGGAAAGCCTCATGGATCGGACTCCACTCCTATTCTGCCCTTGGTGCCACTCGAAGTACCCCTATACAGACCAGCACTTGGTTTGTAATTTGTGCCTTTCTCCGGACCATTGGGAGGAAAATTGTGAGGCCTGTCGATCGTTTTGTTCAAAGAAGCCTCTAAGAGATTGCAGACCTAGAAAACTTGAAATGGCGTCAAAAAGCAGTGAGCATCTCGACGTCCCTGAAGAAGAGCAGGCGCAGGCAGCAGTCTCCATCCGAGACACAGACTCCGAACAGGAATCGGAGGACGACAGACCCATCACAGCCAAGACAGTATGTGAGTACGTCTGCACCCTACACCCCTGTAAAAAAGACATTTAAAGGCCTTGGGTACACCACTGCCGGAAGGCCGTGGTTCGGCCTGGAAAAAGACGGTCGGCGCCGAAAAAGGCCACTCCTCCGTATACTACAGAGTCGAGTAAATCTGTCAAAGGCTCCATTTCGGACTCCAGTAAAAAAAAAAAAAGCCCATTCTTCGAGTTGAAAATTAGGCAATTGGCTTCGGAGCCGAGAACTTCCACAACATTTTCAGGACCGAAAAAACAACAAACTTTGGAGCCGAAAAAATCCTCATATACAGAGCAACAAGGACTTTAAAAAAAAAAATGAGAGAAAGCCATAAAACCGCTAAGGAAGAGCCTGATATTGAACCTATTTTACAAATTATGAATGAGAGACAATCTAGAATACACATCCATAAAGAGACAGGAAGAATTGTCACTGCACCACCTTAAAAAAACAAAAAGAAAGCTGGCTTTCCAAGAAGAACTGGACTCAGTACAGCCAGTACCTCTTCATATTTTACCCCCTCATTCTCCACAGTTATCTGTCTCTCACACCAGCCCACCACCAATGCCTTCTCCAACACATTCACTATATTCACAGGGAGATAAGCAGACCCACGGGATCTCTATGACCCTGATCCCATCCCAGATAATAACCCAGATACTTAACCATCAAAACCATCTCCACCAGAAGATACCACTGCATACGACCAGGTCATATCCAGGGCAGCAGCTTACCACAGGGTAATCATGCATCCAGAGCCATTAGCAGAAGTTTTTTTTAATTTAATACACTATCTTTTAACACATCCCAAGTACCAGTGTCTCCCAATGTTACCAGACATGTAAACCAAATTTTTAGTGAGCCTGTTAAAGCTAGAATTATCACACCCAGAATCAATAAAAATAAAATAAAAAAAATGTACAAGCCTGCACCCTCTGACCCAGATTACTTTACTCACCAGGTCCCTCTAGATTCTGTGGTGGTCAGTGCAGCTAGAAAGAGAGCAAATAGCCAGTCTTCAGGAGATGCACCTCCTCCTGATAAATAGAGCAGAAAATTTGACACAGCAGGAAAAAGGGTTGCTACACAGGCAGCAAATAAGTAGAGAATTGCAAATTCTCAAGCACTTCTAGCTCGCTGTGATCGGGCCCATTGGGATGAAATGCAAGATATTATACGGCATCTCCCAAAAGAGCACCAAAAGAGGGCACAGCAAGTAGTAGAAGAGGGACAAGCCATTAGTAATAATCAAATAAGATCTGCCCTTGATGCTGCTGATACAGCTGCAAGGAACGTAAATACTGCCATCACAATCAGAAGACATGCATGGCTGTGCTCCTCTGGTTTTAAACCAGAAATTCAACAGGCTGTCCTTAACATGCCTTTTGATAAGAAGCACCTCTTTGGCCCAGAAGTGGACACGACTATTGAGAAACTGAGAAAGGAGTCAGATACTGCGAAACAAATGGGCGCTTTGTATACCACCCCATATAGAGGTTCATTTCGCAGGCCACAGTTTTGAGGAGGTTTTAAACCACAATCGTCAGAGGCTTCCACCTTCCAAACAAAGCAACCACGACAAATCCAGTATCAACGAGGTGGGTTTAGAGGATCCTATAGAGGTCAGTACTTTAGAAATATAGGTAAATTCCAAACCTCTAAACAAGCATCAACACAACCTAAACAGTGACTTCCGTCCCTCCCTTCCAGTCCACACATCTCCTGTGGAGGGAAGACTAGATCAGTTCCACTATCATTGGCAGAATATCACCACAGACAACTGGGTATTATCAATTATCCACAATCGAATCCGAATTGATAACCACCCCTCCAAACATTCCACCAAGATATCACAAATTGTCCCACGAACATTCAGTTCTGTTACAACAAGAGGTACAATCTTTACTGTTCAAACAAGCAACAGAATTAGTTCCACAGTCCCAACAAGGATCAGGACTATACTTCCTATTTCCCCAAAAAAGATGGCACCCTCAGGCCCATATTAGACCTCAGGCCCCTCAATCTATACTTATTGTCAGAGAATTTTCTGATGGTAACTCTGCAAGATGTTATTCCACTATTGCAAAAACAAGATTTTTTGACTGCTCTAGGCCTCAAGGGTGCGTATTTCCACATACCCATCCACCCAGCTCACAGAAAATACCTCAGGTTTGTCATAGCAGGAAAACACTACCAGTTCAAAGTCTTGCCATTTGGCATAACAACAGCTCCAAGGTTGTTCACAAAGTGTCTAGCAGTAGTAGCGGCATACTTAAGAAAACAACACATCCATGTCTTTCCATATCTAGACGATTGGCTAATAAAACCAAACAATCTTACACAATGCCAAAAACATACTTGTTATGTGATAGAAACTTTGCACACACTAGGTTGTTCTATAAACTACCAAAAGTCACACCTTCAACCAGCACAAGTACAACCGTGTCTAGTGCTATCCTAAATACTCAAGTAGCTCTAGCGTTTCCAAATATACAAAGGATACAAGGTTTTCAAAATTTAATACCAGTCATACAGCCAAATCAACGATACACTGAAAGATTTATCATGAAGATTCTAGGAATGATGGCATCTTTCATAGCAATAGTCTCATATGCAAGATTAAACATGAGGCCCTTACAACAGTGCCTTGTACAACAATGGTCACAAGCACACGGTCAACTGGTCAGCTTCAAGATCTAGTGTTGATGGATGGCCAAACACATATGTCCCTTCAATGGTGGAATCGCAGCAATTTAATAAAGGGGCGGTCGTTTCAAGACACTGTGCCCCAGACACATCAATGATTGGTTGGCTAGCTCACCTAAACAATCAGACCATTTAAGGACAATGGGATGTCAAAGAGATACAGCTACACATAAACCACTTAGAATTATTAGCTGTGTTCCTTGCCCTAAAAGCATTTCAAGCATTGTCAATCTAAGACTATAGATCCACTTACAGCATCTATACAAGATATTAATCCATAAAAATACACCTTACTGCGATATCTGCATACTTACAAACTATTCAACCATTCATTCCACCCAGAACACCACCTGTTCGATCATGGAATTTAAATATTGTAGTTACCAGACTCATGGGACCACCTTTTGAACCCATGCACTCTTGCGAAATTCAATTTTTAACATGGAAAGTTGCCTTCCTTGTGGCTATTACTTCTTTAAGAAGATTTGGTGAAATACAAGCATTTACTCTTGAAGAACCTTTTTTCCAAGCTCACAAACATAAGGTTGTACTAAGAACAAATCCAAGATTTCTGCCAATAGTAGTATCTCCTTTTCACATTAATCAAACAGTGGAATTGCCAGTCTTCTTTCCACAGCCAGATTTTGTGAGAGAAAGAGCTCTTCATACCCTAGATCTCAAAAGAGCTCTCATGTACTACATAGACAGAACTAAAGATTTTAGGAAAACAAAGCAACCATATACAGGCAATCCTATATCAAAACAAGGTTTAGCAAGATAGATTGTTAGATGTATACAAATATGTTATATTAAAGCAAAGAGACAACTTTTGATCACTCCTAAGACACATTGTACAAGAAAGAAAGGTGTAACAATGGCTTTTTTAGGAAACATACCAATGGTCGACATATGTAAAGCAGCTACATGGCCAACCCCTCATACATTTACAAAACACTACTGTGTTGATGTGTTCTCACAGCAACAAGCCACTGTAGGCCAAGCTGTCTTAAAGACGTTATTTCAAACAACTTCAACTCCTACAGGCTAGCCACCTCTTTTTGAGAGGACTAACTGCTTTGTAGTCTATGCATTGCATGTGTAACTGCAGCTACACATGCCATCGAATGGAAAATGTCACTTACCCAGTGTACATCTGTTCGTGGCATGTAATGCTGCAGATTCACATGCACCCTCCCTCCTCCCCAGAAGCCTGTAGTCGTTTGTTTCTAACATTTGTACATATGTATATGCATTTACATTTGCATGGACATCTCTTTTTATTTCTATAATCTATCACTCCTTTCTTCACCCTCTGCGGTAAAATAATCTAACAATGGAGTCGAGAGGAGGAGTCACTCGATCCCGTGACTCCCGAAAAGACTTCTCTGAAGACAAACAACTTGTAACACTCAGAGTCCAACATTAGAAGTCGGAAGAGATATGCATAGCATGTGAATCTGCAGCACTACGTGCCTTGAACAGATGTACACTGGGTTAGTGACATTTCCCATACATTTATATGTTCGATGGCATGTGTAGCTGCAGATACACATGCTGTGCACATCCCGCCATCTGGTGTTGGGCTCGGAGTGTTACAAGTTGTTTTTCTTCGAAGAAGTCTTTTTCGAGTCACGAGATCGAGGGACTCCTCCCATTTCGGCCCATTGCGCATGAGCGTCGACTCCATCTTAGATTGTTTTTTTTCCCGCCATCGGGTTCGGACGTGTTCCTTTTCGCTCCGTGTTTCGGGTCGAAAAGTTAGTTAGAATCTCGGAAAAATCGTCGGTATTGTTTGCATTCGGTATCAGGTTAGTTACAATAGATCGACACCGACTTTTGAAGAGCTCCGGTGGCCGTTTTTTGTTTTTTTTTGATCCCCCGTCGGGGCCTGGTCGGCCCGGCCACGTGTCTCTTCAAGGCTAATGGAACGGACCCCATTCCGCTTCTGCCCAAAATGCCATAACAAGTATCCATATACAGATCAGCATCTGGTCTGTAACTTGTGTTTGTCACCAGAACACAAGGAAGATACTTGTGAATCCTGTCGAGCTTTCGGTCCAGGAAGACACTAAGAGACCGAAGAGCAAGAAGACTGCAAATGGCGTCGGCGCCGACAGGACAAGGGCGTTTCGAGGAGGAGGAGGAAACCTTCTCCATCCAGGAATCGGACTCGGATGAGATCGATCCCGAAGAAACGCTGAAAACCGTGAGTAAGACGTCGAAACATAAAACTCACGAAAAGACCACAAAAGCCCAGGGGACGCCACCGCCAACAGGCCATGGCTTAACCCGAAAAATAGGTGACCGATCATCGGCACCGAAAATGGGCACGCTGGTGTCGAAGTCATCTGACTCCGGTCGAGATACCGCCACACAGCAATCTCGGGCCCGAGATAGCGGCTCCGAGCAAGTTCGGCACTGGGACAGCGGCACCGAAATGAGTCGGCACCGAGAGACAACGACGCCGAAATAAAAAAGGTTTCGGCGGAACCGAAAAAAAGTAGCCGAAAAGGTTTCGATACCGAAACATCCGGCCTTGGAACCGAAATCAAGTTCCGACGCAGAGGAACAAGGACTGTCCTCACAAATGAAGATACATAGATTTGGACAGGAATTGGAGACAATGGAGCCAGACTACACCCAAAGAAGGCTCCACATACAAAAAGAAACGGGGAAGATTAGCACTCTCACTCCTATTAGAATGAAACACAAACTTGCATTCCAGGGGAAAGACAAGCAGCCACAGGCAAAGGTGGCTAAACAAGTAAGCCCGCCACCGTCTCCACAACGCTCGCCGCAAACATCACCCGTAGCCACTCCACCTATATTGCAATCCCCGACCCATACAGGGATGAGTCAAGATGACCCTGACGCGTGGGACCTTTATGATGCACCAGTGTCAGATAATAGTCCTGACTGTTATCCAGCTAGACCGTTGCCACCAGAAGATAGTACAGCCTACGCACAGGTGGTCGAGAGCAGCGGCATTTCATAATGTCAGCCTGCATGCAGAGCCCATTAAAGACGACTTTCTATTTAACACACTGTTGTCCACTCACAGCCAGTACCAGAGTCTTCCCATGCTACCTGTAATGCTAAAACACTCCAAACAAGTGTTTGAGGAGCCTGTAAAAGGAAGAGCCATTACTCCCAAGAGTGGAGAAAAAATATAAACCGCCACCAACAGACCCCGTGTACATCCCACAACAGCTAACACCGGACTCAGTTGTAGTAGGGGCAGCTCGCAAGAGAGCGAACTCACATACTTCAGGAGATGCACCACCTCCAGATAAAGAAAATCTAAAATTCGACGTAGCAGGCAAAAGGGTGGTGGCACAGGCAGCAAACCAGTGGCGTATTGCAAACTCACAGGCTTTGTTGGCCAGATACGATAGGGCTCATTGGGCCGAAATGCAACACTTTATAGAACATTTGCCCAAGGAGTTCCAGAAGAGAGCACAGCAGGTAGTAGAAGGACAGAGTATCTCCAACAATCAGATACGGTCAGCAATGGATGCTGCAGACACAGCTGCTAGAACTGTCAACACAGCAGTAACAATAAGGAGACATGCATGGCTGCGTACATCAGGATTTAAACCAGAAATACAGCAAGCTGTGCTGAATATGCCATTTAACGGACAGCAGTTGTTTGGGCCGGAGGTAGACACTGCTATCGAAAAACTTCAGAAAGACACTGACACGGCCAAAGCCATGGGCGCACTCTACTCCCCACAGAGCAGAGGCACATTTCGAAAAACACAATTTCGAGGGGGGTTTCGAGGGCAAAGCACAGAACCCACGACCTCGCAAACAAGGCCCACTTATCAGAGCCAATATCTGCGGGGAAGTTTTCGGGGACAATATAGAGGGGGACAGTTCCAAAAAAGTAGAGGGAAGTTCCAGAGTCCCAAAACTCCTCAAAATAAGCAGTGTCTTCCAAGTCACACATCCTAAACACAACACCTGTGGGGGGGAGACTAAGCAAATTTTACAAACATTGGGAGGAGATAACAACAGACACTTGGGTACTGGCAATTATCCAGCATGGTTATTGCATAGAATTTCTCAAATTCCCTCCAAACGTCCCACCGAGAAAACACAATATGTCAAAACAACATATAGATTTTCTAGGACAAGAAGTTCAGGCATTGCTACAGAAAGAGGCAATAGAATTAGTACCAAACCAACAGAAAGGAACAGGAGTTTACTCTCTGTACTTTCTCATACCCAAAAAAGACAAGAGTCTGAGACCTATATTAGATCTCAGAACATTAAATACCTACATCAAATCAGATCACTATTATATGGTGACATTACAGGATGTAATCCCACTGCACAAACAACAAGACTACATGACAACACTAGATCTAAAGGATGCATATTTCCATATACCGATACATCCTTCACACAGAAAGTACTTAAGGTTTGTATTCCAAGGGGTACATTACCAATTCAAGGTGTTGCCATTCGGAATAACAACTGCGCCAATAGTTTTTACAAAATGCCTGGCAGTTGTAGCTGCACATATCAGAAGGCAGCAAATACATGTGTTCCCATACCTAGATGATTGGTTAATCAAAACCAATACGCTGCAACGGTGTTCACAACACACAAAGTATGTCATAGAAACCCTCCACAAACTAGGTTTCTCAATCAACTACACAAAGTCACACCTTCTGCCGTGTCAAACACAGCAATACTTAGGGGCGACAATCAACACAGCAAAAGGGATTGCCACTCCAAGCCCACAAAGGGTTCAGGCATTTCACAATGTAATACAGGCCATGTATCCAAAACAAAAAATACAAGTCAAAATGGTGATGAAACTCCTAGGCATGATGTCCTCATGCATAGCCATTGTCCCAAACGCAAGGTTGCACATGCGGCCCTTACAACAGTGCCTAGCATCACAATGGTCACAGGCACAGGGTCAACTTCTAGATCTGGTGTTGGTAGACCGCCAAACATACATCTCGCTTCAATGGTGGAACAGTATAACTTTAAACCAAGGGCGGCCTTTCCAAGACCCAGTGCCACAATATATAATAACGACAGATGCCTCCATGATAGGGTGGGGAGCACACCTCAATCAACACAGCATCCAAGGACAATGGGACACTCACCAAAAACAGTTTCACATAAATCACTTAGAACTATTGGCAGTATTTCTAGCGCTGAAAGCTTTTCAACCCATAGTAAGCCACAAACACATTCTTGTCAAAACAGACAATATGACAACGATGTATTACCTAAACAAACAGGGAGGGACACACTCAACACAGTTGTGTCTCCTAGCACAGAGAATATGGCATTGGGCGATTCACAACCACATTCGCCTAATAGTACAATTTATTCCAGGTATTCAGAATCAGTTAGCAGACAATCTCTCTCGGGATCACCAATAGATCCACAAATGGGAGATTCACCCCCAAATCCTGAACACTTACTTCCAGAATTGGGGAACACCACAAATAGATCTATTTGCAACAAAGGAAAACGCAAAATGCCGAAACTTTGCATCCAGGTACCCACAAGATCAGTCTCAGGGCAATGCGTTATAGATGAGTTGGTCAGGGATATTTGCTTATGCTTTTCCCCCTCTCCCACTCCTTCCATATCTAGTAAACAAGTTGAGTCAAAACAAACTCAAACTCATACTGATAGCGCCAACATGGGCAAGACAACCTTGGTACACAACACTACTAGACCACTCAGTAGTTCCTCATGTCAAACTACCAAACAGACCAGATCTGTTAACGCAACACAAACAACAGATCAGACATCCAAATCCAGCATCGCTGAATCTAGCAATTTGGCTCCTGAAGTCCTAGAGTTCGGACACTTAGACCTTACTCAAGAATGTATGGAGGTCTTAAAACAAGCTAGGAAACCTACCACTAGACATTGCTATGCAAATAAGTGGAAAAGATTTGTTTATTACTGCCATAATAATCAAATTCAACCCTTACATGCATCTACCAAAGACATCGTAAGACATTTACTACATTTACAAAAGTCAAAGCTAGCTTTTTCTTCCATTTAGATACATCTTACTGCAATTTCAGCTTACCTGCAAATTACGCACTCAACTTCACTATTTAGGATACCAGTCATAAAAGCATTTATGGAAGGCCTAAAGAGAATTATACCACCAAGAACACCACCAGTTCCTTCATGGAACCTCAACATTGTCTTAACACGACTCATGGGCCCACCTTTTGAGCCCATGCACTCTTGTGAAATGCAATACTTAACATGGAAAGTTGCATTTTTAATTGCCATCACATCTCTAAGAAGAGTAAGTGAGATTCAAGCATTTACCATACAAGAACCATTTATTCAAATACACAAGCATAAAGTAGTTCTACGAACAAATCCTAAATGTTTGCCAAAAGTCGTGTCACCCTTCCACTTGAATCAAACAGTAGAATTACCAGTGTTCTTCCCACAGCCAAATTCTGTAGCTGAAAGAGCACTACATACATTAGACATCAAAAGAGCATTAATGTACTACATTGACAGAACAAAACTAATTCGAAAAAACAAAACAATTATTTATTGCTTTCCAGAAACCTCATACAGGAAATCCAATTTCTAAACAAGGCATTGCCAGATGGATAGTTAAATGCATTCAAACCTGTTATCTTAAAGCAAAAAGAGAACCGCCTATTACACCAAAGGCACACTCAACTAGAAAGAAAGGTGCTACCATGGCCTTTCTAGGAAATATTCCAATGACTGAAATATGTAAGGCAGCTACATGGTCTACGCCTCATACATTTACCGAACACTACTGTGTAGATGTGTTAACGGCACAACAAGCCACAGTAGGTCAAGCAGTACTACGAACATTGTTTCAAACAACTTCAACTCCTACAGGCTGAACCACCGCTTTTGGGGAGATAACTGCTTACTAGTCTATGCACAGCATGTGTATCTGCAGCTGCACATGCCATCGAACGGAAAATGTCACTTACCCAGTGTACATCTGTTCATGGCATTAGTCGCTGCAGATTCACATGCGCCCACCCACCTCCCCGGGAGCCTGTAGCCGTTTAGAAGTTGATATTGAACATTTGTAAATTTGTTAATATATTACTTTAAACTACATTATGTACATACTTATTCACTCCATTGCATGGGCACTATTACTAGCATACTCAACTCCTACCTCACCCTCTGCGGGGAAAACAATCTAAGATGGAGTCGACGCCCATGCGCAATGGAGCCGAAATGGGAGGAGTCCCTCGATCTCGTGACTCGAAAAAGACTTCTTCGAAGAAAAACAACTTGTAACACTCCGAGCCCAACACCAGATGGCGGGATGTGCACAGCATGTGAATCTGCAGCGACTAATGCCACGAACAGATGTACACTGGGTAAGTGACATTTTCCGTGTGTGTGTGTGTGTGTGTGTGTGTGTGTACATACATACATACACAGCCAAGCTAAGCTAGATAATTAAGAATAAAAATGCATCACCATGGGGGTTGAATTCTTCATCCTTGCTAACATCAAGCTGAGGAACCCTGGACGGCTGAGGCAGTAGGTCTTCCTAACTTGGGAAATTTTGATCCTGAACATGCGTCCATGTTCAGGCGAGCTCCTTCTACCTCAGTGGCAAGTTTCCCTACCTTATATACCTTAAACAAACTCAAGAGGAAGATTCTGCCAATCTCCCCCTTTCTTTGTTGTGAAATTCAAGTGCTGGTTGTATCCGGTCTGCGTTGAAATCACGCAAAGGAACGGGCCCTGCCCCACTATACATTCCAGAGACAGAGGAGCAGTACTTTTCCTTGACGAAAACATTGAAAACATTCCCAGGCTGAGACTCCCTTATCCCATCTACCTTCAACATCCCCCATGTTATGCTCCTGCACAATGTAACTTGGTGCTGGTGAGAAAAAGAACAAGCACGTTCTATGTGGAAAATAAGCTTGGTGTGGAAAAACCCTTTGCCACCGATATGACTGAATCTGAAGCTAAGCACAAACATGGAGTCAGTGATGAAATACAGATAGATAGCATTACACAGCAGATGTGACAATATGAAAACAAAAATTTAAAGGGCGTGTTGTTGCTCCTTCATTTATAAATTCCAGGAATATTATTAAGGGGTGCTTCAGCACTCCCCACTCCTAGTTCCAGCACCTGTGGCATGAGCGTGAAATTGAGGAAGAGTATTGTTTGTTATGCTATTAGTAAGAAAACAGTGACCAAAACAAACAAGCTCATAGCCAGAGCATTGTTCCTCACAGGCATGCAAAATTGATAGTGGCAGAGACTAGGAGAAACGTTGCAGCAGAAAGATAGGAGGCAGGAAACCTTTTGATAGAGTTACTGCAGTGAACTAGCATACAAGAGAGACAATGAAAAACATGTACTGTCAGGGAGTGCCTCATTAAAAAAGAACAAAAAGCACCCAGAGAGCGAGCACTTGGGGAAAGTATGCAAGGAGACAGAGAGGTAGTTGACGGGCTATGCTCCATGGGAGTGACAGAGGCATGCTTGTTTAGCCTGAAACTTAAAAAGCCAGCAAATAGAAATCAAGAAAATGTGTGTTACAAAAACACAAAGCCACTGGTAAGCAGTGGGTTGAATGCATTCCTAGGGAAGCTTTCAGCATGCCCCCAATATATGTCTTGCAACCAGATAGCTTTGCTATCTAGTTGGCTTAAACCTATAACGAATGCTACATTTGTTAAGGATGATTGTCTTCTTTTGGTTTTGTACTTTTACAAGTGCCATTGAGTAATGTTTAGGACTGTCCTTCTCACTGATAGCATGCTCCTATATTTAAAAAGGAGTGTACACTTCAGTGGCTGGTTCTTTAGGGTGGTGCTGTTTCCCTTTCTACAGTTATTTGGTTTGGTTGTTTATGCTGACCAATGTCCGTATTTTCTTCAGATTTGGGGAAGGGCAGCTTTATGTTCTTTGTATGGGCAAAATGAGATGGTAATTGAAATTACCGCTAATCATCCTAGCAACTGTTGTTCTTGTTGAGTTCAATCCCACCCCTTTAAGATGACCCATGGGTCCTCACCTGTTACTCCTAATTCATAATAATCAGAGAGAAGGGACTGAGAAGAAAAAGGGTGCAACTGTCTTTGTTGTAGTCTACATGTAACAGAGATTGAAAAGTTCAAATTTGAGCCTTTAGTGGCGACATCCAAAAATTCCTGACTAGGGAAAACTAACATGATTCCACAGTGACCATATAATTAATTTTGTGTTCAACATTTATTTTTGTTGCCCTTGATCTCTAGGGACCATGTCATTGCTTACTGATGCACTGAGACAATGTAGAATTCCTTGCCACTCACTGGTATACCTATTTTGGTCCTACCTGTAAACTGAAAGCCAGGGCACACACTTTTTCCAGTGCTGATATCCAGTTTGGTTTAGAATTTCCAAAACATCTGTATGGCTAGATCTTTATGGGATGGTGTAATGGTCTCTACATGCCTTAAACGCACATACGAACCTTGTAATTTTCATTTGTAGGACCTGCCTTAGATCTCACTATCCTAGGATATAAGTAAACATGATCTATATAGTCACAGCTGTGTGTACAATGAAAGAGAAATTTAAAACAAACACAATTTTAGTAATACAAAAATCAAATGAAACCTTAGTTAACCAATAAACATAAAAGAATTTCTGATAGAGACTTCTAGCTGCAGTATCTCTGCAAGTCAGTAGGTGGCGTTGTTCAGCTCAGCACCATTTTCATCCTCCCAGGAAGTGACATGCTCAGTGTCTTTATAGGTGCCTCCCTGACACGCTGACAACAGTTCTTTTCTTTCTGTGCCATCAGTGCAGATCCATCGAAAGCTACCTCTGTCTACTTTTTGGTCAGCCTTTTTTTTGTAAACCTTTTGAGGACCTATTTTGAGACGTTGTAGTGAATTCTAGTTTGTTTTAAATAAATACAGGAGTTAGCTTAGCCTGTGGCTTGCAGGCTTGTTCCCCCATCACCCAGTGACTTTTACCGTACTTAGCTTGCTCTGTTAGCGCATTTATTTAATTAAATCTTTTAAGATTGTTTTGAGTTAGGCCCATGTTTTAGTTTGTGTTATCAGTATACCGCACTAAGGCGTCAAGATCAAGCGACAAAGACAAACAAACTGTAGGTACTTTCCCTCTTCAGGGAAAACAATCCAGTACTTAATTACACACAGTGGGAACACTGCTCAACACCACCAGTGGGGATCGCAAACACTATTTAGATAAGTTTACTTATTTCACTGGGCATGACAGAAAAAATTAAGTGTCACATTATTTTAAGTTACTGTCTTCAAAAATTAGGAAACTTTTGCTGACACAAAGCCGATTTATTCAGACTCCTTTGTTTCTCGTCTCTCAGTTGAAGGTTACGAATACTGGAAGAACACTATTGATTTAAAGAGTGTATGGGGAACACAAGATTGGCAAATACAGGATAGGGAAGCTTTATTTAGAGCATTCCTGGTTCCTGTGCAAATGGTCTTTCTAAATTACACCATTCAACAGACGTCCTGTCCGGGGTTAGCAAAAAGAAAAGAAATGAACACACCCAGTATCCCCACACCAATGATGTTTAAGGATTGGCAATTCTACCTGAATGTCACAGAGGAAGAGTTAGATGGAAAGGTTGTGGCTGGTACTTACAATTCTTCACTTTCCAGTCCTGGCAGGTTGTTAATTTGGCCAATAGACACCAATGGATGTCAGGCACATTTTTGTAATTCCTCAGGCGGTTTCAAGATAAGCTGGCCAGACCCTCGCTTTATCTCGGGTCAACACACGGGTATAGTTACCACATACAGTGTGGGTAAACTGTGCCAACAATGGGTACAGTCTATCACGTTAGACGCAGTTAAAGAACATCTTAACACTCTTTCTGAAGATGCAGACTTGCAAGACATTTGCTAGGTCCTAGAAAGCCAGTGTCTAAAAGATTCATACATGCTATGTATAAAGAGATCTGGAAGCTTTCTCAGATCGAAGCTTGCTGCACGCTTAAGGCAAATAGATAAGGAAAACTTAGAAAAGGCTTTAGCTGTTGTCGATAACGGCATGCACACTTTGTCCAACAGACTTTATTCACTGACAAACATAGTGTCATCTGCAATAGATATTATTCAGACCGACATGTCCCATTTATATCATGGACAAAGTCAGCTCTGTTCCATCATGCAGTTAGGTTGGACGTTACAGACATTGAAAAATGGCCAAATTCCATGGAAATACATTAACGATAGTGAATTGTTCACTGCTTTTAATTTGTCCAAGGAACAGCAGACAATGGCTAAAATGAACGCAAGTTTCACCATGCTTCATATAGAGAAGCTAGAAAAGTTACCCTTCACAGTCGCAGAGAGTCCTTCAACAGTATGGCTCATACATGGAATTATTAATCTGCCCATTTCCACTTTGTTTTTCGAAATGTCTGAAACATCTTGCCGTGGGCAGGTACGAGCGACTGGGCGATAGCTATATTAAAGAAGAGTGGGAGTTGCCCTTTGCGAAACAGAGGTCTTTCTTAGCGGATGCGAATGTGGGACGACTGTTAGTCATTCAACGATTTGCAAGTAGATGCCCCTTCATGGCCTTTGCAATGCGGGGGTCGCAAACTTGGCCTGTTTTTTGAAGGGTACTCCCTTCCATTTGATTCGACTGGCATTTCATGTACTTTCGAATGGAAGTTATGTGGTGCTGAGCGACCAAAGCTGTTGCAGAATGCGACCAGGAATTGCCTATGCAATTTCAGTCTCTAAGGTTGTTACGTGTTGTGGAGATGTTTTATTCTCCCCCTACACAAGAGATAAAAGCATCAGACATGTAGGGTCACAGTGATACTATTAATGTAAATTATGACAAGCTGAGCAGAGTAAAGGCGCTACTGTTTCAAAAACAGGTCGCATTGACATCAGTAAAAGAGACGTATGCTCTGCAGATAGTGAGATCATCAGCCGAGATACATCCCTATGAAATACCAACTTCCCCAAGCACTTTGGAGAGTTGGTTTCCAGAATTTTCAACGCCTTGAGCACTGCTTGGATTGTCCATTTCTTTAAGGCTGTTGGGTCTGGATTTGTGTCCATCTTCCAGACTGTCTTCGGAGACATCCCATTGGCCATCCATTCACTCTTTTCAAGTGTGTTTGGTGGCTTTCCTATAATTTTGACATTGATTGGCGGAATACTGCTGCTATTTCTTCTGATTTGCAGTGGTTGTGTCTTTTCAGCTACGCAAAGCAATGGAGCCATTGCCACCAGCGCAACTGTACCGTGATCGCATAGTTCAGATCCTCAATGCTTCCTTGCCAGTGGAATTGGAGCGTGATTAGTCATTGTCATTCCTACCACTCCTATGGTGCGTGCAACTAGTGTTTCGATGCGTGGTGCCTCTTCGAACACTTGCCTTCAGTGTGTTTTGCTGTTACGCCAGTGCCTCCTGTGGACCAAGAACTGCTGATGTTCCTAATGTGGTTTCATTCACGGTCGTGCCCCTTGAGACTAACTAAGACTGATTCGCGAGGCATCTTATGAGCATGCCTTGCTCACCGAGTTGGCACGTTACACTATGGAGGATGGCACTACTGTAGGTGGACCTGCACAAGAGACTACTGCGCACTACTGCTCAGAGGACACAGCTGTCCATCCTGTGATCGATCGATCTTACATCAGACTTGTGGCCTCTTTCTTGAGGTCCTTTCCATTCAATTACTCTGAAGATGCTCTTCAAGATCATGACTATTGTAGATAATTTGATGATTGGCTTATTATACCAAATTCATTATTGCACTTATTTGACCGGTGGTGCTTGTCATGGTCGACATTATATCTCTTGGTATGTTTTTAGCTATTGATTTGAACACATTTTAAATAGGATTTTTGTAGCTAGTTTTTATTCTTTTAACTTTTAGTCCAGAGCATTTTAGCATTTGGATTCATTCACCTTCGATGGTGTCAGGACATGGCGTCATACTTGTTATGGCAATGGGGATGGTGTAATGAATCCTAGTTTGTTTTAAATGGGATACAGGAGTTAGCTTAGCCTGTGGCTTGCAGACTCGTTCCCCCGTCACCCAGTGACTTTTACCCTACTTATCTTGCTCTGTATTAGCACATTTATTTAATTAAATATTTTAAGATGGCTGCCTTGTTTTGAGTTAGGCCCATGTTTTAGTTTGTGTTATCAGTACCACTGCGCTAAGGCGTCAAGATCAAGCATCAAAGACAAACAAACTGTAGTTGTTCACTTTAGGTATTTTCCCTCTTCATGCTTTCAAGGGGATTGTTTATATTAATTGCCGTCCCAAGCACGCCTTGTTATATATTGTTTGGGAATAACCTACATCAGGGGTCCAAGTATATCTGTATAAATACTCCTCACTTTAACAGATAGTCAGAGGGATTCCAACCAGATGCCATCACTGCTATCGATGCTGCATGTCGCCTTGATGCTGACCCAGTCTTCGTGTTCCTACGGAATCTGAGCTAGAGACCGCATTCCAAGATAACAAGGGTTGGGGGCTCTTCTCATGGACATGGCACTGGCAGATTAGGTTTAAGATACCTAGCTCTCCTTTAGGTTATAGGTTAGGCCTATCATGCTAGGGTATTAGGACATATCACACACTTAATGTAGTTTCATGATATTGCAAAATGGTGGGGGTCTTTGTATTAATGACTCTTGTCTTTACCATTCTGTTTCTTTCACTGTTCATTTTCCTAAATATTGCACCCCATGCAACTTATCGCAGGTTGCAGTTTTGCTAAAATAAAACCTATTGAAACTCTACTGCATCTTCTTCATTGCCTGTGTTTGATTGAAACATATTGTTAACGTGAGAAAGGGGTAATCTCCGTTTAACCTTGACACTCCCTGAGATGTCATACTCTTGAGTCCATGCATAAAGGCTGCCACAAATCACCTTTTACTGTTTTGGGTTTTGGCGAGGTACTGCTTGTGAGCCGGAAGGGTTGGGACGACAGTTGCAGTTTGTTGTACAACTGGCATAGTCGCCTACAGGCATAGGTTCTGTCATCCTTAAACAGCAGTCTTGCCTAAAGCAAGAGTCCAACTATGACAACGTCAAAGTTCCCTTTGAGTTTGCTGCTGTGGTCCAAGTCATTTGCCGACGACCGGGAACAATGTCGCCACTCTAGGCCCCCCTCCCATGCATCAGCTGGTGAGCTGGCCTCTGGGTCTCTTCCTCCATGAATTTGTCGCCCTGCCATGTGAGTTTTATGAAGACATGCACCTCATTTTTGGGCAGGCTGATTTCTCTAGAGCACCTTCAGACCCACTAGGTTCGGTTGGTGTCCCACCTATATTTCAGTCGGCAGGTCTGCCGTTGGTACCAGTTGGACTCACTGCATCTGGACCAGCTCTGTTCACTGGAGCGTGACCTTCCCTTGAGCTAGTTCCAGTGACATTGTTCCAGCACTACTGTGTGGCGCGGACCCCATCATCATACCAGACTCTGAGACGGAGCTGGCTCGGCATCGAGCAGAACTCAGCCTTCCTACTCAGAGCCATCTTTTTTTCACCAGGTCCTGTGAGGAGTATGATTGAGGAGGATCTTTATGGATACCAGAACCACTTAGAAGAGCCTGAGTATGATATGAGTAACTGGTGGATGCTGGTGCTCTGGACGCCTCATTGGACACTGGCGTAGTCTTTCCTCCTAGTGTGGCTACGGAGGAAAGGGCTTTCTTTGTCATGGTAAGGATTAGAGCTTCTGAGCTCATGGACCTTACATTGCTTTCAGTGGCGGTCAAGACAAACATTTTGACAGAGGCGCTTCAGCTGGTAGTCGCCTTCCCAGAACCTCTCCTTCCTTTTAATGAAGTCCTCACAGATGTCCTGCTCGGGGCATGGGCCAAACGCTGCACTGGGTTCATGTGCACAGCACAGTTGCCCACTGCCATTGTCGAGCTCCAGGGGACCCAGATTTCTCAACCCAGCACCCCACCCTGAAGAGTCTGGTTATCCAGGCCTCCACCTCTAAAGTTAATCCTAGTGCGTTCCCTACCACAAGATTAGATAAGGAATACAAAAGGCTGGATACCTCTGGCAAGAAGATGTTCTCTTCCTACAGCCTTGCACTGCTGTCTGTCACCACCACATGCCTCTTGGGCTGATATCCCAACACAGTTTGGGATTCGGTTGTGCTAGTATTCCCCATGGTTTTAGATGAGGCCTAAATGATACTGACCCAGGCTTATGCTGATGGCAGGGAGGCAGCAAAGTTAACCATTCGCTGTGGACTGGATATGACTGACTCACTTTTCAGATCAATTGTGTCGTCAGTGGCACTCAGATGCCACATCTCGCTAAGATTTACTAGCTTTCCAGGGGATGTCCAGGCATCGCTTATGGACATGTCTTTCAGTGGCCATCATCTCTTTGGCTCTGAGGCAGATTCTCAACTGGAGTGCTTTAAGGATAGCCGGTCCTCTGCCTGATTGCTGAGTTTCTCCATGGCTCCACATCAGACCCATTCTGCCTTTCACCCTTTCCGTGGCTACGGTAGGAGCTACCAACCGCATCCATTCTTGCCCTTCCACCAAGGCCCACAGGCTCTGCAATCTTTTTGTGGCCACAGATGCATTTCTCAAAATCCTATTAGTACACATAGCCAGCAGTCGACCCAGTCTGCCTCTCCCCAGCGACCAAAGCCCTTTAGGTTGCCGTCTTCCCATCAACTGATTGGCGGCAGGATCCGAATTCACCATCCCCGTCGAGGGTCCATAACATCGGACAAGTGTTTACTTCAAAATATTCGGCTGGGTTACTCCTTTTGTTTCTTAGAATTCCCACTGCCCAAGCCACCATCCCAAACCGTCTGATGGAGAAACACCTCTCCCTGCTCCATCAGAAAGTGCAGGCTGTTTTGACCAACTGAGCCATCAAGGGGGTGCCAGGCTCAAAAGCAAATTGTGGTTACTATTCCCACTACCTTCTGGTATCCACTTAGACTTAGGCCTCCTCCCTATTTTAAACCTTTCCCCTCTCAACTTCTTCCTGAAGGAGAAACGCATGATGCACATGTTGGCTAAGTTTGTTATCTGCCCAGGATCCTTGAGACTGGATGGTAGTGCTGAGCTTGCAAGACGTCTACTTCCACATCCCTGTCCTACCTGCAGTTAATGGGGGGGGGGGGGGGGGGGCACAAGCATTTTCAGTTAGCCTCACCAGGGCCCCCTGGATGTTCACGAAGGTGATGGCGGTGTTTGCATCACGTCTGTGGAGGTCAAGGTTTTCAGTCTTCCCTTACCTCGATGACTGGCTGATGAAGGCTGACTTGCTCCAGGCAGTCATCTCCCTCCTACAGATGATAGCAGACCTGCATTCACTAGGGTTCTCTACCAACATCCCGAAGTCACACCTCACTTCCTCTTAAACACTCTTTCATCTGGACACAGTGCAGACTTTGCTTTGGGCACATTTTAGTATCTTTTGGCCATATTGGTGTTCTTGTGGTTGTTGTATTTCCATTCTTCATTCATGAAAGGCCACGTAGAGTCCCATCACGCCCTCCTCCACTGGGAGCACCCCTGACCTGTCATAGCAAGACCCTTGCATTACAAGGACAGAGACTTCATCTTAAGTGAGGAAAAAAGGAGACTATACAGTGGACAGTATTCCCGGACTTCTTGTGGCAAGTGCGAAAACAGAGGTCTACTTTCTGAGAGGCCTAGGCAAAACAGAGGCAAACTGGGATCCCATATGGCATGATATTTCCAGCCCGCCTCCGAGTGATGACGGTGGAGGGGACCCAGTTTTTCCACACTTCAGAGGTAATATGGAAATAGATTAACACCCATTCTTCAGATGGAACAGGTTCACACCTACAAAGATCATCTCAACTCAAACCACATGAAAACAGACTGCCCCTTCCAAGGCGGAAACCCTGGAAGAAAGTCAGAAGGTGGGCTCATTGAGTGGCGGCGCCCAGAGCCCAGCCCCACCAATTGATGAATAAGAAGGCAACAAATCGGAGTCTGATCAAGACTCCTACACTACGCACACGTCGGAGGGTGCCATGCCAGTAGTGGCACCTGGGATGTCGGATAGCATTATCTGATCCCTGCCCCCCTGGATAGCGGACACTTATAAGACCCCACCACCTGAACACCAACTTTTGGCCCTCGAAGGAGCCCACTTGAAGAACCCTAAGAAGCGGACCAACAGTGACTACCAGACCATAAGATTGGGCGGGGAGGATTATTGTACTGATATCTAACTATCTGAACGAGTGTCCCACTACCACTGTAGCAAGACTAGTTGAGAAATACTTCTTTGAATGAGGGGTATTAGATTCCTTCTCCTGGGAAAGAGGAGTTGGATATTTTATAGTGAGTTTGTTTATATTGGGGAGCCTGAGTAGCACACTTCCGGGACAAGTTACTTAAAAATGATACAGTTTGTTGGGCACATGAGGAAGATCAATGGGGCAAGAGGGAATGGGGGAGAGGAGGGAAGACTGCAGAAAAGACATGGCTGAACATGAAATTTACAAGTTTACATTCTGTAACATTTGGGAAATGCACACAATGGCAAAAAGATATAAGGTGTTTTCCTACTTACAAAGGAGAGGAGTACACATACCAATGCTCCAGGAACCCATCTAACGGCAGCAGAGGGGAGGGCTCTACAGAGACAGTGGAGAGGGCATGCATATTTCACAACCTACTCAGCTTATGCCAGAGGAACTTTAGTTTGGATAAGGGCAGGGGTTCCCTTTCAGCACACTGAAAGTATTATTGACCCAGATACATTGCTGTTCAGGAAAAGCTGGAGCAACGTGATTATAATGAATGTTTATGCACCTAATGCAGAGCAAGGGCCCTTTTTGAAAGACTTGGAGTGTTTGGCCCTACATCTCTTGCAGTCTGTGGTGGTGGGGGGGGGGGAAGACTTCAATTTGTGTAGCTCAGCCACATATAGACCGTTCTCACCCTCCACTGCAAGATTCTCCAATAACTAGGGTAGCACGACAGTTCACATCCTGGCTGGCACAGTGGGGGTTGATCGATGCCTGGCATCAGCTATAACCGCATATGCGTGACTATTCATATTTTTCCCACTTACATGAGTTACATGTATGTCTAGAGACCTTCCTCTGCACCCCAGGTATGTTTGCTCTTGTACATCATGTGGAATACCTAGCCCGCACCATTTTGAATCAGAAACCTATACTATTACACAATAAATGGGGCCACATTAACGCCTGCATCCCCACATGGAAGCTCAAACCTGAATCCCTGGAGGATTCACAATACCAAGCAGGGGTGAGGCAACATATCGACAAGTTTTTCACTGACACAGCTAGCAACCCTTTAATAGAATGGGAGGCTTTCAAGGTAGTGTTGCGGGGAGATGTATAGCGAAGTCGGTGGGGGTGTGGCGAACAGTGTTGAAGGAAGCCCTAGAGGTGGAAGATAAGTTGAGGGAAGAAGATAAAAATAATCTGGGACACCCAGAACTGCAACACAAACTATTGGAATTGAAAGAGACTGTAGCAAATCATGTAGAACGGCCACACTGCTTTGATTACAAGACATACATACCCTGTGCCCATGCAAAGAGAGATAAAACAGGGACACTACTCGCATGGTTAGCGTCACCAACTAAAAGGGGCTCAATTATAGTGGCGACACAGACAGTGGAGGGGGGCAGGCTATATAAACAGGAAGATATTAGCGTCCACTTTATGCAGTATTATGAGAGATTATATAAAAATACTACCCGCTTTGATGCAGAGGCAACCCAGACGTTCTGAAACCGTTTACCAATTTCAAACCAAACGCGGTAAGACACAGACACTGGGAGGTGACCTCGCACTTCAGGAAGTTAGGGGTGCTATCAAAGACCTAGCCAGGGATAAGACCCCAGGAACCAATGGGTTTCCTTTAGACTTCTATGCAACAAATACTGCTCTCATAGTTCTGAAACTGGTTGCCCTATACAAAGCCGGAAGGGAAGAGGGAATGCTCCCAACTTCGACCAGGGAAGCACTAGTTATGCCTTTATTAAAACCTTTCAAACCACAATCTGACTTTGTAGCATATAGACCCTTATTCATGCTGTATTTGGATTACAAGATCCTTAGTAAAAAAAATTGTCAATGGGGATCCTTCCATATATGTCAAAATTGATCCACCCTGACCAGGCGGGATTTATCCCAGGCCGTAACACAGCTACCAATGTTTGCAGTTTACTGGCTGTTATGAATGACCCCTGCTATGATAAAGGCATGGCAGAGGTACTGGCAGAAGACATTGAGAAGGCTTTCGATAGCCTGGAATGGAGCTTCCTGTATAATGAAATGTTAGGATGGGACATGGCGCAGACTATCTTGCATGGATACAATTGTTCTACCCTGATCCGATGGCCAGAGTCCGTACTGGTTGTGTGATCTCGGCAAGCTACACAGTGGAGAGAGGCACCAGACAGGGTTGTCCCCGCTAATATTCGCTCAGGCCATGGAACCATCAGCTAGTATGGGACGTGGGGGTGTGGCATATGAAGGAATACAAATAGGGGACACACACCATTGCATAGCTCTGTATGCAGACGATTTGATTACGTTCCTGGGAAACATGCAAAACAACCTAATAGGGGCCAACCATATGTTGTTTAAGTTTGGAGCACTCTCGGTCCTAAGGGTGAACTGGCAAAAATCCTGTCTCTTACCCATGACAGCAAACTGCGAGTCACCGTCTGACTTGGGCACATTGATCTGGGAACCACGAGTTCTAAAATATACAACAATATGCTGGATATACTCAACGGGGCAGCAATTTGCTCCATATGCACAGTTATGGCCTTCAGGTAGGCGCTGCCGCTCTCCTTGGCTGGTACGGTGGCTCTCCATAAAATGATAGTCTTACAACGTTTACTTTACTATTTCACAGTCCTCCCCGTGAGGGTACCTATACCTGTATTCAAGGAATTAGATACACTGTTAACAGCATTTCTCTGGGGAACAGGCTGAAGAAGGGTGTCTCTGACTACATTACAGAGACAATCGATAGACAGCGGACTGGCAGTAGCTGACTTTGAGACTTATTATCCTGCAACACAACTACAGTGGTTCACCCTGTGGCTGGTGGGTAGACAGACCTCAGGGGAGTCAGAGAGGCCCTTAACGCCATCATTAACGAGACTGACAGACGTTTTGCTGAGAGTACAAAGATAACACGGAGGGGACTCGACCGAATTAAGGGTAGTTATACAGTGCTGGAAAAGATACCTGAGTAGAACCAAAACGAAAATTCCATACTCCCTGCGGTCGTTGCCTTATGGATGTAAGTGGGAAGCTCTAGACACCTGGGCTGAGGCAAGGAAGGTGATGATAGCCAGTCTATTTAGGGAAGGAACACTGCTCCCATTTGAGGGTTTCAGGCTTGAATTCGACTTGCTTAGAGGGCATTTTCTATTGTATGGAGCAATCACCAGAGCTATCGGACAACACTGGGGAGCCGGCCTAGGCGAACCCAAGCCACAGATTGCCATTCAATGTATGTCAACCTTGTAGGGAACACTTAAGGCAGATACAAACCTCTATAGCAGAATACGTGCAGACATGACCCATCCCTAGGACTCTTTAAAACTTAAATGGGAGGAGGATTTGAACACCCAGATACCAGCCAGAGCTTGGGAATCTATCGTGGTAAGGATCCCAAAAGTCTCAAGAAATGCAAGATTTAAATTAATGAACTCTTTGATACTACATAGAACTTACCTGACCCTGGGAAAATTAATAGACACTTCCATGCAGCGGAGCCTGCCATTCCACGGTGCAGAATGGTGGGGGTGGAACTGAAACATATGATGTGGGACTGCCCTTATTCGAGGACCTGCAGGGAGGAGGTAATACATATGATAGCAGAAATCATAGATAGGAAGTCCCATGCACAATGGGCCACTGCGTGCTGGGATGGTTCCCTCACACACCCACGATGAAAGTGACCAGTGGATTCCAGGATCTGGCCTACATCCTCCCCAAGCAAGAAACCATCATGAATTAGAAAAACCCAAGGGGTCCAAGTATAAACAGCTTAGGGAATTAGAAAAATGGGCAACATATACAGGAGCCAAACAAGGATTAATACCTTTAGGCATAGCACAAGCATGGGGGAGACCCTGGTGGATAGTATGAAAGACTTAACAACTAGATCACCTGCTTCATCCCCAGACAGATCCTAACATAGATACGGCCCGAACCGGGAGGAAGCTCACACACTAGATACTCCCCATCTGGGGTTCCCAGAGGGACTTCCCCTTCCTCCAACACCCCCACGCATAAGCTGTCATAATAAGAGCATACCCAACACACCTAACCAGTGGCAAATGATTTAGAGAACAAGAAACGCCTATCACAATACGTTTTAAAGAATGGGCAGTGACTCAGGAGGGGAGGAGAAGTGAGGAGGGTGAGACGGTTGATTATCCACTGTCACTGGAAATCGAATTGCAATGTTTCAGTGTTGACAGTTGTCCTAAATGCATTGTTAAAGAGACAAATTGTGATGCTCAGATTTTGGTAAGAATGTATAACATATGCTAATAAAAAATATATTTTAAAAAAATTACGCTCCATTGGGAGTTGAACCTAGTGTTGTTCTTCTTAATGCACACACCCTTAAGGCCTATGTACAATTGCCCTTTATGCTTTTTTATTTGAAAAGTGCTTTTCTAGTGGCCATTATATTAGGCATGAGGGCTAGTGAACTTCAGGTACTCTGTGCACCCTCCTTACATGACTTTTTCTCAGCAAACTGGTTTTGAGAACACATGCCTCTTTCCTACCAAAAGTGTTGACATAATTTCACGTTGGCCAGACGATCACACTGCCAACCTTCTTTGCTCCACATCACCCTTCCAAAGAGGAGGAGAGATTCCACTGCCTGGACCCCAAAAAAGCTTTATTATTCTACATCGATGGTACCAAAGAGTTCCGGTTGGAAGATCAACTCTTCCTTGCATTTGTGAGGGCAAAGAAAGGAAAGGCCGTGCATAAACAGACCATCTTAAGATTAATTGTGCTCTGCATTAAAATCTGCTTGGAACAGGCAAAGACACAACCCTCTAAGGGGTTTCTTGCTCATTCCACTAGTGCCAAGACTGCAATCACTGTCTTAACTCGTGGAGTACCTGTCCTGGACATCTGTCAAGCTGCATCTCTTGTGTCTTTGCACACATTTACAATGTTCTAATGCCTGAACATTCAAGTCTGTTGTGATAGGATCTTGCCCGTTCACCATCCAACATTTCTTGGTCTAAATCTGTTTGCACGATCACCTCCGGGGAGGTATTGCTTCAGTATTTCTTCTAAGGGAAGGAATCTTTGGCTGGAAGTGTCTATCAGATGAACAAGTTTATAAGCAGGTAATAATGACTCTCAGAATTAATCAGACAGGGCAGGTATTGAAAGAAGTGCTGGAGGCAGTCCGCGAGTTGGAAGAGCAGGGAGAGTGGAATAAACCAGAGTGAGCCTCAAGGACTGAGGATCGCACAGATATTAACAGAGTATCTAGGAGAGACATGTTTATGGCATTTCTGAAGGATGGTGTCAACATGGAGCAGATTGATGGGATCGATACTAAAAGTATGTGGGAGATGTACAACAAGAGAAGTCTGGACAGAAAGGAAGGCAACAGGAAAGTTAACAAACAAGATAATAAACAAGTGAATCAGGGCCAGCCACAGACACAGGAGGAGGGAAAAGACAGGGAGAAAAATCTTTCTTCATGAGGAAAAGTGGAGGAAGATTTGGACAGCAAGTGGTTAACTGCTGAGAACAGGGAAGGAGGGGAATATACTCACAGAGATGAAAACATATATCCAGACCTGACTTGGGCAAAAGTTGACATGTTTAAATCAGATTAGGAAGCAGGCCAAGCTCGGATAAAGGGATGGGGTCGTAAAGATAACAGACCCCATTTGATTTAGAAATACAATGGAAGCACAAAAATGTTCAAAGGGTCCGAGCATTAGTCGACACCCGAGTGGAGGCCTCTTTAATTTATGGAAATCCAAAAAAGTTTACTGGTCAACACTACACCATCACAGGGTTGGGTGGAAAACACACCCCTGCCGTGCAGGCTACTGTTCAGATGAAACTAGGAAGAGCACCAAAAAGATAATATACTGTTCTGATTGTGCCCCTCCTAGAATATATACTGGGAATTGACATTCTTAAGGGGATGACTTTGTACTAGGATGATAGTTATCAGCAATTTGGATCAGTGAGATACATTTCAGTGGCAGAAATGCAGGTGGATCATCTGAAGATACCCCCAGTGAAGGTGCTTCCGGTTCGGTAGTGACATAGAGTTTGTTGTTCCCACGGGATCTCTTGAGGAGACACCGTTGTTGCCTCTAGGCGCAGTTGAGCACATTTTCCAATTTTGTGAGAATCACAGGTCATTTGATAACATACATCTCCTGTGGAAGTATTGTAAGTTATCACTTAGGTCAAGTTGTCCCACTTTTCATCCGTTACTTGACAAATTCTACAGTACTCGTAAGGACTATAATGGAATAAAACATTGATTTCTTGAATGTCTCCATCTTTGTTAGTGGCATTAAAAATTTGAAGTAAAACTTTTGCAGGAGTAGGAATGACCACCAGACAGGTGGATATGACATCCACCAAACTTTGCATGAGGGCCATGCAGAAATCCGACCTGTTGAGTACGACTCGTGCCAGATGTGCCCAAACATTTTTGGTCAAGTGCAGTAAAGATGTCGATCGGTGTGGCCGATCAATCATTTCGGGCCTCGGGCTTTCGGTCCCTTCCGACCTCATAGGCAAACACCCGAAGGGAGACCATGTAGCACAGCTAGCACACACCTCGTAGTCTGTATTGTGTTACCCGCACGCAAAACAAAAGATCATAGAATATGTCCCTCCCTGCACCAAGCAGGAGACACAACAATTAATTTGATTGTTTCATTTTCGGAGACCGTATATCCCTCTCTTGAGTCAGATTTTGGCCCCTTTGTACAAAGTGACAAGAAAGAAACATGAGTTCTGAATGGGGTGAACAGCAGCAGTGTGCATTTGACTTGGCAAAGGAGACAATTCAAGGGGCTTTAGATTTAAGGCCAGCACTGGAAGGAGACATTGAGTTGCATTTAACCGCTTAGGGTCAATATGCAGATTAAAGCATGTGGGAGAACGAGAGTGCACCTGGGTTTCTGGACTAAAAAGCTACCTTATGCGATATATGATGTGGAGAGCGATATACTCCCCTTGAGAAACAGTTGCTTGCTTGTTATTGGGCTCTAGTTGATACTGAGCAAACAACTCTAGGTCATAATGTGATTCTGAGACCTGAGATTCAAATAATGCAGTGGGTGATTAGTTCACCTAAAACTCTCCTCATAGGACAAGCACAAGAAGCTAGTATACACTGAAAATGGCCCGTACAGGTAAGGGCCCGAGTGGGACCAGCAGGGACAGCATCGCTATATGAATAGGTGTCACCAGCCTGTGTGCAGAATGATGCGAGGGTGCAGGAGGTACCACAGATAAGAGTCACCATGTGAGATGGGGTGAGCCATTTGAATCCTTTTCCCCTGAGGACATAAAGCATGAAATGTTTACCAATGGTTCAGCCAAGTATGTGGGGCCAAAAACATTGGAAAGCAGTGTCATATAACCCAATGTCAGAGTCACCAGATCCTCGGTGTCTGATTAGATTTGTCACAGAGTCTAAGAGAGTCCAAGTGGGGAAAAGGGGATTAGGAAGGGAACAGCTGGGAAGGAGACCTGTAGGAAGCAAAAGGTTAAAACACACAACATCAAAATTACATCTCATGAAATCAGTACTATGCTACAACTCTACGCTTTGTCATTCTGAAAACATGAACAACCCTAGAATAGTTCTAAAACTGACTAGGCTTTAGATGACCAAATACCTGAGGAGGAAACAAGAATAGTTAAGTAGAACTTTCAGATTCAAGTACTTTCTTTAGCATAAGAATCAGGAAACACTCGGAGTAATTTCTAAACCATCATATGAATCTCCATTTGAGAATGCATATCAGGAACACACAGCATTACATCTAGAACTCTGGTCTTCTTGTGTTTTTCTCAAAACATTAAAAAGTGAATTGCGCACATTGCAGGGTTTTATATATGTATTAAACACCATAAAGGATTGTACTCCGTGAAATCACAAACCTAGATTCAAGGAAATAATCACGCAACTTGTTAACTCGAAATGCTACCAAGGAAATGCCTTAGAATGGTAGCGCACAGTGATTTACATTATTTATACACGATGAAAGAATTGCGTGTCTTGCCGATCAGAGTGCAACCATGGAACTGCCAAAAAATGGTAGCGCACTATGAATAACGTGAATTTAACATGAGGAAGGAATCGCGCATCTTGCCGATTCAAACGCCACCATGAAATTGCCAAGAAATGGTAGCGCGGAATGAATATCATAAATTAACCACAAGGTAAGGAATCGCGCGTCTTGCCGATTCGAATGCCACCATGAAAAATGCCTCGGAAATGGTAACGTACAATGAATATCAAGAATTGCACACAAGGAAAGAATCGCGCATGTTGCAGATTCGAATGTCAGCGTGAAACTGTCAAAAAATGGTAGTGCACTATGAATAACATGAATTGAAACTCGAGGAAGGAATCGCGCATCTTGCCGATTCGAATGCCACCATGAAAATGCCTAAGAAATGGTAGCGTACAATGAATGACATGAAATCACGCTCACGGAAAGAATCGCACGTCTTGCCGATTCAAATGCCACCATGAAAATGCCTCGTAAATGGTAGCGTACAATGAATATCAAGAATTTCACTCAAGGAAAGAATCACGCATGTTGCCGATTCGAATATCACTATGAAACTGCCAAGAAAATGGTAGCGTACAGTGAATATCAAGAATTACACACAAAGAAAGAATCGCTCGTGTTGCCGATTCGAATGCCACCATGAAACTGCCAAGGAATGGTAGCGCACAATGAATAACACAAATTAATCACAAGGAAAGAATCGCGCGTCTTGCTGATTCGAATGCGTGCATACAAATGCTAAGAAAAGTCTAAATGCACAATTACACACACAAGAGCAAAATGTTAATATCGTAAAGAATTAGGCCCAGGAATTCGAGCGTCTTCGATCACGGGGTCGGGGGCCCAGCCCAATTTCCGCCTTACCGCCCTGACTAAGGATCACCACTGTAGTATGAAGCACAGAGGCCTGGAAGGTCAAGGTAGGCCACCGGAACAGGAGCTCAGGAAGTTGCTGGTGCTCTGCACTGGGACCTCTGAATAGTGAGCACGTGGAGCTGGGCTGACTCCCTTTTATAGAGTCTTGGCCCAGCCCACAACCACACCCAGGCATGCTGCAGGGAAAGCTTCTAGAAGGCCACACCCAGACTCACTCTGAAAGCCTGCAGCAATACATTGTAAATGAACAGTATTTATAAGCACCTTAAGAATGAATCTCCTGGATTGAATTCTGCAATGCAAAAAGTTAAACAATAAAATATCATCACAATGCATAAATTACATTAACTTGAGAGTGTTGGGTTTTTGCATTCTAGACGTCCGTAGAGCGTGCACTGTCCTGATGTTGACACCCAGTCACCAAGAAGTTGTTGTCCACTACAGGAGAAGTTGAGTAGTCAATATGCAGAACTGTATGCTGTGTATCAGGCACTGAAACAAGAGCTACCTGTGACTTGTCATATTTATGCTGATTCTTGGTCTACCGCCAATGGGTTACCCACCTGGCTTTCCACATAGCATGCACATAACTGGTAAATACATTCAACTGAGGTGTTGGGCCAGAGGGTTGTGGCAAGAAATTTGGGAAATGCTAGAGCAAAATACTGTTACTGTGCATCATGTAGATGCCCACTGATTCACCTTAACAATGGTTCAATTCCCTTGCAGACAGCAAAGCCAAAATCTCAGAGGTAGTAATGGTGACACAGGATTCTGATTTGGTGGGGATGCTAAGTGGGCACACCAAAAATGTGGACATCTGAAAGAGAAAGGCACTTACAAGTGGGCAGAGATTAAAGGGATGCACATTACCCTAGACTTGATAAAAAATATGATGTCCCATTTGTCAACATACACAACAGAGATCTGTCCCGCAAACAGTGAAAGGTCAGTTGGGGAAGAAGAAATTGCTAGGGCAGATATCGCAAATTGATTACATTGGGCCACTACTGATTAGTCACGGGTGTCACTATCCTTGCACAGTAGTGGACACTTATTCTGGTTCCCTGATTGCCGTCCCTTGCAAACGTGCCCCCCAAAACAACACCATAAAGACTCTGGACCTGTTAATGTTATATTATGGAGTCCCACTCTAAGTCCAGAGTGACAACGGGTCACATTTCAGAGGAAAATTGTAACAAGACTATTGTTTACAACACAATATTGAGAGGATTTACCACATTCTATATTATCCACAAGCTGAAGGACTGATTGAGAGAATAAACAGATTGCTGAAAGACCATTTACGAAAACTATCAGATGGAACTTTGAAAAACTGGAGACAGCATTTAAATGAAGCCCTCTAAATTTTGAATAACAGACCACTAACAAATTCTTAGACTCCGCTAATGCGGATGTTAACCCCAGCATTACATATACAACCCCATGTAGCGACCAATGCCATCATGTATTGGGAATAAAACCAGGAGCCTTAGCTCCTTAACCCCTTCCCCGCCACGGACGTAATGGTTACGTCCATGGCAGCGCCCGTGTGGCGCCATGGACGTAACCATTACGTCCTGAATGCTTCCCTCGGGAGAAGCGCTAGCGCTCCTCCCGAGGGACGCCCCCCCACCCCCCCCAGGTCAGGGCTGACCGGGGAATCCCTTCCCCTTCCACCCCCGACCTCCCCCCCCCCCCCCTCTCCCCCTGTGACGTCAGCGCGCGCTGATTTGTCACAGGGGCCTCCCTAGTCGCGCTGGAAGCTCTGCTTCCAGCGCGATTGAAAAAGAAATGCAAAAGCATTTCTTTTTCAATCACTTGGGAGGCCCGGAGGGGCTTCAAAGGGAAGGAAAAGTATTTCCTTCCCTTTGAAGTCCCTCCGAGGGTTTCAAAAGCCGGATTGCTTGCAATCCGGCTTTTGAAACCCCACTAGACACCAGGGATTTTTTTTTTTCTTCATTGAAATTGACAAAAGGGAGCGACCCCTTGGGCAAGGGTCGCTCCCAGGGGGGGCATTTTTTTGAAAAGGCCTTTTCTGCCCCCAGGGGGGGCAGAAACCTCTAGGCACCAGGGACCATTTTTTTTTTTTTTTTTGGTTCATTTTTTTTTATTGAGGTGGGGAGCGACCCCTTAGGCAAGGGTCGCTCCCCTTGGGGGAAAATTATATTTTGGCCATTTCTGCCCCCCTTGGGGGCAGATTGGCCTATTTTGATGAGGCCAATCTGCCCCCAAGGGGGGTAGAAACCACTAGACACCAGGGTTTTTTTTATTTTTATTATTGTTATTGACAAAAGGGAGCGACCCCTTGGGCAAGGGTCGCTCCCAGGGGGGGCATATTTTCGGGAAGGCCTTTTCTGCCCCCCCTGGGGGCAGATCGGCCTACTATTAGGCCGATCTGCCCCCAGGGGGGGCAGAAACCTCTAGGCACCAGGGACCTTTTTTTTTTTTTTTTTTTTTCATTGTTTTTTTTTTTTTTTTTTCATTTTTTTTTTTTTTTTTTTTGGTGGGGAGCGACCCCTTAGGCAAGGGTCGCTCCCCTTGGGGGAAAATTATGTTTTGGCCATTTCTGCCTCCCTTGGGGGCAGATTGGCCTATTTTGATGAGGCCAATCTGCCCCCAAGGGGGGTAGAAACCACTAGACACCAGGGAGTTTTTTCTTTGCGTGAATTTCACGCAAAGGGAGCGACCCCTTAGGCAAGGGTCGCTCCCTGGGGGGGAGGGCAATTTATTTTAGGCCATTTCTGCCCCCCCTGGGGGCAGATCGGCCTATTATTAGGCCGATCTGCCCCCAGGGGGGGAAGAAACCTCTAGGCGCCAGGGCAATTTTTTTTTTTGTGTTTTTTTTTTTTGTTCTTTCTTTTTTTTAGAGATGGGGAGCGACCCATCAGGCAAGGGTCGCTCCCCAGGGGGGCAAATTGTATTTAGACCATTTCTGCCCCCCTGGGGGCAGATTGGCCGATTTTAGGTCAATCTGCCCCCAAGGGGGCAGAAACCACTAGGCACCGGGGATTTGTTTTTTGGCGCCAATGTGACGCAGGGGGAGCGACCCCGTAGGCAAGGGTCGCTCCCGGGGGGGGGTGGGTGTTGGGGGGGCAAATTTATTTTAGGCCATTTCTGCCCCCCTATTATTAGGCCGATCTGCCCCCGGGGGGGGGGGGCAGAAACCTCTAGGCGCCAGGGGAATTTTTCTTTGTTTTTTTTTTTTTTTTAGAGATGGGGAGCGACCCATCAGGCAAAAGTCGCTCCCCTGTGGGACAAATTGTATTTAGGCCATTTCTGCCCCCCTTGGGGGCAGATTGGCTGAGTTTAGGTCAACCTGCCCCCAAGGGGGCAGAAACCACTAGGCACCGGGGATTTGTTTTTTGGTGCCAATGTCACGCAGGGGGAGCGACCCCGTAGGCAAGGGTCGCTCCCGGCGGGGGAGGGTGGGGGTTGGGGGGGCAAATTTATTTTAGGCCATTTCTGCCCCCCCCCCCTGGGGCCGGCTGAGCTACAGGCCAAACACCACAGGTAGGCACCTTGCAAAAAACACCTCTGTTTTCTGTGAAAAAATATGTTGTGTCCACGTTGTGTTTTGGGCCATTTCCTTTTGTGGGCGCTAGGCCTACCCACAGAAGTGATGTACCATTTTTATCGAGAGACTTAGGGGAACGCTGGGTGGAAGGAAATTTGTGGCTCCTCTCAGATTCCAGAACTTTCTGTCACCGAAATGAGAGGAAAAAGTGTTTTTTGGGCCAAATTTTGATGTTTGCAAAGGATTCTGGGTAACATAACCTGGTCTGAGCCCCGCAAGTCACCCCATCTTGGATTCCCCTGGGTTTCTAGTTTTCAAAAATGCACTGGTTTGCTAGGTTTCCTCAGGTGTCGGCTGAGCTACAGGCCAAAATCCACAGGTAGGCACTGCTTTTTATAAAAAAATGTGATGTGTCCACGTTGTGTTTTGGGCCCTTTCCTTTCGTGGGCGCTAGTCCTACCCACACAAGTGATGTATCATTTTTATCGGGAGACTTGGGGGAACGCTGGGTAGAAGGAAATTTGTGGCTCCTCTCAGATTCCAGAACTTTCTGCCACAGAAATGTGAGTAACATGTGTATTTTTAGCCAAATTTTGAGGTTTGCAAAGGATTCTGGGTAACAGAACCTGGTCCGAGCCCCGCAAGTCACCCCTCCTTGGATTCCCCTAGGTCTCTAGTTTTCAGAAATGCACAGGTTTGGTAGCTTTCCCTAGGTGCCGGCTGAGCTAGAGGCCAAAATCTACAGGTAGGCACTTCGCAAAAAACACCTCTGTTTTTTTCAAAAATTTAGGATGTGTCCACGTTGCGCTTTGGGGTGTTTCCTGTCGCCGGCGCTAGGCCTACCCACGCAAGTGAGGTATCATTTTTATCGGGAGACTTGGGGGAACGCTGGGTGGAAGGAAATTTGTAGCTCCTCTCAGATTCCAGAACTTTCTGCCACAGAAATGTGAGGGACATGTGTTTTTTTAGCCAAATTTTGAGGTTTGCAAAGGATTCTGGGTAACAGAACCTGGTCCGAGCCCTGCAAGTCACCCCTCCTTGGATTCCCCTAGGTCTCTAGTTTTCAGAAATGCACAGGTTTGGTAGGTTTCCCTAGGTGGTGGCTGAGCTAGAGGCCAAAATCTACAGGTAGTCACTTTGCTAAAAACAGCTCTGTTTTCTGTGATATGTCCACGTTGTGTTTTGGGGCATATCCTGTCGCGGGCGCTAGGCCTACCCACACAAGTGAGGTATCATTTTTATCGGGAGACGTGGGGGAACGCTGGGTGGAAGGAAATTTGTGGCTCCTCTCAGATTCCAGAACTTTCTGCCACAGAAATGTGAGGAACATGTGTTTTTTTAGCCAAATTTTGAGGTTTGCAAAGGATTCTGGGTAACAGAACCTGGTCCGAGCCACACAAGTCACCCCTCCTTGGATTCCCCTAGGTCTCTAGTTTTCAGAAATGCATAGGTTTGGTAGGTTTCCCTAGGTGGCGGCTGAGCTAGAGGCCAAAATCTACAGGTAGTCACTTTGCTAAAAACAGCTCTGTTTTCTGTGATATGTCCACGTTGTGTTTTGGGGCATATCCTGTCGCGGGCGCTAGGCCTACCCACACAAGTGAGGTATCATTTTTATCGGGAGACGTGGGGGAACGCTGGGTGGAAGGAAATTTGTGGCTCCTCTCAGATTCCAGAACTTTCTGCCACAGAAATTTGAGGAACATGTGTTTTTTTAGCCAAATTTTGAGGTTTGCAAAGGATTCTGGGTAACAGAACCTGGTCCGAGCCCCGCAAGTCACCCCTCCTTGGATCCCCCTAGGTCTCTAGTTTTCAGAAATGCATAGGTTTGGTAGGTTTCCCTAGGTGGCTGCTGAGCTAGAGGCCAAAATCTACAGGTAGTCACTTTGCTAAAAACAGCTCTGTTTTCTGTGATATGTCCATGTTGTGTTTTGGGGCATATCCTGTCGCGGGCGCTAGGCCTACCCACACAAGTGAGGTATCATTTTTATCGGGAGACGTGGGGGAACGCTAGGTGGAAGGAAATTTGTGGCTCCTCTCAGATTCCAGAACTTTCTGCCACAGAAATGTGAGTAACATGTGTATTTTTAGCCAAATTTTGAGGTTTGCAAAGGATTCTGGGTAACAGAACCTGGTCCGAGCCCCGCAAGTCACCCCTCCTTGGATTCCCCTAGGTCTCTAGTTTTCAGAAATGCACAGGTTTGGTAGCTTTCCCTAGGTGCCGGCTGAGCTAGAGGCCAAAATCTACAGGTAGGCACTTCGCAAAAAACACCTCTGTTTTTTTCCAAAATTTAGGATGTGTCCACGTTGCGCTTTGGGGTGTTTCCTGTCGCCGGCGCTAGGCCTACCCACGCAAGTGAGGTATCATTTTTATCGGGAGACTTGGGGGAACGCTGGGTGGAAGGAAATTTGTAGCTTCTCTCAGATTTCAGAACTTTCTGCCACAGAAATGTGAGGGACATGTGTTTTTTTAGCCACATTTTGAGGTTTGCAAAGGATTCTGGGTAACAGAACCTGGTCCGAGCCCTGCAAGTCACCCCTCCTTGGATTCCCCTAGGTCTCTAGTTTTCAGAAATGCACAGGTTTGGTAGGTTTCCCTAGGTGCCGGCTGAGCTAGAGGCCAAAATCTACAGGTAGGCACTTCGCAAAAAACACCTCTGTTTTTTTCCAAAATTTAGGATGTGTCCACGTTGCGCTTTGGGGTGTTTCCTGTCGCCGGCGCTAGGCCTACCCACGCAAGTGAGGTATCATTTTTATCGGGAGACTTGGGGGAACGCTGGGTGGAAGGAAATTTGTAGCTCCTCTCAGATTCCAGAACTTTCTGCCACAGAAATGTGAGGGACATGTGTTTTTTTAGCCAAATTTTGAGGTTTGCAAAGGATTCTGGGTAACAGAACCTGGTCCGAGCCCCGCAAGTCACCCTTCCTTGGATTCCCCTAGGTCTCTAGTTTTCAGAAATGCACAGGTTTGGTAGGTTTCCCTAGGTGGTGGCTGAGCTAGAGGCCAAAATCTACAGGTAGTCACTTTGCTAAAAACAGCTCTGTTTTCTGTGATATGTCCACGTTGTGTTTTGGGGCATATCCTGTCGCGGGCGCTAGGCCTACCCACACAAGTGAGGTATCATTTTTATCGGGAGACGTGGGGGAACGCTGGGTGGAAGGAAATTTGTGGCTCCTCTCAGATTCCAGAACTTTCTGCCACAGAAATGTGAGGAACATGTGTTTTTTTAGCCAAATTTTGAGGTTTGCAAAGGATTCTGGGTAACAGAACCTGGTCCGAGCCACACAAGTCACCCCTCCTTGGATTCCCCTAGGTCTCTTGTTTTCAGAAATGCACAGGTTTGGTAGGTTTCCCTAGGTGGCGGCTGAGCTAGAGGCCAAAATCTACAGGTAGTCACTTTGCTAAAAACAGCTCTGTTTTCTGTGATGTGTCCACGTTGTGTTTTGGGGCATATCCTGTCGCGGGCGCTAGGCCTACCCAAACAAGTGAGGTATCATTTTTATCGGGAGACTTGGGGGAACATAGAATAGCAAAACAAGTGTTATTGCCCCTTGTCTTTCTCTACATTTATTCCTTCCAAATATAGGGGTGTGTGTAAAAAAGACATCTATTTGAGAAATTCCATGTAATTCACGTGCTACTATGGTCACCCCGGAATTCAGAGATGTGCAAATAACCACTGCTCCTCAACACCTTATCTTGTGCCCTTTTTGGAAATGCAAAGGTTTTCTTGATAGCTATTTTTTACTCCTTATATTTCAGCAAATGAATTACTGTATACCCGGTATAGAATGAAAACGCACTGCAGGGTGCAGCTCATTTATTGGCTCTGGGTTCCTCGGGTTCTTGATGAACCTACAAACCCTATATATCCCCGCAACCAGAGGAGTCCAGCAGACGTAACGGTATATTGCTTTCGATAATCTGACATTGCAGGGAAAAGTTACAGAGTAAAAAGTAGAGAAAAATTGATGTTTTTTTCACCTCAATTTCAATATTTTTCTTTTTCAGCTGTTATTTTCTGTAGGAAACCCTTGTAGGATCTACACAAATGACCCCTTGCTGAATTCAGAATTTTGTCTACTTTTCAGAAATGTTTAGGTTTCTGGGATCCAGCATTGGTTTCATGACCATTCCTGTCACTGACTGGAAGGAGGCTGAAAGCACAAAAAATTGCACAAATGGGGTATGCCCCAGTAAAATGCCAAAATTGTGTTGAGAAATTGGGTTTTCGGATTCAAGTCTGCCTGTTCCTGAAAGCTGGGAAGCTGCTGAGTTTAGCACCGCAAACCCTTTGTTGATGCCATTTTTAGGGGAAAAACCACAAGCCTTCTTCTGCAGCCACTTTTTCCAATTTTTTTGAAAAAAACAAAATTTTCCCTGTATTTTGGCCAATTTCTTGGCCTCTTTCAGGGGAACCCACAAAGTCTGGGTACCTCCAGAATCCCTAGGATGTTGGAAAAAAAGGACGCAAATTTGGCTTGGTTAGCTTATGTGGACAAAATGTTATGCGGGCCTAAGCGCGAACTGCCCCAAATAGGCAAAAAAAGGCCTGGCCGAGGAGGGGGAAAAGGCCTGGCAGCGAAGTGGTTAAAGAGCCACACCAGAATCTGCAGGTCTTGTTCTACATGCTATAAAAGCTTACACATTGAAACCAAGAGACATGGCACTCTATGAAACAGGTGTTGTAATACAGATTCCCCCAGATCATTTTTGATTGATAGCTGCAAGATCTGGGTTGGCACTCAGAGGTATTCAGGTCTTGAGAGGAGTGTTCTATGCAGCCTATCAAGGAGAAATCAAAATTATTCTCCTGAATAGTGGAGACACTGACTTGATAAACAATCTGGAGACATAATTGCGCAGGTTGTGATTATCCCAGTGTACGCAGGAATAGTGAAAAAGGGGACTGCCCCAGTCCTTCTTACAATGTGTGGGGAGGGAGGTTTTGGCTCAACTGCCAAAAATCCTGGTGCTAAGGTGTGGGTAGAATCCCCAAATCATCCTCCAGAAGCAGCAGACATCACAGCCAAGAACAACATTCTATTGATCATGAAACCCAGGAAGTAAAGGCGGGGGCATATACCAGCTGACAAATGTTATTTGGGAGAATTTCCTTACTTGTCTCTTTTACAGAGGTGTGTGCTAGCTGTGCTACGTGGTCTCCCTTCGGGTGTTTGCTTATGGGGTCGGGAGCAGGGTGAATAATTTTATTTCGTACTGAAATTGTCAATGGAGCATCTAACAAATTGTGAGCTTTGTCCAAGAGAATAGCAGTTTTCATACTTTATTCTTGAATTCTTTGCATAGCATCTATCAACGTGTACCAGAGCTAATCATTTGTCGGCCAGTCTGATTCAGTACGATATTTCTGACTACATCCCATAACTGCCAATTGCAACAAATTAGTCGCTTCTTGATTCCCATGGCTTCTAAATTGTTTTTGTATTATGAGGTCAGTGTAAGAGTACAAATCTTCCTTGAATCTCCCTCATCTAGTGCCACTCCAGAGGCACCCATGTCAAACAACCTCACCATCCACGTAAGCAATGCTTCCCCAGATTTCTGGTTGAATCTGTCTATAACATCATTGACTTCTTGCTAGATGTAATCTTCTAGGGAGTGCATTTCCTGGATTTTGTGGAGTGTCCAGTATTTTTTGTTGAAAGTATTGGCTGTGCGCAAACCACTTTCGGCTGTCTGGCTGAATCTGGCACCAACCTTTTTTAACTTCTTCGTTGCTGGAATTTGAAAAATCTGTAGATTCCCAAATATTCAAATCCCATTTTTCAGGGTCCCAGTCTACCCCTGCTTTAGCAATGGCTAAATGAACTTTCTTTTGATTGATTTTACCCCTTTGTTTCCGGTACCTGTGTTGAGCGACTGACAGCTGCTTTTTCGGTGACAGACTGCTAAGTATCGGCCTTATCTTGCAGTAACTTAATCTGACAAGAGAACATGGTTACATTATTTTAAGCTTCGACTAGCTGCCTCTCTATTTGCTGGCTTTCTTGTTCCAGCTTCCTACATTTCTCATGCATTTTTCTATAAGCATATAACAGGATCCAGCCTCTTCTGACTAGAATAGACAGATCACATCCCCATTCTAAAGGTACTTTCTGTGAACACAGTAAAATATTTTTTGGGCTCAGCGTCGCTAAGACATCCGTCCCAGCTCTCACATAAACCACCACCAGAAGACCATTTGTTTGCAAGAAGGTCTTAAGGTTCTTTCTCCCACCCGGGAATCTCATGTGAAACCTGGGAAACAGCTTGGGAAGCTGCTTTTGACTTCTTGCCAAACATTTAAATCTTACACTTTTTACCTTTCAACCCTTGTGCTGCCGGCTACGCCAATTTGTTTTGCTTTTCTTCAGACAGAGGAAACGAAGTGAAAGGAATGCAAACAATGCAGTACTCTTAGGCTGATTAATTAATTTATTACGGCACTTCTCAGGTTACACAAAGATAATAACGTGAGCAACACGTGTGCAACTCTTAAAATAATCACAGCCGTGGAATAATAATAATCAAAGAAAATGCAATACATCTACAATGAATATAATATATATATATATAGTGACTACGTATTCATGCACGCACACAGAAAACCTAGATAAAAGAATTAAAAATGCATCAACATGGTGCTTGAATCCAACATGATCCTTTGTCTGCCAACTTCAAGTTGTGGAACCCTTGACAACCGAGACAAAAGAGAACAACCCCAATAGGATTACTCTCTGGGCTATGCGTCCATCCCTAGAGATGTGTTCCTTTTCTCCCAGTTGTCAGGCTTCCCCACCTTATATACTTTAAACAAACTTAAGAGGAAGGTTCTAGAAACCCCCCTCCCTTTGAGTAAGGTTGTGAAATTCAAGCGCTGGCCGTACCAGGTCAGTTTTGAAAGAAAAAAAAAACTATAAAGACTGGCCTGATCTCACAGTGTATTTTCAAGACTGAGCTGTACCCTGTTCTACCATAAACATTCTCAGCCTAATACATACTTATCTGTATTCCTCCCCATGTTATGTTCCCTTCCCTGGTGGAAAAAAAGCAAAAACACGTTAACAAGCTTTGCTGGGCAAAATACCTGCACCTCCAATGTGACGACGTTTGAGGCTAAGCACAAGATGATGGATCTGGTGGTTAAATACAGGTAGCATTACACTGGTAAAGTCTCTAGCCGCATATTCCTTACCGATCCTCCCCTACTTTCTGTTCTGTGAACTGATTTGTCTGCATAGGATGACCTTTGTAGGTCCTAGGTGTCTGCACACTGGCCCGTCAGCATTCTGTAATGGCTCCATGCTTCTATTGTGGAAATGTCTGACGTCTAGAGAATCTTGTAAGGTAAGGAATCTGCCTTGAGCTAGAGTCTCTACCAAATAAGGAACTACCCAAGGTAGGTAACTTGTTCGTCAGTGAGGTGTGAAAATGTTCTTGGTGCTAAGGCAGTTGTGATATTTACAAGCCCTTATAGCAATGTGCGTATCGCACTTGGGGGTACATAAATGTGGCCCGTATTACAGATCAATTATATTTATAGGGGTCTGTCATTGCTATTGACGGTATTTCGATCATGTAGGATTATGGGATCATCATCAAGACTCTAATGTGAGTCAGAATGGCTAAAAGAGGAGATTTAATGGACACGAGTTGAAATTTAATATTGGAGCATCTATAATCGATAGTGAAAGATTTGGAAGAATTCTCATTGAGATCATCCGCGCCTACTTAGGAGAGCAGGATGGCTTGTGAGCAAAACTACACTGAATAAGGATAGGGTACTGGAAAGAGTGGGGTCAGTTGTTGGTCTGGAAATAGTTTTCTATGTAGAGACTGGCATTCTACAGCATTCTTTGTCTATTCAGGCAGCATCTCCGAAGGAAGATTAGTTAGAATACCACTGTCAGTGGTACCCTATTGTGGGTCAGTGTACTTTTACTTACTAAAAGCCATCCTGCCCTCTTAGCCAGCACTGATGATCTCCGTGGGAATTCAAAATTCATACGGACCTCTGACTGTCGAGTTGATTGTAGATCCTCCAATAATAATAATACTTAGCCTCCATTCACAATTTGGCTTACATTAAATTAGAGTCTTGATGATGATCTCATACTCCTAGTGAATCAAAACACTGTTGACAGCAATGAAAGACGTGTAACTATACTTATTCTGTGATCTACAGGTCGCATTTATGTACCCCGAATGTGATACACACATTGCTTTAAACACTTATAAATATCATGACTGCCTGGACATTGAGCACGTTTTCACACCTCACTGAAATTCTTTTAATGTTTATTGGTTATTGAAAGTCTCATTTGATTTTTCTATTATTACTTTTTTATTTGTTATAAATTGCTCTTTAATTGTAAATAGTTCTTTGACTGTAGGAACCATTGTTACTTATATTCTCATGATACACCAGCTCCCTAGTGACTTCACTGTTTCCTTTTTGCCTAAGTACATATTAAATGTGAATGTCAGCACATATTGCTCAGTATAGTAAATAAAAACCTTCCTCAATACTCTGCCATGTTTCTGTGTAAAACTACTTAAAGGGAGGAGGGTAATATAAGTATGAGCTCAAGATTGGGTGTGAGCTTCCTGCCACAGCTCTTGAACCATCCAGTAATATTAAATCTTTCATGCTTTTGACTAAAGGGACTGAATACCTAAGCACCTTAGTTGCTGTGGTTAGTAGGTTTCCTAAATGTTCATATGTTCTTTGGTTACAGCCAATTTGGCAGTTTAATTGAAACTAGCAATAACTGCATTCAATACGTTCTTATAAACACATTCGTTTTACAGAATTTTATTCAAAAATGTTTTTGGTTATTTCCTGACCAGTGGGTAATTACTGTTCTCAAAAGTACAATCAGGAGAGACATGTACTGATTTTTTTACATGTATCTTTTTCTTTAAGGAAAGATGACGAAACCTGTTCAGTACTGGCAACCCTTTTCGCTCTTGCCTGTGAAGCAAACAGCTGTCCAAAATGTGCCCGTGAAACCTGGCACAGCAAGAAACTTGCAAAAGTCGAACGTACCTTCAGGAACACAGGGTAGATTAATGTCTCAGTACGTACAGGAAAATACCTTGTCAATTGGCACTTATGAAAATGAAGAGACTCGAGTGCGCTCCTCTTCTGATACTCAAAAACCTTTAATGACTCCCAAGTCGCAGAAAACAGTTTTGCCCACAGACACTCAAAAAGAAATAGTGACCCTGTACCCTCAAGATAAGGGTTCTCCTGGATCACCCTTTATGCAGGAGATGACATCACCATCTGGTGCAAGAAAGCATGAGATAGTCTGTGTGCAGATACAGACCTCTTTGGATGCCAAAAAAACAGTGGTTATCTCGAACCCACAGAGTGTGCTTTTGCCTCAAGACGTCCAAACCCAAGTGATGACGGTTTCCTCCCAAGAACAAAGGACACCTCCTACATCACAGGAGGGGTCAGTATCATACATCCAGGGACAAATGTCACCTATAGAGAATCGGAAATCTGTTTGTGTCCCTTCTTTGCAGGGTCAGACCGTGGCCCAAGAGATAAAGAAACAAGAGTTGGCACAATATGAGCAAGCTGGGGTCTTTACTGATGGAATTGATCAGGAGAGGTTCACTACTTTGCAACAGGTGGAAGTCTCTCTCCCAGTCACCACAAAATATGAGGTGGCCCACCACCCTTCGGGAGGGAGGCCTACTTCAGATATTCAAGTAAAGGAGACTGTCACCCTTGAAACATCTGCAGGGACCCTTAAGCTTGAGGATGTCACCTATTTGCATGGACATAGCTCACCTCAAAGGATTCTCAATCAAGAGTCATCACCTAATTGTAATGAACAGATGTCGCCTGCATCGATCGAAATGGGGATGTTTGATGCTCTGGCAACAGGCACTACTGAATACTTTGTGTGGAAATTGCAACAGGTGAGCTCTACAAAAGAGGGGTTAGGGTAGAGCATTGGGTACTAGGTGGGGTCAAAATGAGAGGGGGGGTTGATTGGTGTAGAGAACTGTTGTGAGCTTATGAATATAAACAATCCCTAAACTGATAACTGCTGTAATCAGTGTGTATGTGCTAGGTGGATGTTATAGATGGGTTATAAGACTGATGAGCAAGTAAAGAGGTGATCGGAAGGTCCTGTATATCAAACCCAAACATTTGCTTAGCGCCTTGGTAAAAAATGACAGCACTTGATGCCAACATGCTGATGTTGATTTTACTGGCATGCTCATGCTACAAAGATAGCTTCTGAGAGACCGCAGCATAGAGTGGGACAGGAGAAGTGGAGGTGGAGGTGTAAGAGGAAGGAGAAGCTGAGGGAGGATGGAAGAGCTTTGAAAATAGAGGATTCAGAATGGCTATGCCAATAGATAATTTTCAGTCTTATGTATAATTCTAGAGAATTGAACTGTGTGGGCCTATGAATATAAACAATCCCTAAACTGATAACTGCTGTAATCAGTGTGTATGTGCTAGGTGGATGTTATAGATGGGTTATAACACCGATGAGCAAGTAAAGAGGTGATCTGAAGGTCCTGTATATCAAACCCAAACATTTGCTTAATAGCGCCTTGGTAAAAAATGACAGCACTTGATGCTAACATGCTGATGTTGATTTTACTGGCATGCTCATGCTACAAAGATAGCTTCTGAGAGACCGCAGCATAGAGTGGGACAGGAGAAGGTGTAGGTGGAGGTGTAAGAGGAAGGAGAGGCTGAGGGAGGATGGAAGAGCTTTGAATGTAGAGGATTCAGAATGGCTATGCCAATAGATAATTTTCAGTCTTATGTATAATTATAGAGAATTGAGTTCTCATTGTAATGAAATGAAGTCATAGCCAATAGGATTTGGTTGCAGCAACAAGAGAAGCATGCAAGAGTGTAAGTTTCTGGTCAGAACATGAACGAGTCTGGATTGGAAGGGAGTGACAGTCCTTGCATTATGAGCTTTGTATACAAAACAAGGCCTTACATTTATTTAAATTTGTATTCAGTCAGTAGCCAAACCTGGATTCAGGTGGCACCCATTCATGGACAACAAATAAACATAAAAAAATAGCTCACCTTGCAATAAGGTTTGCACACTACAGTTGATTTGTTGTGATTTTGGAGAGTGGGCTCCTCAGCCTCTGTACAGAGCCAATAGAATCAAAAGACCCTTTGGAGTTGCCTCTAATACTGGAGAACGGTTCTACTCTACGGTAATGTATTTGAAGCCCATTTTTAATGTGATTTCAGAGTCTAGAAAAGTTCTTTTAGACCTTCAATAAACTTAGAATCTCACTTTATTCAAGTCCAGATCTTGAGTTTGTTTAGGGCTTTCCTCGCTTCAATATTTTTTGCTTTCAAAAGATTCTGTGTTTTTTCTCTAGTATGCTCATGTCTACTTTTGGAGGGTACTAATTGTTTCACTTTCAAAATGAAATGGTTTTACTTACCTGTACATGGCCACTGTATGACTTAAATGAAATACAAAAGAGCTGTACTGCCTGGATATGCTCACTACACACAAACCTGATTAAAGCCCGAGGCAAAGGCAAAAGAAAAGGGTCCACCTCTGACATCACCAGTGCTTAACTTGAGCTGTTGGTTGCAGGTGGGGCCTACCAGCACTTATTTTTGGTGACTGGCATTTATTTGATCTTATCGGACTTTCACCCAGAGCGAGAGAGAGAAAAACACAGAAGGTGGAAAGAGGGATGACGAGAAAGACAGAAAAACAGTGGTAAAGGGAGAAAGCTGGGGTTAAAAGGAACTTGAAAGCTTAAGATAAGGAGTATAGGAGAGCCTGTTGGTGGATTAGAGAGACATGAGGTGGAATCAAAACTATGCAGCCTTGGCATTCATCACCCTGATCTTCTGTAGCTCTGTTCACAGGCTTCTAACCAAAGCTTTGGGCACCTGCACTTACTACAGTAAAAATTAAGCACTGATTGTTTCTCCTCACAGCTTCAGTCCCTTATCGCTCATTCCCTTCCCCTTGTTAATACTTCTTTTGTTTCCTTTCTCTTATATCCTACAAGAGCCCTGTCAAGGGTTGTCAAGGTTTTGTTTGTTTAAAATACCCAGATCATCCTCATTTAGAAGCATATCAGATCCCCATGTTCTTCTCAACTGTTCATTATCCTAGTTCTTACTTTCTGTATTACTCTTCCGTGAATATATTCTTTAACACCCATGGCGTTCTTCTACATCCTTTTAATCCCATCATCTGTTATCCACTTGAATGCCACCTCATTGATCCTCTATTGCTGCTGAAACAGCACATGGCAAATGCCAATTTCAAGGAGGCTTTACATTTAGATTGACTTTATATCTGTGAAGCCAGTTGTTCCAAATCCTGGGTTCAACCCTATTTAGTCTAATAACACTTTGCTGTATAATACTTTGAGACAAGTAAGCTGTGGTTGTGGCGTGTTTGCCGTCAGTGGAGGTAACTTGCACTGCTTGCTTAAATGTGCTACCTTTCATCACATATGCTGCAAGCCGTGTTTTTTTGTTTATCGGGGATGTGGAATTCCTATCGCGCCGACGCCCAGGACATATTGTTTGGGGTCAAGGGCAACAAGTTTTTATGTTTATTTTGTCCTTAGGACAAGTAGGTCCAACTCCCTGCAGCACAAACCCTTTGGCTGTCAGTTTATAGAGAAGGGAACTGTGTGCAGTTGAGGTAATATGTGTGTCCATATGGACATACATGTTTGAAAAGTTTAACAATATGAGGCTAAGTGTAATGCTTCCAGAATGCTCTATGATTAGATGCAAATGTTTTCAGAAGCTTGTAAGCCAGTTTAATGATTCTTAGCTTTCAAAATAAAATGCTAAGAAAAAAATGCAAGCAGGAAACAAAAGTTTTGCTACTATGAAATTTTAGGTGCTATTTCTTTGAAGCGTCATTTAGTAAAGTGTGTTGATGCATGCTAGTATTTCCCAAAAATATTCCTAATGGATAATCAGTGTAACCATTTGCAACAAAAATATGGGAGGCCTGAAAATAAACAAGCACTGACAAAGCCAACCGATCCAATATGCTCCTGGTGAAAGAGCAGAATGTGATCACTCACAATAAAGCCAGCTGATAGAGAGAAATAGAAGTTTAATAAAAACAAAATGTATTTGTTAACGCCATACCTAATTAGGGACCCAATTCTTAAAGAAAGTCACAAAAGTGTACTTATGGCATATGTCTTTTGAATTAGTGGCTTTCATTAATTCACAATAACTTACAGAAGTGATCAGGAAATCGCACTTCTACAAAATATTTGTGAACTGTATTTTAGCACAAGCAAACAAGTTCACTTTTCCTCCAGCCACTTTTTTCCCCAACCCTGGAAGAACTTCTACTTCTGCCATTGTCAGGAGTAAATTGCCAACCTTTCTCAGTATGGTAGAAGATTTGAAAAGAGGTGGTGAAAATCCATAAAACATGCAAGTTAGTAGGTTGCAGACTCGATGGCATTTCGGCCCTGAAACTATTGCTTACTGCTTCCTCCAGCCCCAGTATGTAGATCTGCAGAAAGGTGGCAAAATATGGAAATTGCCATAGTAGGGATTGAAATTGTAAGTATTCAAACCCTATTATAGTAGTATCCCTGGCATAATCAGAGAGGCTATTATCAGAGCTCTTACATAATGAGAATGCTGCCATAATTTGTCGGCACGCTACTTGGCACCAAAGGGACAAGTTGATTTTCTTTTACAGGACAAGTAGATTTAAGAAGCAGGCTGTCCCATGGACAAGTAGATATTATATTAAATTCCACACACCCCTGAATTTTATTTTTATATTCTCATATTTCGTTTATTTTGTGTAGCGATATATGTAAATTCACAGAATGCTAAAAAAAATCTTTTCACATTTTACATCAATATTGCATCAACATCTTTACATGTCTATTTCAGTTCTCCAAGATTCTAAATCTTCTAAGAGTTGACTCTAAGTGTTTTTGTGTGTGTTAGTGTCTTCATCTGTTTCCAAAAGCTTCCCTATCAGTTTGTCCCAAACTGCAAGATCTTACTGGATTTTTTTATCCGTTTATACCTAGGACATTCTTTTTTCCTGTGCTAATGCTTCCATTACTTACCGATAATGGCATTACTCCTAGTCCTACTCCCTCGCCTTCCTTAAACACCAGTCAGGCCCCTTGCCTCCTCTACACCCCTCCCTTCCCAATATAAAACAACCCCCACCACTTCCCCCTCCTGTACGTAAACAATCCAGAAACTCAAATATCTCGTGCCAGGAGGGCGGGAGGGGACTGTAAGGAAGGCGAGGGTGTAGGAATAGGAGTAATGCCTTTATCATTAAGTAATGGGAGCATTACCTACGGTCCCTCCCTCTCCTTCCTTAAACACCAATGACATTGCAACTCAGATGTCAGTTCTGTTTTATTTGCTATCACGAAAACTTTAATCATGGAACAGACACAGAAGCCCCTCTATTCCTTCATAGAGGACAAAACCCTGTGACCTAACACAGTATCTAAACATTCCAACTCAGAAATTCGATAGTGGCGGACAAAGGTAGAGGGAGTAGAACAAGTCACAGCCCTGCAAATCTCCACCACTGAAGCCCCCTGCAATTCAGCCACTGTGGCTGCCATCCCACTGGTGGACCGCCTCTAAATCCCTTGAGGAGGAAGCACACCCTTCACCTCATTTGCCAACAGGACAGAAGACCATATCCACTTACTCAGAGTTGCAGTTGAATGTTCCCCCCCCCCCAGGCCAAACTTAACAAAGACTCTCCCTTATGGAAGGACTTAACAACATTCAGGTATCACAGCAAAGGCCACTTCACATCCAAACAATGAAATCTGTGGTCCTCTTCTGGGGAAGGCTCACAACAAAAGACAGGGAGGATCACCTCCTGACTCACATGGAAATCGGAATTGAAATTGGGGGATCAAGGACGGAACTGGAACCAGTACAATCCTATCTGGAAATACCTTGCAGAAAGGGAACTTACAAGATAAAGCCCCTATCTCCCCCAAATGTCTGGCAGATGTAATGGTCACCAGAAAACAGATTTCATAAGTTCAAAAGCTACAAATCAACACTCTCCTGAGGTTCAAATGGAGGACCAGTCAAAGCATCCAATACCAACTAGGAAAAGACCACACCAGTTGAGGGAACAGGTTCCCGAGACCCTGAAAAACCATCTGCATCAGTCCACCCTCATCCTTCGAATTCTGACAAGGACCAGGAAATGCCTGAATCGCTGCCCATTGCACCTGGAATGTGGCCACCGACAAACCCATGCTGGCCCCATCTTGCAGAAACTGCATCGCCAAAAACAGAGAGGCTACCATAAGAGCCACTTGTTTCTCCAGACACCAAGAAGAAAAGACTCTCCAATGCCTGGCATACGAATGCAGTGTGGACAACTTCCGAGAGGCCTGCAAAATGTCAGATAGTGCCTCTGGAACCCCCTTATCCTTTGGACATTTCTGTTCAACCTCCAGGCCGTCAAATGCAGCTGCCTCAACAAGCCCAGAGACAGGCTTAGAAAAACCATAGGAGATGGCTGTACTAGAAGCAGCCACTCCGGCTCGCACTTCAGCAGCAGATAAGGGCACCCATTCGTCCGAGGTCAACGAGGAGCAACCAAAATCACTTGAGCTCCCTCCCACTTGACTCGCACCAGGAAAGACCTGATCAACTGAAATGGAGAGAATGCATAAAGAAGACCCCGAGGCCAGCGTCACGTCAGTCCGTCCACCGCCCAGGCCAGAGGACACCGACCATGCAAACAGAACCTACCTTCCTTCGCATTGCCTAGAGAAGCAAACAGATCCACCACTGGAAGGCCCCACCTCCGTGTCAACAGATTGAACAGAGAGGAATTCATGAAGAAGTCCCTGGAGGATGGAATTCCCCTGCTCAAAAGACACCCCGAATATACAGAGCCTGCAAGGACAGAACCCAAACCTGAGCCCACAAGAAACCGGCCCGAGCAATCAGAATCAGAGGTGGGGACCTTTTAACCCCCTGCCGGTGGATGTATGCCTTGGCGACAAGGTTGTCTGTCCGAACCAGCACTGCCTTCCTCTGCAAGAACCCCTGAAAGTGAACCAGTGACAACTGAACAGTCTGTAACTCTCTCCAATTACAGGACCTTCAAGACTCCCAGAGAGACCAGAACCCCTGAACCTGCTCCAGAAACCAGCCAGGCCCCCCCACCCGGAGAGACTGGCGTCTAACGTGAGAGTCACAGGAGCTGGGTGAGAGAGGGGAATCCCTTTGACCAGATCAGCTGTCTCCAACCACCACAATATTTTCCCTATGCTTTGGAGTTGTAGAGGAAGACGCTCTTGAAGACTCAGAGTCCCAGGAGATCGAAGGGAGAGCATCCAGTTGACCAGACAGAGCAGGTGAAATTGGGCCCACGGTAGCAGAAACACAATAGATGCAAAATTACCCTGTACCCTCAACCGTTGTTGAGCTGTGGGAGCCGACTGAGCCAGCAAAGACAGAACCTGCCCCTGCAAGCTTAGCAAATGGCTCTATGATAAGGTCACAAGCCCTTCCTGAGTCAGAAAATGAGCCCCGATGAACACCAGGTCCTGAGAGGGTTGTAAATCGGACTTCTCCCAGTTTGTCAAAAATCTGTGCTCTTGCTTGCCCTGTAAAACTCTGGATACCTGGACCTGCAAGTGGGCTGTGCCTTTGGCCTGAAAAAAGATAGCATCCAGATGTACGAATAACCATTCCGCATGAAGGAGCGCCATTAGAGGAGCCGGCACCTTTGTGAACACCCGGGGAGAGGATTTGAGCCCCAAGGGAAGAGCACTGAATTGGAAATGTTCGTCCGCTACTGCAAACTGAAAGAATTTTTGAGAAGGTAGAACTACAGGGACATGAACATAGGCATCCTGACGATCCAGGGACGCCAAAAAAATCGCCTGGACCCATGAGTGGAATAATTGCCTGAATTGTGAACATTCAGACATGCACAGTCTTGATCCAAGGAATGACCCACTTGAGATTCAGCACAGAGTGAAAACCCCCGGACACCTTTTGAATCAGAAACAAGACCGAATAAGCCCCTTCTCCTTTTTCTACCACTGGAAACCCCAAGATGGCCAGCTTTTACCAACAAGTCTCAAACTCCATCGAGAAGAGCCAACCGTTTTACCCCGGAAACCGGTAGCAGTGTCGGCCAAACACCAGTATCTGGAGGAGTCTGGTCGAACTCTATAGCTTAGCCATTTTACACAATGTTCAGAACCCATTGGTCTGATACATCCTTTACCCAAATGTGAAGGAAATTATGTACCCCCCCCCAAGGCTCCCTCAGCACAGTGACAGTCAGGAGCTCTTCTTAGAGGCCCCCTTTGGAGCCTGTCCAGCATGTTTGGGAGAAAAAGAGGCCTGAAACTTCAGTTTCCTAGATGATCTGGAGTCCTATTTAGAGGAGGATTTGTAATTGTTTTTTTCCAAATCTTGCCCTCCGAGGAGCCCCCCTTTATAAGGCAAAGCATGTTTCCTCTCTTTAAAAGCCTTAGAGAGCATGACCGGTATCTCTTCCCCAAAGAGCTCCTGTCCCTCAAATGGAATCTTCATAAGAGTGGCCTTCTCCCCAGGGTCCGCCTTCTATTGCCTCAACCATAGGGAACGTCGAGCAGCAATCAAAGCCCCAGATGCCATGGCAGATGTGTGAAGAATATCAGAAGAAATGTCAGGAGGCAACCTCGCCTGCTGTTCCATCACTGTCAACAAGTCTGAACACTTCGAATCCTCCTGAACTGCCAGAGCCAGCTTCAAATTCTTGCACCATGGATTGTGCAGATTAAGCAGAGAACATACTAGCTCCCTGAGCCAAATTCTCCCCTGCAAAAGCCTTCTTAAAGCCAGAGTCCACTTTCCTATTGGTAGCATCAGCCAGGTTACAGTCCTCAGGATTGACAGCCGTCTTCTCAATTAAAGTAGCCAGAAGTAGCCATAATTGAATCCAGCCGAACAGAATGAGGAAGAACATCCTCCCCCTCCAACAAATATAACTTCTGAAGAAACCGTGGAACCTGAACCTTATCTACCTCCTTCCACTCTCGAACCATGTCCTTAACGGGACCTTTGAAAGGCATGGCAAAGCGAGAAGGAGTAACATACTGAGGAAACAAAGTAGAGTCCATCACCGAAGACTGAAAGGAAGAAAACCCCAGGTTCTCTTGAACATGAACCAGAATGTCTCACATCTCCTCCCTGGAAACATGCTTTCCTCCAGAAAAAGTACATAGAGCCTCACTTTCAGAGGAAGAAGGCTCTGCAGCAGCCCCCACTGCCTGAGAACTAGAGGACTTGCCAGGCTGCGCAGAACAAGTCTGCAGACCCCTTGATACTACCACCTCAATCCTCTCCTGGACTTCCTCCCTGGACGTGAGAGTTGTGGTACCCTGCCTGAGTCCTGAGACCTCCTCTGAGGGACCACAACCACCGCCTCCACCGAAGAAGTGGTGGACAGAACATGTCTTCGCTTCGCAGAGCATTTCCTGTCCACAACAGCCAGGAATTGCAGCAAAACATCAGTGTCTACTTTATATAAACAAGCATTTGCAGTGCAATGGGTTTCGTGTTTACTCACGTTAAAACTATTAGCTCCTAACTGGACTTTTCTTGCCACATAAACTGAAAAGTAAAACAGTTTCACATAAACGAGCAGGGGGCCGCCATTAGCACAAAGCAAAACACAAAAGAAAACAGAAGTTCAGTAGAAGTGAAACGTATTGGCAAAAGTGCAGTTATCTATTTAACCGGCAAAGGTGCAGTTATCTGTCTAACTAGCAAAAGTGCAAATATCATATAACAGGTTTGATGTCATGCAATGCGCTCTAGTACTGTCCAGCAAGATCACGCTCCCTACGAAATAAAGAGAAAAAATAGTGGAGAAAACATACGGAAACCATGGAGCCTCATGTTTTCAGTAGTTGGCCAGTGCACTCGAGGCAGGCTAAACACCGGGTGAACATGCATTTCACTAATTAAATAAACCTAATTTTAAAAGGCAAGCACAGGAACCAACCAAACTAATGGGCTTGACATGGGCATGGTTAAAAGCCCACAGAGAGATTACACCAGAAAGAGAGTGTTAAAGAGCCACCAATCACAGTCACTTTGAACACTCACTCCCCCCCAACCCCCTTGAAAATGGCGTAAAAAAACAGACAGAAAGGGGATGGGGGTGGTGGGTGTTTTATATTGGGAAAGGAGGGGCATAGGGGGAGGCAAGAGGCCTCATTGGTGTTTAAGGGAGGGGGGGTAATGTCCATTCACTCATATCTGTTTTTTATTAATTTATGTCTGGTCTTTTTTTTTTTTTTTCTTCCAGTGGGGCATCTGTCCTACTGTTTTCCCAGGACTAAACCCCTGGCCACAAATTTATGTTGTAGTTTCTTTTTAGGGGGACATGCATAGACAGTATTCTGGGTTTTGTTGGATTATCTTTCCTACTGTTAGGTTCAGTTTTTTGACTGTTGTTTCCCACTAGTTCTTTATGTTGCTTATATTCCATATCATGTGGATTACAGCTGCCCTAGGGGTGTTACATCAAGCCTAGTTATATCTACTCTCCATTTATAGCTGAAAACCTCTAGTCATGGCCTTTCTGTATCCAACATCTTAATTCTCACTTCTTCATTAACCTGCTGTTTATTGTCTTTATTTTGCCATCATTTATTTTTGTTTGACTAATTATCTGGCCAAGTGCCTGTCGTCCTATTTGGACACTTTTGATTTCAAATACCAGAGAAATCACAAACTTAAAAATGTGCACCTTAGTTACCCTGCTCAGTCTTTGCATGTACTGCTACACAGTCCTATTTCCCATCATTCTCAAGGATTAACTAGAAATACTTTGTTGGCAACTTGCTCCCTAACAGCTGTGAGACTAAATATATAGATTTTTCTGCTGCATTGATGCCGGAATATAGAATCCCACACCTTTAAAATTTGCTACAAGGACCACCTTTTTGCTGAGAGTGCAGCTGGTTTTTAAATGTTTAAGCGGGATTCCCAACCTGCTGCATGTGCTCTGCCTCGTCAGGTGGCCAAGGGCAGACTGAATGAGAAGTGAGAATTAACTATGTATCAATATCTATTTATTATTCCTCAGATGGTTAGTGACGCCATAGCGCACAGCCTTTCCTGCTAGTGCCTTTCCTTCTAGGATAACCACTCTCCAATCAAAATGCAAATCATGCAGAAAACACTCTGGGAAGGGTCCTGTGTGTGTGTGGTTAGTGACGCCATAGCGCACAGCCTTTCCTGCTAGTGCCTTTCCTTCTAGGATAACCACTCTCCAATCAAAATGCAAATCATGCAGGCAACACTCTGGGAAGGGACCTGTGTGTGTGTGTGTGTGTGTGTGTGTGTGTATATATATATATATATATATATATATATATATATATATATATATATACACGATGGCATGTGTAGCTGCAGATACACATGCTGTGCATTATTCTGCCAGCTAGTGTTGGTCTCGGAGTGTTACAAGTTGTTTTTCTTCAAAGAAGTCTTTTCGAGTCACAAGATCGAGGGACTCCTCCCTTTCGGCTCTATTGCGCATAGGCGTCGGCTCCATCTTAGATTGTTTTCTTTCCGCCATCGGATTCGGACGTGTTCCTCTTTGCTCCGTATTTCGGTTTGGAAAAGATAGTTATTCATCGGAAAATTCGACGGTATTGCTTGCGCTCGGTACCGGGTTAGTGCTAGCACATCGACACCGAAGAAAGAAGAGCTCCGGCGGCCCTTCGGGGCTTCCACTCCTCGGCGGGGCCTGGTCGGCCCAACCGTGTCCATCTTCAAACCTCATGGACCTGACCCCCTTCCGCTTCTGCCCCAACTGCCACGCAAAGTATCCTTATACAGACCAACACTTGGTCTGTAATCTGTGTTTGTCCCCCGAACACAAAGAGGATACTTGCAAGGCCTGTCGGGCATTTCGATCCAAGAAAACACTGAGGGATCGAAGAGCACGAAGACTCCAGATGGCGTCGACACCGGCCGGACACACCGACGTCGAAGAAGAGGAGAGATTCACCATTCGAGATTCAGACTCAGATGAGTCCGAGACCGACCAGCCGAAGACACAACAAACCGTGAGTAAACCAGCCCCGGTAAAAACTCACACAGAAATAATGAAGGCCAAGGGGACGCCACCACCAACAGGCCATGGCTTAACCCGAAAACACGGTGACTAAACATCGGCACCGAAAAAGGCCTCACAGCAGCGGAAGACTTCCGACTCCGGTCGAGATACCGGCTCCGACCAGACTCGGCACCGAGAGTTCGGCATCCCGAAAGTCTAAAAGGTTTCCTCGCCAAAAAAAACTATCGAAAAGATTTTGGTGCCGAAACATGCGGCCTCGGAGCCGAAACAAGGCTCCTATACAGAGGAACAAGACCTTTCAAAACAATTACAAGGTCACCGGTTTGAACAAGAACTGGGCATGGGAGAGCCAGACCATACCCAGAGGAGGCTGCATATACAAAAGGACACGGGGAGAATCAGAACTCTTCCTCCAATAAAGATGAAGCGCAAGCTCGCATTCCAGGAGGCGGAAATGCAGCCAAAAGCGAAAGTGGCTAAAGAAAAGACACCACCACAGTAATCGCCAATATGATCGCCACATGTGTTCCCGGTAGCAACACCCCCAATGATGCAGTCACCAACACACAGGGATGAGCCAGGATGACCCGGATGCATGGGATTTGTATGATGCAACGGTCTCTGACAATAGTCCTGATTGATACTTGGCAAGGCCGTCACCACCTGAGGACAGCACCGCATACATGCAGGTGGTTTCAAGGGCAGCATTGTAGCATTGCATGCAGAGCCCATAGAGGACGATTTTTTGTTCAACACCCTGTCATCTACGCACAGCCAATACCAAAGCTTGCCAATGCTGCCAGGCATGCTAAAACACGCCAAACAAGTGTTTCAGGAACCGGTCAAAGGCAGAGCCATCACGCCTAGGGTGGAGAAGAAATATAAACCTCCCCCTAGCGACCCTGTATATATCACACAACAGTTAACTCCTGATTCAGTGGTAGTAGGAGCAGCCCGGAAAAGGGTGAACTCACAAACTTCTGGAGACGCACCACCGCCCGACAAAGAAAGCCGGAAATTCGATGCAGCAGGCAAAAGGGGGGCAGCACAGGCAGCCAATCAATGGCGAATTGCCAATTCGCAAGGTCTGTTGGCACGATACGACAGGGCAAATTGGGATGAAATGCAACATCATTCAGCACCTTCCCAAAGAGTTCCACAAACGTGCCCAACAGGTTGTTGAGGAGGGCTAAGCTATCTCGAACAACCAAATAAGGTCGGCTATGGACTCAGCAGACACGGCGGCGAGGAGAGTGAACACGGCAGTAACCATTTGAAGACACGCATGGTTACGAACCTCCGGATTTAAGCCAGAAATCCAGCAGGCTGTGCTGAATATGCCTTTCAACGAACAACAACTGTTTGGGCCGGAGGTGGATACATCGATAGGAAAACTGAAAAAAGACACGGACACGGCCAAAGCCAAGGGCGCGCTCTACTCCCCACAGGGCAGAGGTACTTTTAGGAAGCCGCACTTTAGAGGGGGGTTTCGGGCCCAAACCACAGAGCCTTCCACCTCACAAGTCCGACCCACGTATCAGGGTCAGTATCAGAGGGGAGGTTTTCGAGGACAATATAGAGGTGGACAGTTCCCTAAAACAAGAGGGAAATTCCAGAGTCCAAATACCCCACAAACCAAACAGTGACTTCAATGTCACAAACCCCCACCACACAACACCAGTGGGGGGGGGAGGGGATTTACAGATTATTACCACAACTGGGAACACATAACTACGGACGCGTGGGTCCTAGCCATTATCCAACACGGTTATTGCATAGAATTCCTACATTTGCCACCAGATGTGCCTCCAAGAGCGCACAATATGACCAAACAACACTTAGACCTGTTACAACTAGAAGTCCAAGCATTGTTACAAAAAAAAGCAATAGAACTAGTACCCAACCATCAAAAAGGAACAGGTGTTTACTCCCTGTATTTCCTAATTCCAAAAAAAGACAAACCACTGAGACCCATATTAGACCTCAGAACACTGAACCTTTTCATCAAATCAGATCACTTTCACATGGTGACACTTCAAGACGTGATTCCCTTGCTCAAACAACAGGATTACATGTCAACATTAGATCTCAAGGATGCTTATTTCCACATACCCATACATCCTTCACTCAGGAAATACTTGAGGTTTGTAATCCAAGGCGTGCATTACCAATTCAAGGTCTTACCATTCGGCATAACAACAGCCCCAAGGGTATTTACAAAATGCTTTGCAGTAGTAGCCGCTTACATCAGGAGACAGCACAAGCATGTATTCCCTTACTTAGACGATTGGTTAATAAAAACCAGCACTCAGCAACAGTGTCTTCTACACACAAAATACGTCATAGAAACCCTTCACAAACTAGGGTTCTCTATAAACTACCAAAAATCACATCTACAACCGTGTCAAATACAACAATACTTAGGAGCAACAATCAACACATAAAAGGGGATTGCCACTCCAAGTCCACAAAGGGTCAAAGCCTTCCAAAATGTAATACTAAACATGTACCCAAACGAACACTATCAAGTAAGGTTTGTAATGAAACTCCTAGGCATGATGTCTTCATGCATAGCCATTGTCCCAAACGCGAGACTACACATGCGACCCTTACAACAGTGTCTAGCAACACAATGGGCACAAGCACAGGGTCAACTTCAAGATCTAGTGTTGATAGACCGCCAAACACGCTTCGCTTCAGTGGTGGAATCCTATAAATTTAAACCAAGGGCGGCCTTTCCAAGACCCAGTGCCTCAATACGTGATCACAACAGATGCTTCCATGATAGGGTGGGGAGCACACCTCAACCAGCACAGTATACGGTGACAATGGGACGTTCAACAAAGGCAACTGCATATAAATTATTTAGAGCTGTTAGCAGTGTTTCTAGCATTGAAAGCATTTCTACCGCTAATAGTCCACAAACACATTCTTGTCAAAACAGACAACGTGACAACAATTTATTACTTAAACAAACAAGGAGGGACTCACTCATCACAACTGTGTCTCTTAGCACAGAGGATTTGGCACTGGGCAATTCACAATCACATTCGCCTAATAGCATAATACATCCCAGGGATTCAGAACCAGTTGGCCGACAATCTCAGTCGAGCTCACCAACAGACACACGAATGGGAAATTCATCCCCAGATACTACAAACTTACTTTCTACGCTGGGGAACACCAGAAATAGACCTATTTGCAACAAAAGAAAACGCAAAATGCCAAAACTTCGCGTCCAGCCTTCCACACCCTCAGTCCAAGGGCAATGCGCTATGGATGAGTTGGTCAGGGATATTTGGCAATGCTTTCCCCCTCTCCCACTCCTTACTTATCTAGTAAACAAATTGAGTCAAAACAAACTCAAACTAATACTAACAGCACCAACCTGGGCTCGCCAACCATGGTATACAACATTACTAGACCTTTCAGTAGTACCTCATATCAAACTACCAAACACACCAGATCTGTTCACTCAACACAAACAGCAGATCAGACACCCGAATCCAGCATCGCTCAATCTAGCAATCTGGATCCTGAAGTCTTAGAGTTTGGTCATTTAGACCTTGCACAAGAATGTATGGAAGTCATTAAGCAAGCTAGGAAACCTACTACAAGACATTGTTACGCAAACAAATGGAAAAGATTTGTTTATTACTGCCATAATAATCAAATTCAACCAGTACATGCTTCTGCAAAAAACATTGTAAGCTATTTATTACACTTACAAAAATCAAAACTAGCATTTTCTTCTATCAAAATACATCTCACAGCAATATCTGCCTATCTGCAGATTACACATTCAACATCAATCTTTAGAATCCCAGTCATCAAAGCATTTATTGAAGGTTTAAAAAGAATCATACCCCTGAGAACACCACCAGTTCCCTCATGGAACCTCAATATTGTACTAACACGACTCATGGGTCCACCATTTGAACCCATGCACTCTTGTGAGATGCAATACTTAACCTGGAAAGTAGCTTTCTTAGTAGCTATCACATCTCTTAGAAGAGTAAGTGAAATACAAGCATTCACTATACATGAACCATTTATACAAATACATATACATAAAATGGTTCTCTGTACAAATCCAAAATTCTTGCCAAAAGTTATATCACCGTTCCACCTAAACCAAACAGTGGAACTCCCAGTCTTTTTTCCACAACCAGACTCGGTAGCCGAAAGAGCCTTACATACGTTAGACATCAAAAGAGCACTAATGTATTACAATGATATAACAAAACAATTTCGCAAGACAAAACAATTGTTTGTAGCCTTCCAAAAACCTCATGCAGGAAATCCAATATCCAAACAAGGCATTGCCAGATGGATAGTGAAATGTATTCAGACCTGCTATATCAAAGCGAAAAGAGATCTGCCTATTACACCAAAGGCGCACTCCACTAGGAAGAAAGGCGCCACAATGGCATTTCTAGGAAATATACCTATGACAGAAATCTGTAAGGCAGCCACATGGTCTACGCCTCATACATTCACAAAACATTACTGTGTAGATGTGTTAACAACACAACAAGCCACAGTAGGGCAGGCTGTATTACGAACATTATTCCAGACAACTTCAACTCCTACAGGCTAAGCCACCGCTTTTGGGGAGATAACTGCTTACTAGTCTATGCACAGCATGTGTATCTGCAGCTACACATGCCATTGAACGGAAAATGTCACTTACCCAGTGTACATCTGTTCGTGGCATGAGACGCAGATTCACATGCGCCCTCCCCGGGAGCCTGTAGCCGTTTAAGTTGATGAAACTTGTACATTTGTAAATATATACTATTTTTATACACATTATGTACATACATACTCACTCCATTGCATGGGCACTTTTACTATATACACAACTCCTACCTCACCCTCAGCGGGGAAAACAATCTAAGATGGAGTCGACGCCCATGCGCAATGGAGCCGAAAGGGAGGAGTCCCTCGATCTCGTGACTCAAAAATACTTCTTCGAAGAAAAACAACTTGTAACACTCTGAGCCCAACACTAGATGGCAAGATAATGCACAGCATGTGAATCTGCAGCGACTCATGCCACGAACAGATGTACACTGGGTAAGTGACATTTGCCATATATCTATATATGTTAGTCATATAAGCTCTGCCTTATTTCCTCCTAAAGCTCCATTGATGAAAGCTGCTATTGTCCACATGTTGGAGATGGATATGCAATTCACCCTTGCCTTTCTTTTCCTAATTGAAACCTAAATTATTTTCATAAAATACTTCAATTTTTTTCCAGAGCTGTTTGTGCCCTTCTGATCTATACAAAAAAAAAGAAAACAGTGAAATAAATCTATATGAATTATGGCTGTTACACTTCCCCTTTTCGCACTCCATTCATTGATTTTTAAATAAAATGTATTTCCTTCCCATTTACATATTGTCTAATAGAGTGTCAGATGGGCATGGCATCATCACCAGACAACATGTATCTTGTTCCTGTATGCATATCTGTGACATATTGATTAATTACTTGCATCTGGCATTTATTGTGCCTTGCAGCTTCAGCATGCTGACATGAGCATGGCATCTGACGAGAGGCTAAACTCTGCTTTTGCTGTTAGCATTAGGTTCAGGAGTGTAAGATAATGAAATGCACAACTTTATTATGTTTACTAAGGAAGCAGAGTAGTTTGGGGGGTGTGGCTTAGCAACATGACCTAGAGCACGGCTTATGCCCAGATTCAGCGGCCTCACAAGTAAATCTGTCATTATCCTGACTTAGATTGACCCTGCAGACCCCAAGAAAACACTGTACTAGAGGTGTAGAGGCCCTAGACTTCAACCCCACACCTAAATCCCCTTTGGCACTTTGCCTCTTATACTAGTCCTGCCTCGGAGAGCTGTACCCGCATTGCGAATATGACAGCCTGCAGCCAACTTTGTCCCAGGAAGACATTCCTGAACCAGTGAAGCAGTCCAAGATGGAGGGGAGACACTGATAGGCAAGTGGATGCAGCGGAGCAGTCCTGTTCCTGAGTCATCCCCTTTGATAAACTGAGGGCTAACAGAAGGTATGGTGCAACTGACTTGAGTGGGCTGTTCTGGCATAGGAGCCGGTAGTGGAAGGCAGGCCCGAGCTGGGCTCCCTTGCTTTTTTGGCAGAGAGGCAGAGGAGCATCGGGTGGACAAAATGGGAGAGCTGCTGCCAGAAAGAGTTCCAGACTGAAGGACTGAGACGGATTTCCTGGCCTATTTTGATCACAACTGGTGTGGCTTCATGCCCCCCCCGCCTGCCCCTATAGAAAACCAGAACTTATTGGGGATTGAGCTTGGGTAAAAGACCCTCTGTAATGATGCTGGGTAGTGAGATAAGTAGCACAGGCGGCAACAGCAAAGGCAGCCGCCTGCCTGACAGGCTTGGTGCGACTTGTTCACCCAGTCATCATAGATGGCGTTGCAAATGCCTGGTGAGCCGAGGCATGCAGCTTGTGCATTTTCAGAGTTGCCCGACAGCTTGCTCAGCTTCCTGGGACCGGCCTGCCCTTGCAAGATGGGACCCTCATTGGAGGCCTACTACAGAGAGGTGTACCCCTGTTGCACTTCTGGGTGACTCTTTAACTGAGTGTTGTCTGTACACTTGCCTGGAATGTGTGTCTGAACCCCCTCATACCACCACCACAATAACAGCAGGGCGTATCTACAGTAGAACAAGATGGAGCATGGCCAATACACCAGTGGCGCTAGGTGTGCCAAAATGAGAGAAGCTGAGGGAGGTAGCACTGATACCAATGTGACTCCAAAGCCACAGAAGGCCATCAGCATGTAGATCTTGGCAGCTAGCAGTCCAGGTATAAACTGGAGCACAAAATTGATACTTTGGCGCTGGAAATAAACTTGATAAGGGCCGATCTGTGCAAAGTGAATGAACAGTTCCTGGCCACACAGAAAGAGACGCAGCAGCTGACATCAGAGGTAAGACGTGCGAACAACGGCACACTCTGCTACAGATCATGCCCTCCACTTGAAAGAGAAACTGGAGGACAATGAGGACAGATCCAGGAGATGCAGTCTCCAATTTGCTGGATTTACGGAACGTACGGAGGGAACTGCCCCTGACTTGTTCCTTGAGCCGTGGATACAAGATGTCCGGCAGTCGTGGGCCTCTGCTAGCTGTTTTTGATAGTGAGCACACAGTCCACTAGCCCAATGCCGTCCCTGGAGGCCCCTCCATGAGCCATGATCGCTAAAAAATTGAATTACAGAGTTCCTATGGTGAACGCCTTCAGAACCTTCTGTAACTGAGCCCCCTCTAAGCTAAGCTACTGATCGGGAGACAGGGGCATAGGCTATTTTGTATCTTTACCATGCCCTTCTGAATAACACCACAGAGACACTAGAATGGCTTCGTCAGAAATGAGAGAGATGATTTGGGGAGACGGAGGAGACTACGTTTTGGGAAGCATGCATGGCCTCTTGAGAGCTTGTGATCTTTGCCCGCCTGTGCCTGATACAGTTACACTACTTACACCAGACTTACATGGATCCCCAACATCTGAGCTCGGCAGGTATCCTTTCCAACCCTAGTTGTGCACCTTGTCACTCTCTGACAGCTGACTTCTTTCATATGGTGTGGCAGTGTCCGAGGATCACCCAGTATTGGTCCCGGATCAGCAACACCCTTTTGAACATCCTAGACATTCCACTCAAACGAACTCCTGCTGGGTGTAATGGATGTCTTGGGGATTTTCGGGAAGATAGAACTCTGCCTGGGACTGTTGACTCGGGTGGTGAAGAGAGACGTAGAGCAGTCTTGGAAACCTCCAAAGGTAAAACAATGGCATACTGGTATAGGTTGGTGTGGAACTGATTTACCTAGTGGATGGAACCAATTTACCTAGCAAATATAAGAAATTCACGAAATTTTGGGGTAAATGGTGAGAGTATTATGGCTATCTTCTACAGTGGAAGGTGTGTCTTTTATTGAAAACTGAACCTTGGGGGTGGTGTAGTGGAGGGTCAGGGTAGAAGGGACTGTGACTTTTTTAAAATTCACTTAATTTCTACTGGTATTATGCTTTCTTTGTATTTTTATTGCTGAAAACAATAAAATCTGTTTATCAAAAATATTGAATTACAGAGACAGGTGCCGTCCTGTGAACAGTTCGTGCCACTGGTGAACCTGGGTGGTACTGTCCATATTTTTCCAGATTAAATGCAGAAGGTGCAACAGCAGGGTAAGATGTTTGTGACAGTGAAACAGAAATAGACGTCTGTGAACCTAAAGTGTATGCTGCTGTTTCTTGCCACCCTTAATGTACTGCATGAAAGCAACGACTAGAAGGGCGGCCGCTACCAATGAGGAAATTACCGGTGATGACCACTTTGCGGTATGGGTATAGTGGGGGGAGGTAGCTACACCAACGGAGCAACTGGTGTTCTGTATAGATGGCACACTGGCCACATTGACTCACACCCTGGCACCTGGCACGGAACCCGCTCCTGAGACGCCTCCCCTCTACTAGATGAGGCGCCCTCTGTGGAGTAAGCACCTTGGACCGTGGAGGACGAACTGAGGCTATGAGGGCCATGTGAGGATTGTATGCCTGTTCAGTTTGGGTGCATTTCCATCCTAGGGGTGTGGTTGCAGTAGGCAGCGGGACTTGATGAGACAGAAAAGACAATGTACAACATAATCTGACAACTGTGATTACAATAGGGTTACTCAGGGTACTCTGAATTCAATGCCTGCTAGCTATTGTACAGGCGTGGAACTGGTCTGTCAGGGGCCAGCAGTGAAGAAGCCAACACAGAGAAGACACACTTTGCAGGTGCGACTCACACACTACCCGATAGTATGCCCCTTCAATTAAACAAGCAAATTAGGTTGCCGGAGGGTTTTGCCCCCAAGCTGACTGTCTGGGATGATGCTGGTATTTTATTAGGCTTATTAGCAGTTATGTTACACTAAACTCTCACAGTGTTTCAGGGTGAGATGAGAAGGTCCTAGTTAGTTGGATGACAGTGTTTTACCTGGGTGTGCGGGGGGAGGCAGGGGAGTTGGATAGTTTTCATATACGCGTCCCACATACATGGCGTAGTAGACTCGACGCACAGTGCACTGTGTGATTAGACCCTGGTCCTTGCCTAGACGGTCAGAGAGGACTGTATCCCTGGCTACCACTGACTTTTTGTTTTGGGAATGGCTGTAGCACTCGGGTACACAGTATGGATAGCCACCTTTAATGTCCGTGTACTTGGAGCATATAAGAAATGGTCCCAAACACACGCCTACCAGAGGTGGCATGGCATAGAGATTGCTATATTACTGGAGGCACATTTGACAGGGGAAGAATTGGCGTGGGCAAATGTTCTCTCATCATATCCTAGGGAAGTAGGCATATGGGTGGCCCCAGGATTCCCTCTGACTTCCATGTGTCCTCAGATGGGTATTGACGCATTGGAACTAGATATATCAAGAGTGGGGGTGATGGGCATAATTCGAATGTTGCTCACGGCTAAGACCCCTTTTGTTTATGGCTTGCCTTCTGAATTTTACCAAGTGTACACCGACACCCTTGTGGACAAGCTCATAGAAGTCAACTTGGAGGCTAAAAACAGGAATTGCCTAGCAGACTTTGTTAGAAGCCACTGTTTTAATGGTGCTTAAGCCTGACAAAAGATACAAAGGAGCTAAATGCGTACAGCCCGTTGTCCCTGTTGAATATAGATACAAAACTCCTAGCCAAAAGCTGGTCAACCCCTGCTGCCCAGAGTGGGGACTCTGATACACGGGGACCAATGCAGCTTTATCTCTGGCCACAACACACTCGTGAATATACAGGTTCTTGGCCATGTAATTGCCTCACTCAAACAGATCCAAGAGGAGCACTTCGTAGTGATGCTTGATATTGGGAGTGTAGTGAATCCTAATTTGTTTTAACGGGATAACAGGAGTTAGCTTAGCCGTAGGCTTGTAAACTCGTGCCCCCGTCACCTAATGACTTTTAACCTACTTAGCTTGCTCTGTCTTAGCCCATTTAATTATTTATTTCCTTTAAGATGGCGGCCTTGTTTATAGTTAGGCCACTTGTTATGAGTTTTATTATCAGTATCACTGCGCCAAGGCGTCAAGATCAAGCACGAAAGACAAACAAACAGTAGGTGTTCACACTTAGGGATTTTCCCTCTCTATACTTTCGAGGGATTGTTGATATTAATTGCCGTCCCAAGTATGCCTATTATCTATTGTTTTGAATTACACCTACGTCAGGAGACGTTGTAGATCTGTATAAATACATCACACTTTAGACAGATAATCAGAGGGCATCGCCACCATCGCTGATATCGATGCTGCAGTCATCTTGACGCTGACCCAGTCTTCGTGTCCCTGTGGAGTCTGAGATAGAGACCTCATTCCAAGGTAACAAGGGTTGGGGGCTCCTCTCATAGACACGGCTTCAGCAGATTAGGTTTAGCAAACCCAGCTCTCCTTTAGGTAGGAGGTTAGGCCTATTCTCATTAGGGTATTAGGGCATATCCCATCATATATATATATATATATATATATATATATATATATATATATATATATATATATATATATATCTCTTTCATATATTGCAAAATGTGGGGGTCTTCATAACAATGACTCTTTTCTTCACAATACTGTTGCTTGGTATATTCATTATCCTAATCATTGCAGTTCATGCAACTTATCGCAAATTGCAGTTATGTTAAATAAAAAGCTATTATAACTTTACTGCATCTGTGTCATTGCCTGTATTTGTATGAGACATAATATATCTGTGAGAAAAGGGTAATCTCCGTTTAACCACGACAACCCTGAGATATCTTACTTTGAGTCCATGTGTAAGCGACTGCCATAAACCACCTTTTACTATTGTGTTTCTGGTGAGGTGCTGCTTGTGAGCCAGTAAGGTTGGGACAACAGTTGCGACTTGTTGTAGGAAAGACTCAGTCGCCTACGAACAAAAGTACTGTTATCCTTAAACCAGCAGTCTTGCTCAGAGTAAGAGTCCAAACTACGACATGGCACCACCAACGATGGTGTTTAGGCACTAATTTACGTATACCCTGATTATCACTGTCTCACAGACAACAGGTACCCTAAGTACCATTATACGGAGACGTCCGTGGTCTTTGGGAGAATCCTCCTCAGCTGAACAGGTAACACCTAATTAAGCTGTAGATTGTTCAAGCTCGAACTCATAAAAAGGAAAAGACTTCCCCTATTTTGGTGTTCCGTTTCTCTAAACAACTATGGCTAATACCATAGACATTCCTGCAAATGCTAGACATGCACTTACACAACATTTATTAGCGCATGGCCTTACAGAAGAGGGCGGGGATGCTACGCTGATAATAGAGGCAACTGAAGCGTACCAAACAGAAACGTTTTACTGTTGGGTCACCTTTCCTGAGTCTAACCAGAGAACGCACACATTTCACACATATGAAATTGCGAATGTGCCTGTCCGGTACGAAGCATACCAGTATCATGAAATATTGCTCACGCATCAGGAGCATAAGAACTGGTTTGAAGGCGCTCTACCACATGTACTACGACGAGTAAGGCTAGGTCCTTTGAGTAATGAGGGACCTACATGGCCTATGTATGCCACATATACCCCTCACCCAGGCATACAGAACATGCCGATCGCAGATTTACGAGTATTATATAATGAATTAGTGGCATTATATAGACGATTGGTTCAGTTCGTAATGCGAACATTGAACACTACACCGGCGCGTCCAGCACCGCCAGTAGCTGGTGGTTATCAATTGGCTACTGGGATTAATCCACAAACAGTGCATACTATAATGTGTAAAGTGCCCACGGAACGAGAAAAAATACCGTTCTGGATAGCCCAGAAAACTAAACAGCTGGAAGCTGTGTTTCCCCATACTGGACCACAGGAAAAACATAGACTGCTCACTATGTGCTTGCCGTTTAAGATGGTTCCCTCGGTGGATGACTGTGCCACATGGGGTATAGTCTTCGCTGCCGTTTATACTACCACACATGGTACCCCGACACTTGCCAATTTACCAGAAGTGTTAAAACAAATACAAAATGAACGTCGGGCTGCACCGGCCCTGGATTTGGGGATGAAATTGATACGTAACTTTGACGCCGTCTCCTCGATAATACTGAGTAATATTAAAGGGGAAGCAGTGGCACTGGCAATACGCCAGCGTCTCCGGGAAACTCCAAACGTGGAACAAGAGAGACAGCTACCGAAAATAATTTCCGATACCTATACTAGTATAGGACGGGATAGTTTGGGAACCAAACCTAAAAAAAATTGAATTACCAAGTTTCACCCATAAGGAAGGTACAAAGCAGGCACAAGAGGGCTCTAAGAAGCGCTAGGACAAACAAAAAGATTTCAAAGAAAGGAGAAATAAGAGAGCTGATTCTCCGCATCTGGAGTACTCCGAAAGGAGGTATAATCTCAGAAATAGGGAGCACATTAGAACTCCAGACAGATATACTGATTCACGTCCCTCTCGTTCCTTTCAGGACGCACCGGATAAATGTAGTGAGAGAGGGGGCCGTCAAGATCGACGTCCGGAATACGTGAAAGAAAAGAAAGACTCGCCACAGTCTACCATTAAAAAAGAAGAAAAGACTCCTCAGCAAAAGCCGTTGTTTAAAAAGAAGAAGGTGGCAGGTCTGACAGTTAAAAATGTCAGTAGTATTGAGAACACTGTTGAGGAATAAGAAGTGGGCCGTGACTCTGTTGGACAGCGCCGCAGAGGTCACGATATGTCGCCAGAGTCTGAAAGATCATCTAGATGCGACAGCAACTAGCGATTACATCGCAGTTGAGACGGCGGATGGCCGCGTTCTCCCACCCGATCGGGTTTATGATTTGACTATTCAGATAGAGGGAGACGTAGAACGAATTATTAGTGTAATATTTTGTGATGAACTTACTAGTGATATCCTATTGGCCGAGAGAGACTGGCCACCTGAACACATCCGCAAGCTCCCGCATGGGGAAGATGTCATTTTGCCTTCTTTCTCCGATCTTGTTCCAGAAGCAGCAAAAGAAGCCTATGCTGCTGAATGGGCTTTAGCGCAGGCACCTGCACTATACAGTAATCATGTAGGTTGGGACAACCCTCTCCTTGTCATGTTATTCCCGTTAGGTCTACACCCCAACCACAGCCACAATACCCTGTTAAACATGAGGCCAAAGCTCCAGTGAAGGAGATACTATCACAACTTGAGTGCCAGGGAGTGATTGAGCCCTGTACATTGGCAGTGAATAATCCGCTATTCCCCGTTGCAAAGCCAGATCATTCATATAGAATAGTGGTTGATTATAGACTCTTGAATAGTCATACACGCACATATGCTATACAAAATTCACATAGCACAGCACTGATAAACAATATAGTGCGTAAGAAATATAAAACTACATTGGACATATCTAATGGATTTTTCTGCCAGAATTTAGCACATGAAAGTAGGGACCTAAGTGCATTTTCGTTTGGCTCTGAGAAACACTTTTGTCGTTTACCTCAAGGCTATAAAATAGCCCAGGCCTGTTTTCAGCCCGTGTAACTTCAATTTTGCACGAGCTTGATTCCGATGCATTGTCCTATGTGGATGATATCTATCTCACCGACGACGCCCTCGACATTCATCTTGCGAGGGTCGATCGGATCATTTTGGGATTTGCAGACCTCGGTTATAAATTTAATTTTAAGAAAAGCAAGATAGCCTTTCTTAGTGTATTGTCCCTGGGATATGAGCTATCAAATGAGGGGAAGAGCCTGGCCCCGCACTTCCTAGAAAAGGGTGCTCAACTGCAACCTCCGAACACACTTAAGAAATTACAGTAATTACTGGGTTTCTTCAATTTTGGCAGAACCTATATTCCAGATTATGCAGAACGCATCAAGCCCCTTTATGACTTAATTCAGCCCAATTTTTCTAGCAGAAGATGGACGATTGAACACACACACATCCTTAGGGACATGCAGCGGGACATGCTAGAAGCAAAACACTTGCATACATGTGACAATAAAACAAATTTGGTCATCAGAATAATTGCTGGTGCCCTTGGGTTTACTTATGTCACCTTTAATGAGGGTGACACAGTGCCGATAGCATATAAATCACACTTATACTCAAATGCTGAAAAACGTTTTGCACCTACAGAAAAGATTCTGACAGCAGTTCAGATGGCCGTCATAAAGGAGAGGCCACTTACCCAGGGAAAATGCATTATTGTTGTCTCCCCGGTGCCGGCCTTAGAGGCTGTCACTAAAGCGAGTGTTCCAAACGATAAGGCATTACATCCATGCTGGATTCTATGGGCAACGTCTCTGACCGCCACTGATGTTGATTATGTGTTTGACCCAAGACTTCAGACACAAGAATTTCTCCAGTATGAACAGGAGTACCCCGCTCCTCTACATATCTTGCCACTAGACAGTTATAATACTATCATACCGACGGATCGGCACAACCGGCTGTAGGTATTAAACATCAATACTCGGCAGCTTGCGCAGCCGTGTGCGGGGTAATGGAAGACAGAGTTTTCCATCCTCACAATACCTACACGCAGACCTTAGGGGACTGCACAGCCCAGTTGGCTGAGCTTAAGGCTCTTCTTCTAGCGCTCGAACATACTGAGGCAGGAAGCCATTTGATAGTTTGTAATTCATATTACTGCGTCCAGTCATACAATGAATATCTCAATCATTGGAAACTGAACGGGTTTAGAGATTCTAAAGGGAACACCATTAAACACAAAATGTTGTGGGGAAGGGGGGCTGATCTTAAGGATAAGCTACCATGTGTCCATGTAGTTCATACATTAGGACACCAATGTGTAGGAACACACGTTGCCGGCAATACATTGGCTGATGAAGCGGCCAAAGCATCAGTAGCTACGGCTTGTGTGGCTGCAGTGACTTCTCGGACGAGGTTGGATAATGAAATACTGATTGCCGTTAAAGCTTCGGCTGCAGGCAAGACCCTTCCGAAAGGATACCCTACGAACTATACTTACCATATCAGTGCACAGAATGTTGCTTATGCAACAATTCCTGGAGTTGGAGATCGAGTGATCCCCAATGAAGACCAGAGATTAGAACTGATTACAGCCGCACATGAGGGTGTCGCTTCTGCACATGCTGGTATACAGGCCACTATAACAATTCTACAGCAACGATACTGGTTGCCTGGTCTATGCAGATGAACTAAGCAGTATGTCCTTTGCTGTGACATTTGCCAGCAGATTAAGGGCTCTAATATCAGACGCCCTCTGCAGACGTCCTTCTTAGTGTCAGACAAGCCACTTCAGTGTGTGTACCTAGACCATTGTGGTCCCTTACAGCCTGATGGTGCATACAAATACATTCTAGTGGCTGTGGATTCCTGTTCTAGATTCCTGTGGGTACGGCCACAGCGGTCGGCTGACGCCCGGACTGTTATAAAAGATTTGCTGATCTTTATCGGTACATATGCGGTTGCAGCATTCCATTCGGACCAGGGTCCTGCATTTGCCTCTAAGGCATTTAGGGACACCATGGGGACGATGGGTGTTGAACTCCATTACTCCTCACCATACCATCCCGAGGGAAATTCGGTCGTGGAGAGGCGGAATCGTGATCTAAAGCAGTCCTTAACAGCTCGAGTATTAGGTTCAGGCTGCAGTTGGTTACATCACCTATATGGGGTCCAGAGAGCACTGAATAATCTGCCAAGACGGTCCTTGGGGGGGAAAGTCTCCATATGAGGTTCTCTTTGAGATACCTATTTATGTCCCCGATCTTGATGCCCCTGGTATGGTGGCAGCAGAAACACCATTTGACATAAAAGAATGTCTCACTGTTTTACAGGAGCTTCAACAATTTTGTAATGATAAATCATCTGCAAGTGCTGCCACCTTAGGAATAAGGGAATTGGCGAAAACTTCGACTGGCTGGATTCCTAACGGTGGGGATCTGGTTCGTGAGAAGATCGCTGTGAAAAAAGAGTTCGGTCCATCATACAGAGCACCTTTACCGGTCTTGGGAATAAAAGGCACCAGGACTGTCATCCTACCACCATTGTCTGGTTCTAAATCGAATAGATTCATCTCCATTGATGACATCAAATTACACCATGTGGCCGATTCTTCACAGTAGACCAGGAGGTCCCTTGGGTCGTTCCCGATCCCCTCCCACTACCCAACAGGACATCCATCTACATAGTAGGATGAACATCACTGCTACTGACTATGCAACTATGTCAACTGCTGTTCCAGATTCTTCCTCGACCATGGGGAGGGCGGAAAATTAACTTTTGTTGGTTCCAGTCACATCTTCAGTGACCACCCGCTTCAAGATTTGACTGTATTTTACACAAACACTTCCAAGACTAATGATGTTGTCTATCAAGACCCTCCACGATCGGTGGATCGGAATGCAGCGGGTCCTGTGTTTGCGGAAACTTCCTCTGGCTATTTCGTAGACATTGATGATTTTGCTTCGGATTCATCCTCAACTGTGACTGACAAACTTTCGAAAAGTAGTAAGCTGTATCGATGGCTTAAAAAGAACTATTTGGTCTACCCATGGAACTATCTATGGTTCTGTTTGACATTTTTTGCATTATTTTTATGGATTGGTTTTGTGACTGTTTTCTTTTTGTTGATTAATGGTCACTATATTCCTGATCGCTCCTCTGTGGATCCTGTTGATGAAATTTTAACACCACATCATTCTTCACATAAGGTCCTACGAGATTTGTCCCTTGTAAATATTACAGCGATACCAATTACTGATGGGATTGTGTGGGACAAAGTTCCGTTCGATATATGGGCCTACAGAGATTATTCAAGTACCATACGTGTTCAAAATTTCGATGTTTGATGTTATTACACCTAATGTTGTCTCTGATGATTGGGATGTCCAAACAGTTGATTCCATGCTGGCTGAGATGAAGGACTATTCCACTTTTGGAAGTGATGATGTATACCATTATACAATGAATTATGGGGAAATGTTCTGCTATAATAATTGGGGACATCACTACCTACACCATGCAACTAGATATAGGCCTCTCTTAAACTACACACAGTGGGAACACTGTTCCACACCACAAGTGGGGAGTCCAAAGTATTACAGCGATAAATTTACATACTTTTCCGGGCATGATAAAAAAAAAGCAGAGTCGTATTATTTTAAAATACCTCCGGCACAAATTAGGAAACTTTTGCTAACAGATACGAAACTGATTTATTCAGATCCTTTTGTTTACCGGCTCTCGCTTGAGGGTTACGAATATTTGAAAGATACTATTGATTTGAAAAGTGTATGGGGAACACAAGATTGGCAGATACAGGGTAGGGAGGCTTTGTTTCGAGCATGCCTGATTCCTGTGCAAATGATTTTCTTAAATGACACTATTGAGCAGACATCCTGTCTGGGGTTAGCAAAAATTAAAGACCTGAACACGCCCAGTATCCCTACTCCGACGAAATTTAGAGATTGGCAACACTTTTTTAATGTCACAGAAGACAGGCTAGATGCAATGGTTAAGGCTGGTACCTATAATTCTTCACTTTCCCGTCCCGGCGGGTGGTTGGTATGGCCCACCGACACTAATGAGTGTCAAAAGTGTTTTTGAACTGTTCAGGGGTTTTTTCCATTCCCAGGCCTGACCCTCGCTTTCTATTAGGTCAACATACAGGTATAATTACGACATACAGTGTGGGTAAGCTGTGCCAGCAATGGGTGCAGACAAATACGTTAACAGCGGTTAAGCAACACCTGAACACTCTTTCTGACAGTATAGACTTACAGGATTTCCTGTTAGGTCCTAGGAAACAGCGCTCGAAATGGTTTTTATATGCTATGTACAATGACATTTTGAGACTTTCCCAGATTGAGGCTGCTGCACGTTTAAGGCAACTAGATAGGGAAAATTTTTAAAAAACATTAGCTGTTGTTGACAATGGCATGAACACCCTGTCCAACAGGATTTATTCAGTATCAAATATAGTGTTGTCTGCTATTGATATCACTCAGATAGACTTGTCCCGGTTATATCATGGGCAAACACAGCTACGTTCCATCATGCAGCTGGGTTGGACATTACAGACACTGAAAAGTGGCCACATTCCATGGAGGTACATTAATGGGAGTGAACTATTCACTGCTTTTAATTTTTCCAGGGAACAAGAGACAATGGCTAAAAGAGAGGCTCGTTTCACCCTGCTTCAAGTAGAGAAATTAGATAAGTTGCCCTTCACAGTAGCAGAGAGTCCTTCAACTATTTGTCTCTTGCACGGCATTATTAGTTTACCGATTTTGACCTTCCGTTTCTCGAGCTGCCTGAAACATCTTGCAGTGGGACGATATGAGCAGCTTGGAGATAGCTTTATTAAGGAAGAGTGGGAGTTGCCCTTTGACTATAGTTGTCTGAACGGGGAACAGGAGGTCTTTCTTAGCGGAAGCGAATGTGAGACTGCTGTTCGTCATTCTATGATCTGCAAACAGGTGTCTCTTCACGGTCTTTGCAATGTGGGGGTCGCGAATTTGGCCTGTTTTCTGAAGGGTACTCCCGTCCCTTTGATTCGTCCAGTGTTTCATGTGCTTTCCAATGGAAGTTATGTTCTACTGAACGATCAAAGCTGTTGCGGCTTGCGACCTGGAATTGCCTACGCAATCTCAGTCACGAAAGTCGTTACTTGTTGTGGACATGTTTTGTTTCCCCCCACACAAGAGATAAAAGTATCTGAAATGTGGCCCCACATTGATACTATTAATGTGAACTATGACAAGTTGAGTAGACTAAAGGCGCTATTGTTTCAGAAACAAGTCGCCTTGACATCCGCAAAAGAGACATATGCTCTCCAGATTGCTAGATCATCAGCTGAGATACAATCCCTTTTAAATACCAATTTCCCCAAACACTTTGGAGAGCTGGTATCCAGAATATTTAATGCTTCAAGCACAACGGGGATTGTTCATTTTTTTAAGGCTGTCAGGTCTGGTTTCGTGTCCATCTTCCAGACTGTCTTCGGAGTCATCCCATCAGCCATCTATTCTCTCTTTTCCAGTGTGTTTGGTGGCTTTCCAATTATTTTGGCTTTAATTGGCGGACTACTACTGCTATTTCTTCTGATTCGCAGTGGTTGTTTCTTTCCAGCAACACAGAGCAATGGAGCCGCTCCCGCCAACTCCGCTGTGCCTTGAGCGCATGGTTCGGATCTTCGGTACACCTTTGCTGGTGGAACTGGAGTTTGACTGGTTGTTGTCATTCCGGCCTCTACTCTGGTGTGTACAACCAGTCTTCCGCTGCATATGGTGTCTATTTGAACATCTGCCTATGGTCTGTCTTGCGGTTGCACCGATATCTCCTGTGGACCACGAACTGCTGATGTCCCCGATGAGGGTTCATACACGGTCATGCCCCTTGAGACTGAGGTTGCTTCACGAGGCCACCTAAGAGCCTTCTGTTATAAGATCTAACATGGATGAGGACGCTGCAGCAAGTATTGATGCACCGGTGAATGTGTCTCACTTCTGCTCTGTGGATCCGTTTGTCCGCCCTGCAATAAATTTCACTTCAAACGATGTTCACTCCTTTTTGAGGTCCTTGACTGGTGTCTTCGATGACATTCTTCAAGATCCTGCGTATAACACATTATTGGATGAATTTGCTTACCATTTCCCGGTTCCAAAATATGCAATTATAATAAACGTTTGCTGTACTTGTCATAGTTGATATTATCATCTCTGTATGTATTTTTAGACGGATTTGTTTTATCATATTTTAACAGACAGCGATTGTTTTTTATTAGCTTAATTTATTAGCTTGTTTTTCTTTTTTTTGCCTTTGGCTTTTAGTTCAGAAGCAGCTTTTTTAGCGTTTAGGTTCCTGTACCTTCATCATACATGTTACGGCAATGGGGAGGGTGTAGTGAATCCTGATTTGTTTTAACGGGATAACAGGAGTTAGCTTAGCCGTAGGCTTGTAAACTCGTTCCCCCGTCACCTAGTGATTTTTAACCTACTTAGCTTGCTCTGTCTTAGCCCATTTAATTATTTATTTCCTTTAAGATGGCGTCCTTGTTTATAGTTAGGCCACTTGTTATGAATTTTATTATCAGTGTCACTGCGCCAAGGCGTCAAGATCAAGCACGAAAGACAAACAAACAGTAGGTGTTCACACTTAGGGATTTTCCCTCTCTATACTTTCGAGGGATTGTTGATATTAATTGCCATCCCAAGCATGCCTATTATCTATTGTTTTGAATTACACCTACGTCAGGAGACCTTGTAGATCTGTATAAATACATCACACTTTAGACAGATAATCAGAGGGATTCCGACCAAAGGGCATCGCCACCATCGCTGATATCGATGCTGCAGTCATCTTGACGCTGACCTAGTATTCGTGTCCCTGCGGAATCTGAGATAGAGACCTCATTCCAAGGTAACGAGGGTTGGGGGCTCCTCTCATGGACACGGCTTCGGCAGATTAGGTTTAGCAAACCCAGCTCTCCTTTAGGTAGGAGGTTAGGCCTATTATCATTAGGGTATTAGGTCATATTCCATCTTTTATATATATATATATATATATATATATCTCTTTCATATATTGCAAAATGGTGGGGGTCTTCATAACAATGACTCTCTTCTTCACAATACTGTTGCTTGGTATATTCATTATCCTAATCATTGCAGTTCATGCAACTTATCGCAAATTGCAGTTATGTTAAATAAAAAGCTAATATGACTTTACTGCATCTGTGTCATTGCCTGTATTTGTATGAGACATAATATATCTGTGAGAAAAGGGTAATCTCCGTTTAACCACGACAATCCTGAGATATCTTACTTTGAGTGAATGCGTAAGCGACTGCCATTAATCACCTTTTACTATTGTGTTTCTGGTGAGGTGCTGCTAGTGAGCCGGTAAGTTTGGGACAACAGTTGCGACTTGTTGTAGGAAAGACTCAGTCGCCTACAAACAAAAGTACTGTTATCCTTAAACCAGCAGTCTTGCTCAGAGCAAGAATCCAAACTACGACAGGAGTACATGTTTGAGGTCCTTATGTAAATGGGCTTTTGCATGATTTTTCTTCTGTATATAGTCCCAACTGTGCAGGTTTGCTCGGGTGGTCAAACCCACAGCTGGAAAGTTAAGATGAGGACCAGGCAGGGATGCCCATTATCGGCCCTCTTGTTCACAATAGCGATGGAACCGCTGGTGATTTGGCCAAGAGATGAGGCTTTGGGGCATATGAGTCTGCAACAGGGTGCATGTGGTATCTTTATGCAGATGACACTTTGTTATGTATGACATGGCCCAGTGAATGTGTTTCTACACTCATGCGGGCCAGGAGGTATTTGCCGGAGTAGTAGGCCTACACGTCAACAAAACATTGCCTTTTCTACTACGTTAGAGCTGGCATCCACAGGAAAATCACAAATGCATGCCCTGGGGCTCAAATTGGGTTAGGTCAACATTTTGATACCTGGGAATATAGGCGACCCGCACTGAGGCACTGTGTAATGCTCACAACCTGGGCAGGATATTTTAAGATCCAGAGCTTCCATACATTTCTCAATATCTCTTCTGCTGTCAATCATGGGAAAAATGGCGGTATCAAAAATGGTTTTGCTCCCACGTTGCCTACATGGTGCAAAATTCTGTGTATCTGATTGACTGGTCTGTCTCTCAGGACATTGCTGGTCTACTGACTCTTCCTGGTGGAGAGAGGTAAGAGAAGCAGGATGTGCCTGATGGTACTGAATATGGGCAGGGTAGAAGGGGGTCTGGGGCTACCAGATCTGGAACTCTACTATATTGGCGCTCAGCTACACTGTACAGTGAAGTGGTGTGCCAAGTGCCTGAACTGTGAAAGAAACCTGATGGAAGTGCTGCCGCCAGATGGTACCCTACCTTTCCGGGGATGAGAGGAGTGCACCAGACCCCACATACACCTTGATTGATAAGGCAGATAGCATCTGCATGGGAGATGACAGTTAAGAGAGGATTGTTCAGACGTATTTGGGAAGCTATGTCACAGGAGATGTGGAGGGATAGGGGATGCCTTGAGATGAGAGACCTGTACCCAGGGACAAAGTTTATAACATTTTAGGAGGCAGGCGATGCTTTCAGGATTGGTGTGGGGCAGTTTCTGCAGTTCGCCAAATTGCTGCATGCAGCTGTCCGGGAGGATTGGACCAGCTTTCCGGAAGTCCTCACCCCCTCTGCCACCCTGGAAATCCTCCCGGGTGAGGGAGGGGCTTGGGGTTTAATGGAAGAAGGAAACTACATTTGTAGCACTAAATAATTAAGAGATCCATGATCCGGCTATATGTTCCACGGACTTAGGATGATGATTTGCCATCTGCGCTCACTGACTCAGAGTGAGCAAGAGCTTGTGTGTGGGTACAGGAGGCTGCAAGCAATGCACAGTTCAAATTAGCACACTTCAGCTATCTCCACCATTCATACTTGACGCCAGCAAGGCTGCAGAGGATCTACCTAGCTGGGACTTCTGAGTGTCTTTGCAGCAGTGAGTAAGGTGGCCATGTTCCCGCACGTGACGTGTACATGAAGAAGTTGCTGCAGTAATTGAGTGAAGTAGATCTTAAGCTCATGAGGGTGGGACTTGCATTGAGCCTACGACCCTACTGGTTGAGTACAGTCTCCAAGCCCAAACACGGTAAAATGCAGCACAGATTTAAAAATCCTGGGCTTACTGCGGGTGGACGCCGGATAGCGATACAGTGGCTGTCAACTAATGGCCCGACATCATGGCATATGGACATAGAGGGGAGGGTGCTGGAGGACGAACTGTGATTGAGACGAGTGCATATGAATGGGGGGGCCAGAAGATGATTCGGCATACTAAGCGGATATGCTCCAAATTTATTTGCACAGTCCGAATGACCACAGTGAGACTGTTGGGAGCAATGGCACCTAGGAGAGCCTTGGTAGGCAATAACTGACCCCTGCCTTGTGGTAGCACGTTATGGGGGAGACTGCGGCGTGGCTGTGCCTAGTTAAGGCTAGATAAGTGGAATGGGAGGGAATAGGCGGCCGATGGTGGCTGGACAAAGATTGGGCATAATATGACATTCTGACTACAACTCATAAGTAAACATCATTGCTTTGATAATATTGCTCATTAAAGGGTGTTCTTACTGTGTATTTATGTTGTCTTGCTGTTGTTATTTTGTTGAACAGTTAAAATTACAAATCTAATCTATAAAAAAGAAAGAAAGCAGAGTCCATCAACATTTATGTCCGTGCCATTTCTTAGGAGAGGGTTTTCAGGGACTTGAGTCATAAGACAGTGTAGCTCGCTCAAGATCAATGTTAAAGAATAAAGACCAAGAATACTAACAAAGTGCGTGCTAATGTCAAAGTATTTAAAAGAAAAAGAAAAAAAACACTTTTAAGCTGTGGTTCGTTAACATTCCAGTGGCACTTCCCATAATTATACATTTTCCTCCAGGGTGTACCTTCCAGTTGTGTCCTAGTGCGATAATTCTCTTAGATTTAAACTAGTCTGCATTTTTAACGACTTACATTAAAGGATTACCTAACTAATAATTGTTTATTTTGTTTGCAGTTGGAAGAAGAGGCAAAGGTGTCTCTGGCACAAAAAGGGCCTGGTGGGACCATTGATTCTGAGCTCAAGGAAAAAATAAGATTTGTAAGTGTTTGTATGGAATTAAGAACCAATTTCTGAATGTATAGTAAAATGTTAAACACACTGTGTTTCTTCTCATAGAAACAGAGTTAATGGTTGCAGCCTAAATGATGGTTGCAGCAGGGTTTTCTATATCTCATTTCAGACAAAACTCCTGGATCCACAACTTTAATAGTTCGCCTAGGAAGGAAGGGACAGCATTTTTTGCACTGGTGGTTGTACATTACTTAATGTCAAAATAGTTAACGTACAAATAATTGCAGCTGTGGGTATTTCAGTAGAAATGCCCACAACCTGACATAATATTACCTAACCAGTTAAAGAAACTAATAACTACCTTGTAAAAAGCTGAATTTGATAGTCAAACCAGAACTGGAAATGGAAATGGAAAAAAGGGATTGTTGGGTGGGCTAAGCCATGTATGGCTGTGTTATTGTCTTTGCCTGTGTGCAGACATTTGTACTATACAAATGCCACACATATACAGAGGCTTTAGCCTTTCTGCTTACATTTGCAATTATCTATTGTTCAAGCAAAACAGCATATTCAAGTTCAGATTGTATAATTTTGTTTTATCATAATGGATAGGAAAAAATTCATTGCGAACTAAATTAGTACGACTCTGTTGACAGGCACTATGATGGCAAGTTCTAATTGTATTCAAGAATCGGAGGCTTATAGTGTGCCTTACATTCTGGCTTTTATTACGACAGCAGCAAGAGGAAAGAAGAGTACTAAAATCTGCTTGCCCCATTAACACAAAACTACAATACCTAGAAACCATGGGTCAAGATGTGTTCCAGATATGTAATGAGGTCTACGTAGTCTGTGCAGCAACCTCCCTTCATTTTCATTGAACTTGAAACTTTACACGATTGTGGGAAAACTGCATCACAATGAACACGAAACAATTGAAGATAAATAAGTAGGAAGGCACTCAGAAACTCCCCATCTTGAGAACAATAATTGAGCAGACTGCAAAATTGTAGCTGTGTTGGCTTGGAAGAAGAAAGAAGATGAGAGACAAAGACCAGGGAGGGCAAAGCAACAACAGACGTAAAAGAACCACAGAAAGATAGTGGTGGGAGAGTACTCTCCTTCATATCTTTAATAAAATTAAGACTTTCAATCATTAGGAAATTTGGAAAATCCGATTTTATTGCAAGACTGAAGGCTCATATTGTGCTCTTTTAATGCATATTAACAGTAGAGTAAGAAATTGTTATATGATCAAACTTTTTGAAAGTAGAAACGGACTACCAGTTAGCTGCTCTCAGAATGTCCACTAATCTAAAGACCAGGGTAAAAGAATTAAATGTCTTTGTACCCAATGAGTATTGTGCCCCATAAGTGAAAACATCAGTATCACCTGTTGTGTGATGCTGTTTACCCACCTGGCTCGAGCATAAAAAATGGGATGAGGAGACTTTCTAAAGAAAATAAGAAGTTGAGGAGCAGGCATTTTGAAAGTCAAAAACCTATCCTCAACATAGAGGTTTGGATGGCCAGGGAAGGCTGGAAATTAAAAGTAGTACCCCAAAGAAGTGATACTGTCTCACTGACAGATTCAGCATTTTAATATTAGGGACGCGCTTGAAGGATGTCCAACATGAAAGCATTGTTAGGTTTGCAGGTACACTTACATTGCAAAGACAAATCTATGCTGTTGGGCCATGAATCAGACATATTTAGCTCCAGATTAAAATCTCATAAAAACGTATAATTTAATAAAGGAGAAATACTTATCCTAACTCCCTTTCAAGCAAGTATGTTGCACGGATGTTTACCACTGGGTGTTTCTTTGGTCAGGACATGCTTGAGAGAAATAGCTGATCTGTGGATTTTGTCTGTTATGTAAAACTTGCCTGAAGAGGCTGGAAAGCTCAATAACTTTGCCACAGCTGAGACTTGGCACAAAGGGATCAAAGTGCAATTCCATACATCACTGGCACCAAGATTCCAAAGCAGATCTCTGAAGTCTTTTGGTACAGAGAGGCAAGTATCTTTTGATGAATCTGATTCTGCCAAGGTACTGGGAGAGACTGGAAGAAGATCCGGATTTCATACATGGCTATAAGGGCTAAATGAATACCATTTGACCAAGTTCTCGTCTGACCTTGGAGAGGCAATGTAATATTGTTATGAAAGGAGGAAATGGGTAAGGGTGGCCCTGATTAGATGGGTGAAGAAATGCATTTGTTCTCAGGACATCTGAATGCAGTTTCAGCCATAAAATCAGCTGAATTGAGGATTCATTCAGAAGCAAACAAATCTGTTGAGGGCAGTCTCCAGAGAATGTAAAGACTTTGAAAGATGGGACAGTGCAGATTCCAGTCGCTGGATTTCCTTAGATGACAATGCAATGCCAGTTTATGAATTTCCTCAGATTGGAGTACCAGTCGGCTAAAGTATTTAAACTCCATGGAATATACTATGATGTGACGGAAACACTGTGAAGCAGGCAGTAACCCAGAAAATGCAACATAATAAAAAATCCCACACCACTTTATAAAATGATCTCCATATACAGCAAAATTAGTGGTTCACTTTAACTGGCAGAAACGTCTGTGCTGGGCGGCCAAAATGCATTCCAACGATTCTCCCGGGTCAAGCAGATTCAGGTGCAACTTCTAAGGGTTGAAGTTTGTCTACCAGGCTGCACCTCAGCATGCAGCACTGGTCAGGCTTTTTGGCGCTTGGCTCTTCAAGGAGTAGGCTTCTCAGCTTTTATGGTCCTGTAGCTATAACAGGGAGTCGGCCAACAGACCATAGGAATCACCTTCTCTGCCTGACCGTCTGAGACGACTTTTTCTCAAGTAAAACCCCACAACCGCAGTTCTTCCTTTGCTAGCCCAAGATGCAGCAGGTGCTTCCAGCGTGTGGTGCAGCTTCTCTTTACTGGGTCCAAGGACACTGCATGGCAGTCCTTTTTCAGTCCTCTCTCCAGTACAGTCTTGATCTGAGGCCTGGATGCCAGTGACACCACTTTTATGCTCATTACGAACACAGGGGATGTGACGACTAATTAGCCAATGGCTGCCAGGTCGATTTCCTGTGGAGTGAGGCTTGTAGTTAGTTCAGAAAGCACAATTCCGCCTACTCCTTCCATGGGCGAACCCTTCACTTGGTGTGTGGAGCTCCCTAGCCCATCCCAGATGTGTAGCTACCTGGTGGCTTCTCCCTCTCTGTCCAAGATACCAGCCTGTCTGCTAAAACAAAAGAGCACACCTCTCATATGTGACTAACATTTTCCCTCCAAAGACGGCTTCACTTGAAGCTTGCCTTTTTGCCTCATACCCTCTTTGGCCGTCCTGTAAGGAATTGGTCACATTTCTTCCCTTGGCAGGTCCTTTGTGTTCTTCAGTATTGGATCTTTCATATATTCACATGCTTGAATCATTTCCTGTCGTCGAAATGGGATCCCCAGGCTACCATAGAAAGCAGTAGTCATGACATACATAGCCGTGAATGTTAAAAAAAATAAAATAAAAAAAAAAAACATTCACTTCAATAGCTTATCCTCATCATTTAATAAGAACCAATGTTCAGCCAATCAGGTGACAGCACCCTCTAGAACACTCGCCACAGAGTGTTCAATCCCTCAGGTTTTCTTCATGTCGTGTGATGGGAGTCTCCCTGGGTTCTGCTCAATTTATTACATTTTTTCTCTACTTTGAAAACAGTTCACTTCAGGATAAGTTTAAGATCTAGATATACAGAATCTGACTAAGCAACCGTACCAGAACCAGCAAAGAAGGGACTGTTCAGACCATGTGGAAAAAAAGGCTGCACTCAGAGGATCTACACAAGGAGTGATTCTACTGTTTACACCCTGAACACAAGGTAAAAGATTGTAAGATATGCTGCACCTTTTCTCAAAAGATATTGAAAGATAGAGAGGGACGATCACTCATTTGGTTGCAAAAATTTAAATCTAAGGACACTGCTCTCTTTGAGGAGGACAGTGATAATTCCTCGAAGACTGAAATATCCCATATGAGGGATAGGTCTCATAAGCCAGTGCCTCCAAGGACACCAAAATAGGCAGTGAAAAAGACCCATCATGGGTCATCAGGACATTCAAAAAAGTCAGAGGAACCTTCACATTCATCCAAAAAGAAAATCTCCTTAGATAATGTTCAGTCTGAATCTGCTACTCCTTCACTAATGGAGAAACACTTGAAAAAATTCACCCTCTCTACCGTGGACGGCAAAATCTCTTAAAACTGTTACTAAACCACATCTTTAATCCTCATCGATGACAACACTGTTGATGACCTAGTCAGCGTACATCTCCGACATCACAAGTGATCATTTAGTCTTCGCCAGTAGCTGCGACAACTATGCTATTCATGAGAATCCTGTAGATGACAGCACAGTCGACAAAGAGGTCACTGACAAAGGTGCTAACAGGGAAAACACCACCGCCTCCACTGATGGCCTCATCAACAAGTTCCCCGTTGAGAACAATAACATGCCAACAAAAACCTCTTTGACCTCACTATCAACTATGGCATTGTCAATGAAAAAACCATTGTTGCCGTTGTCAACAATTTCCGTAAGGGGGAAATCACCAACAGAGACATTATTGCCTACGCACGCATCACCAAGTAAGGTTTCATTTTTTACACATGCACATCTGCTTGATGCTGATGAGTCTGCAGATGAAGGTTCTTTTGGGGCCACCCATAGTCCCTTGGAGCTGCATGTGAAATGTCAAGAGGATGTGAGGACCAATAGTATGACGAGTAATATTATACCTCAGGAGAACAGCCCGAGCAATATGGAGGCCCGTATCCAAGTTTTGGTCGCCAGGAGCTGCACGAAGAGTCAGTTCATATGCCATTGACCCTAGTAAATCTTCCAAAAATGCCCCAAGATTATTATAGGAGGTGTCCAGACCCTCCACCGACTGCTTCTTCAATGCAACCTTACAAAACCAATACGGTCACCACAGGTTCAAACCCCTGTTACATGCACACTGCATGTATTAAACATAACTACGACTCCAGTACCTTCGCTGGCTAGGACACTTGCTAAACTGCCAGTGGATGACACACCCTCCTCGGACGAGGACAGGGATTATGGGGGGATTAGGGACACTATATCAGTCTCCAATAAATAGTATGACTACCTAATCCCAACACCATCCCCACCACTACCACAACCAGTGGATTCCCCACCTGAACCCATTGGTGACTTCCACATCCTAATAGAAAGGGCAGCTAAAAGGTTCCAGCTTCAATTGACGATTGAACAGTCTGATTACTTTCTCTCGGTCTTTAAAGAGCCCATTAAAAAATCAATCAGGGCCATCCCTTCTGTTAATTTAATCTGGGAGGAAGGTATTAAAACAATGAAAATGCTTTTACACTGTTGGCAGTGCTGCCTAGACCAGACAAGAAATATAAAGCACCTGATGATTTACCGGTATATTTAATTCCAGCTGAGCCTGACCCTGTATTTACGCAGTACAGCTGCGTGGATGTGCCGATGGTGCAGCTCACAAAAGGTAAGCCAGTCTGCACCCATCCGAGTCTGACTGGAGCCAGGGGCCAGCGATGCTGCTCGTGTTGCAGAAGAGGCAGATATACTCTGCAGTAGATATACATTGTCTTAAGAACAGAGGTAAAGATTTATGTTGACAGCACATACAGGGGTATTGAGTATTTGAGCTACCCACGGTATTGAGTGTTTGAGCTACCCATGGTTTGCAATATCTGTAAAACGGAACTAGGTATCTACCCTCTGCCGAGCTTCAGGCCCAGACATCATAAAAGGCGGCATCACACCCAGACACCCAAAATATAGTGAAGATATATTTTTGTTCTTGGAATGTAAGAGACCACATGTTTTGTTTCTTACCGAGAAGTGGCTAAAAGAGGAGCCTACCACTGATGTTGTCATGGCTTTTCCCCTGGGATACTCAATAGCAAGTCAGATCCAGGAAGGCAAAAGAGAGGGTTAGGTGGCTGTAATTTTTAAAGATAAATGGAAAATAACATTTACCTCTTCCAACATGGCGGGATGCAAGGGTCTTCAGTTCTCTATAACATTCTCACCCACCTTCACCTTTTTGGGCATGGTGCTGTGTAGAGCCTCAAGGGCGACAGCTCAGTTTACTTCAGTACTCCCCGACATAGTGGCAGAATGCTGCCTTAATAAAGCTAATGTTACTCTTCTAGGGGATCTGAATGTTGATTTTGTAGAGTGTGATATAGCCTGTAGGCTAAATCAGAATTTGGAGACATTTCATTGAAAGCAAATTGTTGTAGGCCTGACCCACAGTTGAGGTCATCTACTGGATCCTGTGTTCACTAACCTCTCAAATCTTATTAACAGAAGAAGCTATTCCTATCCCGTGGTCTGATCATCTTATAGATTCAATCAAATTGGTAGCTGCAGATATAACAATACAGTAGCCCTGCTACAAAAACCTAGACAACCGTGGTTCAAGCTCGATAGTAGGGAATGGTGAAGGATCTTTCTGAATCCATACCTAGCCTGAAAGGGGACTCAACAGTAAGCCATAACATCCTGGAGAGTTAGATAAACAGTTGTCTGAACACACTCATCCCTTATAAAACCAGAAGGTCAGTCAGAGAAAGAACAATGCCCCCTGGTATACTTATGCGCTGACAAAATTAAAGAGCGAAGCAAAAAAAGAGGGAAAGGGAGTGGAGGTAAAAATATGATGGCACAAATAAACTTTGCTACACAACAGCTATTCCGATATTCAAATGTACTTTAAAGCACACAAGAATGAGTTATTTGAAGGAAAAAATTGAATCTGCTCCAAATTCCCCAAAACAACTGTTCACAATTGTAAGCTTGTTAATGAGCCTCCCCCACAATTTCTCAGTTTGTCCAGCATTTATGAATCGTTGTAATACGTTTGTGAAAGTTTTTCAAGATAAGACTCTTAATATTTTCAACTCACTTCCGACATTAGATCTGGTCATAATAGAAGACCCAGCTTGTCATTGAAAGGGCCCCACTCTAAAATCATTCCCTACATTCAATTTAGAAACATTGGGGACTGTTTTAAAATGCATTAAGTTGGCATCTCCTCTTGACCTAGCTTCACCTGATGTATTACTAAAAGATGCGAGTGTTCTCCCGTCTCTCATAATGGATGTTCTTAATCTCTCTCTGCAAGGTGGCATAATTCCACCTGTCCTTAAAAACAACAGCCAATATGGCTTTGCTGGAAAATTATTGGCCTATTTCATTGCCCCCGGTGGCAAGTAAAATTGTTGATAAATATGTTAAACATTTATCATACTTCCTGGAAGCCCATGACATTCTGGCAGCACACAAATGGGCTTCAGATGGGGGAATAGCACAGATACTGCATCAGAGGAAGCAAGAGCTATCCTACCTGGCAGGCACCGCTGTGTTGATCATGTTGGACATAAACAAGCCATTCAACACTGTATTCCATTCCACTCTTATCTACTGAATGAAGGGAGTTGGAATTCAGGAGAGGGCTCTAAATTGACTTTAAGCTTTTGTGGGCAATGGAAGCTTTCAGGTGAGTGAGTAGATATGTTTTTCCTTGTGTATTTCCTCTCACATGTGCCACAGGGCTCGTCTCTGAGCCCCACGTTTTTCAACATCAATGTGCACCCCATAGCAGAGGTTGTCCTGTCATTTGGATTGGACCTTGTATTTTATGCAGATGACATGCATCATTATGAAATTAAGACTAAAATTCAAGTCCACCTCACCCCAGCTTAGTCAGTGCTTAATGAAGGTCACAGATGGATGTCTGCGAGCTGCCTGAAACTTAATGTCGGAAAGACTGAAGTACTGGTAGTTGGAAACAATCCTACAAGATGGATGGATGGAAGTCGCCTGGCCAGAACATCTAGGTGTCCGTCCCAAACTTGCCAGGTTATAAAGAGCCTTGGGTTTTGAATTGATGAAAAGCTGAGCATAGAAATACAGACTCAAAAACTGGCAGGCTCCTGCTTCAGTACATTGAGATCTCTTACGAAATGCCTGCATAGGCTGCTTCCCTCCACCAAGAGAGTGGTGGTACAAAGCCTTATCTGCTCAAGACTGGATTATGGGAACTCCTTTTATTTAGAGAACCCACAATATGTCATTAAAAGACTTCAGGTACTTCAGAATAGCGCCACAAGGACTCTATTTAAAGTCCCAAATACCAATCGACAGGTCCTGCATTGGCAGCCTTGCATTGGCCACCTGTTCAGAAAAGGATTTCATTTAAGGCGTTATGCTTGGCCCATAGGATACTACACGGTAAAGGCCCTCCTATTATTAGGAAACGGATCTCACCCTACGTTCCCAAAAGATTGCTTCAATCACAAACACATGGGCTCCTTACAGTCCCAAAATCAAGATATGGTGGTCACTCATTTGCATACCTTGTAGCTAAACTGTGAAATGGTCTGCCGGGAGATAATGACATTTCAACAGTCAGAAATTAGGTTTAGGAGGCTGTTGAAAACATACCTGTTCTAAACTCTTACAGAATGCCTGTGTTGCCTCTGTTAATGTGGTTTGTTAGCGCTGAGATGCCCTGTAGGTTAGCTATGTGCTTTACAAATACTGTATAATCTAATCTAGTCTAATTAGCTGTCCTAAACCTGATTCAGTAGTAACACAAGCAGCCCAGCGTCGCTCAAAGATCCGTCTACTCCCATTTCCACACCACTGGATAGAGAGTTGAAAAATACTTATCTTCTATGGCAGCCACTACTGCCAGAGCAGCTCGTTCTTTAGCTATACTTGGCTGCTAGGACAGACAGCTGTGGTCGGACGTCACCACATACATTGACCTCTTGCCAGAGGATGCAAAAGGAGAAGCGAAGAACATTTTAAAAGAAGAGACAACCTTCTCTGAGATTATTGATTGTGCAATAGTCCTATTGTCAACTGGCTTTAGAAGACTGGTGGGTGCAGCTGTCTTTAGGAGGCAGGGATGGCTGAAAGCAATATCATTCGGGCCAGAAATACAAAGGAAGATCCTTGACATGCCATGTGACACTGAGGTACTATTTGGCAAACATGTAGACGATGCTCTACAAACCATCAAGATTGACACTGAGACTGACAAATTCTTAGGAACACTGCAGATGAGTAGATAACCCTTTTGGGGAGCAAGGGGAAGAGGGCTATACTCCAACAGAGGAGGTAATCAACTATACAGGCAGCAATACCAGTCCTTTCAGAGCCAACATCATTCTTAGTATTCCTAGCAACAGTACAGACAGCCACCAACAGCAACGTACAAACCAGCACTAAGACAGAGGCCACCTTCCTGAGGAAGAGACACTGCCGGAAAGCAAGCACCATTTAGCAGTGCTGGATATACCCTGCAATTCACTGAGACAAATTGGGGGTCGAATCTCAAATGATTTACCCCAGTGGTCCATGTAACGAGAGACAAATGGGTGCTGTATGTGCTCACTCATGGACAAATAATAAAATGTACCAAAAATACACCAAATACTCCCCAGAGAAGGGGTGGCTACTCCTGCAAGATACATCAACCATGCTAAAAAAAAAAGAGACAATAGAAGAGGTTCTGGTTACTCGAAGGGGAATTGGTTTCTGATCCTGTTTCTTTCTGATGAAGAAAAAGGAAAATGATGCCCCATCTTGGACGTTTCATAAATCAACAAATATTTAAGAAACTAGTCCTTTTGCATGTTTACCCTTCAAGATATCATGCATCCCTCAATCATAGGGATCACTTGACAGCACTAGATTGCCAGGATGCATACTCGTTCCAATTCACCCAGAGCATCGCAAATTCCTAGGATACAAGGTAGCCGGCACTCACTACCAATTCAAAGTTCTCTTTTGGATTGAAATCTGCTCCCCCTATTTTTACTAAATGTCTGGTGCCGATGGCAGCTCACTTGAGGCAAAAAGGGGGGGAGGTATTCCCATACCTAGACTATTGGTTGATGAAGGCATCCATGTCTGTACAGGCAACAAGAGGTACAACAACCCATCTAACAGTATTCATCCACCTTGGCCTTATGGTCAACAAGCACAGACCCTTTCTCAAACCTTCAACAACCATGGCTTTTTTAGGAGCAATTTTGGATATGAAGTAGGACAAGGCATTCACCTCACAAGAAAGGCAAATGATGATTCAGCAGTTATCACAAAAGTTAATGAGAAAAAACGGCTGTTTCAATTTGACTGTACAAATCATTCCTTGAAATTATATCCTCTTGCATTGCACTAATTTCAAATTGCCATCTTCACATGCTACCTTTGAAGGAGGCGTTAGATAGGCAATGGTTACAAATCCAGTGGTGACCTCACAATGTCATTCAGATTACTCAAACCATGAGAACGTCCTTGCAGAGGTGGGCACAGAGCACAAACGTATCCAAAGGGTTATCAATCCTAACTCAGATCCCTGAATTAGTCATGACCACAGACACGTCCCTGGAGAGATGGGGGCACTCTTCTCCAGGATTAAACAATCAATGGAGATTGAAACAATCTCCAGAAGAAAATGCACATACATTTGCTGGAATTCAGAGCCGTAGCATTGGCCCTACTCTCATTTCTTCCCAGAATAGCAAAATCATCAGTGCTAATTCGCACGGACACCACCAACATTCGTTATGTAAACAAACAGGGAGGTACAAGGTCATTCGCCTTATCACAGCAAGCACAGGAAATTTGGAAATGGACTCTGCAACATCAAATACCACTCAAGGCAGAACATGTGTCACGGGCAGCCAATGACCTAGCAGACACATTGAGCAGAACGAATGCCAGCTGTCACGAATGGGAGCTCAACCAACAGATTCTCGACGACATTCTTGATTATTGGGACAAACCAAACCTAGACCTCTTTGCAGCAAGGAGATATCGGAAATGGGAATTCTACGCAAGTTGGCACCCTCAGGAGGGGTTGTTGGGGAATGTGTTTTTGATCGGATAGTCCGAGAGCTTAGTGTATGCTTTTTTACCCGAACTATCCGATTCTGAGGTTCCTCAGGACATTAAAGAAGGACCCTTCCTGTGTAATCCTGATTACTCCCCGGTGGCCCAGAAAATTCTGGTTCACAGAACTCCTGTTACTTTCAGTACAGACCCACATTAAATTGATGCCCATACCAACGTTACTAACGATGAACCACGACTAGGTATTTCACCTGAATTCCACATCATTACACTTGTCGGCCTGGGTCCTGAATTCATTGAGTTTGCAACCTTGAATATTCCTATAGATTATAGAGAGAATCTCACAAAGACCAGAGCTGATACTACCAATAAAACATACAAACTTGAATGGAAGCATTTCCGTTTGTGGTTTTGGGAAACTAATGTTCATCCTATTTAATCACCATCAGAGCAATCTGCTCCAATTAGCAAAATCTGGCTTAGCTCACCCTTCTATTAAAGTACACCTGGAAGCGATCTCACCATTAAAGTAAAGACACCTCCTCCTTCTTGGCACCTAAACATAGTGCTGGGACAACTAATGAAAAGCCATTGGTGAAGGTCAGGCGATTTCCAGTCCATGGCCACCCGGCGTTTATATAGGACAAAGACGAGGTCAATGAATCTGTGGAGGTGCTTATTGTCTTTCATGCGAGGGAGAGCCCTAGCAGGTATGAAGAGGGTGTGGGGAGAAGGTCATGTGTTGTCAGTTCATCACAATCTCGATTACCTTGTGCCAGGTTGGCTGCAGTGTCGGGCAGTCCCATACCATGTGATAGAATCCTGCCAGTTGCAGTTTTCAGCATGGGCAGACATTAGAGAGCAACGGAAACAGGTGCTTGATGCGGTGGGGATCTAGATAAGCCTGATGGTCATAGTTAAATTGTGTGAATCTAAACCTAGGGTTTCAGGACACTCCTTTCACTAATTGAAGCACCCTAGCCCAACCTTTATCTGATAGCGGTTGTTGCAGCACTGCATCCCATTTGGCGTGTGTACTTGCCATGGGATTTGGCGGAGTGGCATGTAATGCCATATATAGAGTCGTAATAGCATGTCATGTGCCTTCGCCCGATAACATAGCATGTAACACTGGGGAGGTTCCTCATCTGCGACACCCCAGGAATTTCGCAGCGCGAGTTGCAAGGGGGAAAAGGTGAGGAATTGTCCAAGTGAGATATTGTACTTCTCTGTAATGTCCTGGAATGTCATGAAGGTCCCTTCCATGTAGAGATGTCCCATGTGGTCAACACCTGAGTCTTTCCAGAGGTCTCGGTCAGCGGCCCGTATTGCTCCTTGCAGGTTTGGTAGTTCCCAGACAGTTATTAACTCTGCGAAGAAATACAGCAACCAGAGAAATATCAGCATCTTAGACACAGCAACACAACCCAATGGGGACAATAGTAACAATTGCTTGAAGGGCAAGGGCTGGCGGATATTAGCGACCACCCTGACGAGGTTGCCCTCCCGGATGTCCCTCACAGTATGATAGATGTGAACTCCCAGATATTGAAAGGAGTCATAGCACCACTGGAGACATAAATTCGCTTTTCAACTCTGCTGGTAGAGGGAGCGGAGCTAGAGGGAACAAGCACAACTTGGGCCATTTCACCTGTAGGCCCGACGCACCCCCAAATGCAGCTAGGAGTTGCATAAGGCTAGGTAGGAGGGCAGTCCTGGCATCCCAAAGGTAGACCAGAGCTTTGTCCGGATAAAGTGATATAATATCCCCTTTCACAACTTAGTGTCAGTCTTCATCAAGGGGCCTTTTCAACGCCCACGAGAAATGGCAGAATTTGCATTTCCATTCAACCAGATTGCCTTCTGAATCTAATAGAAAAGTTCAACAGGATGAGTGGATTTTAGTATTCTACTTGGCTTGCTCTGCCATGTAAAGTATCTTTGCAATTAGACCCTTTGCAACAGTAAGTTTGTCTTGGCAGAAGTACTCTTTTCTGTACCTTTCTTTTTAGACCTTACTGTATTTAAAGAAGAATGGCAAAAGTTTTTGATCACTATCAGGAGTTTCGCTGACACATGACTTTAGATGAAGGGCCTTGGACCTTCAAATTTTAATTTAATTTGCTCCTTACAGGTATCTTCAAGTGTTCCAATTCTTGCTCTAATGTAACATGAGAATTTAGGTAAGGTAGACCCAGTCTGAGTACAGCTGGTAAAACAATAGACTGGGGTCAGTAAGCGGTTCTCTTGCTCAATCGAAGTTTTAAAAAACTGCCTAGTGAAATGTTTTCATGGACAGATTTTGAGATTTCTCTCAATTTGTCATTCTTTGGTCAAAACCATTTCAGATCTGTCCCATCGCCTCCGTCTGAGGCTGTGTCAGGAGTATAAAGCACTGCTTTTGAATCATAGTCAGAATCTGTATTATTAAATATTCTTTGGATTTTTACATTTGTTACCAAAATATTTTGGTGAATGAGGGTCTATAGTCTGATGATCTGCTATAGAGGAAGGAACATGTTCCCTCAAGATTGTGACACCTTCAGAAACCACGTCTACAGACTTAGAAGCTTCTTCCAAATTCAAATCTTTTGACTTGTGTTATTTTTTTATGGCGAGGTAAGTAATGTTTATAACTGGAAAGTAAACTTCATATTTACCAGGCAAAATATAATTTGATTTTAGACCTGCTGTTTTGTACCAGCTGTTACCTGCAGAAATGACATAGAAGCTATTATTTCCTTTACTGAAAGTGTTACACAATTATCAATTAAGTTTCTGCTCTTTCCTTTAAATATCTCTTCACTCTCATCCATGTTTGGTTCAGAATTATGTATATTGTTTGTCCTTGTTCATCAATGTATATGAAATATCTCCTTAATTGTATAGAATGATCAATTAGCAAACAAACTGCAGTGTTGAACAGAAATGTTGACAGTATTTTAGTCTTAATAGGGTATAGAAGCCCCATTCCATCCCAAATGTGAGTATATGTTAGTTCTGTAGAACAAAAAAAAGTTAATGGAGAGATTGAGCGAAAAAAATGTTAAATGTGTCACCCAGGAGAGAAAACACGCTGCCTCTGAGCAAGACAACTGCCGTCTATGTGCTGAGAGGGGATGAGGGAGGAATGAAGCCGGCTATTTGTGTACCCTCAGCTGGAGAGAAGCTTGAGAGAGCCTTTGGCGGTCCCAGCAGCCTGAATACGTTCTCAAATGAGACTCGTAAAAGAGAAAATTCTGACTGGGATCAGAACAAACGGAAATCTGTTCTACCAAAGACATGAATGTAAACTATTGTGCAGATGCACCATTTCTGGGGGTACTGAACTTCCCCTCTGGACCCAGAGTGACTTATATGTATGCTGGTGTACAACATGATTGCAACTGCAAAATTCTGTCTAAATTTCCTTTCTTCTAGTTTTCTACCTCCAGTGTAGAAAATATGTTAAGAAGTCTATGGTGCAAAGCTGGTGCAGGGCTAGTGGAGGCAGGGCCTCTGCAATCTCGACACTTTGTCAGCCTATCTGACAAAATCTGAATTAAGCCCTTACTCCTAAAGGATAGTGTGGATATAAAATACTTGTAAACTGTAACAATTAAATAGTGCATAATATACTCCCTAGACATCTGCATAACTTGACTAAACATATCAGAGTAGTAAGTTACTTTCAGTACACTAATGTGGACCATTTGTCCCACTGGTGTGGAGAACCCTGTTTACATTAACTAGAAGTTTTGATAAGGACTTTTAGCTGTAGATTTCTGACCTTTAGAATATTTCACAGGTGTCAGACCGGATCCAGAAACTTTAGAAAATATGTCTGTGACAGCTCCTCACCAAATTTGCCTGTGGTGCGTAGGGTCTAAGGCATGCATCAATGAACCTGGAGGCCATATAAGACCACAAGGCAAAACTCTACTTCCTGGAAGTCTCTGTGACAAGACTGGTCCAGGTTGAAAATTCAGCACCAGCCCCATTAGAGGTCAAAAAGTTGCTGAAGTCGTTCTAGGGGTTGCTCCTTCTCTTGATCCAAATCTTCTGGTGAGCTGAAAAAGAAACAAGAAATATAAGCACGACTTGTTCTCTTCCCGACGTTCACACTCCAATGAGAAGGCTTGGGGGAGGCACCATACATCTCGCTCTGAAAGTATTTTACCTTCGAAACCACTGCAGCCGCTTGTTCAGGCACAACCAGAGTTTCCAGGGTCATCTGCCACTACTAAGCAGATCAAAGAGCTCTGTGAGATCATGGTCTGACTCTTCGAATCCTTGCCAACGTCCTCTGCCCCACTTTTGGGTCCCATGGAGCAGAGAGATTTATCACCTGGTTTACTGCATGCATGTTCATCTTCTGTGCTAGCTGGACTGTCCGTGCCCCTAAAGGGGCCGCCTCTGGCTCCACTCTTTAGTACCCCTCCAGTGCCATAGTTCACAACAGTTCCCAGTGCATCAGTGCCTACTGCATCAGCTCTGGAGTATGGGTCCCCAGTTGTCCTCTCAGAAGTTGAGCCGGTGCTGGTTTGACTTTGGTCAAAGTTGCGCCCAGTAAGCATTGAGGCTGTCTTTCCTCCACTTGATCTGCTTCTACAACAACAACGGAACACCCTACATTCCCTGTTTGGCACAGTTTTGAGTAACAGTTAGGATATTGGTAATGAGATTGGCCTAAATTCTCACGAGCAGAATCAGTATTGCGACCTGCAGGAGGCTAGTAGCATTCTCTGAGTCTGGTCTCCTCTCATCCCCTGGCCCTACCACGGAGGAGTACTTCCTATGCCATGAGTGGGCTGAGCTTGACATCCTGTTCCCAACTTGGAGGTCAAGGCTCAGTGTGCTTAGAGAGGTTCTTCAGCCAGGGCAGACATCTCCTAAGCCCCTCTTACCACTTAAGTAGGCCCTCACATATACTTTGTCGGAGGCATGGGCCCCCAGGTCAACTGCCAAATTGCATGATACCACTGCCATGCCCTGGCGTCCCTAAATTTCTATCTCAGCACCCCTCACCAGAATCCTTGGTGGTGCAGCTGCCTGCAGGTAGGACTAAACCCAATACATTCTTGGCTACTCACCCGAAAGGGAGTTGAAACAGATGTAGATGTTTGGGAAGAGGGTTTTTTTCATCCACCAGCATGGCGCTCAGGTCAGTGAATGCAAGCTGCCTGCTGGGACACTATTCTCACATCCTTTGACACTCTTTGGCTCATATCCCCCAGTCAGTTTCCGACTAATCCTCAACTAGACCATACAGAACGGTCAAGATGCATCCTGGCTCCCAATGTGTTGTGGCTTTGACACCACAGACTCCATTGGGCAGGCCATTGGTACCAGTGTCACCATTTGCTGCCACCCTTGACTGCAGGCCACCATTTTTCAGGCGTTGTCCAGTCATCCCTCATGGACATTCTGTTTGGCGTTAGTTGGCAAGTGAGTCTGAGTATGTTTGTGGGTGAATAATAGTGAGTGGGAGGGACTATGAGTGAGAATGAGCAAAGAGGAGAATGTAAGTGCGGAGAAAGAATCTAAATGGGAGAGGGAGGAAGTATAAATGAGGCAGAAATTGGATGAATTCCTAGCCAGTGTAGCAACCCACCACTTTCAAAGATCACCAGCTGCTACTATTCAGATATCTGCCAGGTGGCTGGCTGGGCTTCCTTTCATAAGCTCAGAATGCACTTTTGAGTGGATAGTAAGGTTTGCTGAGTGGGGACTTTTCCACCCTCAGTCCGGCAGGACTTTCTGGTTTCAGTCCATCCACAGACCCTCCTCCAAATAGGTACTGCTTTTGTATCATTTCAAAAGGCAAGAAATCTGCAGTTACTTGCCTCTGTCAGAAGAACAAGTTCTTAGCTTTGGTAACACGCTTTCTGGCGTAGACTGTCAAACTGCAGATTCCTCACACTTTTCCATTCTCATTGTAGGATGATAAGCCTCTATCAATTAATAAGATTCCAAACATAGGAATCTACCCACTAGTCACACCAGTTTGATATTGTGGTTCAGTGTCTGGGGGCGTACCAAGTCTCCAAAGTAACTGATGTCAGTACATGAGTGGCACCTCTAGAGGCTCTGCATGTTGTTTCAGAGAGGAATGGTGTCTGTCCTGAGCCTTACAGCACCTCACCTAACGGTGTGCAGAAGTACTGCTGAAAAGTTTCTAGATCCAGTCTGATGCTTGAGGAATATTCAGAAGGTGGGGAATCTGCTGCTAGATAGTCTCTACCAGAAAGAGCACTACAGAAGGTAAGTAGTTTGTTCTTCTATACAACTGGATTGTGCAGTTTTCTTCTCTTGGTTGGAATCGTATCTGCGCTTCGCATAATTCAGAAGGGCCACAATCTTTTCAGTTCTTTGTTGCGCCACAGTTTGGGCAGGATGCTTGTTTGTGGTTTTTCACAGCAAGGAGACACACTTACATTACATAGTTAGTGATCCTTTAAGGTGCAATATTTTAATATTTAAATTAATTAGTTTCACAAGCATCTTGCACAGACTCTCTCTCGCTTAGACTTAGTCTGTTTCCAGGAGGCCCAGTAGACATCCATCTCAATAAGGGGTACAAGTAAAAAGGTTTGTTCCCCATAATTATATGAGGATTGGGTTCAGGGAGGCTCACAAAACCTCGAGCCAGTCCTGGGTTGATTTTGTAGACTACTCAGTGAAATCACTAGATGATTGGGTAATTGGCAGTGGATTTCATGACTATGATGAGTTTTATAATATGTTCATGAAAGAGCACCTTTAAAGTAACTGCTTCAGTGACAAGTTGCATCAATATCCTGTTGACCTAGGTCCAATTTCTTACCAAGAATAGGGATAGAAGGCAAACCATGGGGTAAAGACTAGGGTGACCAAATCTTCCCTTGGGTTTGACCAAAAGAAAGGGGTTACAAAACCTCCCCAGGGGAAGGGTGGTGAGACAACAAAGAATAAAAGTAAATAGTCTTCTTAAGGGGCCCAAAACAGAAGCCTGCTCAGAAGGATGGACCTGAGGCTCTACAAAATCTTCACATGGATACAAGGGTAAACATTTTGATCCTAAAAAGGCCTGGTGTCACAACTGTAAACAGAATAGACACCAAACTGGAAACTTGGCCTGTCCCAAAAAGAATTCTTCCTAGCACTGCACCAGTTAGTACTGGTATAGCCAGTCTCCAGGTGGGATCAACAGTATGCCTAGAGCAAATCAGGGTTCACACTGAAGCTGCTTTAGTCTCTGAGGGTTGGATAGAGGTTGCCATTCTTGCTGTCTCCCCCCTAATATGAACAAATACAGACAGCATCCCTTGATTAATGGGGCAAAAGTAGAAGCCCTGAAGGATACAGTGTCATCATGGTGACAAAAAAACTGGCTTCCCCAGGACAGTATCTGGCTGGACAAATGTATCCAGTCACCAATGCTGACAATGTAACTAAGGTCCATCCCATGCTGGGAATCCCTGAACTAGTGCTGCTGATGTAGGAGGCAGGGCAGTGTCCTGGCTAGTGGTCGGGGCTTGCAGGTGGGTGAAGGAATCAGGCTGGCTGTGGTACTGGTGCTGCAGCACCCCTGCAATGGAGGCCATGGCAGCATTGAGCTGTTTGCATTGCTCCATGTCCTCCTGGTGGTGTGCTATCTGCAGCCTTGGATTCTGCTCCAGGGTTGCTAGGATCTGGCCCATCCTGTCCTGGGTATGGTGGTATGCTCCCAGGACCTCAGATATCATCTCCTGGACTGCAGTGTCCATCCTTTGGCCACCCCCCTGGGCCACTGACACCCTCCCACTGCTCCTAGCCACCTGTGCCTGTGTCCCCTGCAAAGGTCCGGCAGTCCCACTTGCAGTTGGCCCTTCATCATCCTGCCTGTTGGTGGATGGAGACTCTGGCCTCTGTACGTGTGGGCGCCAGTCCGTGGCCGGGAGACACTGGTGTGGGTTTTTTTGGCCAGAGCTGATGATGGTGGCTGGGTGGTAGGAGTGTCAGTGGTATCCTGAGTGGGGCTTCTGCAGGGTGACAGTCCAGGACTGTGTGATGGGTCAGGGAGATCTTCTATTTCCAGACATCCCTCTGCACTCTCTTGAGTGGGACATCTGTCTTCAGGTGGAGGGCTGGCACTCGTTGACGTCTCCGTCCGGGTGGCATTGGTGGTGGTGCCTTTGTGTGGGGGAATAGACAGGTGGGTGTCACTTTATCGGCAATTGCTGCACTGCTCTGCACTATTTGATGGTTCTGTTCCCCTGTTGTGTTATGCAAGGTCCCTTCGTGTACATTTAGTTGCATTTTATGTGGGGGGGTTGAGGTGCATTGTGGGTGCTGTAGTGACACTGGGATTCCATGCCAGTGTAGGTGACTGTGCACGGGGGGCTGGATGGAGGGATGGAGATTTGTTTGTGGGACTGTGGGCATGCAGGTAACTTGGATGTGGGTGTTGTGGACTGGGTAGGGGATGGGGTCCTTGTGGTAGTGAGAGGGATGGGGTGATAAATGCATTATAGGTGGGGTGACTGTTAAGGTATTGTAGTTGACTTACCCGAGTCCAGTCCTCCAGTGAGTCCGGTGACGCCATCTGGGTGCAGGATAGCCTGGACCTTCTCCTCCCAGTAGGTGTATTCGGGGTAGTAGGTGGGGGACCACCACCAGTCTTCTTTACAGCAATGTTGTGCCTGGATGCCATTGACCGAACCTTCCCGTGCAGGTCGTTGCATCTCTTCTGGATGTCGTCCTTTGTGCATGGATGGTTTCCCACTGCGTTGACCTTGTTGACTACCTGCTTCATACCTACATCGTCCTGGCCATTGGTGTCTGCTGCACCTGTGCCCCGAATAGTTGTGGCTCGACCATGAGTATTTTGTCCACCATGGTCCTTAGCTCCCTGTCTGTGAAGCAGGGGTGCTTAGGGGGTGCCATGGTGTGTGTTGTGGGTGTATTGGTGAGGGTGCCGTTGTGTGGTTGTGTGTGTGGCTTCTGATGGTGTTTGGGTTTGTATGTGTTTTGGTGGTATATTTGTGTGTGTGACTTGCGTGATATTGGGTTCAGTGTATGTATGTTGTGTTGTCAATATCAGTTGTGCTATTGACAATGCAAAGGATTGAGGGGTGTGTATGTGAGTGTTTTATAGTGTTGTGAATGTGTGTCAGGTGTGGGGGTTTCAGACTTGCCAATGTGTGCATTTATTGTTGGTGGGTCCCATTACTGGCTGTGGCGGTCCGTAACGCCAATGGTCGTTCGGCATTCACTATACGCCAAGCTGATTTTTGCATCCTTATTTGGTGGACGGAGGATTTGTCCGCATGGCGGTGGCAGGGTGGTGTGTACTGCCTTTCTGCTGTCGTAGACCCTGGCGGTGGGTGGAGTTTGCAGGATTTTTGGAGTTTTAACTTTTTTGCATCATTATTCGGTGGTGTGCAGTCCACTGCCACTGGCAGTCTTCTGATCACCGTCACCATGGCGGTCGGCAGTGATTAACGCGAAGTTCATAATGAGGGCCATAATGCCTGATTGGTATTCTATGTTTTTACATATGGAGTGCATTTTTTTTGTTACCTATGGTGATGTCAGTGCACCAGTTTTCAGCATTATGGCTCAGCAAGTTAAATACTCGCTGTTCAGATATATATTGATTAGCATGTCAGGGGCTCACGTCTGGGGACACTGACTCAGCCCTCAGTCCTTCTGAGATCAGTATACTGAGTGTCATAAAGTTGAGTAATAGTAGCAATGTTTATTTATAGCTCTTAGAAAGTGAAGAATAACGATATGAAACATGATATCCAAAATACGTTACTCTACGTTTGTGTGTCACAGTGTGCAGAAAGGCTGTACTCAGAGCAACCCAGAGAAGCCACCAGCAATGCTGGCGGCTAGAAGTAGCTTGTCCAGGCCCTTCTCATTAGTAACATCGGTCATTGCTAACATCGAACTTGATCAGTAAGCAATGTTTTTATTCACAAATAACAGTAATGATTTTAGCAGCTGTGTGCTGCTTTGAAATGTTTTTTTTTACTCTGCCTCATTTTACGGTTTTGGCTCTCTGGTCTGCCGCTGGTTTACTGATTGAACAAAGAGCCAAAACCAACTGTTTTCACTTCCATTTACCTGTCTCCAATTGGAAGGTAGCGGTCTAGTCCTCTGCACCCCTTGCTATAAAACCGGATGACGGGTCGGGCGCACAGTGGTCATTGCTAACATCAAGCCCTGTCAGTAAGCACTATCTTTATTCACAAAGCTGTTTCAATTCTATGATATTATCAGCTGTGTGCTGCTTTGAAGTGTTTTTTTTACTGTGCCTCTTTTTATTGGTTTTGGCTCTCCGGTCCTCCACATTTTTCCTGATTGAGCAGAGAGGGGCCAAAACTAATGGTTTTCACTTCCATCTGCTGAACTCTTTTAGGAAGGTAATGGTCTAGTCCTCCGCACCCCTGCTGTAATATCGGATGACAGGTCATGAGCGAAGCAGTCATTGCACACATCGAATCTTGCCAGTAAGCACTGGTTCAAAGGCATGTGTAGCTGTAGATACACATGCTTTTCAAAAGTTCGCCATCTAGTGTTGGGCTCGGTATGTTACAAGTTGTTTTTCTTCAAAGAATGTTTTCGAGTCACGAGATCAAGTGACTCCTCTCGGTGATACTGTGCATGGGCATCGAGTCCTTTGTTAGATTTTCTTTCTGCCATCGTGTTCAGATGTGTTTTCTCTTGCTCCGGTGGATCTCGGTTCAGTACTTCTGAACTCTATTGTACCGTTTTCTAATTGCATTGGTATAGTTTCGATCGCGTTTCTACTCTATAGTCGATCCGATTTAGCTCGCCAGGGTCGATTTTAATCCCTTACGGGGGGCTTTGCCCTTTTCGGACCTACTTCAATGTCGGGCTGATAGAACAAACTCTGTTTCGCTTCTGTCCTCGGTGTCAATCCAAATTCCCGTACACCAGCCAGCATTTGCTGTGTAATTTGTGCTTATCTCCCGACAATCGAGATAAAACTTGTGATGCCTGTAGATCATTTCGATCCAAGAAGACTCTCTGAGACCAAATAGTGTGTCGGGGATGGTGTCCAAGTTCACATACGACACACCCGATATTTACGAAGAAGAGCAGGCACAGGTGGGGCAGCACAAAGCCTTATCCATGAGAGGTTCAGACTCCGATCAAGATTCCGATGTCGACAGCCAGTCTATACCTCTGACGCACAACGTGAGCACACCTGCCAAGTCTCACCACCCAAAGACAGTAAAAAAAACTCCTGCACTGGTCATCGGTCCTCCACTGCTTTCGGACCATGGTCAGAGCGAAAAATAAATCTGGATGACCAACCTTTGGGTTCGACACAGAGAACATCTAAGACCAAAGTGCATTCGGTACAGACCAAACGGACTGCTGCAGCTGTTTCAGAATTGAGCCGAAAGTCTGCGACCTCAGAACCGGAACAAATGATGCCACCTTCGGAGCTTACACTTTTGGTTTGAATCAAACACTCGGTGTCAAAGTCTTCGGAACAGAAAAACACCAGTGGCAAACATACTACTGTTACAGAGGACTCATCAAATATAGAACTTATTTTAGAGGTTATGGACGCAAAACAGCGCAAACTCCATATTCAGAAGGACACAGGAAGGATGATTGCTTCTCCTCCTGTAACTATTAAAAACAAATTGACTTTAAGACTTTAGAGGCTGGGCCTCCACCAAGGAAAGTCTCAACAGAGAAGGAGAGAGAAAAGATTATACAACAACAGCGGCCTTCACCACCACATGCTCCTTTCCGTCCTTCCACTCCATCGCCGTCACCCGCATACAACACACAGTTTTCACCACAGGCATCCTCAGCATCACCTCACAGGGATGATCTTAGTGACGTTCAGCAAGATACAGATCCATGGGACCTATACAATACTGATCCCATTCTTTATAATGATCCTGATTTATATCCTGCTAGGCCATCCCCACCACAAGATACCAGTGCCTATAACCAGGTTATAGTTATGGCAGCTGCCTACCATAATATTCAGCTGCACATAGATCCCACTGAGGAGGATGTTCTATTTAATACATTAACGGCTACACATGAAGAATACCAATACCTTCCAATGCTTCAAGGCATGCTCAGACATTCATCTGGCATTTTTAAAGAACCAGTCAAGGCCAGAATAATCACACCTAGGGTGGATAAGAAGTTTAAACCTGCAACTTCTGACCCAGTTTTTATCAGGACTCACTGACCACCTGATTTTATAGTTGTTAGTGTAATCAGGGAAAGGGCCAACAGTCAGTCCATAGGAGATGCTCCCCCTCCTGATAAGGAAAGTAAAAAGTTAGATGCAGCAGGTAAAGGGGTAGCTTCACAGGCTGCAAATCTCTGGAGGATAGCAGACTCGCTGGCACTCTTAGAAAGATAGGATAGGGCCCACTGGGACTAGATGGAAGAACTTTTACAGTCTCTTCCACCGGAACATAAAAAACAGGGACAGCAAATAGTTACAAAAGGGCAAGCTAGATCTAATAATGCTATTAGATTTGCTACAGACGCAGCTGATACTGCAGCAAGAAGGATTAACACCAGTGTGGTGATTAGAAATCGTGCTTGGCTAAGATGTTTTAAACCTGAAATACAACAAGCTATATTAAACATGCCCTTTGATAAAGAGCATCTACTGTGAACGGAGGTAGACACAACAATAGAAAAGCTAAAAAAAAGATTGAGTTGGCTAAGGCTATGGGTGCACTATACACCATACCCACTAGAGGCAATTTTCGTAGGCCACAATTTAGAGGTGGCCTCAAACCATCAGCTACAGAGACATCAGCCTCACAACAAAAACTGACCTCACATTTTTATAAAAGAGGATCGTTTTGAGGATCTTATAGAGAATCCAATAAGAGACGAAGAGGGAAAATACTCACTTCCAGAGGTTCCTCTACCTCACCAAGCAGTGAGTTCCTGAACATCCTCACAAGACTGGTAAACTTTTATCCTTAATGGCACAACATCACTACAGACCAGTGGGTTCTGTCAATCATCCAACATAGCTATTGTCTTAAACTCATTTCCGCTCTGGCAAACATTCCCCTTGTTCACTCAGACTCACTCAAGACCATCTCACTCTACTGAAAAAGGAGGTGACTTCCTCCTGGTCAAAGAGGCCATAGAGCCAGTACCTATATCCCAACAAGGATCAGGAGTATATTCAATATACTTCCTGATACCAAAGGAAGACCGCTCATTAGGACACATTTTAGATCTCAGGCCTCTCAACCTATACATTCTTTCAGAACACTTTCATATGGTCAATCTGCAAGATATTATTCACCTACTACATCAAGGGGGGTTACATGACAGCATTAAACCTCATGGGCGCCTATTTCCACATTCCCATACATACACCCAGCACATCACAGATACCATAGATTTGTCATTGCAGGAAGGCACTACCAATTCAAGGTACTTCCATTCGGGGTAAAAACATCACCAAGGGTGTTCACCAAATGTTTAGCAGTAGTTACAGCATTCCTAAGAAGACAGCACTTACATGTCTTCCCATATCTAGATGACTGGCTACTAAAAGCCAGTAGTGTGAGCAAGTTGGTTACCCCCATTTTTGGACTGTTTGTCAGTGTGTTTGACTGTATCACTGGGATCCTGCTAGTCAGGACCCCAGTGCTTATGGTTTGTGCCCTACATGCCAGTCTGTTTCACTGTTTCCTTCAGTATGCTTGACCAGGTCAATACATATATGTAGCTTCACAGTGGTAAGTCCGAATATGGCTGTGTAAGGTGTCTAACAACTGGGAATTGTACCCCAATGCTGATTCCATTATTGGATGCACAATTCCATGCACCCTGGGGCTCCACCATGGCCCCCCAGTAGTGCTTACCAGTCTTCTGAGGTTTTCACTGCAGCCCCAGCTCCTGCCACCTCACTGACGGGCTTCTGCCCTCCTGGGGCTTGAGAAGCTCAATCCCAGGAAGGCAGAACAATGCATTTCCTTTAGGAGAGGGGTGTTACACACTCTCCCTTTGGAAATAGGCGTTACAGGCATAGGAGGGGTATCCTCATAGAGCCTCTGGAAATGCTTTGAAGGGCACAGATGGTGCCCTCATTGCACAATCCAGTCTACACTGGTTCAGGTACCCCCAGTCTCTGCTCTGGTGCAAAACTGGGCAACGAAAAGGGGAGTGACCACTCCCCTTTCCATCACCACCCCAGGGGTGGTGCCCAGAACTCCTCCAGAGTGTCCCCGAGTTTTGCCATCTTTTATGTCAATTTGGTGGGGCACTGGGAGCATCTGAGTGGCCAGTGCCAGCAGGTGACGCCAGAGACTCCTCCTGATAGGTGCATACCTGGTTAGGTGACCAATCCCCCCATTTAGGGCTATTTAGGGTCTCTCCTATGGGTCTTTATTTCAGATTCATATTGCAAGATCCAGCAGGAATCCTCTGCATCATTTGCTTCACCTTCTTCCGCCGGATCAACCGCAGAACTGCTGCAGGAACTCTACAACTTGCAACAAAGTATCTAAGACGACTACTGCAACCCTGTAACTCCAGCTCCTGCCAGTAACTGCAACAGTTTCCAGGTTGTGCATCCACAGGAGACTGCCTGTCTTCAGCCTGCTCTGAAAGAATTTAAAGAATCTCCCGTGGTGTGATTGAGTCACTTCCCTGCTTCAGCAGGCACCTCTCTAAAGCGACATCCGGTACTCTGGGTCCCCTCTCCTGACGACGAGCGTGGATCCTGGAACACAGGTCGTGGACTAAAGTGACCCTGACTGGCCAAAGGTCCAGCTGTCCAAATTTGGTGACGGTAAGAGGTTGCCTCCCCGGGCCAGACAGTACCCCTGTGGCCCGCGTGTTTTGCAGCTCCTAGGGCTTCTGTGTGCTTTTCCAAGAATTCCCTAGTGCACAGCCTAGCTCAGGTCCCCAGCACTCTATCCTGCGATGCTCAGCTCCATGAGTTGTTTTCGGGCGGCATGGGATCCCTTTGTCTAGTGCTGCAACCACTGCCATTTGCAACTCCTTTGTCCCCGTGTTTTGGGACTCCTGTGGGTGCTGCCTGGTCTTCTGAGGGCTCTCTGAAGTGCTGAGAGACCCCTGTGTCGCCTCATTCTGAGTTGAGACCCCAGGTGCCTCCTGGGCCGGGACCGTGCCTTTGAGCCAAGGTTTGTTAGTGAAATCCAGCAACGAAAACCAGCATGCATTCATCTACTCAACGTGGGACATCATCTCCTGCACCAAGCAGGACCCCGCAGCTGTCGTCTTTTTGGTGCATTTCTGACTTTTTCTTCGACCTGGAGGTTTCACTTTTGCACCTTCATCCGGGTTAGCAGGGGCTTCTGTTCTGCCTGGACTCTTCAGTGGTTCTTGTACTTGGTCCCCTCTCTCCACAGGTCTTCAGGTCCAGGAATCCATTGTTGGTGTCTTGCAGTCTAGCTTGGTTTTTGCATTATTCTTTATCACAACTTCTAGGTGTTTTAGGAAACTTGCTGTACTTTACTCCTGCTTTCCTGGGCTCTGGGGTGAGGTATTTTTCTTACCTTTGGTGTTTTCTTTCACTACCAGAGCCCCTCTACACACTACACTTGCCTTGCCTTGTGTGAGCCAAGGTTTGTTGGTGAAATCCAGCAACGAAAACCAGCATGCATTCATCTACTCAACGTGGGACATCATCTCCTGCACCAAGCAGGACCCCGCAGCTGTCGTCTTTTTGGTGCATTTCTGACTTTTTCTTCCAACTGGAGCTTTCACTTTTGCACCTTCATCCGGGTTAGCAGGGGCTTCTGTTCTGCCTGGACTCTTCAGTGGTTCTTGTACTTGGTCCCGTCTCTCCACATGTCTTCAGGTCCAGGAATCCATTGTTGATGTCTTGCGGTCTAGCTTGGTTTTTGCATTATTCTTAATCACAACTTCTAGTGTGTTTTAGGAAACTTGCTGTACTTTACTCCTGCTTTCCTGGGCTCTGGGGTGAGGTATTTTTCTTACCTTTGGTGTTTTCTTACACTCCCAGCACCCCTCTACACACTACACTTGCCTTGCCTTGCGTGAGCCAAGGTTTGTTGGCGAAATCCAGCAACGAAAACCAGCATGCATTCATCTACTCAACGTGGGACATCATCTCCTGCACCAAGCAGGACCCCGCAGCTATCGTCTTTTTGGTGCATTTCTGACTTTTTCTTCCAACTGGAGGTTTCACTTTTGCACCTTCATCCGAGTTAGAAGGGGCTTCTGTTCTGCCTGGACTCTTCAGTGGTTTTTGTTCTTGGTCCCCTCTCTCCACAGGTCTTCAGGTCCAGGAATCCATTGTTGGTGTCTTGCAGTCTAGCTTGGTTTTTGCATTATTCTTTATCACAACTTCTAGGTTTTTTAGGAAACTTGCTGTACTTTACTCCTGCTTTCCTGGGCTCTGGGGTGAGGTATTTTTCTTACCTGTGGTGTTTTCTTACACTACCAGAGCCCCTCTACACACTACACTTGCCTAGATGGGAAACCGACATTCGCATTACACTATTTTAGTATGTGTTTTGTGTTCCCCCTAGGCCCTTGCAACCTATTGTGATTTTCACCATTTGCATTATTTTATGACTGTTTACTTACCTGATTTTGATTACTAGTGTACATTTTGTGTATAATACTTACCTCCTATGGGGGTGTAGCCTCTAAGATAAATTTGGCATTGTGTTACTAAAATAAGGCACCATTATTTTTGGTAACACTGAGTATTGTCTTTCATGTGTGTGAGCACTCTGTGACTACAGTGGTATTTCAAGAGCTTTGCATGTCTCCTAGTTTAGCCTTGGCTGCTCTGCCCACAGCTACCTCTAGACAGCCTGTCTTCTAGACACCGACTACATTTCACTAACAAGTGATTGTCACTTAGGCTCTCATTATCATAATGAGAATACTGTATTTGGGTGGCAGAATCACTTGCATTGTGGGAGACTGAGTCTGAACCCACTACAAGTGACACCTGTCAGCCTAATCTGGGCTTTGCTCCGGCTAAATAGCAGTGCCTCATCTCCACCCAAGAGCAGGGATGATTGGGCAACCAAGCACATTATACAAATGACCCTTCGATGAAATCGTTGTCTGTCAGATCTCATCCATTTCTCTCAGTTAAATTAGTCTCACATATTCAAGGACAATCAGAGGCTGAGTATAGTTGAAGAAGGTTTTATTGAAATAACTGCATCTTGGATATTAAAGCATGGATTGCAATAACTAGGATGATGAAGCATAACAGGATTAAAATTGTGACAAGGAGAGTGAAACATAAAAATAAGGCTATCATATTGTCACTAAGATCGTTAAGAGTAGCTCCTATCTAGGCTATGTTAGAGCACAGCATGTTAAGCTCTAATTCTGCCCCTCAGGTTCCCCTGGGAAGACATCATCCCTCATACCTGAGCAAGAGGCCTGTAGTCTACGTAAGCAGCTGCAGCGAAGCAATTAGCATACAGTTGTGGTCATCTGGCTGGAATCTCCCTCTAACGTACATGGGTCAAAGTAATATTTTTATAATAAAAACGCTGATGTTCCAATAAAGGATCCCCACGTAAGAGTGTGTATGTTTCTGTGAATATTAAAGACAAAGCGTACCACTTTTGCCCGCAACCAGTCTTTACTGCAGCCTTGAGAAAAGCACAGAGTGAAAGAAATGTCTTGTTTAAGAATGCATTGCTGGCCTAGACAAAGAACAAGTAGATAGAGAAAATAAAAGAAGATCGCAAATGTTGCTATTGTTAAAATTATAAAACAAACCTGAATAAAATCTGTCTAGGTTAAAGTGCACAGCGGCAGGCCTAGTTTGCTAAAATAACGTGTATGAAGCTATAACTAAAATGGCCACACAACACCCTCACCTTGCCGGTTCAAATCCTAAAAATGTTTAAAAGCTACTAAAATTCAACCTAAGGCATATATTTAAGAATGGCAATAATGACAAGTCAAAAAGACACTTGAACATGTGTAAAAAGGACAATTTAAAATGTTAACTGTGGCTTTACAAAGGCTGAATTTCAAGAAAGAGTTATTGTGGAAGTTGCCCATCGAATCTGAGATGATTGAAGACAGGAAATCTTCCACTTCGGCAGGTGGTTAAGTAGGAAGTTCATTGCCAAGGAAAACCAAGGAGCATTCGTGTTCCAAAGCCTGAGCTGCAGCCAAAGCAGCAGCGTTCCATGGTGTGCCCAACAATAAGTTTAGAGTTGCATCCTCCACGAAGGGAAACTCGTAAGCAGCTTCCCATAGCAAACGCATTCTCAATGCGCATGTCTGGTAACGAGCCCTCAACGAGAACATCACCATATCAGCGTTGAACGAAAGTAAGCGCAGCGTAGAAAGACAAACTTTCAGTGCATGTTCGAACGAGCACCAGAGGCACTGAAACATGGGCTGCACACAATGCAAAACCGGTCAGAACGATAGAGATTAGTCACATTCAATTGCTCCAGGAATGATGCTTCAAAGTACTGCATCATGCGTTCACGACACAGCTGCGCTGGGGGAAGTGCTTTTAGTCCTTGTTGCAGCCTGACAGCCATTGTGCAGAAAAAGTAGCAATAGCATAAGGCCACCTGTTATAGACAGTTATCAGAAATCCCCTGAAAATACTGGAGAATATTGAGTGGATGGCTGAAGGTAATAAGCTGAATATAGAGGAGAACGTGTGAACGAAACCAGAACCAACAGCCTTAAAGAAATTTGCGATTCCAGTAGTACGGGACGCATTAAATATTCGTCCCACAAGCTCACCAAAGTGTCTCGGAAAATTGGTACCTAAAAGGGACTGTATCTCTGCTGATGACCTTGCAACCTGAAGCGCATAGGTCTCGCGAGCAGATGTGAGCATCGCATGTTTTTTAAACAATAAAGCCTTGAGTCTGCACAACTTGTCAAAATTCACATTTAAAGTAGCGATATGGTGCCAAATCTCAACTACTTCCCACTGTCATGTAGGAGATAAAAGTAGTTCCTGCAGCATTTAACAATTGTTAGAGACTGAAACGACAGACTATTCCGGCTCGCATCCCACAACAATTTTCACTATTGAGGAGGACATAGCTGCTATTGGAGAGCACCTGGAGCGTAGGTCTAATCAAGGGGACTGGAACTCCCTTCAGATAACGAGCCAAGTTTTCTACTGAAGCGTTACACGCCCCATGCAAGGACAGCTGTTTACAAATCATTGAATGGCTGACAGAAGTCTCGTATTCACTACCGCTAAGAAAGACCTCTTTCATGCCACTGGGACATTTGTATGAGAAAGGTAGCTCCCACACCTCATGGATGTAACTACCTCCTAGTCTTTCATAGCTGCCTACTGGAAGGTGTTTTAATCGGGACGTGAGTTGAAGTGTTGACATAGGCAGATTAATGACCCTATGCATTTACCACTTAGCATATATTATTTCAGCCACAGTAAAAGGCAACTTTTCAAATTTCTCAATATTTAACATGCTAAAGTTGCTTCCTTCTTAGCCATTAGTTGTTGATGTTGCGTTTAATTAAATGGGGAAACTGTGTCCCTTGCGCTAACGTGTTGCCAGGGAACGCGACCTGCCTAGTGAGGAACTCTTCTTCCCTTACTGGCATAGTTTACCTACACTGTATGTTGTTACTATACTCACATGTTCAGATGACACATAGTGAGGGTTTGGCCTACTTGTTCTAAAACCCCCCGTGGAGTTTATCAAATGTTTGACACCCATTGGTATCTATTGGCCACAATAACCACGCACCAGAACGTGAAAGTGAAGCATTAAGCGTGCCATTTGGGACCCATTCATCGAGCTGATCTTCAGTTGCATTTAGATCCTTTTGTCATTTATAAAATTTTGCCAGGGAAAAAATGCTGGGCACATTCAAATCCTTAATTTTTTATAAGCCTAAACAGCTTATCTGTTGTAGAGTTTCATTTAAAAATATCATTTGAACGGGTATCAGGCATGCTGTAAATAAAGCTTCCTTCCCCCTTACTTGCTAATTTATTGTTCCCCACACACTTCTTCGGTTAATTGACTTTAGCCAATGTTCATCGCCTTCTATAGACAACTGGGAAACAAAGGAATCTGAATAAATGAATTTCGTATCTGTCAATAATATATGTACATTTTCCATCAATGGCAATTTGAAATAATATGACTCAGCATTTTTAACATTGTGCCCAGAAAAATATGCACATTTTTCAGGATATTTTTTAGAACTCCCTTGTGGTGGACTTGGACAATGTTCCCATAGTGCGTAATTAAAAATAGTTTTGGGGGTACTTGCTCTGTGAATGAAATGGTGTCCATAACAATTATAGCAAAACATGTCACCATAATTCTCTTTCGATTGATAAACATCCTCACTTTCAAATACAGTAAAATACTGCAATTCAGTCATCATAGAATCAACTGTTTTCACATCCCAGTCATCAGAAACAACTTCAGGTATTATTACATTGTTCATAGAAAGTTTAAACACATATGGTATTTAAATGACCTCCATGAGGCCGTATATATCAAATGTGACTATCCCAAACAATCCCATCAGGAATTGGTATGGCGGAAAGACAAGTCTCTGCGGACCTTGTGAGAAAAAAAATTGAGTTTTAGGACCTCATCCACCAGTTCAACTGTTGATCTTTCAGGAAGGTAATGACCATGTATTAATAGAAAGAATGTAATGACAAAGCCAGTCTAAAGGAGGAAAGCTAATATAGTCAAGGAAAGCCACTGATAGTTCCATGGGAAAATAAAGTAATTTGTTTTGAGCCAGTTTATCAGCTTATGTGTTTTTGGCAGTTCAGATATAGAAGAGACAAATAAGTCCGAGAAAGTTTCCTTGATGTCGGCAAAGTATCCAGAAGTAGTTTATGCAAAAGCTTGGGCCATATTTGAAGGTGGAGAACTGGTAGGGGTCTACCGCAGTGGTTCACAGTAAATTACGCTATCCGTCTGTGTAGAAGTTGTCAAATCGATCAGTAATTTCTATTTTGTTGTAACAGATATTAGTGGAACTAAAGCAAGATCATCTTCCACCCTTCCCAAGCTTGGAGAGGTGTCAGTGTTGCTGCTCAAAACTTGTAGAGGACATCTCGGCAGTAGTGAGAGAGATTCTGGAACTACTGGCTGCTCCTTGGTCTCCTGTGGAGGATCGGCCACATGGTGTAACTTCATGTTGTCGATTGAGACAAAGCGTTTTTCTTTAGCGCCAGGCAACGGTGGTAGAATGACAGTTCTGGTTCCGTGTATTCCCAAGACTGGGACTGGTGCACGATAAGAAGGACCAAACTCCTTTTTCACGTACTAGATCCCCAACCTTTGGAATCCAGCAAGTAGATGGTATTGGTACATCCTTAATTCCTGCGGATACAGCACTGGCAGAAGCGTTGTCGTCACAGAACTGTTGTAATTCCTGCAAGACAGTGGCAAGTTAATTTATGTCAAAAAGTGTTTCTGCTGCCCCCATGCCAGGACCTTCAAGATCTGCAACATATATTCGAGTTCCAAAAAGGCACTCGTACAACGTACGACCCTTTCTCCCCCCTAGGGACCTTCTAGGCAGATTGTTAAGTGCTCTCTGGACTCCATACAGGTGATTAAGCCAACCACGACCTGTACCTAATACTCTGGCTGTTAAGGATTGCTTTAAATCACGGTTTCTTCGTTCCACTACACTATTTCCCTCGGCATGAAACAGAGATGAGTAATTGAGTTGGCCCCTAACAAAGCCATGGTGTCCCTGAAAGCCCTTGTGGCAAAGGCAGGGCCCTGGTCCGAGTGGAAAGTCGTATCTGCATATGTGCCAATAAAGACTTGCAAATCTTTAATACCAGTCTGAGCGTCAGCCGAGTGTTGTGGCCACACCCATAGAAATCTGGAGCAAGAGTCGACAGCGACTAAGATGTATTTGCATGCACTGTCAGGTGTTAGGGGACCACAATGGTCCAAGTACACACATTGTAATGGTTTGTTTTAAATGAGGAGGGGTGTATACAGTAGGCGTTTGATGGTGGAGCCCTTAATTTGTTGGCAAATGTCACAACAAAGGACATATTGCTTGGTCCATTTGTATAGACCTGGCCACCAATAACGTGCTTGCAATAATGATACTGTAGCCGCCACACCAGCATGGGCAGAAGCAACCCCCTCATGCGCTGCTTTAATCAACTCTGGTCTTAGGTCTTTATTGTGAATTACTTGGACTCCCTTGCCTTGTATTTTTACTTATGCATCAAGGAAGCCTCCAATTTGGTAGGAATATTTAATAGGAAATGCTTTTGGACAGGGTGTGTTATCGCGTCAAACCTTAATAAGTATACTCACAAGGGGAAGTGAAAAGGTTGATTAACCTTTTGACTCGCAATTAAGAAGTTCTTACTACGGGGGGCGTGGCCTGGCTGCCGGGCAAGATGGCCGACACCATGTGAGGCTCTGCCGGGCCCCGGGCAGTTTATCCGTTCTATTTATCCTGCAGGCGGTTTTGGCGGGAGCGGACCTGGGCACTCCCCTAGGAGAGCCCCTGTGACGCTTTGGGCACCGTGGAAGCGTGCCTGAGGCCGGAGCTGGAGCCTGGATCCACGCGGGCGGGCCTGACAGCGGCCTCGCCCGCGAACGCGATTTGAAAGGCGAGGAGGCCTGAAGCTGCTCCCGGCGAGCGTGCTGTGTCGGGAGCAAGAGTGTGCCTGAGGGCTGATCGGCGGCTTGGTCGAGTCGCGGCCCTTATGGCCCTTGGGGCCCTTTGGGCTTCCGCGATCGAAGAGACTTGTTTGGACCTTGCGGCTCTTTGGATTTTGTGTCGCAGTCGCTACTGGGGGCGCCTGGGCTTGGATGGCCCTGGAACGCGGAGGGGCGTGCGAGGGGCCGGCCCAGTGCAGAATACAGGATCGGCCCTGAAAGGAGGGGGTCAGGCCTGAGGACTGGCGGCCGGGGGCACCAGGCATCGGTGAGTGGACGGCTGGGGGGGGGTCGTGACTTGGTTTTGCGGTGCTCCCCCCAGGGCGGTGCCCGTTAGATTTTATTGGAGTACAAGTGCTGTGCTACCTGGAGCGCCTGATCGGATCCTAGGGCTGATTGCTGGAAAGTGAGCAACGTGACCTGGTGATGGTGATGCTGACTGAGTCCGTGACGGCTTACTGAGGGCATGAAGCTGTAGGGGACCCCTTTTGTGGGGGTGCTGGCTCTGACTGGGGTCTGGGCTCCCCACTGCAGTGCAGATTTGTTGAGCTGGAACTGGTGCTAGTGAATATTGTGAGGCATCACACGGACTGGTCTGCTCTTTGGAGTGTTTTGATGTTGGCCAGGTGACCTGGGTGCTGGCTGGTGGACCTGCGGAGCGACTTGGGTAGCTGAGAGAGAAATACCGGTTGTGGGAGCCCATTGCTCTGGATCCTTTCCATTGCTCTAGCGCGGGCAGGAGGCCATATGCGCTGAGCTGAACTATGGGCAAGGCCGACCAACGTCAAGCAAAACTCACCTTCGAGGGTGGATAAAAAAGGAGTGTTGTTCTGCCTCCCAGCCCAGTGACGTCGAAATTGGAGAGGAAAGCCCGGAGGTGTCTGTGCGGTCCATGTTTTTGGAGCTCAAGACTAGTTTGCCTGGCATTGACGCCAAACTGGACCATGCGACGGAACAGCTTGACCGCATCAGAGCCCGGGTAGATGACCACGATTCCAGGTTTGAGGTTCTGGAGTCACGCACATCCGAAATTGAAGATGCACGCCGGGGTGATAGAGAACAGATTGCACAAATGGAGCGTATCCTGGAGGTGATACGGAATACGAATGAAGACTTGGAGGCGCGGTCCCGCCGTAATAATGTCCGCATCGTGGGGCTGCCGGAGGCGACTGATATGGGTCGCATGGAAGACTTTGTGGAGCGTATGCTGTTGGACTTGTTCGCAGGCGAGCTCTCGCGGATGCTGGTGGTTGAGAGGGCGCACAGGTCCTTGGGGCCTCGGCCCCCGCCGGGAACTCCTCCACGTCCAATTATTGCACGCCTATTGAATTACCGGGACCGGGATGCTGTCCTCCGTTTGGCAAGGGAGAGAAGGCTGCTGGTGTACAAGAACTCGGAAATCAACTTCTTTCCTGATTACACCCCTGGTGTGCAGGCTCAGAGGCGTGCTTTTTTGCCGACCAAACGGCTGTTGAGCCATGCTGTAGTCTGGTTCGCCCTATTGTATCCTGCCAAGTTGATGGTGCGGCATGAGGGCAAGGTGCTGTATTTCACGGATCCAAAACTGGCGGCCAGGTTTGCTAGACGACTGCCTAAGGGGTGGGGGGCTGCGGAGCCAGGGGGCCCGGGAGCGGACGCCGCCGCCTTAAGTGACAATGACTAACCGGCTCTGATTGGCCTAATAGTACTGGTTGGGACCGTTGGGGTGCGCTAGGCCGCTTTGTGCACGGGTCCGCCTGATGTGTAGCTTGCAACTTGGCCCATGGGCCCCTCTTCCCTAGTGCATACTGGGTGGAGAGCTGTTAGGCCGGCTATCGCCCCTGGGATGAGTCCTGACAATTTTTGCTTTGGTTATAGGGGGAGGGTTTGGGGATTGAGTGGGTGGGTCACTGAAAGGGTCCGATTAGGGGGCCTGAGTGGGTGGGGGGAGGCGCAGGTTTCTTCTGATTGTAGGGAGACTGTTCCATCTGTAGTTTTGGTTGTCTTCTCTTTAAATTTCTGGCAGGTGGAAATGAGCTTTCTTGTGCGATGTTGGATGCTAATAGACTTGGATGAGGGGTGATGATACGACTGTGGTCCGATGTCTGATGTGGAATGTGCGTGGGCTTAACGACAGGCAGAAGGCTCGATTGGTGGCTGCGTATGTTAAGCGACATGAAATTGATATTTGTATGTTACAAGAGACGCATTTGGTGACGACTGCGGTGGGCAGATTGAAAGCTGGGTGGGTTGGTGAGGCGCACTGCTCCACGTATTCTGGCTATGCTCGTGGAGTAGCAATCTTAATCCGTAAGGGATTGCAATGGCACACACGAGAAGTTATTGCTGATCCAAATGGTAGATATGTTCTACTGAGCGGTACGTTGCTTGGTAGAGCTTGCCGGTTTGTGGCGGTGTATGGGCCGAATGTTGATGACCCAGAGTTCTTTCTGGAGCTGTGGTGCCCAGTGGAATCGCTGGGTGCGGGCGCTGTGATCTGGGGTGGTGACTTTAACGTGATTCTGGATGCTAGGATGGATCGTGAGAGTGTGGCCAGGGTGCAGCATGTTTCTGCGGCTAAGTCTTTGGCGGCAGTGATGCGGAGTGGCGCGCTGGTGGACTTGTGGCGGCGGAAGCATGGAGATGTGAGAACGTGTCTGAATTACGTCCGTGGCAGCTGGTCCCGAATAGATCGTTGGCTGTGTACCAGAGATGTGGAGGTCTGGACGAGAGCGGTGGATCATCTCCCCCGCACACTGTTAGATCACTCTCCGGTTAGTCTGGAGTTGGTGATACCTAGCGAACTGCGCCAGTCGGTTATGTGGCGGTTGCCTTGTGGGGCGCTTCGAGATGAGGCTTTTCGGGAGGAACTGCATGAGGCGATTAAGCTGTATTTTGCTGAGAATCGGGGTTCTGTGAGGTCTGCTGGTACTTTCTGGGAGGAATTTAAGGTTGTTATTCGGGTAGTATGTCTCTCGAAACAACATGGCATAGTTAAAGCCTTGAGGCGGGAGATGGCTGACATTGAGGGAAGGCTTGTAGAGTTGGAGAGGCGCCTGGCTTCGGGTTGGTCTAGAGAGGTCCTTGCGGAGATTTGGTGAGAGGTGTCCTTATATGAAGAGGCCTCCCTGAGAGAAATCTGTTTTACCGGGAGACATGCTCGGGCTCGTCGTTACGGGGAGGTTGAGAGAGCGGGGCGCACACTTGCAGATATGCTTTGCAGGCCTTGGGCCAGTAACTACATAACTGAGGTTGTTGACGTTGAGGGAGAAAGGGTGACGGGATTGAATGGTGTAATGCAAGTGTTTACAGAATATTTTACAAAGCTCTATACAGCCCCGGAGGGCCTGAGTGCGGCGGCTACACAGACGTATTTTGAGGATATTGCCCTAGTGTGGTTTGATGAGGTGCACAGGGCGTATTTGGACGAACCGTTCACTGTGAAGGAGGTGGCTGCGGCGATCCGTGGTCTGCCTGGTGATAAGTCCCCGGGTGAAGATGGTGTGACCCCAGCGTTTTATAAAGAATATGTGGATATTCTCGCCCCGTGCCTGTTGGAGGTGTATGGGGAGTCCCTGGAGACTGGGTCGCTGCCGGCCTCGCTTCGGGAGGCTCTGATAGTAACAGTCCTGAAGCCTGGGAAGGACCCGACCCTATGCAACTCGTATCGTCCTCTCTCCATGATCAATATTGACAATAAAAGTTTGGCAAAAATGATAGCAGCGCGCTTGCAGCCAATTCTCCCCAGGTTGGTGCCGCCGGATCAGTCGGGCTTTGTCCCCAGGAGGTCTACATGTCACAACTTGCGCACCTTTTTTGCGGTGGCGTGCTCACTGGGGGCAAAGGATAATGTGGCGGCGGTCTATCTTGACGCTGCCAAGGCTTTTGACTCCTTGGCCTGGGACTACATGTTTGCTCTTTTAGGCTGTGTGGGACTCAGCGCGCGTTTCGTGAATTGGATTAGATTGTTGTATACTGTAAGGAAATGCCTCCTTGGCATGGTTACCCCCTGACTTTTTGCCTTTGCTGATGCCAAGTTATGATTTGAAAGTGTGCTGAGGCCTGCTAATCAGGCCCCAGCACCAGTGTTCTTTCCCTAACCTGTACCTTTGTTTCCACACTTCGCACACCCTGGCATCCAGGTAAGTCCCTTGTAACTGGTACCCCGGTACCAAGGGCCCTGATGCCAGGGAAGGTCTCTAAGGGATGCAGCATGTCTTATGCCACCCTGGGGACCCCTCACTCAGCACAGAAACACTGTTTGCCAGCTTGTGTGTGCTAGTGGGGACAAAACGACTAAGTCGACATGGCACTCCCCTCAGGGTGCCATGCCAACCTCACACTGCCTACAGGTATAGATAAGTCACCCCTCTAGCAGCCCTTACAGCCCTAAGGCAGGGTGCACTGTACCATAGGGGAGGGCATAAGTGCATGAGCACTATGCCCCTACAGTGTCTAAGCCAAACCTTAGACATTGTAAGTGCAGGGTAGCCATAAGAGTATATGGTCTGGGAGTCTGTCATGCACGAACTCCACAGCACCATAATTGCTACACTGAAAACTGTGAAGTTTGGTATCAAACTTCTCAGCACAATAAATGCACACTGATGCCAGTGTACATTTTATTGTAACATACACCCCAGAGGGCACTTTAGAGGTGCCCCATGAAACCTTAACCGACTACCCGTGTAGGCTGACTGGTTTTAGCAGCCTGTCACACACCAGACATGTTGCTGGCCACATGCGGAGAGTGCCTTTGTCACTCTGTGGCTAGTAACAAAGCCTGTACTGGGTGGAAATGCTTATCACCTCCCCCTGCAGGAACTGTAACACCTGGCGGTGAGCCTCAAAGGCTCACCCCCTTTGTTACAGCACCCCAGGGCACTCCAGCTAGTGGAGTTGCCCGCCCCCTCCGGCCACGGCCCCACTTTTGGCGGCAAGGCCGGAGGAGATAATGAGAAAAACAAGGAGGAGTCACTGGCCAGTCAGGACAGCCCATAAGGTGCCCTGAGCTGAAGCGACTCTGACTTTTAGAAATCCTCCATCTTGCAGATGGAGGATTCCCCCAATAGGGATAGGAATGTGCCCCCCTCCCCTCAGGGAGGAGGCACAAGGAGGGTGTGGGCACCCTCAAGGACAGCCATTGGCTACTGCCCTCCCAGACCTAAACACACCCCTAAATTCAGTATTTAGGGGCTCCCCAGAACCTAGGAAACTAGATTCCTGCAACCTAAGAAGAAGAGGACTGCTGAACTGAAAACCTGCAGAGAAGACGGAGACACCAACTGCTTTGGCCCCAGCTCTAACGGCCTGTCTCCCCACTTCTAAAGACACTGCTCCAGTGATGCGTTCCCAGGGTCCAGCAACTGCTGAAGCCTCAGAGGACTACCCTGCATCTAGAAGGACCAAGAACTCCCGAGGACAGCGGCTCTGTTCCACAAAGACTGCAACTTTGCAACAAAGAAGCACCCCCTTCTCCATTGAAGCCTATGTGTTTTGGGCACCACTTTGACCTCTGCACCTGACCGGCCCTGAGATGCTGGTGTGGTAACTTTGGGGTTGCCCTGAACCCCCAACGGTGGGCTACCTTGGACCCAATTTTGAACCTTGTAGGTGGTTTACTTACCTGCAAAACTAACAAACACTTACCTCCCCCAGGAACTGTTGAAAATTGCACTGTGTCTACTTTTAAAATAGCTATATGTCATTTTTGTGAAAACTGTATATGATATTTTGCTTATTCAAAGTTCCTAAAGTTCCTAAGTGAAGTACCTTTCATTTAAAGTATTACTTGTAAATCTTGAACCTGTGGTTCTTAAAATAAACTAAGAAAATATATTTTTCTGTACAAAAACCTATTGGCCTGGAATTGTCTCTGAGTGTATGTTCCTCATTTACTGCCTGTGTGTGTACAACAAATGCTTAACACTAACCTCTGATAAGCCTACAGCTCGACCACACTACCACAAAATAGAGCATTAGAATTATCTCTTTTTGCCACTATCTTACCTCTAAGGGGAACCCTTGGACTCTGAGCATACTATTCCTTACTTTGAAATAGTGCATACAGAGCCAACTTCCTACATTGGTGGATCAGCGGTGGGGTACAAGACTTTGCATTTGCTGGACTACTCAGCCAATACCTGATCACACAACTAAATTCCAAAAATTGTCATTAGAAACAGATTTTTGAAATTTGAGCTATTTTTCTAAATTTTTAAAAAGTCCTGCTAGGGCCTTGTGTTGGTCCCTGTTAGCATTTCTTTTAGAGTTTAAAAGTTTTGTAAAAGTTTGAATTAAGTTCTAGAAATAGTTTTAGATTCTTAAAAGGTATTCCAACTTTTAGAAACATAATGTCTAATGCAGATGAGAATGTGATGGAACTCGACATCACCCCTTACCTGAATCTTAGGATTAAAGAGCTAAGGTCTCTCTGCAAAATAAAAAAGATTAGAACTGGTTCAAACCCTACCAAATTACAGCTCCAGGAGCTTTTGGTAGAGTTTGCCAAGAACAACCCCTCTGAGGATGACCTCACAGAGGAGGAAACTAGTGATGTGGAGGAAGTCCCACCTCCAGTCCTAGTTAGGGAGACCAGGGCTCCTCAAGCCCTGGTTCCAAATGTGATAGTCAGAGATACTGGTTCTCTCACAGGAGAGTCCAGCAACTCTGGAAACATTGAGGACAGCCTCAGTGAAGAGGACCTCCTCCTAGCCAAGATGGCCAAAAGATTGGCTTTAGAGAGACAGCTCCTAGCCATAGAAAGAGAAAGACAAGAGATGGGTTTTGGTCCCATCAATGGTGGCAGCAACATAAATAGGGTCAGAGATTCTCCTGGCATGTTGAAAATCCCTAAAGGGATTGTAACTAAATATGAAGATGGTGATGACATCACCAAATGGTTCACAGCTTTTGAGAGGGCTTGTGCAACCAGAAAAGTAAACAGATCTCACTGGGGTGCTCTCCTTTGGGAAATGTTCACTGGAAAGTGTAGGGATAGACTCCTCACACTCTCTGGAAAAGATGCAGAATCCTATGACCTCATGAAGGCTACCCTGATTGAGGGCTTTGGATTCTCCACTGAGGAGTATAGAATTAGGTTCAGGGAGCTCAAAAATCCTTGAGCCAGACCTGGGTTGATTTTGTTGACTACTCAGTGAAAACACTGGATGGTTGGATTCAAGGCAGTGGTGTAAATGATTATGATGGGCTGTACAATTTATTTGTGAAAGAACACCTGTTAAGTAATTGTTTCAATGATAAACTGCATCAGCATCTGGTAGACCTAGGACCAATTTCTCCCCAAGAATTGGGAAAGAAGGTGGACCATTGGGTCAAGACTAGGGTGACCAAGACTTCCACAGGGGGTGACCAAAAGAAAGGGGTCACAAAGACTCCCCAGGGGAAGAGTGTTGAGACATCCAAAGGGAAAAATAGTAAAGAGTCTTCTACAGGGCCCCAAAAACCTGCTCAGGAGGGTGGGCCCAGAGCCTCTTCACAATCCAATTTTGGGTAGAAGGGTAAAAACTTTGATCCCAAAAAGGCCTGGTGTCGTAGCTGTAATCAGCCAGGACACCAAACTGGAGACAAGGCCTGTTGAAGAAAGGTTCTGCTTCTAACTCTACTCCAGCTAACACTGGAATGGCCAGTCTCCAAGTGGGATCAACAGTGTGCCCAGAGCAAACCAGGGTTCACACTGAAGCTACACTAGTCTATGAGGGTGGGGTGGATTTAGCCACACTGGCTGTCTGGTCCCCTAATATGCAAAAATACAGGCAGCAACTGTTAATTAATGGGAAAAGTGTAGAAGGCCTGAGGGATACAGGTGCCAATGTCACCACGGTGACAGAGAAACTGGTTTCCCCTGGTCAATACCTGGCTGGACAAACTTATCCAGTCACCAACGCTGACGATCAGACTAAAGTACATCCCATGGCTATGGTAACTTTAGAGTGGGGAGGGGTCAATGGCCTGAAACAGGTGGTGGTCTCCTCAAATATCCCTGTAGACTGTTTGCTTGGAAATGACCTGGAGTCCTCAGCATGGGCTGAGGTAGAACTCAATACCCATGCAGCCATGCTGGGTATCCCTGAACTGGTGCGTGTCAAGACAAGGGCACAGTGCAAGACTCAGGGTGAAAAAGTGGTGTTGGAGCCTGGAAAAAGGGCCCAACCCTCCAAGAGAAAAAGAAAGACAACTGGAGAACCAGTTGCAACACAACACGAAAAAGAGAACCTCTCTTCTCAGGAACAAGTTCTGCCCTCTGAGGGAACTGAGCCCATGGAGTTAGAACCTGATCAGGTTGAGCTCCTAGGCCCAGGGGGACCTTCAAGGGAACAGTTGTGTAAGGGGCAAGAAACCTGTCCCTCTCTTGAAGGCCTTAGGCAGCAAGCTGCTGAAGAGTCCCATGGAAAAATAACAGGAACACATAGAGTCTATTGGGAAGATGGACTCCTTTACACTGAGGCAAGAAATCCCAAACCTGGTGCCACTAGGAGAGTGGTAGTGCCTCAGGAGTTTAGGGAGTTCATTCTGACCTTAGCTCATGATATTCCTCTTGCTGGGCATTTGGGACAGACCAAGACATGGGAGTGATTAGTCAACCACTTCTATTGGCCCAACATGTCCCAGAAGGTCAAGGAGTTTTGTGTCTCCTGTGCCATCTGTCAAGCCAGTGGTAAGACAGGTGGGCACCCAAAGGCCCCCCTCATTCCACTTCCAGTGGTGGGGGTCCCCTTTGAAAGAGTGGGTGTGGACATAGTGGGTCCACTTGAACCTCCCACAGCCTCAGGGAACCAATACTTACAAGTAGTAGTGGATCATGCTACTAGATACCCTGAAGCAATTCCCCTTAGGTCGACTACTGCCCCTGCAGTAGCCAAAGCACTCATTGGTATTTTTACCAGGGTGGGGTTTCCTAAGGAGGTGGTGTCTGACAGAGGTACCAACCTTATGTCAGCATACCTGAAACACATGTGGAATGAGTGTGGGGTGACTTACAAATTCACCACACCATACCATCCACAGACCAATGGTCTTGTTGAAAGGTTTAACAAGACATTGAAAGGCATGATCATGGGGCTCCCTGAAAAACTCAAAAGGAGATGGGATGTCCTCTTGCCATGTCTGCTTTTCGCTTACAGAGAGGTGCCTCAGAAGGGAGTAGGGTTTTCCCCCCTTTGAACTTCTGTTTGGCCATCCTGTAAGGGGACCACTAGCTCTTGTGAAAGAAGGCTGGGAGAGACCTCTTCATGAGCCTAAGCAAGATATAGTGGACTACGTACTAGGCCTACGTTCCAGGATGGCAGAGTATATGGAAACGGCAAGTAAAAACCTTGAGGCCAGCCAACAGCTCCAGACGTTTTGGTATGACCAAAAGGCTGCTATGGTTGAATTTCAGCCAGGGCAGAAAGTCTGGGTTGTGGAGCCTGTGGCTCCCAGGGCACTTCAGGACAGATGGAGTGGCCCTTACCCAGTGCTAGAAAAGAAGAGTCAGGTCACCTACCTGGTGGACCTAGGCACTAGCAGGGCCCCCAAAAGGGTGATCCATGTGAACCGCCTCAAGCTCTTCCATGACAGGGCAGATGTGAATCTGTTGATGGTAACAGATGAGGACCAGGAAGTTGAGAGTGAACCTCTCCCTGATCTCCTCTCCACAGACCCTAAAGATGGCTCAGTTGATGGAGTGATCTATTCAGACACCCTCTCTGACCAACAGAAATCTGACTGTAGGAAGGTCCTACAACAGTTTGCTGAACTCTTTTCCCTAACCCCTGGTCAGACACACCTGTGTACCCATGATGTGGACACAGGAGACAACATGCCTGTCAAAAACAAAATTTTCAGACAGTCTGACCAAGTTAAGGAAAGCATCAAAGTGGAAGTCCACAAGATGCTGGAATTGGGAGTCATTGAGCACTCTGACAGCCCCTGGGCTAGCCCAGTGGTCTTAGTCCCCAAACCTCACACCAAAGATGGAAAGAGAGAGATGAGGTTTTGTGTGGACTACAGAGGACTTAATTCTGTCACAAAGACAGATGCCCATCCCATTCCAAGAGCAGATGAACTGATAGACAAACTAGGTGCTGGCAAATTCTTAAGTACCTTTGACTTAACAGCAGGGTACTGGCAAATCAGAATGGCACCAGGCGCAAAAGAAAAGACAGCATTCTCCACACCTGATGGGCATTATCAGTTTACTGTTATGCCCTTTGGTTTAAAGAATGCCCCTGCCACCTTCCAAAGGTTGGTGAATCAAGTCCTTGCTGGCTTGGAGTCCTTTAGTGCAGCTTATCTTGATGATATTGCTGTCTTTAGCTCCAGCTGGCAGGATCACCTGGTCCACCTGAAGAAGGTTTTGAAGGCTCTGGAAGCAGCAGGCCTCTCTATCAAGGCATCCAAATGCCAGATAGGGCAGGGAACTGTGGTTTACTTGGGACACCTTGTAGGTGGAGGCCAAGTTAAGCCACTCCAGCCTAAGATCCAGACTATTCTGGACTGGGCAGCTCCAAAACCCAGACTCAAGTCAGGGCATTCCTTGGCTTGACTGGGTACTACAGGAGGTTTGTGAAGGGATATGGATCCATAGTGACAGCCCTCACAGAACTTACCTCCAAGAAAATGCCCAAGAAGGTAAACTGGACTGTAGAATGCCAACAGGCCTTTGACACCCTGAAACAAGCAATGCACACAGCACCATTTCTCAAAGCTCCAGATTACTCCAAGCAGTCCATTGTGCAGACTGATGCCTCTGAACATGGGATAGGGGCAGTTTTGTCCCAAACAAATGATGATGGCCTTGACCAGCCTGTTGCTTTCATTAGCAGGAGGTTACTCCCCATGGAGCAGCGTTCGTTGGAGTGCCATTGAGAGGGAGGCCTTTGCTGTGGTTTGGTCCCTGAAGAAGCTGAGACCATACCTCTTTGGTACTCACTTTGTAGTTCAGACTGACCACAGACCTCTCAGATGGCTAATGCAAATGAAAGGTGAAAATCCAAAACTGTTGAGGTGGTCCATCTCCCTACAGGGAATGGACTTTATAGTGGAACACAGACCTGGGACTGCCCATGCTAATATAGGTGGCCTTTCCAGGTTCTTCCACTTAGAAAATGAAGACTCTCTTGGGAAAGGTTAGTCTCATCCTCTTTCATTTGTGGGGGGGGGGGGGTTGTGTAAGGAAATACCTCCTTGGCATGGTTACCCCCTGACGTTTTGCCTTTGCTGATGCCAAGTTATGATTTGAAAGTGTGATGATGCCTGCTAATCAGGCCCCAGCACCAGTGTTCTTTCCCTAACCTGTACCTTTGTTTCCACAATTGGCACACCCTGGCATCCAGGTAAGTCCCTTGTAACTGGTACCCCTATGCGTTTTGGGCACCACTTTGACCTCTGCACCTGACCGGCCCTGAGATGCTGGTGTGGTAACTTTGGGGTTGCCCTGAACCCCCAACGGTGGGCTACCTTGGACCCAATTTTGAACCTTGTAGGTGGTTTACTTACCTGCAAAACTAACAAACACTTACCTCCCCCAGGAACTGTTGAAAATTGCACTAAGTGTCTACGTTTAATATAGCTATATGTCATTTATGTGAAAACTGTATATGATATTTTGCTAATTCAAAGTTCCTAAGTGAAGTACCTTTCATTTAAAGTATTACTTGTAAATCTTGAACCTGTGGTTCTTAAAATAAACTAAGAAAATATATTTTTCTATACAAAAACCTATTGGCCTGGAATTGTCTCTGAGTGTGTGTTCCTCATTTACTGCCTGTGTGTGTACAACAAATGCTTAACACTACCCTCTGATAAGCCTACTGCTCGACCACACTACCACAAAATAGAGCATTAGAATTACCTCTTTTTGCCACTATCTTACCTCTAAGGGGAACCCTTGGACTCTGTGCATACTATTCCTTACTTTGAAATTGTGCATACAGAGCCAACTTCCTACATATACTCTGCCTACGGCTAAGTTGCGCCTTAACGGGTGTGTGTCGGCTCCATTTCCTGTTGCGCGCTGTACGCGTCAGGGGTGTCCGTTATTCCCCCTCCTTTTTGCGGCGGCGATGGAGCCTCTGGCGGCGGGGCTGCGACAGAAATACAATGATAGTGGCGGAATCCTGGTCAGAATTTGGATATTTTGTTGGAGGAAGTCGTGCGCTTTGGTACCTTTTCTGGCATTACTATTAACTGGTCAAAATTGATGGTTTTGCCTTTGACTTCTAATGTGATAAGATTTGATTCTCGATACCCTCTGGTTTGGGCGGAGGGGCCGGTGCGCTATCTGGGTATACAGGTGAGCTGTGATATTGACACGCTATGGCTGGCTAACTACGGTGCTGCACTGTCATGGCTAGAGGAAAAGGTTGAGATTTGGCGCGCCCTACCACTATCGTTAATTGGGCGTATTGCCATTGCAAAGATGGTGGTTCTCCCTAAGTTCCTGTACCTGTTTGTGAATCATCCCCTTCTGCTCGCGAGGGGCTACTTATGATGCCTCCGCTCTGCGCTGATTCGCCTGCCATGGGAGGGACGTCGGGCGCGCATTTGCTGGGAAAGGCTGACGTTACCGTTCAAATTGGGCGGGCTTGCTGCTCCAGACCTGGAGTTCTACTACCACTGTGCCCAGACGCACTTTGCGTATTATTGGTTGAATCCGATTCGATACTTGCCGCATTTGGCGCCTGAGAGTGACTCTGTGTGGCCGGATGGCTTGATGCGCGTGCTCAGGAGGCATGTTCAGCCTCGAGTTAAGGGAATTGACATGGTGGCATGTACAGCGAGAGCGTGGGGGGTGTTGATGCAGCGTTCTGAGGTTACTGCACCTTTTGCTCCTTCCTTACCTGTCATGGCGGTTGCTGACGATCAGATGTTCCGGGACGGCGGGGTACGCGGTTTTCTCCGGGGTGCTGGCTTCACAGAGCTGGGGGACTGGCTGGTGGATGGCCGTCTGCTTGACATCTCTGAGGCGCTGGCTGGCTGTGATGGTGCGGCGCTGCAACGCATGTATGCTCTTCGGGTCCATGCACTGTTGTGGGACCGATTTCTTGGCCCGTCTGGGGCCCCCTTGGAGTTTCGAGCTTTGGAGGTGCTTTGTAATGCACGGTCGCTAAGTAAGCTGGTCACCAAACTGTGTAATTGTATGCAAGAGCAGAGGGGTGGCTCTGGAGAGTCCTCCGGGATTGCATGGGAGAGAGATGTGGGGGAGCCCATCACGGAGGCAATGTGGCGTGGCTGCTGTGCCCATATGAGAGCGCTGTCACCGAATTACAGGTTTCGACTGCTGCACTTAAAGTTTTTGCACCGACTATATTATACACCTAAGGGGCTCTACTCTGTGGGTTTGCATGTGGATGCGTGCTGTGCCCGCTGTCGGGCACCGGATGCAGGTTTTCTGCATCTGGCATGGGAGTGTGCAGAAGTCCACGTTTTTTGGGTTGAGGTTTTGCAAGCAATTACTGAAATGGTCGACCTGGAGATGCCTGTTTTTCCCAGGGTTGCGCTGCTTGGGTGCGTAGATGAGACCCAGGGGCCACATAGGCGTCTAGTGGGCCTGCTTTTGTTGCTGGCCAAGCGTAGGGTTGCTATGTGCTGGGGTAGGACGAGAGCACCACGTAGATATGAATGGTTACGAGATGCTGCCTTTTGTCATGATCAGCTGACGGTTTTCTGGGAACTGATGCCTGAATGGTCTCGGCCTAAGGATATTTGGGCTACGTTGAATACATTTTTGGCGACCCGAAGTGAGTAGGTGGAATGGCTGGAGATGCCCACGCTCGTGCCTCATTCCTTCCCTTGATTGGGTATAATCTTGCGCTGTTGAGACGGGCTAGTATGACTTGGTTGTGTTCTCCACCTGCCTCTCTGTTTGTTCTTTCTGTTGTTTTCCCCCTCTGCTATGATATGCTGAGTCTTTTGCTGCTTACGGCATGCCTCCTGGACTGTCGTTGTGGACTATGTTATTTGATAACCGGAGGAGGCGGCTTGAAGAAGTGTCCCTTGATACTGATGCTTACTGTGAGAAACATTCGTTGACTTCCCCTAGCGGTCTGAGACAACGCTGTAACTGAAGGGGGCTGTAGCATATTCCACTTATTGCTATGATGAGGGTGCTTGTTTGTGTTAATGTATGTTCTTTGTATATGGTAAAATTCAATAAAACTATCAGCAACAAAAAAAAGTGCCCTACTCTGGGACCATGCACTATTATAGATAACATCTAATTTCAGTGTTGGAGTTTGTTTCTTCTTTCTTCAGCCAGTCATCTTTCAATGCTCTCATGGATAAAGCTTGCACTCCTCGTCTTCTCACTGGGGACACAATAGTCTACAGTCTGCCATGACAAAGGAAACATTTCTTATCAAATAAAATGTTCTGTCTCATATACTTTCACATAATTTATTCACTTTAGAAATGTTGCATCACCATGTGAGAATGTCTTCATTACCTCACTAAATGACAAACCTTGACTCATTAGTTAACAGTGGTCTTTGTGTAAATAAGAACATTTACAGAATGAAATAAAAACATTTTATGCAACTACTATTCATTACCCTTAACACGTTCATGGAAAGGTTAGGAAAGAAACATTTTGTGTTATGTCAGCCTTCTTTAGTCATGTAAGCTTGTCAGAAAATGTTGCTTCACTATTCAGGCCTAGTACTAATAAATACGGTTGCCTACTACCAAAAAAAAAAAAGTTCTTACTACCGCTCCAGTACATAATCAATACACAATAATCAACAATCACTAGTAATCAATAAAACCAACAATCAATGGAGTCAGTATTTGTCACGCACCATGACCTTTCAGCCATGGATAACTAAACCTTTAGTAAAAGTGTAGTATGTTTATTTCTTTATAATAACAATGTTAAGGGAATGTAGATTAATCTCAAAATCAAATGAAACACTGGTTGTCCAAAGCGGCAGAAGAAATGCAGTCTAATGAAAGCTTGAACTACAACACATTCTAGAATTACAGTGCAGATCAATAGCAGAGTCAGCTGCGTTAACGAGATGTAATAGATGTAGTTAAGCAGAGAAATCCATCAAACATTAGTCTCTTTCGTCATAAGTCAAAATCCTCAACTAACACCAGATTAGCATCAGCATGTAGGGCTTCATGCAAAACAATTTAGTAACACAAATTTGAAAAAATCTAATTATGATAGTCATAGGCAAAACAGCGCAGTTGTTACCTAGAAAGAAAAAGCTAAATATGCACAATGATTACAGTCTATCACATTATACCTATCCTTGATATGGGTCAGAAAAGCAGAATCTGTCTTCGTCCTCAGGACATCAGTCGATCAGTAAGGCATCAGGTCTCGGCCAGGAGAGTATGGGCAAAGTCATTTAGCATTAAGGATAAACAAGTCTCTAGTAAATATGCATAAGAAGATAATAACCTTTCAGTCAGGAAAAATAATGGCAAAATCACTGTTTTCTCTCAGAATGAGCGTTGTTATGTCAAAGTCATCTAAACTATCCCCATATTCCTTATTGGTTAGTTAATTGTATGTTCGCTTTGTCCAATAATAATATTATGTTAAATCTATAAATTCTAATATTTCTAAATTCCCATCCGGCTTGTCAGGTAACAATATTGTTGCAGCTTCCACTCTAGTCAGTATCTTCATTGTTCTTGTCCTGGGAAAGTCCATCTCACACACATTACACATAAAATGTCACATTAGCAAGAACATCATCTCCTAGCAGTCAGTTCTCACGAAAAGCTTCTGTTAAGCACATTTAACAATGCAATGGACATTTCACAGTTTAATTCACTCAGTCAGCATTTTTATTAAACACTAAGAAATACAGCTTCTACATGTGGCCTGGTAAAATAGGCCAAGACACTCGCTAAGTTAAGGCCTACAATTAATAATGACTTCATAACCCTTAATATGACATATTTCTGCATTAATCTAACACACATTACACATAAAATGTCACATTAGCAAGAACATAATCTCCTAGCAGTCAGTTCTCACAAAAAGCTTCTGTTAAGCACATTTAACAATACAATGGACATTTCACAGCTTAATTTACTCGGTCAGCATTTTTATTAAACACTAAGAAATACAGCTTCTACATGTGGCCTGGCAAAATAGGCCAAGACACTCGCTAAGTTAAGGCCTACAATTAATGACGACTTCATAACCCTTAATATGACATATTACTGCATTAATCTAACACACATTACACCTAAAATGTCACATTAGCAAGAACATCATCTCCTAGCAGTCAGTTCTCACAAAAAGCTTCTGTTAAGCACAGGGGGCTATCCAAGGATCCATCAAGGGGAAATCTGCATGCATTTGCCGGATTTTGGTTTAAAAAAACACTGCAATTTGATTACAAGTTGCCTGAGAATTAGGTGAGGTCGTAGGGGGAACAGGAAGCGTGATTAGCGAGCGAACTACCTTAAATAGTTCTTTAGGCGCATTAGATGCATTCTTAATTTTAGTAGAAAAAAGGCTGATTTTGCCTCAAAACAAGCTGCCTTGTACACCATTCTTAATTTCTCCTTCTCAGTCTCATTAGGATATAACTTCCATCGTCTTTCTTGTTGATGGTACTTCCTCTGAAGCACCTTCAAATCACTATTAAACCAGGGCCAACTAGTTTTCTTAGGCCTGCCCTCCGGCTTTAATATCACCGGGGCCAACTTATCCATGGCGAGGGCTAAACCTGAATTAAAAATCTCCAGAGCAGGCCAATTAAGATTCTCCACTACCTCCCAGCCTTCCTTTACTGCCGAGCCCAGCTGAGTCTCGGTAATTTTATTCCATAACCGCAATGATTTGTTGCCTGATTTTATCTGTTGGTTGGGGAACCCCTTAGCACTTTTAAACAGGAGAAGGTGGTGATCAGTCCAGGCCAAGGGAGTGTTGGACACAGTCACCAGATCCTCTGGGCGGGCAAAAATCCCATCAAGAATATGCCCTGCCTGATGTGTTGCCAAGGTGACTGAAAGAATCAAACGAGGCCATAAGATTCACCAACTCTTTAACATAGGTAAGATGAACATTATCAAAGTGTAAATTAAAATCCCCTAGAATGATACAATTAGATGCTGCAATCACTGGTTCAATAAGAAAGGGCCAATCTAACATGAACAAAGCAGCTGAGCCTGGTGGTCTATAAATCAATAGGCCCTCAATCAGAATACAATTATTAAATACAAACCCTCACAAGACTTATGTGGAGAGCTGGCCGGTTCCTATTGGCAGGACAGAGTAGACCTACAAATAATGGCAAGCCCTCCTCCCATGCCTACTAGCTTATCCAGTCTGAAAAAGGAATAACCACTAGAAGAGGCTTCAATAAAATCCAGGGTGGAGTCTGCCTTGGCACATTATTCTGTTATAAAAAGACAGTCCACTTTTTTAGAGACAATCATCTCTGCAATTTCGGTCTTATGTTTCGCCAATGACTGTGCATTAATCAATGCATAAACTACAGGTTTAGTAAGCCCCAACCTCTTGGGAAGGACCACTTCAGATTCACGTATCTGGCCCATCCACAATCCCTGCAAACCCTCTGAAAAACCTGCCCTGAATATGGCAGAAGCACTTGTTTGCACGGATCAGCCGGAGCCATAGCCTGGAATACGGCTCAGTATTACCCTGCCCTGAGCAGACACCCCCCGTCCTCGGACGGGCGCAGACTGGCTTGCCTTAGGCACGCCTTCGGTGCATCCGTTGTGCGCCCGCATCATCCCAACAGTTATGGCCTCTTCCTCCTGCAAACGTCCCCCATGTGACAGGCAGCACTAGACTGCTAACCTGTCTCCCACAGTCAACAAGAATGGCGCATCAATGGAGGACGGGCGGGCTCTTACAGGCCCGAGCCCGACCTCGTAAGGAATTCAGCAAATTCAAATGGAGGGCAAAGTGCACTAAAATAACAAAAAGAGCACATATAAAAATACAATAAATAGAGTAAAAAGCCGTGCAGTCGAGGACTCACAATTATTAAACAATTATGAAACACTCAATAATAACTCTAAATAAAACACCTGCGCTGGCAGGCGTGCCTTCAGCCGCGGCTTTCACGGCAGCCCATATATCATCGTCCGGTTTCGTTCCTGAACGAGTTACTGCAGCAACAGCAGCCGTGGCTACTGCTGATTTGGCTGCTTCAACAGCCAGTGTATTTCCAGCAACGTGTATTCCAATGCGCTGGTGTCCGAGTGTTTGTACAACATGGGCATTTGGTAGCGTTTTTTTTCAGATTTGCTACTTTCCCCCACAGAAGCCTGTGTTTGATGGTGTTGCCTTTGGAATCTCTGAACCCATTCTGGTGCCAGTAATGTAGGTATTTATTGAAGGACTGGACACAATAGTATGAATCCCAAACAATCGGTGTAAGCTGTACAGGATCCGTATGTTCCAGTGCCATTACCAGAGCCTTTAGCTCTGCTAGTTGTGCAGTACAATCCTCTAGGGGTTGCATGAATGTATGTTGTGGATAAAATGTATTACCCTCCATGTAGCCACTTATGACTGCGCAAGCTGTGGATTATTGATGTTTTGTGCCAGTTGCAGGTGGTGCTGAGCCATCGGTGTATATGACTTTTTGATATTGATCAATAGACAATGTATTTGCCGGAACTGGGTATTCTAGTTCATATTGCAAGAACTCTTAAGTTTGTAATTTTGTCTCAAAGATATAGTTGACATCCGTGGCTGTCAAAGACGTTGCCCATTGAATCCAACATGGATGTAATGCTTTAGCGTTTGGAACACTGGCTTTAGTAACGGCCTCAAGGGCTGGAATTGGAGATACGACAATAATGCGTTTCCCCTGGGACAGTGGTCTTTCTTTAATGACAGCCATCCGAACAGCAGTGAGAATTTTCTCAGTGGGAGCAATGCGTTGTTCTGCTGCTGATTGTAAATGTGATTTGGATGCTATCGGGACTGTCCCACCCTCATTGAAAATTACATAGGTGAAACCAATGGCACCAGCAATTACTCTGATGACCAGATGGTTTTTATTGTCCCTTGTGTGTAAGTGTTGTGCTGCAATCATGTCTGTTTGCAAAGCTCTTATAATGCGTGTGTTCGACTGTCCAAAATTTACTTGAAAGGTCAGGACGTATCAAGACATATAAGGATTTTATGCGTGATGCATAATCTGGAACGTAAGTTATAAAAAAAAATTAGGAAACCCAATAGTGATTGGAGATTTTTAATGATATTTGAGGGTTGTAATTGTGCGCATTTTTCAAAGAATTGTGGCACTAGGCTCTTTCCTTCACTTGATAACTCGTATCCCAAAAACAGGACGCTAAGGAAGGCTAGTTTTGTTTTGTTTTTTAAGTTGAATTTATAGCTGAATTTGGCAAATCCTACAACAGTGCTGGCTACTCATCTTAAATGTTGCAGTAATTCATTATCCGTGAGATAGATATCATTTACATAGGACAATGCTTCAGGGTCAATGTCATGCAATATTGAAGTCACAAGAGCCGCGTACAGTCCTGGACTGTTATTGTACCCCTGGGGTAAGTGGCAAAAACATTTCTGGGAGCCTAGTGCGCTGAAACTTGTTAAGTCTCTACTCTCAGGAGCTATGTTTTGGCATAAGAAACCATTGGAAATATCCAGAGTGTTTTTTTGTTTTTTGTTTTTTTTGCGCACTTTGTTGTTCATGAGTGCTGTGCTGTGAGAGTTTTGTATAGCATATGTGTGTGTATGAGTGTTTAAATGTCTGAAGTCTAAGACTATTCGGTATGAATGGTCTGGTTTAACTACTGGGAATAAAGGATTATTTATTGGTGAGACACAGGGTTTGATTACTCCCTGGTACTCTAGTTGTGTGAGGATTTCCCTCACGGGTGCTTTAGCATCATGTTTTATTGGATATTGGGGTTGAGGTTGATTTTTTTAATTGGAATTACATGATACAGGGAATTTTTATCCCACCCTATGTGGTTGAGATATAATGCGGGTGCCTTGCCCAATGCCCAATTGATGGTGTAGGATTCTGCGAGCTGATCAGGAACAAGGAGCGAGAAAGAAGGTTTGATAACTTCTTCCTCATATGGGCAAGTACGGACGAATTCAGGTGGCCACTCCCTTTTGGCCAGTAGAGTATTATATATGTTTACGATGCGGTCCCAAACGATTGTATCTATTGTGCGTTCAATATCGCCTTCTAACTGTAATGTTACTTTGTACACCCTATGAGGCGTGGAGGCACGCATGTCCGTAGTTCCAACTTGTAAGAAGTCATCAGTTGCTTTAACCTCCAGATGCTCTTGAAGATTCCGGCAAACTATTGGGACCTGTGCCGTGCTGTCTAGCAGCGCTAATGCCCACTTCTTGTTCTTCATTAGAGCCCTTTCTTGAGTGGCATGAAGAATCGCAACTGCTGCCACTTTTTTCTTTTTAAATTGGGGTTTTTGTTGGGGAAGTTTCTCTTCTTTTTTTTCAGAAACTTCTGTAGAGCGTTATGATTCCTGTCTCGGTTTCACATAGTCAGTTCTACACTCTGACTGCCCACCTCTCTCACTGCGTTTTTCCGGTGAGTCCTGAAAGGAACGAGATTGGCGTGTATCAGTATACTGATATCTTTCAGGCGTTTTAGATTATCCCTATTTCTGAGATTATGTCTATTCTGTGGGGTCTCCGTATGCAGAGATTCCCTTTCTTTTTTAGGTGTTTGTTGTTTTTAATCCCAGCGTTTCTTAGAATCCTCAGAAGCTTGCTTGATAGAATCTTTATAAAATTTACCCTGAAATTGTGGTTTTGTAGATCTGCCCCCCAGACAATCTCAACCAATAGTAAAGTAGGCCTCTGCTATAATCTTTGGCAGCTCACGTTCTGGATCCTGTGGAAGAACGTCCCGGAACCGCATGCGCACTGCTAGTGCAACTGCTTCCCTTTTAAGGTTACTTAATATAATTGAATATACTGTGGTAAAATTGGCCATAAGGTGCATCCCTAAATCCAGGGCCGGGGCAGCCCCATATTTATCTTGAATTTGTTTTAACACCTGCAGTAGACTGGCAAGTGTTGGTGTACAGTGTACGGTAGTATAGAGCGTGACAAATACAGTGCCCAAAGTATTGCAGTTATCTACTGTGGGAACTATTCCAAATGGCAAGCACTTAGTTAATATTCTATGCTTATCCTGAGGTCCAGTGTGGGGAAATACTGCTTCCAGTGAATTTATTTTTTGAGCTAACCAAAACGGAATTTCTTCTCGTTTGGTGGGTACTTTACCCATGATCGAATGTACAGTCGCTGGATTAATGCCTAGCGTTACTGCATGTGGTTACGCCAGGGCAGCATGTGCTGGGTTTGTATTTAAGGTTTGTAGTTAATGTTTGCATTACAAACTGTACTAATCGTCTGTATATTGACGTAAGCTTAGCATATAAGCGCCGGACTTCAGCTACAGTCAAGGTCGCCGCATCAGGGTGTGGTGTATATGTGGCCAATAAAGACCAGGTAGGACCATCATTACTTAGAGGACCTAACGTAACATATAGAATTGTATGGGGTAGGGCAACATCAAGCCAATTATTTTGTTCTTGATAAGATAGAGGTGCTTCTAAATATGCATATGCTTTGTATTGTGCAGGTGTGTTTGCAGGTGTATAGTGATGAAATGTATTTGTGTTCCCATCCGCTGCTGGAAATGTGACCCAAGAATAGAAGATTTCAGTTCTGTAGGCTGGACGAGCCTCAACCACAAATGTAACAGGACCCCCGGGCTTTTAGGCCATGTGCCAATAAATGTGCAGTAAGGAGTGATCGCATATTGACTGCCATTGGTACTTGTTGCGGGTTTGCTATAATGAATGGTAAACTTTGTTCAGAGATAAGCACACCAAATGGGGATTATCTGTTTAGGGTTCAAGCTTGCATAACCTATATAGTTAGGTACTCCCTACTCAGGTGAGAAGGAAAATCCTCACTTCACGGATGTCTCCGTATATAGTACTGAGTTGTCTTTGCATGTAGTGAGACAGATACTCAGGAGGACCTGAAAATGAGTGCCTGACCAAATTTTGGTGGTGCCATGTCGTGTAGGCTCTCATTATCCTAATGAGACTACTGGATTTGGGTGGCAGAATCACTTGCACTGTGGGAGACTGGGCCTGAACCCACTACAGGTGACACCTGTCAGCCTAATCTGGCTTTTGCTCCGGCAAACTAGCAGTGCCTCATCTCCACCCAAGAGCAGGGATGATTGGGCAACTGAGAGCATGACACAAATGACCCCTCAAGGAAATCATGGTCACTCAGATCTCATTTGTTTCTCTCAGTTACATTAATCTCACATATGCAAAGACAATCAAAGGCAGAGTATAGTTCAATAAGGTTTTATTGAAGTAACTTCATCTTGGATAATAAAGTATAGATTGCGATAAGTAGGACGATGAAGCATGACAGGATTAAAATTGTGACAAGGAGAGTGAAACAAAAAAAGAATTCTATCATATTGCCACTAAGATTGTTAAGAATAGCGCCTACCTAAGCTATGTTAGATCACAGCATGTTATGTTCTAAGTCTGCCCTTCAGGTTCCCCTGGGAAGACATCATCCCTCATACCTGAGTAAGAGGCCTGTGGTCTGCATAAATAGCTGCAGCGAAGCAATCAGCATATAGTCGTGGTCGTCTGACTGGAATCGCCCTCTAATGTGTCAAAGTAATGTTTTTATAATAAAACAGCTGATGTTCCAAGAAATGATCCCCATGTAAGTGTGTATGTTTAAGTGAACCTTATAGACAAAGCGTACCACTTTTGCTGGCAACCTATCATTACTGGAGCCTTGAGAAAAGCACAGAGTGAAGGAATTGTCTTGTTTAAGAACGCATTGTTGGCCTAGGCAAAGAACAGGTAGATAGAGAAAATAAAAGAAGACCACAAATGTTGCTATTGTTTAAATAATAAAACAAAGCTGAATAAAATATGTCTAGGTTAACATGCACATCGGCAGGCCTAGTTTGCTAAAATAACGTGTATGATGCTATAACTAAAATGGCTACACAACAGGATACATGGACCTGGCATAAGGTGTACCCACTTCAAACCAGGCCACCCTCCTACAAGTACAATACACACTTGTAAGCAACACACTCAGTACACTTCTGATCTTCTACACAGTGTGAGATTCACAATCAACTACCTCAAATCCCATCTACAACTATCGCAAATACAGACATATCTGGGAGCAATTCTGAACACTCAGTTAGGATTAGCATATCCAAACCCAATAACAATTCAAGCATTTCACAATCTCACCTCTTAACTACAACATAGTCACACTGATACAGTGAAGTTAGTGATGAAACTATTAGTAATGATGGCTTCCTGCACAGCCATAGTTCCAGATGTAAGACTGCACATGTTGCCACTGCAGCAGTGTCTTTCCCAACAGTGGTCTCAGTCACAGGCTCAACTTTAGGATCAAGTGTTGTTGGACCGCCAGACTCACTACTCTCTGCAATGGTGGAATCACACAAACCTCTCAAAAGGGCGGCCCTTTCAGGACCCTCTGCTTCAGACCACTCTTCCAACAGATTCATCACAGATAGGTTGGGGAGCTCACCTCAACGACCTCCCCATACAAGGGAAATGGGATTCCATCCAACAAACTTATCATGTAAATTACTTGGAATTACAAGCAGTCTTCCTAGCACTCAAAGCATTTCTGACACAAATCTCACACAAGATAGTATTAGTACGTACAGACAATATGACAGCAATGTATTCTCTGCAAAAACAGGGGAACACACACTCATCTCAGTTGTCCCTTCTAGCTCAGAGTGTTTGGGAGTGGGCAATTCACAATCATTCATCTACTGTCCGAATATCTCACAGGAATCGACAATCAACTAACGGACCTGTTAAGCAGGACACAGCAACAAGTCCATGAATGGGAAATTCACCCACAAGTAATTCACAAATATTTTCAACTATGGGGAATGCCAGACATAGATTTCTTCACCACACAAGAAAACGCAAAATGCTAAAGCTTCACGTCCAGATACCCACACCCTCAGTCCAAGGGCATGAATTGTTCAGGGATATTTGGTTATGCTTTTCCGCCTCTACCACTAATTCCATTTCTGATGCGCAAACTGAAACAAACCTCACTCACCATGATTCTCATAGCCCCCACATGGGCACGTCAAGATTGGTATGCAACACTGTTGGAGCTGTCTATACAACCACATCACATGCTCCCAAACAGACCAGATCTGTTAACTCAAAGGAGAGAGCAAATCAGACATCCAAATCCAAGAACCTCAATCTTGCGAAAGGGATGCTGAAGTTATAGAATATGGTTACTTACAGCTTCCAACTGAAGGTATGCATATTGAGGCTGTTAGTCGTATACACCTGGTAACTTGGAGTTACCTTAAAGAGATTGCCTTAGAGGAGGATGTTATTAGGATCCATATCCATTTTTCGTTATCTTGGAGTAATGTATATGTGGTACAGTTTGCTGTTTTGAAGAAATCTCTCATCAGGGACGAAACACTTGTTGGCTGAATCCTCGACTAGACTAGGAACATTTATACAGAAGACAACTTCCACAATTTGATGGATATAAATCATCATTTATTTCAAGGACTATGTTTTATGTTAAGATAATGTAGGAGAAAGTTGGATTTTATGTAGATTAATGTATTTCTATTGAATTGTAATACTGTGTCTTTTTTATTCAATGTATATGGCAATTTAAGTAATAGTAAAATATTTACCTATACTTTTGACTTTTGAGCACTAAAACATCTTTACTTAGAGTGCTCCGCTACCTTATTTTGGAATCTTATTTATTGTACTCACAAGATTTATGGGTCCACCATTTGAACCCATTCATTCTTGTACTTGACAGTTCCTTTCACGGAAGGTTGCTTTTTTAGTAGCCATAACTTATTTAAGAAGAGTTAGTGAAATTCATATATTCACTCAAGAAGAACCTTTCTTCCAAATTCATAAAGATAAAATAGTCCTTAGAACAAAGCCAAAGTTCCTGTCTAAGGTAGGAATTACCAGTCTTCTTTCCACAACCAGATTCAGTCTCTGAAAAAACTCTACATACCTTTGATGTTAAAAGAGCTCTCATGTATTACATCGACAGAACAAGACTTTAGCAAATCAAAACAACTGTTTATAGCTTTTTCCTATTTCAAAAATGGGTTAGCTAGATGGATTGTGAAGTGTATTCTAAGTTGCTATCCTAAAGCTAAAAGATAGCTACCAATAGCTCCTGCAGCACATTCTACTTGGAAAAAAGGAGCTTCAATGGACTTTTTAAGGAACATACCAGTAACACATATATGTAAAGCTGCTAAATGGTCTACACCACACACATTTACTAAACATTATTGTGTAGATGTCCTAACTCGCCAATAAGCAAGTGTTGAACAAGCAGTACTTAGAACATTATTTCAAACTACTCCAACTCCTACAGGCTAGCCACAGCTTATTTGGGAGGGACTGCTTTACTGTCTATGCAAAGCATGTGTATCTACAGCCACACATGCCATAGAATAAAAAATGTTACTTACCCTGTAAACACCTGTTCTTCGCATGTAGTGCTGTAGATTCACATGCGCCCTCCCTCCCCGGGAGCCCGTGATCGTTGTAGTACATACATTGTAAAATGTATATACATTGCATGGACATCTTTCTATTTTACTTACTATCTATCTCCAAATACACACACACATTCTTTACTTTACCCACATGCGGGAAAAGAATCTAATAAAGGACTTGATTGTTCATGCGCAGTATCACACAGAGGAGGAGTCACTCGATCTTGTGACTTGAAAACATTCTTCGAAGAAAAACAACTTGTAACACTGAGCCCAGCACTAGATGGCGGACTTATCCAAAGCATGTGAATCTACAGCACTACATGCCACGAATAGATGTCTAATGGGTAAGTAACATTTTCCTTTTCATTCACAAAGCTGTTTTTATTTAATGATTTTAGCAGCTGCGTGCTGCTTTGAAGTGTTTTTTTTTTTTTTACTCTGCCTCTTTTTTTGGTTGTGGCTCTCCGGTCCTCTGCGGGTTTCCTGATTGAGTGGAGAGAGCCAGAAATAACTGTTTTCACTTCCGTTTGCCCGCCTACATTGGGAAGGTAGCGATCTAGTCCTCAGAACCCCCTGCTATAAAATCCGATGACGGGTAAGGCGCAGAGCGGTCATTGCCTACATCAAACCCTGTCAGTAAGCACTGTTTCTGATGGATACAACTACCTGTGGATTCCTCACTCATTGAATTTTCCCCCTGCGCCAGCTTTCAAAGGAAATGTTCTTCCTAGCTTCTGCATGTCGACGAGGACGTCACAATTGCCCACGCGACGCCATCTGACATCATACAGGCAGTAAGAGGTCCTCGCCGACGTCAGTTCCCTTTTTTTCCGTGCCTTCTAATGACGTTTATTCTTCGAGGGAGCTACTGTTTCTACTCTGCTTAGTTACAGTTATTGTTTCTTTCTTCGAAAAGAAAGCATGTCTCAGCGAAAGTCGGGTTTTAAGCCCTGCAGGGAGTGTGGAAGCAAAATGTCGGTGACAGACCCACATGTAGACTGTTTGTGGTGTCTCCGCTCCGACCACGACGTGGAGAAATGTGACTCCTGTCAACGAATGAACCCGAAGGCGTTGAAGGAGCGTGAGGCGAAACTCTTTTTGGCGAAATCCAAGAAGAAGGAGAAGCGGCATCGGCGCAAATCATCTTCACCTAAGTCCCATCAGCGTCACCGTGACTCCTGGCGTCGTCGTGAATCTCGGCGCCGGTCGAATAGGGAGCGGTCACGCTCGAGGTCACCTTCTGTTCGACGCTGAAAGACATGGGAGGTTAGTCCCACCATCACTCCACAGCCGCAGACGCCTCCTGCATCACGGACTTCACCGGCTTCGCCGACTTCGCCAAGACTCCACCATCTGTATTTGAGGTTCCTCAATGTCAGGAGTTCTCACCGGCTTCTCAGATGCCAGGACCGGCACCGATGTCACCTCCAGCCCAGGCTCCGCAGTATCCGGCTTTCCCGGCCCCAGGTGCTGACAGTTCCGCATTTTTAAATGCAATGTTTGCCATTTTCCAACAAATGGCTCCAGGTGGTGGACCGGCTGGTCCTTCGGGGCCATTGGCCCTTAATATGGGTGCTCCGGCTCCATTACGACCGGCACCTTTCATGCCCTTCCTTCCAATGGGAGGTGCTGGCTCGGCGCCGGTTCCTTTGGCGTCGACTGCTCAGCCTGTGACGCCGAGTAGATCTGCTGGTCCGGCGCAGGAGAGTTCTCCTGTTCATCCTTTGCCTCATTCGGCACCGAAGAAGTCCACGGCGCCGATGGATCCGGCGTCAGATGGATCCGAGGATCGGCGTCAGGCATCGACGTCAGCTGATGCCCTGTCGACGCCAAGGATTGAAGCCAGGCTACATTCAAGAAGGCTTGCTCTTCGCCTCCTTGAGGAGCAGGAGTATCGGAAGCAGGCCCTGGAGGAAGGGGAGATTGATGAACCTCTGGGAGATCTCCAGGGTTTGGATACGGCAAGTGGCTTAGACACCTCTCCAAAGTGGGACTTTTAATATACAGAGGAGGCTGCTTCATTCCACTCTGTAATAAGGAAAGCAGCTGACTTTTTGGACCTTCCCTTGCCGGTGTCTGAATCTAAACCCAATATATTGACAGAGGTGTTACATCCTGCTTCGACAGTTGCAGAGCCACTTCTGCTATTTAATAAGGCTCTGTTAGACCCAATTTTAGAGATCTGGAAAAAGCCGGTGTCATCTTCGGCCGTTAAGAGAACAGTGGCACACAGATATCGTGTGGCTCCTGAGGATCCAGGCTTTTTGTCTAGGCACCCGACCCCAGAGAGCCTGGTGGTTCAGGCTTCATGTTCATCTCGGACTGCCCCAGGCTCGTTTCTGGGGGTGCCTTCGGACAGGGACTCAAAGAAGATGGACCAATCTTCCAAGAAAGCGTTTTCATCATGCAGTATGGCTCTCAGGTCTACTAATGCCACATGCATTTTGGGCAGATACATCTACGCCCTTATGGAAGAGATAAAGTCGTCCCATACGGAGGTGCCTCAGGAGGTGTTGAGTCTGGTTTCGGACGCTCAAGCTGCAGCAACCCAAGTAATCCAGTCGGGACTGGACACTACTGATTCTGTGGCTAGAGCTATGGGCACTGCCGTTGCTATGAGGAGACAGGCCTGGCTTCGTTCTTCTGGATTTTAATCTGATGTCCAGTCAGCCCTGCTGGATCTTCCCTTTGATGGGGATAAACTTTTTGGTTCCAAGGCAGACTCAGCCCTTGAGAGATTTAAGGAGAGTAGGGCCACAGCGAAGTCATTAGGCTTGCAGGCCTCCTCTTCTGCTTCGAGACTGTTCAGAAGATTTAGGGGGTTTGGTCGTGGCTCCTTCTCCTCCTTTCGGGGCAGATTTCAGCAGCAACCCGCCACTGCTCTCCCCTATAGATCATACAGGGGGAGGGGTAGGGTCCGAACCAGAGGAGCCGTCCAGCAGCACTCTGCCTCTTCCTCTGGAGGGGTGCAGCATGGGAAGCAGCCTTAGTCTTCCACCAATTCCTTTACATACCACTCCTGTAGGGGGGAGGTTATTGAACTTTCTCCACAAGTGGGAGGAAATAACATCAGACTCCTGGGTCACCAGTATTGTGGGGAAAGGCTATGCTCTTCCCTTTCGGGAGTTTCCACCCCCCATCCCGCCCCGCCCATCCTACTGTTCAGAAGAGCATCTCCTGTTACTAGAACAGGAGGTTCTAGTCCTCCTTTCAAAGGGTGCAGTGGAGTTGGTTCCAGAGCAGGAAAGGGGGCAGGGTTGTTACTCAAGATACTTCCTGATCCCCAAGAAGGAATGATCTGTTGAGGCCAGTCCTGGACCTGAGGATTTTGAATTGGTTCTTCAAGCAGGAAAAGTTCAAGATGCTGACCTTGGCTCAGGTGCTTTTGGCGTTGAACGAAGGAGATTGGATGGTGTCTGTCGACTTGCAGGATGCTTACTTTCATATCCCGATACTCAAGTCGCACAGGAAGTATCTCCGGTTTGTGGTGGGATCGCGGCACTATCAGTTTGCGGTCCTTCCGTTTGGTCTTACTTCGCCACCTCGAGTCTTCACAAAGGTGATGGTGGTTGCAGCAGAGCTCAGAAGGAAGGGGATAGCGGTATTTCCTTACCTAGACGATTGGTTGATCAAAGCCAAGTCTCCGGAGCTTGTGCTGCGTCACCTACAGTCGACAACCCAGTTCTTGTACGACCTGGGTTTTTCGGTGAACGTGCCCAAATCTCACCTGGAGCCCTCTCAGGGCCTCCTGTTCATAGGGGCAGTACTGGATACAACATTGAATCGTGCCTTTCCTCCACCTCAGAGGATTCAGGACATTAAGGCGTTGGTTCCAATGTTTCAAAGAGGAGCGGTCATTCCAGTCCTCAAGGTCCTACATCTGCTCGGTCTGTTCGCTTCTTGCATTCTGTTGGTCACGCATGCTCGCTGGCACATGAGGGCTCTTCAGTGGTGCCTCCGAAAGCAGTGGTCTCAGCACAAAGGAGATCTCGAGGGATTGGTGAAGATCTCCAGGGACTCTGCAGTGGATCTAAGATGGTGGGTTGCGGACGGCAATCTTTCCCAAGGAAGGTCGTTCTCGCAGCCTACGCCAGTGACCACAGTAATAACGGATGCTTCCACTCTAGGGTGGGGAGCTCATCTGGGGGACCTGGAGGTCAAAGGTCGTTGGTCTCCAGTGGAACAGATGTTTCACATAAATCTGTTGGAATTGCGGGCAATACGTCTGGCTCTCAAGGCCTTCCTCCCTTCCCTTTGCGGTCAGTCGGTTCAGGTCCTGACGGACAACACTACCGCGATGTGGTATATAAACAAATAGGGAGGAGTAGGGTCGTGCCTTCTCTGCAGAAAAGCTCTGCGGCTATGGTCCTGGGCAAGGGACCATCGGATTTGCTAGGTAGCGACTCATCTGGCTGGAGTCTTGAACGTGCGTGCGGACAGTCTCAGTCGGAACTTCTCGACCGATCACGAGTGGCATCTTCATCCAGATCTAGTCCGCCAACTCTTCCAGATGTGGGGAATCCCTCGGGTAGATCTTTTTGCCACTCGGGAGAATGCGCACTGCCCGTTATTCTGCAGCCTCCAGTATCCGGTGCAAGGGGCGTTTGGGGACGCGTTTCAGATATTCTGGTGCGACCTGTTGCTTTACGCGTTTCCCCCCATACCTTTGATTCCTCGGGTTCTGAGGAAAATTCACCAAGACCGGGCTCAAGTCATCTTAATAGCTCCGGATTGGCCAAGGAGGGTATGGTATTCAGATCTTCTGCAACTCTCTCTGTGCCCCCCGCTCTGTCTCCCTCACAGGGCAGACCTCCTCTCGCAATCGCAGGGGCAGGTTTTACACCCACACCTCCAGAGACTGCACCTTCATGCCTGGAGATTGAACGGGGCAACCTGAGTTCCTTTTCTCTCCCGCCTGAGGTAGTGGATGTTATTTTATCGGCCAGGCGACACTCCACTAAATCTATCTACACTAGCAGGTGGGCTAAATTTGTGTGTTGGTGTGGAGAGAAGCAAATTGATCCCTTACGTGCCCACTTATCAGATATCTTGTCTTTTGCGTTGTCCCTGGCACAGAGAGGTTGTGCAGTGGCTACAGTCAAGGGCTGTTTGTCTTCCCTGTCAGCCTTTCTGTGTCTTCCAGACCAACCTTCTTTATTTAAATCTCCTTTAGTATTGAGATTTTTAAAAGGCCTCATTAATAAGTTTCCTCCCACTCCTTTCATTATGCCTCAGTGGGATTTAAATCTAGTCTTAACGTTTCTTATGGGCTCACCGTTTGAGCCAATGCATTCTTGCCCCATAAGGTTATTGGTTTTGAACACTGTTTTCCTTGTTGCAATTACTTCAGCTAGAAGAGTGAGTGAGCTGCAGGCTCTTTCTGTTAAACCCCCATATACATCCTTCTATGTAAATAAGGTGGTGGTGAGGACCAAGGCTGCTTTTTTGCCGAAGGTTGTTTCACCCTTCCATTTGGGTCAGACTATTACTCTCTCCTCTTTTTATCCTCCACCTCATCCTTCGAAAGAGGAAAAAAGGTTGGATCGTTTAGACCCGAGAAGAGCGCTAAGCTTCTACGTGGACAGAACGAAGGAGTTTAGGTTGGAGGATCAACTCTTCATCGGGTACGTGGGAAAGAGGAGAGGAAGGGCAGTCCACAAGAGAACACTCTCCGGGTGGGTTATTCTTTGCATTAAGCTGTGTTATTCTCTGGCAAAGAAAGAACCCACTGATGGAATAAGAGCTCATTCCACCAGAGCTAAGTCGATCTCTTCGGCCTTGGCTAGGGGTGTTCCTGTGGTTGACATCTGCAAGGCCGCAACTTGGTCATCCCTCCACACTTTTGCAAAGCATTACTGCTTGGATTCGGAGGTTAGGAGGGATGGGCATTTTGCACGGTCTGTGCTGCTGGATTTCTTGGTTTGACCATTCAGGCACCCTCCACCGAGTGCAGTACTGCTTTGGGACTCTATTCAATGAGTGAGGAATCCACAGGTAGTTGTATCCATCAGAAGAACGAATTACTTACCTTCAGTAACGCCTTTTCTGGTGGATACACTAGCTACCTGTGGATTCCTCACGGTCCCTCCCGCCTCCCCGTTGCCTGTCTGGTCTTACCAAGTTATCCTTGGGTGAGCTCCTCTTGGTAGTTTATTACTTTCATATGTAGTGTATATATTTATGTATATAAGTAAAAAAAAAAAAAAAGAGAGAGAATGGAATTTGTGAGGTTGCTATACATAGTATGTATGTATATATTTTTGCATATTGACATTTTTGCGCTGATTTTTTTAAATCTATTTGGTTTAATTAAATATTGTTGTATAAGTATTTGTTTCAATTGCCTGTTCGTCTCAGAGGCACGTAAAAAATGTTGGTACTGACGTCGGCACGTCGGCGAGGACCTCTTATTGCCTGTATGACGTCAGATGGCCTTGTGTGGGCAATTGTGACGTCATCGTCGACGTGCAGAAGCTAGGAAGAAAATTTCCGTCGAAAGCTGGCGCTGGGGGAAAAGTCAATGAGTGAGGAATCCACAGGTAGCTAGTGTATCCACCAGAAAAGGCGTTACCAAAGGTAAGTAACTCGTTCTTTTATTTTATGGTTTTGGCGGCTTTATGGTGCTTTGATGTGTTTTTTATTCTGCCTTGTTTTGTCATTTTGGCTCTTCGGTCTGCCGCAGGTTTCCTGATTGAGTGAAGCGAGCCAAAACCTTGAGCGGAGAGTGCCAAAACCAATATCTTTAGGTGAGGTATAATGTGCACAAGTGTTCTCCACAGGCTTTACAGAGGAAACTTCTCAGTTTCAAAAGTGGACACAGTGCAGTTTCTCATAGAAAGCAATGCAATCCTAGGGTAGGTAAAGTAACAGCACAATTTGCAGGTAAGTACTTGACTTACGATTCCAGTCTTCGGGTGTGAATGTTTCCGCAGAGCAACGTTTAGGGAGACACCAGCTACATGGGGCTGGCCGGGGGCAGAGGTCATATTTAGTGTTAGGCGCCCAATGGAATACTGTGGAGATAGAGGGCGCTCAGAAAGAAACAGTTTGCAGGTGTGTCCACGCCTTCAGGGCACAGACCTAGGGGGATTAGATCAGCACCGGGGGCCACAGGTCAGCACTAAACACACCCCCTCAGCGGCACAGGGGCCGTCGGGTGCAGGGTGCAAACACTGCGTTGGACGCCCAGTGCTTTTGAATGAGTGAACTCTGGGTGTCACAAAGATGCTGCAGGAGTTGTCCAGGGTGTCAACTGAAGAAAACCAACTTCTGAACAGGTAAGTAGAGAGCCCACTGGACGTTGCTGAACCGTCAGTTGGGTTCCCCAAGACCAGGGGACTGCGGGTGGAAGAGTACCTTTAGGTGTCGGGAAAACTTAACCAGAGCCAGTCGCGGTCGAGGGGAATCCTCTGGATTTAGGCTGCAGGTGATGTTGTGTTGGTCAGAAGGGGTTAACCTCGGAGTGGACTCTGGGTTGGAATTTGGGGGATGGGATAACCATGCCAAAAGGGGCTTTTTCCTTCATGCACCCCCTGCTATAAAACCTAATGACAGGTCGGGCTCGCAGCGGTCATTGCTAACATTGAACCCTGTCAGTAAGAACTGTTTTCATTCAGAAAGGCGTTTTTATTTAGTGATTTTAGCAGCTGTGTGCTGCTTTGAAGTGTTTATTTTTTTTTACTCTGCCTCTTTTTGTGATTTTGGTTGTCCAGTGGGCCGTGGGTTTCATGATTGACCGGAGAGAGCCAAAACCGACTGATTTCACTTCCTTTTGCCTGCCTTCATTAGAATGGTAGCGGTCTAGTCCTCCGCACCCCCTGCTATAAAACCCAATGACAGGTCGGACGAACAGCGATCATTGTTATTGAACCCTATCAGAAAGCACTGTTTTTATTCACAACACCATTTTTATTAAATGGTTTTAGGAAATGTGTGCTGCTTTGAAGTGCTTTTTTTACTCTGCCTTATTTTTTTGTTTTTATGGGTTTGGCTCTCCAGTTTGCTGCGGGTTTCCTAATTGAGCGGAGAGAGCCAAAACCAACTGTTTGCACTTCTGTTTGCCCACTTGTATTAGGGAGGTAGCGGTCTGGTCCTCCGTTCCACCTGCTACAAAACCTGAAGATGTGTCCTGTACATAGCTGATACACCCAGATTGCATGCTGCTGTTGTACCTAGGAGAAGCCAGTCTGTCAGACTATCACCAGTAGCCAGTACCCTTGCTCCTTTTTCCCCAATGGCAGACATCCCTTGAATTTCCTAATCCTCTTTGGCTCCATTTAAGATAGGTGAGAGATATAGGTTCCTTTTACTGCCAAACCAAGATTGCTTTAACTGTTTCTTGTAGGCCCAATGAGGTGCTTTAAATGTAAATATATTTTATGTAATATTAGATCTCTACCTAAACATGCTATTGAATGTCGGGATCTCCTCTCTTCATGCATGCTCGATGCCAGCTTTGTAACAGTATAGGAAGCTGGCCTGGTGTGTGGTGGGTACCCAAGGTACTTACACTTTATACCAGGTATCACTCTTAGTGAAGTGTAGGCAGTGCCTAGAAGCCAGGCTCTCTAGAGCAGCCAAGGCTTATGTAGGAGACATGCAAAACACATGCAATACCACTGTAGTCACATAGCACTTACACACATGAAAGAAAACACTCAGTTGTACAAAAATAAAGGTACTTTATTTTTGGGACACAATACTACAAAATACTAAAAAGCCACCCCTCCAATAGGAGTTAAGTAATGCACTAAATATATACACTAGCAATCAGAAATAGGCATATAAAATGTTAGAAAACAATGCAAATAGCAATAACCAATAGTGACCTTACAGGGAGCACAAACCATACTCATAAAAAATGGAATGCGAACACAGGACCCCGACCTAGCTAAGTGGACTGTGTAGCGGGGAGCTAGGGGTACTAGAAAACCACAGTGGTAGTTCCTACTACTGTGCCTCCTGCTTGCTGACCTTCATTTGTCTGTTAATATGCAAGTCTGTGCTGTGATTTCATTTTCTGTACTTGATGGTTTCTGTAATTATTTTGTCTTAATTTTGTGTCTGACATTCATTTTTATGTTGTCTTCATTATTTTTTCTTTTAAAAGTCAGTCATTTTCTCATCACCAATTAGCGTTTTCACTTCAGTTTCTTATGTAATGTTTGTTTTCTTTGGTGAAAAGGCTGAATGTTTAAATGTAACGTATTTCTAGTATTTTATTTTATTTTTTATTGCTGAATGTGGGTGGCCATTTATTTCCATAAATTGTTTTCTTTCCAAATTTAAATCTGTGTATTGTAATCTGATAGAGTGCACACTGTAGAAACACGCTGAATTTTACAGGTTATCTCTAAGATGTTTATTAGAAAAACTTAGATAGCACATCTAGATGAAGATAATTAAAGCCTCAACAGGGACACACCATTCCCATCCCAGATATTCACAACCTCTGCTAACTGTCCAGACCATTAAGACTTAGCATCACAGCACTCCAAATCACACCATCTTCAGATAAGCATGGATGCAGGGGCTAGTCTCCCCATCGACATTGTATGAGGCTATTACACTGTACAACAAGTATCCTGACTTTAGACTAGCATGAAAGGCAGAAAATTAAGTACAGTGAGTTGTATCGTTTATTTTTATATTTTCAGTTTGGCACTGAGTTACATTACTTAATGCGTCGTATTGAGGGATTAGTGGCAGAATCACGCGCTCCATTTTGGTTCTCTGTACAGAGCTTTGTGAAACAGCAGACTGTGTTTCTTGTCAGTCCTTTGCCATTGGTTTCCTGGCTTAATGTGAGGCCACCCGGGTTAGACGGGCGCCTCAGCAGTAGGAAGTGTAATCCACGCTGTTCGATTGCCACTATGCAATTGTCTTGAAATGGCTTGCGTGTGCACTTTCTTAATACTTTGCGCAGTGACTGCGTATCCTGCATACACTTATCTTACCCAAGAGGATGGCAGCTACATGCTATGCCGCAGGCCATCTGACTTGAAAACCTTTCAGAAATCGGTTTAAAACACTTGCACCAGCCATTCAGATCAAACCCTTTCATTATCTCCTTTGTAAGAGAGAATAAAATGAAAGGAAATTACTGCACCTATAGGAAGTACTGCATAGTCTTGCCATGCAGCCGATTAACAGTTTCTCTGTTCTTTTTATGGTCTTCCTTGATAGCGCAGCAGTGTAGGAGGTTGACCTGGTTTATAGTGGGTACCAAAGGTACTTGCATCTTATACCAGTTCCAGTTATCCCTTATTAGTGAAATATAGTCAGTGTCTAGAAGCTAGGCTGTCTAGGGGTAGCTGTAGCTGAGCAGCCAAGGCTTATCTAGGAGGCATGCAAAGCCACTGGAGTCACACAGTACTTACACTCATGAAAGAAAATACTCAGTGTTACAAAAATAAAGGTTCTTGCCAAAAATACATTGGAGACTATACTCCCTTAGGAGGTAAGTAATATACACACTAGAAAGCAGAACTAGCTGTAAAAACAGTTAGAAAACAATGCAAATAGTGAAAATCTCAACAGGCTCCAATGGGCCTAGGGGAAACACAAACCATATACTAAAATAGTGGAATGCAAAAGTCGGTTTCCCACCAAGGCAGGAGTAATGTGTAGAGGGATGCTTGGAGTGTAGGAAAACACCAAAGGTAAGTAATAGAACCCACCTCAGAACCCAGGAAAACAGGAGTAAATCACAGTACGTTTCCTAGAACACACAAGAAGTCGTGATAGAAGACAATCCAAGAACCAGGAGACTGCAAGACACCAACAATGGATTCCTGGACCTGTGGAAGAAGGGGCCAAGTCCAAGAAGCACTAAAGTATACAGGGAGAACTGGAGCCTCTGCTTACCCGGATGAAGATGGAAAAGAATAACCACTGGTGAAGAAGAATAGTCAGTACTGCACCCAAGAAGATGGATTGGGGTTCCTGGTTCGTGCAGATGATGTCCCATGTCTGATGGAAGATTGCAGTCTGATTTCATTCGAGCTTTATTTCGGCAACATGTACCATAAAAGCAATTCAAATACACATATAAAACCAGATTCGCAAGAGCGTACATAAGAATAAAATAATGAGTGATAAAAATAAAAAGTAGTAAGATCCTCAAAATAAAAGCCTTTCACATTATTCAATGTCCAGGGTGTGGGGATCACATGCCAAATGTCTCTGTCAAAATATATATATGGCTTGTTCCCTTAAAATTCGTAAGCCTATCCTAAGTGATTGACCAGGATTAGTTTCCAGATCAAACAACAAAGATAAAACGTAAGCGAGTACATTTGGATTTCTAAAAACCTATACATTTCCTCCCTGTATTAAAAGGTCTAGTATAATACAGACAAATATTCTAAATCTAAAATTTACAATATTAAACCAATTGTTTCAAAATATTAATGATGAAAAATGAAGAAAACATGACCTATGAGGGATTCAAAAATGGGAACCAGAATTGTGCAGTTGCCAAGTTTGAAAATCAATTCCATGACAACCCATTGCACCTTAAAGTAGCTCTTTTACACACACTCACGCACACGCCTTTGTTCGGCTAAAAGCCATAAGAAAAGATACAATCAGGTAATACAAAAAGCACATTATCCCAGCAACAATTAATATTCGCTTAAATACTAAAATCAAACTGTCTGGATAATGGCCAATATTAGTCCTAAAAGCAATAAATAAGAATCAGTTACACTATTAAATTTTTTATAAAACCCTTAAAATTTGCCTCCCGTGCCATCAGGCACTTATTTGCTTAACTAAGGGAAGACTATTTAATCATTAAATAAAGATAAATAAATAACTGAATCTAAAAGCTAATTCCATAAGTGTCAAATGACAATTCGAAGGACCCTCCCAATGACTACGAACCTTGTGCTAAGGGACAAATTAATTTTATAATTTATGTTCTTCCCAAGCATTATCAATATCCCCTGGGCTAAATATATCCTTAGCTAAATGTATAACCAGAGACCATTGGATTACAGAAGATGGCTCCCATTTATCATTTTGAGGATCGTAGATTAACTGTGAGAGTTTTGTCTGGGTTAAAGCGCCTAGAACCTCAGGCCCGCCTTGTCTCTGATAAATGAAATTGCTAGTAAAAACCGACTTAAACCAAAAACGACATATGGTATAGAACTAGATCTCAAGAATCTAGCTGCTTCATTAAAATTCCTAATTCCAACATTCCTGCAAATAGGTCGAATCCATTTCCTCCTTGGTTTATCATAAGCTTTGCAGTTTAGAAGTACATGATCCATCGTTTCAGAGGTCTCCATATTACACAGCCCACAAGTCGCCTCATGTCTTCTCCCACTCAAGGGGCCCCATTTAGAAGTGAAAGCCCTAACCTGGAGAATCCCATATCGGAACTTCATAAATAAAACTTTTGCTCGTCTAGGTTGGATAGTATCTATCTATTCCTCAGCTCTCGGTAATGGTTTAATATCCAGGAAACTTAAGGTTAGTCTACCTAGATCCTTGCTGTAGAGAGGGCTGTTTAGGGTGAAGTCCCAAAATACTTGTTTTAGTCGAATCTTAGATTGTGTTGTGAGTGTATGCGGTTCTTCCCAATAAAATTTCAGCCCTAAATTGCAAAAGCATTGCCTTATATAGTGGAGCCACGGGAGGGAGATGGCCTTGTCCAAGTCCATGATCTCAATTAGTGCTTGCCTATATTGGATCAATTCAGGGGTTGTCCAAAGTCTACACCAGTAAAGCAAAGGCCTCAGGGCTGCCAATTTACCTATTTGTTTCATGTTAATATCATAGGTTAGAGGAATCAATGGAGTAGATGGAGGGAGACCCAGTACCCCCCTCATAAAATTATTTTCCTGAGTTACCAGTGGGGTTATATTTGTAAATCCCCAAAGTTCAGCACCATATAGAGCAGCAGCCTGTGCTTTGCACCTATAGATCTCAAATACTGGTGAAACAATGCTAGATCTTGAACATTTGTAATTCTTACTAATTGCCATGGAACTATGAACTAAGGAAATAGCAGCTTTATTGACGTGCGGTGCCCATGACAGTTTGGGATCGAGCAATATCCCTAGATAGTTGACGTTTTTTACTCGTTCCAATGCCTGCCCTCTAATCCGAATGTTTCTCTTGAGTGCTTTATGGGGGTTAACAGTCAGGTATTTGGTCTTGATTGTATTTATTTCTAATCCCTTCAAACAGCAATACTCACTAAATTTATCTAATAGGGTTTTCAGGCCCATGGGGGAGTTTGAGATAATAAGATGGTATCATCTGCAAAAAGGAGGGCGGGGACTGAATCACAATTCAATCTTGGCGAGTCATGATTACTTTGTTTCAAATATTGAACCAGGTCATTAATATATAATGAGAAAAGGGTTGGGGCAAGCACACAACCCTGTCTCACCCCCCTCTTGATAGGTATTGGGTCTGTCAACTCTCCCTTGGACCCCACCGAACCTTTGCAAATGTATTTTCATGTAACCTCTCTGGTTGGCACAGGAGGTTCCCTGGCATGCCCTGTTTCCCCAGTGCTGCCCATAAAGAGTCTCTTGGCACCAAGTCAAAAGCTGCACACAGATCCACAAACGCGATATAGAGGTGGCCTTTCCTTAGTCTAGTATATTTCCACATTATTGTCAATAGCCTAAAGGCCTGATCGACTGTACTCGTCTGCTGTCTAAAGCCTGCTTGATATATAGTCAATATGCTGTTTTCTTCTATCCAACTACTAATTCTATTCAGCAACTGTCTAGCATACATTTTCTGCATGACATCTATGAGGCTGATTGGTCTATAGTTCCCTGGGTCTTCCCTGGATCCTTTTTTGTAGACTGGGATTATTTCTGCCCCTTTCCATGTCTCAGGCACTAGACCTCCCCTTGCTATAGCGTTACTTAAAAGATTTATATAAGGTGCCCAAATTTCTATACTATGTTTAAACATATCCCCCGGGATCTTATCCAAACCGGGGGCTTTTCCTGGCTTGATTGCTTTAATGGCATTCACCGTCTCTTCCAGACTAAATTGTAACTCGGGTAAGATTTCCCAAGTAGCTAGGGTTTTATGTTTTGAGGGATAGAAATCAAGGCTGGGGCGATCAGAGTAAAGGTATGTAAAATAGTTAACCCATGTTTTGGGATCTATGTGATGATCTGTGTTGAATATCCCCACTTTACTGCCATGGGTGACTATTTTCCAGAAGATCCTAGCGTCATTACTTTTTGCTGCTTCCAGCAGGTCTTGCCATTTTTGATCCTCCCAATTGCTTTGGGCAGTTGCCAGTGTTTTCTTATAACTGGCCCTTGCCTGTTATACAGCTGATTGATTTTTTTGCTTTAAAGCCTCTATCAGTACTCTTTTCCTCTCCCTACATTTGATAGTATACCATGGACTACTTGGGGTGGTTTGCACCTTCTCCTTTTTATGTTTATGCTGTAACTGTTTGGTCAGGAAGGGTCTTAGTGCAGTACTCATTGACTGATGGATGGCCGTAATAGGGATATCAATAGGTTTATTTTTTGCATAGGGCTCCAAGAGATCAGAAAATGTATTGTAAATATTTGTCATAGTGTCCAAATTGCCTAGTATTACTGGCCATTTTACAACCCTTCTATTGTTGCTGAGGGTGGGTTGTAACTCCACCTTATCATGTTCTATATATTCCAAATCCAAATCCAGGAGTTGAGCCATGAGTTCATTTGTTAGCGGGAAGTGATCACTTTCCCTTCTTTTATCTATTTTAAAAGTCACTAATCTTCCCCATGTACTTATACTATACAAAATATAGTCTATTTTCGAGGTTGAGTTGCCTCTCTTGAAAGTATCCAAATTAAGGCCTCCTTCACCCACTCTGCCATTACACGCCCTCAGTCCGTGCTTTAATGTAAGGCCCATAAGTTGCAGTGCGGCCACTGTGCCCGGAACAGTTTTTTCTATTGTTAGATAAGGAATTGCTCTCATTTGATCTTCTTCTGCTAAATGTTCTAATCCAATTATAGGTTCATAATTACAATTAAGGTCACCCCCTATCATAATTGTCTCTCCTACTGGGATCTTTTTAAGCAGGTCGTCTAGTAGAGTTATTTCAGGAGACTCCAAATTTGTCCTTCTAGGTCTTATATATACATTGAACAAGTGGGATATTATCTTATTTTTTTTCCCCATTACCAACCATAAAATATCCTCTGACTCTGTGACTTGCATATGTATCTCGACATTTAATTAAATTTTCACCCATGCAACCAACCCCCCAGACGGTCTCCCTCTGGCAGCTGAAGTTGCACTAATAAAAAAGGTTTTATATCCTAATTTATACGGCGGATCTTTAAGCCAAGTCTCTTGAAAGAGACAGACATGATATTGATCAATATAATCCTGCCATTCGGGGTCTATAAGCTTATTTTTTAAGCCTGCTACGTTCCAGGAGATCATAGTGATAGATCCCCTTCTGTTTGGGGTCGTACCATTAGAAGTAGGGCTCAGATATGTTGTCAAATCTTTCCTACGGGGTGATGACTCCACTACACTCCCTGCCCCTGTAGCATAAAGATCATTCCCTGCATGGGGCTCACCTACTATTGGGTCCCCATTTGATCCCTCTTGTGCCTGATCTAGCTGGATTAGTCAATCTACTCTTTCAAGATTGGAATCTCAATTTCTCTTTTGCAATCCCTCATTGACATTATACTTAGGCCTCTGGACTAGGGGTTTAATAATGAATGGATCCGGGCTAAATCTCATAACCTTCATTTTGGGGGCGGGGGTTCTCAGTTCCATGTCAATCAGGCCTCTGATTAATCTTCCATCCTTAAATGTTAGTGCAATAACGTCCTGTTGCCCCATCTCTCCTGGCATTCTTTCTGCCCCCCTAATATCTGAGCGAATTATGGATAAACAGTGTCTTTTGGCCCTGATCCAGTGTATAAGCTTATTCTTTAAGGAATCCTCGTCTTCTCTGCTATTTGGGGGCAGTTTTGGAACATTTAACAGGTAAACAACGTTGGTCCTAATGGGATACCTATCCCCCTCAGAATGACGATTCCATGTAGTGTAACGAATACGATCATTAAATACTTGGGGATAGGGGTTCAGAATAGGTTCCACATTTCCTTTTTGAGGCCCTTTTACCAAACGGGGTTCTCTTCGTGGATTCCCTGTTTCTTGGCTTTGAGCGCTAGCATTACTTCTAGGGTAGTTGCGTGATCCAATATTTTCCCCATTTGCCCCTCTCATACATCCCTGTGGTTGATGTAAAATCTTAGCTATAACTGGGGTAGGGTTGGGGTCAATATTCAGATTTTGAGAACGTGTGAATCTACCTTGTGGATGAAATGGTATAAGGGGGGTCTCCTTTCCGCACTGAGCTCTATGGGTACCCCTACCCCCCTCCTTTTCCACAATATCTGATAAGGTTCTTACTTCAAGTTTCAATTCCCTAACTTCCTGGATTAATCCAGAGAGTAGGTCAAAAAGATCTGCTATAGTTCTTGTTTTGTGTTTTAGATGATTCACTGGTTCTAGATTGGTTGGAGATGTCCTCTCTCTAGCTAACTGTACAGTTGGGATAGTTGGGTATAGCTCATCCAAGGATTCCCCCTCTTGTACATTCTGTACTTTATTGCTATCGAGTTCTGCCAAAACTGCATATTTATTATAGCACACAACTTCACACTCCTGCTTATGACCCTTCTTCCTACTACTATCTATGGTGCATGGGTGTATGGATCGAGTTGTAGCATCCTTAGGGCTGCCAGTCCTAATATCGGACGGTATTTCCCCCTCTTGCTGGCTAACAATCACTTTATCTTCCTCTGATTCAACTTCTTCGTGTAATAGGAGGTAATCTTTTTATCAGGACCTTCCCGGATAGTGGCCCTACTACATAGTAGTGACTCTACCTCCTCGATAAGATCATCAATTTCAGCTATAGTGCAGTTCTCACCCGCATTTCTAAGTTTTTTTTGTAGATTTCTCCTTCCCCCCTTGGGGGTTCTGATGCCTTATGTTTCCCCATATCTTGAGCCACCTATATAATACTTCGGCTCTAATAGAACCAGTCCACAATATGTATTTATAAGAGAGATTAAAAGAAGGTCTAGTGGGAGGAGACCTAGATACTAAATATTAACTTTTCATATGACAACGTTAAATATAAATTTTGCACTCATAGATACAAGCGAACCTCTTACAGAAAATAAAGAGGCAGAGGCCCGGCCCAGCCCCACTCCAAAATCTAACAAGTAATGATGAAAGCGTTACACCAATAAAGGGGGACTTCCGTCCTAAGGCCCTCTATAAAAAGACCTCTTTTAGGGATATTTGTCAACACAGTACCTTCAGTCAGCCAAATACATGCAAATTGCCGAATCCGAACGTCTTTAAATGGATGTCAGGGGGGTGGCCCTGCCCTGCCTCTTCCTGGCAATGACGGGCAAAGGACGGGCCCGCCCTTGGCCCGGGCGCGTCCCGCGCGGCAGGAGCGGTGTATTGAATTTAAAGGGCTCCTGCCCCTAAACACGCCTCCCAGGACCTCCGATGCGCTTCCCGCGGCGGCTGTATTGAATTTAAAGGGCTCCGGCCCCTAAACACGCCTCCCAGGACCTCCGATGCGCTTCCCGCGGCGGCGGGAGCGCTGTATTGAATTTAAAGGGCTCCTGCCCCTAAACACACCTCCAGGACCTCCGATGCGCTTCCCCAGTCTGATTTGCGTCGCTGGACTCCACCAACAAGCCTTGGCACAGGCAAGATCGTGGTTAGTGAAAAATGGCGCTTCCCAGGACCAGGAGGGACCTGGTGGTCACTACCTAGGAGGGGGAGACAGAGTGAGCTCTCAGCAACTCAGAGAGCCCTTAGAAGACCAGGCAACGCGCATAGGAGTCCCACAGCACGGGGACAAAGAAGGTGCAAATGGAGGCCCATGCAGCACGACACAAAGGGATCCCACACCGCCGGAGAACCACTCAGGAAGCTGTTCGTCGCAGGAAGGAGTGCTGGGGGCCGGAGTTGTGCTGTGCACGAAGAACTTCGTGGAAGGTCGCACACAAACCTTGGTAACAGCAAATCACACAGGGGTACTGTCTTGCGTGGGGAGGTAAGCTCTTACCTCTTCTAAAGTTGGACAGCTCGACCGTAGGACCGTCTGGATCCACACACTTTGTCAAGAGAGGGGACCCAAGCCACCAGCCGTCGCTGCAGAGGGGTGCCTGCTGAAGCAGGAAAGTGACTCCTTCACTTCAAGGGAGATTCCTTCGTTCTTCTGGAACAGGCTGAAGACAGGTAGTCCTCTGAGGACGCGTAACCTGGAAACAGTTGCAGTTGCTGGCAGGAGTTGAAGATACAATGTTGCAGAAGTCGTCTTTGCTTCTTTGTTGCAGTTTGTAGAGTTCCTGGAGGGTCCAGGCGCAGTTGTGTCTGTAGAAGGTGAAGTAAAGGGTGCAGAGGATTCCTGCTGTAGTCTTGCAATCCGAATCTGAGGAAACTCCCAGAGGAGAGACCCTAAATATCCCTGAAAGGGGGACTGGTCAGCTACACAGGTAAGCACCTATCAGAGGAGGGCTCTGACGTCACCTGCTGGCACTGGCCACTCAGATGCTCCCAGCGTGCCCCACCACCTTGGAATCCAAGATGGCATAATTCGGGGACACTCTGGAGGACCTATGGGCACCACCCTATGGGTGGTGATGGACAGGGGAGTAGTCACTCCCCTTTCCTTTGTCCAGTTTCAAGCCAGAGCAGGGACTGGGGGTCCCTGAACCGGCGTAGACTGGATTATGCAAGGAGGGCACCATCTGTGCCATTCAAAGCATTCCCAGGGGCTCATGGGAGGCTACCCCTCCCATGCCTGTAAAACCTATTTCCAAAGGGAGCACCCCTCTTCCAAAGGAAATGCTTTGTTCTGCCTTCCTGGGCTTGAGCTACTCAAGCAACAGGAGGGCAGAAAACTGTCTGTGAGGTGGCAGCAGCTGGGACTGCCTGAAAAAACCTCAGAAAGCTGATATGACAGTACTGGGGTTCCACTGTGGAGGCCCCGGCGTGCATGAAATTGTAAAACCAATACTAGAATCCGTATTGAGGTACAATTCCCAGGTGTTAGACACCTTACATGGCCATATTCGGAGTTACCATTGTGATGCTGTACATAGGAATTGACCTATGTCCATTGCACGCGCACAATGACGACCCTGCACTCACGAAGTCCAGGAAAATGGTACTGGGCGACATGGGGGCACCTCTGCTAGTGCAGGGGTGCCCTCACACATAGTTATTTTGCACCCAGCCTTCAGGGCTGGAATGCCTGACATAAGGTGACTTATAAGTGACCTGGTGCAGTGTAAATGGCTGTGTTTCACACAGGCAGCTATGGTAGTAGCCTTTGCATGGGCTCCCTATGGCTGACAAAAGTAATGCTGCAGCCCATAGGGATCCCCTGGAACCCCAGTGCCCTGGGTACCTAAGTACCATATACTAGGGACTTATAAGGGGGCACCAGTATGCTACTTTGGGATGAAATACTTGGTTACCAATATGTAGTGACAAATTTGAGAGGAGAGAGAGCATAAGCACTGGGGTCCTGGTTAGAAGGATCCCATTGACACAGTCAAATACCTTGACATCAGGCAGAAATTGGCGGTAACATGCAAAAAAGAGGGTACTTTACTACAAGCTGTCACCAGACAAATACGTGGGCATCACTAAAAAGGGGCTTTGGCTCCGTCCACATGTTGAAATATAGGAATACATGGTTTGATTGGATAGAAGGTGTGTGTTTCCACATCAAAGTGAGTGCGCTCCACCCAGCTGTTAGCATTTTGTTTATTTATCCAGCTGCTTGAGATTGAACTTGCAGGGCACGTACATGGCATTGTAATGCATTTATGTTTTTTTTTTCCTAGCAGCAGCACAGACGGGAGGTGGGGCAGTCATTATTTACCTATATAGATATTAAGATCTGGCTTGGAAGTGCAACTGTCACCTGGCATGTTAACATACACCAATGTTATGTTACAGTTCTTTATCGTCCAGAAAAAAATAAATAACCATTCCCATGCTATCTATTAGTAATGCTTCACAGTACCATAAGACATTCTTTTAAAGCTAGACCTGTTGGCATTGTCAGTGCTTGTTTTACTGGCTGTCAAAAAACATTAATGAAGTAGTTTGTGTTTCTCGGTTTAGTACAAATCCTTTCTGCAAGCCTACACTTTATTCTGCAGTAGACTATTTTTTCTTTCCTGACATTTGTCTGGAGCTGTTAGTGCTGGATAGAAATATAAGTTTTACTGTTCGTCAAAAAAACATTAAAGAAAAATGAAGTAGTTGTTTGTGCTAGTACCAGGTAGAAATCTAATGGCCAGATGTATCAAGCATTTTTCTGATCTCAAACGGCCCGATTCACTGAATCAGGCTGTTTGCAACTGGAAAAAATGCATTTTGGTATGTATTAATCCCAAATTGCGGTTGAGTAACATGTTACTGAATCACAGTTTGGAATTGTGAATACATACCGATTCAGTATTACAAAGGAGTGTGTTTAGGGCATCCCTATTTAATACCAAATCACAGTGGTATGTAAGAATGTTTCGCAACTGAAATGTGGTTGCAAAACATTCACATTTTACAAGCTATTTCAAGTAGGTGGTAACCAATTCACAAATGTGGGACTCTGTTCTCTTTTTGAATATGTGTAAAGCCATGTTTCAAGAGCAGACTACACTTAAAAATGAAAATAAACCTTTTCATTATTCTTTTTTAAATGTATCACGTTTTCCTTTAACCCCTTCGCTGCCAGGCCTTTTCCCCCTCCTGTGCCAGGCCTTTTTTTGCCTATTTGGGGCAGTTCGCGCTTAGGCCCTCATAACTTTTTGTCCACATAAGCTAACCAAGCCAAATTTGCGTCCTTTTTTTTCAAACATCCTAGGGATTCTAGAGGTACCCAGACTTTGTGGGTTCCCTTGAAGGAGGCCAAGAAATTGGCCAAAATACAGTGAAAATTTCGTTTTTTTCAAAAAAATTGGAAAAAGTGGCTGCAGAAGAAGGCTTGTGGATTTCCCCCTGAAAATGGCATCAACAAAGGGTTTGCAGTGCTAAACTCAGCAGCTTCCTAGCTTTCTGGAACAGGCAGACTTGAATCAGAAAACCCAATTTTTCAACACAATTTTGGCATTTTACTGGGGCATACCCCATTTTTGCAATTTTTTGTGCTTTCAGCCTCCTTCCAGTCAGTGACAGGAATGGGCATGAAACCAATGCTGGATCCCAGAAACCTAACCATTTCTGAAAGGTAGACAAAATTCTGAATTCAGCAAGGGGTCATTTGTGTAGATCCTACAAGGGTTTCCTACAGAAAATAACAGCTGAAAAAGAAAAATATTGAAATTGAGGTGAAAAAAACATCAATTTTTCTCTACGTTTTACTCTGTAACTTTTCCCTGCAATGTCAGATTATGGAAAGCAATATACTGTTACGTCTGCTGGACACCTCTGGTTGCGGGGATATATACAGGGCTTGTAGGTTCATCAAGAACCCGAGGAACCCAGAGCCAATAAATGAGCTGCACCCTGCAGTGCGTTTTCATTCTATACCGGGTATACAGCAATTCATTTGCTGAAATATAAAGAGTAAAAAATTGCTATCAAGAAAACCTTTGCATTTCCAAAAAGGGCACAAGATAAGGTGCTGAGGAGCAGTGGTTATTTGCACATCTCTGAATTCCGGGGTGACCATACAAGCATGTGAATTATAGGGAATTTCTCAAATAGATGTCTTTTTTACACACACTCCTATATTTGGAAGGAAAAAATGTAGAGGAAGACAAGGGGCAATAGCACTTGTTTTGCTAATCTATGTTCCCCCAAGTCTCCCGATAAAAATGATACCTCACTTGTGTGGGTAGGCCTAGCGCCCGCGACAGGAAACGCCCCAAAGCGCAACGTGCACACATCCAAAATTTTGGGAGAAAACAGAGGTGTTTTTTGCGAAGTGCCTACCTGTAGATTTTGGCCTCTAGCTCAGCCGGCACCTAGGGAAACCTACCAAACCTGTGCATTTTTTAAAACTAGAGACCTAGGGGAATCCAAGATGGGGTGACTTGTGGGGCTCTGACCAGGTTCTGTTACCCAGAATCCTTTGCAAACCTCAAATTTTGGCTAAAAAAACGCATTTTCCACACAGTTCGGTGACAGAAAGTACTGGAATCTCAGAGGAGCCACAAATTTCCTTCCACCCAGCGTTCCCCCAAGTCTCCCGATAAAAATTATACCTCACTTGTGTGGGTAGGCATAGCGCCCGCGACAGGAAACGCCCCAAAACGCAACGTGGACACATCCCATTTTTTTAAAGAAAACAGAGCTGTTTTTTGCAAAGTGCCTACCTGTAGATTTTGGCCTCTAGCTCAGCCGGCACCTAGGGAAACCTACCAAACCTGTGCATTTTTTAAAACTAGAGACCTAGGGGAATCCAAGATGGGGTGACTTTTGGGGCTCTGACCAGGTTCTGTTACCCAGAATCCTTTGCAAACCTCAAATTTTGGCTAAAAAAACGCATTTTCCTCACATTTCGGTGACAGAAAGTTCTGGAATCTGAGAGGAGCCACAAATTTCTTTCCACCCAGCGTTCCCCCAAGTCTCCCGATAAAAATGATACCTCACTTGTGTGGGTAGGCCTAGCGCCCGCGACAGGAGACGCCCCAAAACGCAACATGGACACATCCCCTTTTTTTAAAGAAACCAGAGCTGTTTTTTGCAAAGTGCCTACCTGTAGATTTTGGCCTCTAGCTCAGCCGGCACCTAGGGAAACCTACCAAACCTGTGCATTTTTTTAAAACTAGAGACCTAGGGGAATCCAAGATGGGGTGACTTGTGGGGCTCTGACCAGGTTCTGTTACCCAGAATCCTTTGCAAACCTCAAATTTTGGCTAAAAAATTGCATTTTCCTCACAGTTCGGTGACAGAAAGTTCTGGAATCTGAGAGGAGCCACAAATTTCCTTCCACCCAGCGTTCCCCCAAGTCTCCCGATAAAAATGATACCTCACTTGCGTGGGTAGGCCTAGCGCCCGCGACAGGAAACGCCCCAAAACGCAACGTGGACACATCACATTTTTTCATTGAAAACAGTGCCTACCTGTAGATTTTGGCCTCTAGCTCAGCCGGCACCTAGGGAAACCTACCAAACCTGTGCATTTTTGAAAACTAGAGACCTAGGGGAATCCAAGATGGGGTGACTTGTGGGGCTCTGACCAGGTTCTGTTACCCAGAATCCTTTGCAAACCTCACATTTTGGCTAAAAAAAACGCATTTTCCTCACAGTTCGGTGACAGAAAGTTCTGGAATCTGAGAGGAGCCACAAATTTCCTTCCACCCAGCGTTCCCCCAAGTCTCCCGATAAAAATGATACCTCACTTGTGTGGGTAGGCATAGCGCCCGCGACAGGAAACGCCCCAAAACGCAACGTGGACACATCCCATTTTTTGAAAGAAAACAGAGCTGTTTTTTGCAAAGTGCCTACCTGTAGATTTTGGCCTCTAGCTCAGCCGGCACCTAGGGAAACCTACCAAACCTGTGCATTTTTGAAAACTAGAGATCTAGGGGAATCCAAGATGGGGTGACTTGTGGGGCTCTGACCAGGTTCTGTTACCCAGAATCCTTTGCAAACCTCAAATTTTGGCTAAAAAAACGCATTTTCCTCACATTTCGGTGACAGAAAGTTCTGGAATCTGAGAGGAGCCACAAATTTCCTTCCACCCAGCATTCCCCCAAGTCTCCCGATAAAAATGATACCTCACTTGTGTGGGTAGGCCTAGCGCCCGCGACAGGAAACCCCCCAAAACGCAACGTGGACACATCCCATTTTTTAAAAGAAAACAGAGCTGTTTTTTGCAAAGTGCCTACCTGTAGATTTTGGCCTCTAGCTCAGCCAGCACCTAGGGAAACCTACCAAACCTGTGCATTTTTTAAAACTAGAGACCTAGGGGAATCCAAGATGGGGTGACTTGTGGGGTTCTGACCAGGTTCTGTTACCCAGAATCCTTTGCAAACCTCAAATTTTGGCTAAAAAAACGCATTTTCCTCACATTTCGGTAACATAAAGTTCTGGAATCTGAGAGGAGCCACAAATTTCCTTCAACCCAGCGTTCCCCCGTGTCTCCCCATAAAAATGATACCTCACTTGTGTGGGTAGGCCTAGCGCCCGCGACAGGAGACGCCCCAAAACGCAACGTGGACACATCCCATTTTTTTAAAGAAAACAGAGCTGTTTTTTGCAAAGTGCCTACCTGTAGATTTTGCCCTCTAGCTCAGCTGGCACCTAGGGAAACCTACCAAACCTGTGCATTTTTGAAAACTAGAGACCTAGGGGAATCCAAGATGGGGTGACTTGTGGGGTTCTGACCAGGTTCTGTTACCCAGAATCCTTTGCAAACCTCAAATTTTGGCTTAAAAAACGCATTTTCTTCACATTTCTGTGGCAGAAAGTTCTGGAATCTGAGAGGAGCCACAAATTTCCTTCCACCCAGCGTTCCCCCAAGTCTCCCGATAAAAATGATACCTCACTTGCGTGGGTAGGCCTAGCGCCCGCGACAGGAAACACCCCAAAGCGCAACGTGGACACATCCTAAATTTTGGGAAAAAACAGAGGTGTTTTTTGCGAAGTGCCTACCTGTAGATTTTGGCCTCTAGCTCAGCTGGCACCTAGGGAAACCTACCAAACCTGTGCATTTCTGAAAACTAGAGACCTAGGGGAATCCAAGGAGGGGTGACTTGCGGGGCTCGGACCAGGTTCTGTTACCCAGAATCCTTTGCAAACCTCAAAATTTGGCTACAAAAACACATGTTCCTCACATTTCTGTGGCAGAAAGTTCTGGAATCTGAGAGGAGCTACAAATTTCCTTCCACACAGCGTTCCCCCGAGTCTCCAGATAAAAATGATACCTCACTTGCGTGGGTAGGCCTAGCGCCGGCGACAGGAAACACCCCAAAGCGCAACGTGGACACATCCTAAATTTTGGAAAAAAACAGAGGTGTTTTTTGCGAAGTGCCTACCCGTAGATTTTGGCCTCTAGCTCAGCCGGCACCTAGGGAAACCTACCAAACCTGTGCATGTCTGTAAACTAGAGACCTAGGGGAATCCAAGGAGGGGTGACTTGCGGGGCTCGGACCAGGTTCTGTTACCCAGAATCCTTTGCAAACCTCAAAATTTGGCTAAAAAAACACATGTTCCTCACATTTCTGTGGCAGAAAGTTCTGGAATCTGAGAGGAGCTACAAATTTCCTTCCACCCAGCGTTCCCCCAAGTCTCCCGATAAAAATTATACCTCACTTGCATGGGTAGGCCTAGCGCCGGCGACAGGAAACACCCCAAAGCGCAACGTGGACACATCCTAAATTTTGGAAAAAAACAGAGGTGTTTTTTGCGAAGTGCCTACCTGTAGACTTTGGCCTCTAGCTCAGCCGGCACCTAGGGAAACCTACCAAACCTGTACATTTCTGAAAACTAGAGACCTAGGGGAATCCAAGGAGGGGTGACTTGCGGGGCTCGGACCAGGTTCTGTTACCCAGAATCCTTTGCAAACCTCAAAATTTGGCTAAAAAAACACATGTTCCTCACATTTCTGTGGTAGAAAGTTCTGGAATCTGAGAGGAGCTACAAATTTCCTTCCACCCAGCGTTCCCCCAAGTCTCCCGATAAAAATGATACCTCACTTGCGTGGGTAAGCCTAGCGCCGGCGACAGGAAACACCCCAAAGCGCAACGTGGACACATCCTAAATTTTGGGAGAAAACAGGTGTTTTTTGCGAAGTGCCTACCTGTAGATTTTGGCCTCTAGCTCAGCCGGCACCTCGGGAAACCTACCAAACCTGTGCATTTCTGAAAACTAGAGACCTAGGGGAATCCAAGGAGGGGTGACTTGCGGGGCTCGGACCAGGTTCTGTTACCCAGAATCCTTTGCAAACCTCAAAATTTGGCTAAAAAAACACATGCTCCTCACATTTTTGTGGCAGAAAGTTCTGGAATCTGAGAGGAGCTACAAATTTCCTTCCACCCAGCGTTCCCGCAAGTCTCCCGATAAAAATGATACCTCACTTGCGTGGGTAGGCCTAACGCCCGCAACAGTAAACGCCCCAAAACGCAACGTGGACACATCCCATTTTTTGAAAGAAAACAGTGCCTACCTGTGGATTTTGGCCTGTAGCTCACCCGGCACCTAGGGAAACCTACCAAACCTGTGCATTTCTGAAAACTAGAGACCTAGGGGAATCCAAGATGGGGTGACTTGCGGGGCTCGGACCAGGTTCTGTTACCCAGAATCCTTTGCAAACCTCAAAATGTGGCTAAAAAAACACATGTTCCTCACATTTCTGTGGCAGAAAGTTCTGGAATCTGAGAGGAGCCACAAATTTCCTTCCACCCAGCGTTCCCCTAAGTCTCTCAATAAAAATGGTACCTCACTTCTGTGGGTAGGCCTAGCGCCCACGAAAGGAAATGGCCCAAAACACAACGTGGACAGAACATATTTTTTCACAGAAAACAGAGGTGTTTTTTGCAAAGTGCCTACCTGTGGAGTTTGGCCTCTAACTCAGCCGGTCCCGGGAGGGGGGGGGGGCAGAAATGCCCTAAAATAAATTCCCCCCCCCCCCGGGAGCGACCCTTGCCTACGGGGTCGCTCCCCCTGCGTGACATTGGCGCCAAAAAACAAATCCCCGGTGCCTAGTGGTTTCTGCCCCCTTGGGGGCAGATTGACCTAAAATCGGCCAATCTGCCCCCAAGGGGGGCAGAAATGGCCTAAATACAATTTGCCCCCCAGGGGAGCGACCCTTGCCTGATGGGTCGCTCCCCATCTCGAAAAAAACAAACAAACCAAAAAAAAAAACACAACAAAAAAATTTGCCCTGGTGCCCTGAGGGTTCTGCCCCCCCCTGGGGGCAGTTCGGCCTAGTAATAGGCCGATCTGCCCCCAGGGGGGGCAGAAATGGCCTAAAATAAATTTGTCCCCCCCCGGCCCCCACCCCCCCGGGAGCGACCCTTGCCTACGGGGTCGCTCCCCCTGCGTGACATTGGCGCCAACAAACAAATCCCCGGTGCCTAGTGGTTTCTGCCCCCTTGGGGGCAGATTGACCTAAAATCGGCCAATCTGCCCCCAGGGGGGCAGAAATGGCCTAAATACAATTTGCCCCCCAAGGGGAGCGACCCTTGCCTGATGGGTCGCTCCCCATCTCTAAAAAAACAAACAAACAAACAAAAAAAAAATTGCCCTGGCGCCTAGAGGTTTCTGCTCCCCCCCGGGGGCAGATCAGCCTAATATTAGGCCGATCTGCCCCCGGGGGGGCAGAAATGGCCTAAAATAAATTTGCCCACCCCACCCGGGAGCGACCCTTGACTACGGGGTCGCTCCCCCTGCGTGACATTGGGCCACAAAACAAATCCCCGGTGCCTAGTGGTTTCTGCCCCCAGGGGGGGCAGAAATGGTCTAAATACAATTTGCCCCCCAGGGGAGCGACCCTTGCCTGATGGGTCGCTCCGCATCTCTAAAAAAAGAAACAACAACAAAAAGAAACACACAAAAAAAAATTGCCCTGGCGCCTAGAGGTTTCTGCCCCCCCAGGGGGGCAGAAATGGCCTAAAATAAATTGCCCTCCCCCCCAGGGAGCGACCCTTGCCTAAGGGGTCGCTCCCTTTGCGTGAAATTCACGCAAAGAAAAAATTCCCTGGTGTCTAGTGGTTTCTACCCCCCTTGGGGGCAGATTGGCCTCATCAAAATAGGCCAATCTGCCCCCAAGGGGGGCAGAAATGGCCAAAATATAATTTTCCCCCAAGGGGAGCGACCCTTGCCTAAGGGGTCGCTCCCCACCAAAAAAAAAAGAAATGAAACATTAAAAAAAACAATTATGGTCCCTGGTGCCTAGAGGTTTCTGCCCCCCCTGGGGGCAGATCGGCCTAATAAGGCCAATCTGCCCCCAGGGGGGGCCGAAAAGGCCTTCTCAAAAAAATGCCCCCCCTGGGAGCGACCATTGCCCAAGGGGTCGCTCCCTTTTGTGTGTTTCAATAAAAAAAAAAAAAATCCCTGGTGTCTAGTGCGGTTTCAAAAGCCGGATTGTTTTTGAAACCCTCGGAGGGACTTCAAAGGGAAGGAAATACTTTTCCTTCCCTTTGAAGCCCCTCCGGGCCTCCCAAGTGATTGAAAAAGAAATGCTTTTGCATTTCTTTTTCAATCGCGCTGGAAGCAGAGCTGGTCTTCCCCTTCCATCCCGACTTGGGGGGGGAAGGGGGTGCACGGGGGCACGCTAGCGCGCCCCCAAGTTCCCCTGTGCCTCTGGGTATACCCTGGCCATTTGGGGCGATTTTTGCAACACAAATGATTGATGCATGGTGTGCTGAAACCTTTCAAACACTCACCCCAGTCACAGATCTGGGTTTAATCCATCATTCATTTGCTCACCATGCCAGTCCATTTTGGACCCAGCCATATGCAAATCAGTCTTGACCCTGCTACCCACGGGAACAGTCCAGCTGGGACTGCCAGGCCAGATCCTCCCTGAACCAGAAGCTTCCAGCGCGACTAGGGAGGCCCCTGTGACAAATCAGCGCGCGCTTGCGAGCTGACGTCACAGGGGGGGGGGGGGGGGAAGGTCTTCCCCTTCCATCCCGACTTGGGGGGGGAAGGGGGGTGCACGGGGGGCGCGCTAGCGCGCCCCCAAGTTCCCCTGTGCCTAGGACGAGATGATCTCGTCCAAGGCACAGGGGAACTGTAGCCTTGGACGAGATCATCTCGTCCAAGGCACAGAAGGGGTTAAAGAAAACGGGCTACATATTTTATTTTTTTTAAAGAGGCTTTATTAAAAAGCAGTCACAGACATGGTGGTCTGCTGAGCCCAGCGGGCCACAACCTTTGTGATGGCTACGATACCAAATGGGTCGCAAATTGCGACCCATTAGGAATAGCTAATGAAACTCTAAGGAATTTCATACAATAGGAATACAATTTACTAATTGCGATTCAGAGAGAATCGCAATTAGGAAATTGACATTGGCATTGTTAGTACATCTGGCCCTAAGACTTCAGTTTTAGTAGGTTTTGACTACCACTTTCCATTTGATGGTATCACCTCTCACCAGCCAGGCTAGCTTGAATCCAGTGGCACAGTGAGCAAGGGACCCACCTCTGGGTATACCCTGGCCATTTGGGGCGATTTTTGCAACACAAATGATTGATGCATGGTGTGCTGAAACCTTTCAAACACTCACCCCAGTCACAGATCTGGGTTTAATCCATCATTCATTTGCTCACCATGCCACTCCATTTTGGACCCAGCCATATGCAAATCAGTCTTGACCCTGCTACCCACGGGAACAGTCCAGCTGGGACTGCCAGGCCAGATCCTCCCTGAACCAGAAACAAGCATCCTGGGATCGGTTTCAGGGTATCACCCCCTCATCAGCCAGGCTAGTTTGAATTCAGTGGCACAGTAACCAAGGGACCCACATCTGGGCTTACACTAGCCACTTATTTTGGGATGTTGCTATTTGTGCCCCCAGGGAGGGCCTGGCTTGGCAGTTCGGGCTGGACTGTTCCCATGGGACTATATGCAAGAAGCTGCCAAGATCATTTAAACAGTGAAGTACCTCTCCTTCAGTCTTTAATGAACCTGGAAGATTGAGTTACTGAATTGAGGAGGCAATGTCAAGGGTTAAGACTTTGCAGAGTGGGAAGGAAGGAATTGAGATCTGTGCACTAAAACTAAGGGAAAGCAGAAGGACATTGTGCTGAATACATTGTTAAAGTTTGACCACTTTGTTGATTAGGAGCCTCTTCGTATCAATTCAGTGTTAAGAGCAAGTGGCTGAAGCTGACCTACATATTGGTGTTAAAAGATCATTGATCACCTTGAATAGTTAATTCTGACGGTTGGCCTCCAGGTCCATTGTGGCAAGACGTTGATTGATATCTGCTGTGTAACTTGGTTGCAGAGATGTCAAATTTAGTTGTTCAAACACAGTTTGGATTTTTCTGTTTTATTTGTTTATAGTTGAGCTCTTGTTTTAGTGTGACAAATTTTCATTGGTGGGTCACTGAGTAGAGGGGGGTGTATGGTGTCTAGGTTCTTGGAGATTATCAAATGGTCTTTACATGAAAAGCAAGGGGTTTTCATGGAATAAATTGTCAGTCCTAGTCTGGACGTTAGTGTGGTAGACTTGTGACAAAAGCTTTTGTCTGAGGAATTATGAAACTAGAAGTTTCCTTTGTGTCATAATGGAGGTTTTAGGAGGCTGGCCCTCTATGTAGTGTGCAAAACTAGGCACATTGTACAGGGGGTCCAGGCAACCACACGTTGGTTTCCAGATGTAAAAATGAGACCACCTAATGCTCTAATTTTTAGGGTAGCTGGTCGAGCAATTAGGCTAATCCAGCTACCTTAAAAATTGGAGCATTAGGTGGTCCTATTTGTACCTCTGGAAACCATCGTATTTATGGCCGGACCCCCTGTACAGTGTGCCTAGTTTTGCACACTACATAGAGGGCCAGACCCTTACATTTGGTGTATCAGCGGTGGGATAAAGCCTTTGCATTCGCTGATACCACTTTTTCAATTGTGTGAACACATGAATAACTCTCTAAATTGTCTTTAGATAATTATTTTTGATTTTCTAATTGACTAACACTTTTTTACACATTTCTAAAATAACTTTTTGGTTCCTGGTTAGGTCCCTACAACTTTAGAAAATGTTTTTAAAGGTCTTTGCTTTAGTTGGTTATCCAAAAAGGGTAATTTTAAATTCTAAAAAGGTCCAGACTTAAATAAAATACAAATGTGAGAAGTAGAGCCCAGAACACAGGAGTTCAACCTGGAACCTTATGAGGTCTATAGCTATGACCAATTAAGGATACTCTGCAAGCTGTACAAGATTCAAACTGGAAAAGCCAAACACAGAGAAACCTAGGTTTCTGGTGACCCAGTATTAAAGAGATCATCCCCCAGCTGATAATAATGATGATGATAAATCTGAGGTGGATGAAGATCCTGTGAATAATGGGGATGAGGGTAGCTCCTTGTCTCCCAGAAGCTCTAGAGCACCAACAGACACAAACCTGGACATTGCCAGGCTGATCAAAAGACTGGCTTTAGAAAGTCAGCTTTTGGAGATAGGAAACAAACAAAATAGTTGAGCTTGGCACCCATCTCTGGTGACAGGATGCAAGTATTGAAAGAGAAAGCTTTCAACATCAAACTCCCAAAAGGAGTTGTCCCTTTACTGAAGGGGATGATATAGTGAAATGGTTTTCCACCTTTGAAAGAGCCTGCATTGGGTGGGAAATTGAGAAAAAAGCACTGGGGCACACTTATGTGGGAGTTTTTCTCAGGAAAGTGCAAGGCTCCTGACACTGAATGAGGCAGATTCTAAATCTTATGACCCTATGAAGGGTACCCTGATTGAGGGCTTTGGATTTACAACTGAAGAGTACAGGAAAAAGTTCACAGAGGCTCAAAAATCCCAGAGTCAGATCTGGGTTGACGTAGTGGACTATTCAGTAAAAATGCTGGGTGGTTGGTTAGCTGGGAACAAGGTACAAGATTATGATTGGCTGTACAATTTGTTTGTGAACGAGCATCTGTTGAGTAATTGTTCCAATGATGATCCACTACGGCTAAGATATATCTATGTCCTGATGATGTTGAAATGTATTTCATAGCTCTTCATGAGCTGCTTGCTGTCTCAGGCCTTCAAGAGTGGGACACTCTGTCCCTGGCACAGATCTTCCTTAGAGGATCCCTCTGGGCCCAAGAGCTCTGGGTGGTAAGGTCCGAGCTCTTCAGGCTCAGTTCCCTCTAAGGTGGGTGACTCCTCCTCCTGAGAAGAGAGGTCCTGTCTTGGGATCTGTTTTGAAGCTAGTTCCCCAGTCTTCTTGCCTTTTCTCTTGGGAGGCTGGTCCACTATTTAAAGATCCAGCTCTCCTTTTTCTCTCTGAAGCTTGTTCTGTGCCCTAGTCTTGACACAAGCCCACTCAGGGATCCCAAGCATTGCTGCATGGGTCTTTAGCTGTACCTCAGCCCAGGGGGAATGCTCCAGGTCATTACCAAGTAGGCAATCTACAGGGATGGATGAGGACATAACCACTTCTTTCTGCCCTACTACTCCTCCCCATTCAAAGTTTACCATAGTCATGGGGTGGAACTTGGTCTCATTGTCAGCACTGGTGATAGGATAAGACCTCCTTACCAGGAACTGAGTTGAGGGAACCAGGTGCTGAGATACCATGGTGATACTAGCCCCTGTATCCCTCAAGGCTTCTGTTTTCTCCCAATTACTCACAGGGTGTTGCTTGTGTTTATTCATGTTACTTGGTACTTGGCCAGGCAGCACAGGATAAATCTACCACACCCTCAGTGACTAATGTTGCCTCTGTGGGGACACTGGCATGGTCAGGCCACACCTCTGACCACATCTGGATATTGCCAACTGCATTTACTGCAGGTTGACTAGAGGCATTCTTTTTGTTTTTACAGCCAGAGTCTCCGGTTTGGTGCCCTTTGGTTCTACAAGCTTGGCACCAAGCCTTGCTGGGGTCAAAGTGTTTCCCTTTGTACCCACCCCTGGACTGTGAGTAGTCTCTGGGCCCACCCTCCTGTGCAGATTTTTGGGGGCCTGCAGAAGACTCTTTGTTGTGTTTACCCTGGCTCCCATCTTTCCCTTGGGGGGCTTTTTGGCCTCTTTCTTTTGATCTCCCCCCACCACTGGTAGTTCTGGTCACCCTTGTTTTGACCCAATGGCCTTCCTTCCTCCCCAGTTCTTGAGGGGAAGGTGGAACTAGGTCTTCTAGATGTTAATGTAGCCTATCATGCCACTAGGTATCCTGAGGCTATCCCCCTTAGGACAGTCACTATACCTGCAGTTACAAGAGCCCTCCTGGGTGTTGTTACCAGGGTTGGGTTCCTTAAGGAAGGTAGTATCAGACAGGGGGTCAAACTTAATGTCTGCATACTTAAAACATATGTGGCAGGAATGTGGAGTGACTTATAAATTCACTACACCATACCATCCTCAAACCAGTGGGCTGGTAGAAAGGTTCAACCAGACCCTAAAAGGCATGATTTGAGGACTCCCTGATAAATTCAGAAGGAGATGGGATATCCTACTTCCTTTCCTGCTGTTTGCCTACAGGGAAGTGCCACAAAAGGGAGTAGGTTGTTCTCCTTTTGAACAGTGGGGTTGGAAGGCTCTCCAGCTCGCACAGTGTGCCCACCGACTACTTCGACCATCATGCATAAGAAGAGACTGGTAACCTAAGAGTACGGTTTTTAATGCATTTTTAAAAGTCACTGCTTATTAATTCCTATGGTGTGTAATTATGCATAGAAAGACTAACTTTATTAAAACTTTGAAAAGTCATATCTCAATAAGTACTTAACATATCTTAAAGATCTTGGTCTAAAAAATCCTATAAAAGTCTGAAGTTTTTTCTTTTTAATAAATTCTGGTCTTGAGTTATTCATTGAGTGTGTGTGGTACATGATTGGATTGGTGAGTACAACAAACGCTTAGCACATCTCCTGGATTAGCCTAACTGGCCGAACAGCTACCTTAAAATTTGGAGGATTGGGTGGTCTAATTTTTACCTGTGGAAACCAAAGTGTGGTTGCCTGGTCCCCCTGTACAGTGTGCCCAGTTTTGCACACTTCATAGAAGGCCAGCCTCCTACACAGAGTTAGCATGATTTTGAGTGAAAAGAGGTCATGATCAGGCCAGATAGGCAGATGGGGAAGTGAGGTAGACATAGTGGGGTGATGATTGAATTAAATAAATTATGGATTATACCTGCTGGGCTGCATACAGTGTCTGGAATAAAAGCTTATTTAAGGCTGCACATGTGTGTGAAAAGTGGCTAGAACTGCACTTTGTATAGTGTTCAGGGTAGACAGATACTTTTTCAATGAATTGTGGTAAGACAACTTCCCACATTATGAGTCTTTTGGTGAATGGAGTTTTCAAAGTTGTCTATGCTCAAGAGACAGATGTATGAACTAGAGGTGTTGTCTGGTCTGCCGTAACTGTTCAGCATATCAGCATTATTGTATCATATAGGGCCATGATTGACGGAAACCTGTTTCTAAGCAGATGCAGCATTTAGATGTTTACATTTAGTTGTGGAAAATGTGGGTTGGGAAAGGTTGACCACAGAACTGGCTTTGCTGAGAAACCAACAAATAGAGTAGTGGTATGTATGCTTTCAGTTCTATTGATACATGCTGTGCTACCCACTGGGTCCTTTAGGGTTATTATATTACTCCACTGTTATTGAGAGTGAGAGTATGTAAATTCCTATGGGGGAATGGACAGGTTTCCATCTGGACTGGCAGGAGTTCTGGAGCTAACAGACTGTTTATTTTTGTAAGGGATTTTTTCAGTTTGTCCTACAAAAAAGCAAGTGAAAAAGACACTGAAATGAGTGATTTATACACATTTCTATCTGAGCAACGGCTTCTGAATGCAGTAGGAAACAGCAGTACTCTTAATTTGATGATGGTTTATAAAAAAATGCATTGATGTTTCCTCTTCTGGAGCCCTGTGAGTTGAGAGTGTTTAAAGATTTTTTAAAAGACGATGCTGCACCAGAAAATATGGGTATATGTCTCTTCATAGTAGGCAGCCACCAGCACGTCATCTCCTCCAACCATCCCTCATGGAACCCTTGCACCAAATTTCAACCTCACATTCTACCACATCTAATGTCGTCCCAAGGGATTCACTGTGTAGTAATATTTTAAAAGATTTAAATAAATTAAAATATGCAATTTATTGCCCTACCTTCTGTTTACTGTAACAAGAAAATGTAAAATCAATTAATACATTTTAACAACTAAGCTTTCTTGTTCCCTTAGGTTGCTGCCCAGCATGATGATGGCTTACTAGTTAACAAGCTGCCTTTGGAATTCCAGGTTTGTTCTGTCCAGTGCTTTGGCTTCTCCGTCACTGTTTTGTCAATCTTGCATCTTATCTCATTATGGTCCTCCTTTTCTCCAGCTGTCTTTCAAGTGGCACATCATGTATGAGGATGTTTGTTTCTTGCTTGCTTGTTTACTGCTAAGGACAGCTGTCTGTAAGCAGATGTGCTTCAGATACCTGATATATACTATACTTAGATTGTTCTATGGGCCATCCCTTACTTATAATTGGATGGGTTTGTTGTGTATCTCAGTTAAATCCACTTGATTAATGTCCTTCCTCTCTTCATGTGTTTGTCCCACCCACAAGCATTTCTGCCCAGTGTTCTGATTGTTTGACTTTCTTCCACTTCTGCCATTGTGTGCATTCAGAGAACTGTAATTTTTTTTGTTTCAGTACTCCATGAGAGTGCATGTGTTTTCTTGGTATCTCTTCCATGTGCTGCTTCCCCTGCTCACTTTGATCTGAGTTGGTGTCCTAGCTCGTCTGTTGCTACCCCTCAGCGTTTTTGTTTTTAAACTTCTGCTGCATTGTCAACAGGTGGCAACCTAGAAATGAGTCTGTATTTGAAGAAATTCCATTCAAGCGTTACCACCAAAAACGTGCATATATACACACTGGCAATCTTTGAACAGGATTCATAAAAATATTACATTTGTATTGAAAGATTGCCGCCATGGATAAATATGCATTCATGGCAGTTATCTTAACGGATATTGTATACATCCCTGTGTAGCCTTTCATGTAGTTGCAGAGGAGGTTATGCACTAGATTTTCGTTGCGTGAGGAGGCATTTAATAATCGAGCAATTCTTAGAACTCCTATGAGGGGATCATTTGATGCAAAATTGTGGACTCTTCTTTGAGAAATGAATCTGTAGGTTTCCATTTTGGCAAATGAACAAACAGTAAACCTCAGTGGGAAGGACTTACAGGTATGAACATAGCAGGTGAACTAGTTCAAGCTGCACTTCAATAAATTTCTAAAAGATCTGAAATCAGTGATTGTAGTAAAAGGTTTAAGCAGTCCATTGACTTAGGGGATTTTAGTTACTTCTGTTCGCGCTGTCACAGAAATGATGGGTGCTTTCTCTCAACTCTTCTCTTACTTCGAGTACAGAGCCAACAGTTCTAACTTTTAATCGCTTCCAAATAATAAGGGGATTGCAAATCATCTACAAGCTCCACCTTCTTTTTTCTGCCATTTCTGTGGCTATTTCTTGATATAAAAGAGTAGAACTAAATATCTACCAACTAAAGAGGCAATTTATTTAATAGGTGGTACATGTGTTTGGTGAAAGTTCACTCTTTGTCTGTAGGCATTCCATATTCTTTAGGTGAAGACCAATATTTGGTTATAAATTCTAGGTAACCGAAGTTTAAAAAAATTATAATTGACAAAACCAGTGGCATTTATAGTGGCGACCTATAGGTTTTCCAATGATTGCATTCCTTTTGCCCCGTCATCCCCTGATAAATGTGACCATATCAGCCTTGTGTCGCTTCACATTATCCTGTGCATACTTTCACCTAACCTACCTTAAATACTCAGCTCTGGATCTAGCCAAACAGCTGAACAATGAAAGTTAAGTTGATAGTGTTGCTCCACAAATTAAGGAAAGGAAATAAGACTACGGCAAATCATTCGCATTATCAGCATTTCTTTGCATGCAGTCCTTAACTTTAGAGAGTGCCAAGTCAACATACTTGGAAAACCTTATCCTTCATCTCCACCTTCACCCACTATGACTTGCATACATTATCAGTGCATCAATCAGTGGACAAGTGGTTGCCTAACAGCCAGAGCGGCCAGCCGTGGAACTGGGGTACCATGTTTGAGTGCTACATCGGTTCAACAGCCTGCGATTTAGGGAAAATCGGTTAATTTCTTAGTGCCTTTAAACAGATGTGTAATCTGGTTCTAATGTAAAGTGCTCTTTAAATGCCATGGGCCAAAATTGTATTATATGAAACTGTAAAAAATAAAAATGGCTGCACCTTAAGGTGTCTTTCTACCTTTTATTTGCCCATGATGACTTCCTGAGGGTGAATGAACACCAACGAATGCTCAAGATGAAGCAATTGACTTGTGAGAAGAGAAGTAATGCTTTACAATACCCGAAAGACAGAATTAAGACATCCTGTTTGGTGGCCTGCTGAACCCATATTATGTTAGACTCCTGGTTGCTGATGTATTGACATTGGTTCTAATACTTCCATCTTAGAGCTGCCACACACTTGACAACTGCCCATATGCAGCCATGTGTCCCTTAAGTCAGATGCACATACCCAGTTCCACCAACTAAGAGACCAAAAGGCAACTCTAAACTTCATTGTTCTTGCAGTCACATCAGTAACCCATACTGGAGTCTGTCCTCTATTGCAATGCGGCCGGGCCTTTGTGCTGCTTGCAGGCCACATGCGTCTAGTGCCATAGTCCTCTGGTCCTTCACATACCCTCCTTACCAAACAGCACAAAGCAGTAGTTGTTATCTTTATAGTATTTTCTCTTGCCTCTCACATTCTCTGATCTCATTTTATCTCATGTTCTCTCTCTTGCTGTCTCTCATTCCCACTCACACTATCGACAACTTCTTGTGGTGGTTTTCTGATATCTGTGCCTCAGTCACCCTACTTGTCCTGCTTGCTACTTGTCATCATGGACCTTAACCATCACAGCTTTGCGTCGGAGACACAGTCACTGTGTCCTGGCACATAAAGGAGAATATTGTTGCTCATTTGCAGATTTCATCAGGCCCAATTGGCAATTCTACCAATTTGCATCAGCTTTAATCAAATAAGAGTGTCACACCTCTGATTTTTGGCAAAGCAGACACGTACCTGAATGCAGAGTTTACAACTTTGACCTCTGGTGCCTGTCAGTCCTAACCCTTTCTTCAGTCCATTAATTCTGACCTAGTATCTGCTTGCTTGGATCGCCACATCCCACCCTTCTTACCTGCCCAACCCCTGGTTTCCATCCTCTGGAATGGAACACTTGTTACTTCCAGGTCTCATCATTGACGCCAGGTTTTTCTGGCTAATTCCTTGTCCCATAACTCCAGCTTAGTGCCAGTTTTCAGCATTCTGGACAGCATCCTTCAGGTAACTACCTTATTCCATCAGCATGTTATAGTCTCTTCACTTTGTTCTTTTTTTTTCTCTCATCTTCATACTAATCCTATATTGTCTTTAACTTTCCATGTTTTCTGATTGCTATTACTCAAAACTATTTGCCTAGCCATTATGCCTAGATAGCCTAGCAATTATGCCATTTCACAGCTGCCTCTTCTGACTATCAAAGTAATGCTTAAACTGTCTCTCCTCTCTTTCTGGTCTTCTCTCTTTCTTGTGCTTTTTCCAGCTTTCTCAGGTATTTCTTTTTCCAAACAATCCAACCCTCTAGCTATATTTTCCTTTAGAACTTTGTAGAAAAAATATTTATTGTAATACCATGTCTAACTCTCTTGTAGGCTATTTTTGAAGAGGAAATACCTCTGAAGCAGCTGGGCTTTGTTAATTTGCTGGAACTAGTTTTGTCCCTTGGTGATATTCTCTACCTTGAGAGCAAGGATGGTGACCAGGACCTCCGAATCTTCGATGCCAAGAAATGGAAAAAAATCAATGGTTAGTAATATTTAGCATTTTTCTATTATCTATACACCAAAATCTGCAGTTACTCCATACACAAATTAACTGTGGAAATGAAATACATCTGCTTTCTTAACCTCCGATAACTTCCTACAATAGCTGCATCCACATCATGTAAATGGTTGACAGTCCAGGGTTTAGTTTTCCAAATATGTTCTTAATTTTTTATGAAAAATATTTTATTGAGTGTTTTTATTCTTTTACACCGCCATTCTCTGGCCTTTAATTTCAATATTACACCGCTAGATCAAAAAATAAATGTGGAGAGGGTTACATATATTAAATATGATATGATTATTTGAAGAGTGCTTGTTTCACCCGAGAGGTTATCCTAGATCGAAATGAGAACACTGTGCTGGCAAGACCTCTGGACAAGGCAAAGAACCAGGTCTTTAGTTTCCTGCAGAACTCAAGGACCGAGGAGGGGACTGTGATACACGGGGAGCGGCAGTTTCTGGCAAGGTATGAGGAATTGCAACCGCCTGCTCTGCAGATAAGGGAGTAGTAAGCAAGCAGGAGGTGGTTGGGGAGTCAAAGTTGATGTTGAGGTATGAGGCACCGCACCTGTGTGTATTCTGTGTGTATCCCTGCAGTGTTTTTGAATTCACTGGAGGATCTGAGGTGCTAGCTGATGTGTATGGGACTCTGAGTGTGAGTCTGACTACTGCATTTTGTAAGGTCAAAAGTCTTTTGGTCAATGATGTCAACATAGAGAGCATTGTTGTTTGGTGATGGGTGCATCAAGTTAGGAAAGAGCAGATCCAACAGAGGGTGGGTCCCTCCTATACTGGCTTCTTAGAGGCAGTGCGTGAGGATAGGGTGGAAACCCTGTTTAAAGCTGCAAATAAGTTGAGAAGGTTGAGGGCTGAGGTGTCTCCTTTGTTCATGATCAATTGGATGATGTCTGTGGTGGCAGTGAGGCGCCTCAATGCTTTGGTTGTGCCAGGATCCAGATTGGATGGGTTCGAGGAGGTGATTTTTGTTTAGGTAGTCGGCTAGTTTGTTAAATTCTCCATTGGTTTAGCAGGGTACGGCAGGTAAGGAGTTGTATTTTACCAGCATCTTTGGGACCACTGAGGGTTTCTTCAGAAGGGGGAGTATTGTGGCGTGCTACCACGAATCTGAGAAAGTGGCTGTTTTGATGAAGTTGTTGAATACCATGGTTAAATCTGGGCTGATGGGATCCAATCCTTTGGTGTTGATGTAGGGAGTGCTGGGATCAGCTGGTGCTCGTGACTGGATGGAGCTCATGATCACTGCTGTTTCCACCGTGGTGATGGTGGCCCACGCGGTCATGGCAGATTTCTGGGGGCTCATCTCGATGAAATGGGGTGTTTGTGAGCGTTTATGGATCTGGCCGAAGGTAGACGGTGTTGTAGATGTTGCTGAATTAGTTTGAGAGCTGGTTACAAAAGTCCTCTGAGGAGGACGAGGAAGTTACCAGCACTTTCAACCATATCAGCCCTACCAACAACAGTATAGGCCATCCCACTAGCTGCAATTCTATATAACCTGTATAACAAATGAGCGCCTAGGCGAAAGCAGATACCCCAGGGAAGTGACAGTACCAGAAAACCATGACCTCCACCAAGTGCAGGTTGGGTGCAGAAATGTCCCACCTCTCACACCAGTGGTGGTATAAAAACATCAGACAGATGGGTATTAGACCTCATCACATATGGCCAAACCCTGGACTTCATCAAAAGACTGCCTACCTCTCCACCAAAGGGAGTGCACCCACCTCATCTTCACTTACTTCAGAAGGAAGCCCTCACCATGTTAAGCAAAGGAGCAGTAGAGAAAGTCCCAAAAGGGAATGGGTTTCTACTCTAATTTTTCCCACATAAAAAGGAAATCAGGAGAATGGCGATCCATTTTGGAACTCTTAAAATTTAACAAATATCTATGGAAGCAATCCTTTTACGTGGCAGACTTTTCAGACATCCTGCATCTCCTCAATCACAGAGATTACGTGGCAGCCCTGGATCTATAGGATGCATATTTTCGTATTCCTATACATCCCAAGCACTGAAAACGTTTAAGATTCACTGTAGCTGGCACGCACTGTCAGTTTAAAGTCCTTCTATTTAGCCTCAAATGGACACCCCACATATTTACAAAATGACTGGCTCCTCTGGTGTCTTCCCCAAGGGAAAAGTGTTAAGGGTATTTCTCCAGTATTGGAACTTTCATAGATTCAAATGCCTGAATCCTTCCCCCTCGTCCAGATGGGGGCCCGGTACATCAAAACAGCTATACATTCAGGCTACTGCAAAGAAAAAAGACCTAAGGCCTTCACTTTAGTAGCCTATCCTCATCATTATGAGCAAAAGGACCGAAACAAGGCCCAGCCAATCAGGCTTCCCCTCCCTCTAGACCCCTCCTGAGAGGAGCTTCTTCCCTCAGATTTTCTACCGCACGTCGTGCTAGGGAGTCTCCATTGAGCTCTGCTCAGTCAGCACTTCAGAGAAGTTCATTTTTGCTGTTTTCTTCCAAAAAAGAATTTTCTATAGCAAGTAAGGTGTCGTCTTCTTACCTTGCTAAACTGAACTCTTATTTGGAAAGAATTCACCATGTCAGATAAAGAGAAGAAAAGCCTTTTCAGAGCCTGTAAGACCTGTGGGAAGAAGAGGCTTCACTCTGAGGACCCGCACAGAGACTGTATTTACTGCCTCTACCCTGACCTTGTGGCCAAAGACTGCAAGGTCTGCAGGACCTTCTCTAACAAAACCCTCAAAGACAGGGAGGGTAGACTGCTAATTTTGCTCCAGAAGCTGTACTACAGATCTAACCCAGTGTCTTCCTCTGACACTGAGGAATCTACAACTTCTTCCAGAAAGCTACAGAAAAGAGGCAGATCTCCTCAACCTCACTCGGAAGATCTTCCTAGAAAGGCCCACAAGAAATCAAAAAGTTGTCCTCTAAACCTGGAATTCCTTCCAGTTCTCCTCACAGAAGTTCTGCTTCCTCTAAAAGGCACTCAAAAGAGATCTGTTTCCTCAGAGTGCAGTAAGAGAGCTTTTTCTGAGCCTCCGACACCACCTCCCGTGGTGAAACCGGTTTTTAAGAGGCCAACAGGAAAACCTACGACAACGACACCGTCAACAACATCGTCGATGAGAGCACCGTCGACGGCGGTGTCTAAAAGTGTCTGTACAGCGTCGTCGTTGACGACTACAACAGCTACAATCTCTACGGCGTTACCCTCTTCATCGACGATCGTGTTGACGACGTTCATGGTTGCCTCTCCCATTGCCTCTACTTCATCCATGCTACCGCCTGTCAGACCGTCGACGTTGACTCTGCCGTCGTCGTTTTCCTCGTCGACGAGAATTTCTCCATCGATGCGCTGCCGTCGAAGACGCTGATACGGTCGACGATGCCAACGAGTGTACCAACTACGTCCCCGTTGACGATGTCATCTGTGTTGCCATCGGCGAGGGTTAAGGCACAAAAGAAGTCTTCTTTCCTTTCAACGTTGGTAACATCTCCAAGTAGAGTTCTAGCCTTGGTACCTACGCATCTGCTGGAACAAGAGGACTCAGATAATGAGGGACCTTTCGGGGTTGCTCATAGCCCATCTTAACTTCCTGTCAAGTGCTAGGATCTAGAGGAGGACACCCAGCATGATCCACAATCTTACTACCCGCAATCCCTCCAGTATCCTTATCAGGAGCAGATGGTTTCCTTGCTAGGATCACTCATAGCTGATCCATTGCTTATGTTGGACGGCTATAGAAGGCGGTTTCCACCAGCTGGCTTGGAAGTTCAGCAACACGTTGCACCCTCTATACCTTCTACCCCTGTCCATCCAGGAATCCAAACATCCCAGGTACCGCCACAAACACCAATTTCTATACCTATGCAGGATTTGTCCTCCTCTGAGGATCATGATGATAGAGAGGAAGGAGAATTGCCGGACGCAATAACTGAATGGGATGACTATCAAATTCCCACTCCGTCCTCTCCCTCTCCGGTTCCTGTAGATTCCCCTCCAGGTAACATCGGCGGTTTCCACAGCCTCCTGGAAAGAGCTGCTAAAAGATTTAGTTGCCCATGCCCACAAAACATATGTACTGTTTTTTCTATGATTTTAAGGAGCCTTTTCAAAAGAGCGTTAAATCTATGCCCATTGTGGACTAGATCTGGAATGAGGGCATTAAAGTTATGAAGAACCCGGCCACGGCCCCCCGAGTTCTACCTCGCCTTGATAAGAAATATAAGGCGCCTGAAGATTCTCCGGCCTACCTCAAGGGCCATCCCAGACCCGACTCAGTAATTGCTCAGGCGGCTAAACGCAGATCAAGGAACCCTTCAGCACCAATCTCTGCCCCACCCGACAAAGAGGTTAGGAGATTAGACAATATAGGAAAACGTTTTTCATTAATGGCTTCGCTTATTATACGAGCTTCTAACTCTCTGGCTATCTTAGGCAGATACGATAGGCAGATATTGGCTGACCTTGCGCCCTATTTGGATCAACTGCCTGAAGACACTAAATCAGAAGCCAAGAAAGTCTTGCAGAAAGGGGAGACATCTTCTGCAGAAATCATAGACTGCATTATGGACATCGCTACTACGGCTTTCCGTCAGATGGCAGGTTCTGGTGTTCTCAGAAGACAAGGTTGGCTCTGAGCGACTTCATTTAGACCCAAGGTCCAAAACAAGATCCTTGACCTTCCCTTTGATGGTGAAGCTCTTTTTGGGAAGCACATTGATGATGCGCTTCAGTCAATCAAGACTGACACGGACACAGCCAGGTCCCTGGGTACCCTGCAGTTTAAAAGACAGCCTTTCAAAGGAGCTCTAGGCCGTGGAAACTCATCGTATAGACCAGGGTTTCAGCAGTATAGATATCCCATTCCTTTAGTCCTCAATTCCAACAGAGGATGCCTCAACAGGTGAATTAATCGAGAGCTTCTCAGAGAGGAAAGGCTGGAAGACAACCAAAAGAGGCAGGCAGTAGACAATGACTTGCTATCGTCTCCGGCTACAAACCTTCACTTGTGTTCAAAACTAGGGGGAAGGATTTCCCTCTATTTCCACAATTGGCAGAAGATAACATCAGACCAATGGGTCCTAAATCTCATACAGTTTAGCCATACCCTGGAGTTCTTGCACTACCCCCCTACGAAGCCTTCCCTTCCTTGAAGGGTGAAGCAATTGCATCTACTCAGGCAGGAGGTCGAGTCCATGCTTCTCAAGAGAGCTATAGAAAAGGTTCCACATCGGGAGAGAGGAAAGGGTTATTACTCCTGATTCTTCCTAATCCAAAAAAAGCAAAAATGTTGCCGTCCAATTTTAGACCTCAGGGATCTCAACACTTATCTCAAGAAACAATCATTCTGTATGATCACCTTATCAGACATTCTGTCCCTTCTAAATTCGGGGGATTTCATGGCCACCCTCGATTTACAGGACGCATACTTTCATATCCCTATTCATCCCTTCCACAGAAGATATCTCAGATTTGCAGTAGCCGGAGACCATTACCAGTTCAGTCTTGCCCTTCGGCCTGAAGTCGGCTCCCAGGATCTTCACCAATTGCCTGGCTCCAGTGGCAGCTTTCCTCAGGAGACAGAACCATCAAGTCTTCCCGTATCTGGACGATTGGCTGGTCAAAGCCAGATCCAGATCTCAGGCGCAGAAGTTCACGAGCGCTTGTATCAAGCTGTTCACGAGCCTGGGCCTAACGGTCAATCGCGAAAAATCAGCATTCCAGTCCTTAAGGAGAAGAGCTTTTATAGGGGCAGTTCTGGACTCTTCCATCAACAAGGCAGCCCCTACAGAGGACAGACGGAGAAAGCTCATTTCTCTCGCAAAGCATTTACAAAAAAGAAAGTACGTTTCAGTTCGCCTGTTCAAGTCCCTGTTAGGGATGATGTCCTCCTGAATTCCTCTGGTGCCTTTCTGTCGTCTAAGAATGAGACCCCTTCAGCAGCAGTTAGAATGGGCACAATCCATGGGGCCTGTCGACGATATGATCAGGATAACGAAACCCATGATGCTCTCTCTAGCTTGGTGGACTCAGAAGTCTCACTTAGCGAAGGGGCTTTCTTTTCTTCCCCCAACAAGCACCTTGGGTGATAACTACAGACGCTTCTCTCGAAGGATGGGGTGCTTTCCTCCAGCACCTACAAGTAGGAGGCAAATGGTAGCTGCATCAGAAAGTCTTTCACATCAATTACCTCAAATTGAAGGTGTTCGACTAGCGCTGTGCACTTTTCTCCCCAAAATAAGAGGTTCCTCGGTTCTCATCCGGACGGACAACACAACGACCATGCATTAAAGCAACAAGCCGGTAGGAACCAGGTCTCTGCTCTTATCAAGAGAATCTCAGCGCATTTGGGAATGGTCTATCAGCCACAAAATAAACCTTCGAGCGGAACATGTCCCAGACATAGAGAGCATCATTGCAGATTCTCCGAGCAGATCACGGTCGTCGAGCCACGAGTGGGAATTGGACCAGGAAGTCTTGAATCAGGTTTTCGCCCGATGGGGGAAAACGAACCTGGATCTCTTCGCCACCACTGCAGAATGCGAAATGCCATTTCTTCGCAAGTTGGGATCCACAGCGGGGCTCTTGGGGGAATGTGTTTTCCATGGCATTGTCAGGAATTTATGCCTACGCTTTTCCTCACATTCCCCTGATTCCAAGGGTTCTGGCGAAGATCAAGATCGATCAGTCTGCTTCCTGCTCCACTTGCAGAAAGCGAATCTTGCCTACACTTCCATTCGCCTACATCTCGCAGCTACAGCTGCATATCTTCAAAACAAATAACATATGTCTTTATTTAGAATTCCTGTCATAAAGGCTTTCATGGAGGGACTCAAACACGTCATCCTACCTTGGTTACCCCCAGTTCCATCCTGGAACCTTAACATCGTACCTGCAAGACTCATGGGTCCACCGTTTGAGCCACTTCGCTCACATCCATTTCAGTTTCTTTCCTTGAAAGTCGCTTTCCTAGTTGCCATCACGTAAGTCACACCTGTTAGTGACCTCCAGGCACAAACCTTAGAAGAACCTTTCTTCCAGATACATAGGGATAAAGTAGTTCTTCTGACTCATCCTAAATTTCTTTCTAAGGTGATTTCTCATTTTCACGGAAATCAGTCTATTGAGCTGGCAGTTTTTTTCCCCCACAACCTGACTCAGTTGCGGAAAGAGCCCTTCACATACTATATGTAAAAATAGCACTTGTGTTCTATATAGACAGAATTAGAATTCCATATAGACCGAATTAGAGTTTAGGAAGACAAAACAGTTGTTTGTAGCTTTTTCCCCCACCTCAGAAAGGCAACCCAACATCCAAATGGACAGATGGACAGTCAAATGCATATAAGCTTGCAATGTTAAAGCCAAAACACCTGTATTTTGTCTCCCAGAGCACACACTACTTGAAAAAGACTGAGCTACTATGGCTTTCCTTGGAAACATTCCCATAGCTGACATTTGTAAGGCAGCTACATGGTCTACACCACACACCTTCACAAAACACTGCTGTGTGGATGTTTTAGCATGACAACAAGCTAGTGAAGGGACAGGCAATGCTACATACACGTTTCCAGTCAACTGCAACTCTTACTGTCTAGCCACTGTTTTTATGTGGGGACTGCTTCACAGTCTATGCAGAGCATGTGTATCTACAGCCCCTCATGCCATTGAACTGATTATGTTACTTACCACGTAAGCCTCTATTTGTTGCATGTAGTGCTGTATTCCCACTTTCCTTCCAGGATGCCTGTCACTGTTACAGTTATATTATACTTGTATATATTTGTATGTTCTATGGCATGTGTAGCTGCAGATACACATGCTGTGCATACTTCTGCCATCTAGTGTTGGGCTCGGAGTATTACAAGTTGTTTTTCTTCATAGAAGTGTTTTTGAGTCACTGGATCGAGTGGCTCCTCCTCTTCGGCTCCATTGTGCGTAGGCATCGACTTCATGTTAGATTGTTTTCTTTCCGCCATCGGGTTCGGACGTGTTTCCTTTCATTCCAATAGTTCAATTCGGAAAACCTTGAAAAGGCTTTCTTTCTTGTTGGTATTGTTTTGATAGCGTTACACCTTCAATCGACACTTCAGTACCGTCGGAACAAACTCGCCCTTTGGGGTGCGCGCCCAACTCAGGCCTGGTCGGGCCGACCGTGTGGAAGCCTCATGGATCGGACTCCATTCCGGTTCTGTCCTCGGTGCCACGCTAAATTCTCTTATACAGACCAACACCTCGTCTCTAATCTCTGCCTTTCCCCAGACCATCGGGAGGAAAATTGCGAGGCCTGCAGATCCTTCCGGTCAAAAACGACACTTCAGGACAGAAGAGCACAGAGGCTCGAGATGGCGTCAAAAAGCTCAGAACATCTCGACATCGAAGAGGAAGAGATCATGCAGCCTGCAGTCTCCGTTCGAGGATCCGACTCCGACCAGGATTCCGAGGAGGACAGACCGGTCACGGCAGGACAGCACGTGAGTACGCCTGCCCCTGTACCATCTAAGCCGAAACATAAGGCCTTGGGGGTGCCACAGCCAGAAGGCCATGGCTCAACCCAAAAGAAGACACTCTGGGGGTCATTCTGACCCTGGCGGCCGGTGACCGCCAGGGTCACCGACCACGGGAGCACCGCCAACAGGCTGGCGGTGCTCCCTCGAGCATTCTAACCGCGGCGGTTCAGCCGCGGTCAGAAACGGAAAGTCGGCGGTCTCCCGCCGACTTTCCGCTGCTTGGGAGAATCCTCCATGGCGGCGGAGCGCGCTCCGCCGCCATGGGGATTCTGACACCCCCTACCGCCATCCTGTTCCTGGCGGGTCTCCCGCCAGGAACAGGATGGCGGTAGGGGGTGCCACGGGGCCCCTGGGGGCCCGCAAAGTATTTCAGTGTCTGCAAAGCAGACACTGAAATACGCGACGGGTGCAACTGCACCCGTCGCACCCCTGCAACTCCGCCGGCTCCATTCGGATCCGGCATCCTCGTTGCAGGGGCATTTCCGCTGGACCGGCGGGCGCTCTTTTGGAGAGCGCCCGCCGGCCCAGCGGAAATGTAAGAATGGCCGCCGCGGTCTTTTGACCGCGGTGCGGTCATTTGTTGGCGGGACTGTGGCGGGCGGCCTCGGCCGCCCGCCACAGTCAGAATCACCCCCTCTGTGACCAACCCACCAGTTCGGTACCAAAAAAGGACACTCCTCCGAAGCTCTTCCGAGTCCAAATTTAGAAAATCTTTTTCGGAGCCGAGACCATCCTCAACCCCATCTTTTTCGATACCTAAAAGACCTGGTTATACTGAGGAGCATGGGCTTTGAAAAACACTTAGAGAAAGCCATAAAACTACTGAGGAGGACTCACAAATACAACCAATCATGGAAGTAATTAATTAAAGGCAGGCCAGGATTCATATCCATAAAGAAACTGGAAGAATTTTAACTGTACCTCCTCCAAAAACAAAGAGGAAATTAGCCTTTCAGGAGGAATTGGACACTACACAGCCTCCAGCTAAAGTGCCAAAAACAAAGGAGAGACCTCCACCACCTCAGTTTTCTCCTCCTTAGTCTCCTCCTCACTCTCCACACCTACATATCACTCCTCCCACCATCCCTACACCTATGCAGTCACCATCACATTCATTTGATAAGCAGCAGGACAATGTGGATCCATGGGATCTTTATGATCCAGACCCCATTCCGGACAATAACCCAGATTGCTATCCCTCTAAGCCTTCACCACCAGAGGATAGTACAGGCTACAATCAAGTGATAGCTAGGGCGGCAGCATACCATAATGTCACCATGCACACTGAACCATTAGAGGACAATTTTTTGTTTAATACACTCTCTTCCACGCATGCAACATATCAGTCGCTCCCCAAATTCCCCGGCATGCTAAAACATGCTGATCAAATATTTAGCAAGCCTATAAAAGCAAGAATTATTACTACTAGACTAGAAAAGAAATATAAGCCACCTCCTTCCTATCCTGTCTATATTATTCAGCAACTACCTCCAGACTGAGTAGTGGTAAGTGCTGCCAAGAAGAGGGCAAACTCGCAGTCGTCAAGTGATGCACCCCCACCAGACAAAGAGAGTAGGAAGTTTGATGCTGCAGGGAAGAGGATGGCATCTAAGGCAGCCAACCAATGGAGAATAGCCAACTCACAGGCATTGTTGGCTAGGTATGACAGGGCCCATTGGGACGAGATGAAAGATATAATCCAGCATCTCCCCAAAGCACAGCAAAAGAGAGCACAGCAAAAGAGAGCACAGCAGATAGTGGAGGAAGGGCAAGCCATCACCAACAATCAGATTAGGTCTGCCCTAGACTCAGCAGATACAGCGGCCAGAAGCATCAACACTGCTGTAACCATAAGGAGGCATGCATGGCTTAGGTCCTCAGGAATCAAACCTGAAATCCAACATGCAGTGTTAAATATGCCATTCAACAAGAAACAGCTTTTCGGCCCAGAGGTCGACACTGCTATAGAAAAAATGCGTAAGGATTCAGACACCGCAAAAGCCATGGGTGCACTATACAACACACAATACAGGGGATCCTTTCGCAAAAACCCAGTTTAGAGGTGGATTTAGGGCTCTAACTGCGGAGGCATCCACATCACAGCCAAAGCCGGCCTGCCATCCTCAATACCAACGAAGTGGTTTTAAAAGCACATATAGAGGCCAGTAACCCAGAGGCAGGGGAAAATATCAAACACCCAAACAAGCCTCACAACAAAGTAAACAGTGACTTGTGCCATTCCTTTCCAATCCATACCTCCCCTGTTGGAGGAAGAATGCAAAAGTTCCACAACAATTGCCTAAACATTACCACAGACAACTAGGTATTATCAATTATCCTATTGCCTAGAATTGATACAAACTCCCCCAAACATTCCACCAAAACCACACAAACTATCCACAGACCATATCACTCTTTTACAGGAAGAAGTCAAATCTTTATTACTTAAACAAGCTATAGAAGCCGTGCCACAAAATCAAGTAGGGACGGGAGTTTACTCACTGTATTTCCTCATTCCCAAAAAGGATGGCACCCTAAGGCCAGTATTAGATCTCAGGACCCTCAGTCTTTACATCCTGTCGGAACACTTTCACATGGTAACTCTACAGGACGTTATCCCACTACTATAAAAACACGGCAACATTAGACCTCAAAGATGTGTATTTTCATATACCCATCCATCCTGCACACAGAAAATATCTCAGGTTTGTCATTCAAGGAAAGCACTATCAGTTCAAGGTGTTACCCTATGGAATAACAACAGCTCCAAGGGTATTCACAAAGTGCCTAGCGGTAGTCCCAGCCTACCTAAGAAGACAACACATACATGTCTTTCTATATCTAGACGATTGGCTGATAAAATCAAACAGTCATACACAGTGTCAAAACCATGTGCATTATGTAATACAAACCCTGCACACGCTAGGGTTCTCAATAAATTACCCAAAGTCAGAACTACAGCCTGCGCAAATACAACAGTATTTAGGGGCAATACTAAATATTCAAAAAGCGCTTGCAAGTCCAAATACGCAGAGAATACAAGCATTCCAGAATATAATAACACAGATACAGACAAGTTGACAGTACACTGTCAAATTTGTCATGAAAATATTAGGGATGATGGCATCATGTATTGCAATTATTCCACATGCAAGACTAAACATGCAGCCCGTGCAACAGTGCCTTGCCCAATAATGGTCACAAGAACAGGGTAAACTTCAAGACCTAGTGTTAAAAGACCGCCAAACATACATGTCCCTTCAGTGGTGGAATTCCACAAATCTAAACAAAGGGCGGCTGTTTCAAGACCCTGTGCCTCAGACCATAATTACAACAGATGCATCGATGATTTGCTCACCTCAACAATCACAACATCAAAGGACAATGGGATGCCCAACACAAACAGCTACACATAAATCACTTAGAATTGTTAGCTGTCTTCCTAGCACTCAAAGCTTTTCAGCCCCTCCTCATTCAGAAGATGTCCTAAAAAAAACAGACAACATGATCACCTTGTATTACCTAAACAAACATGGAGGGACCCATTCGTCCTAACTTTCCTTCCTAACTCAAAAAAATTGGGAAATGAGCAATACACAACCAAATTCACCTGGTAGCACAATACATTCCAGGGATACACAACCAATTAACAGATGTTCTCAGCTGAAATTATCAACAGACACACGAGTGGGAGATTCACCCTCAAGTACTTCAAAAATACTTTCAACAATGGGGAACACCAGACATAGATCTGTTCGCCTCCAGCGAAAACGCAAAATGGCAAAACTTCGCATCCTGATACCCACATCCCCTATCCAAGGGCAATGGTCTATGGATCAATTGGTCAGGGATATTTGCTTACCCTTTTCCCCCTCTCCCACTCATTCCATTCCTCGTCAACAAGTTGCGTCAAAACACGCTCAATCTGATACTCATATCGCCAACGTGGGCACGTCAGCTGTGGTACACAACACTATTAGACCTGTCAGTAGTAACACGCTCCAAACTCCCAAACAGAGGGCAGATCAGGCACCCAAATCCCAACACTCTCAAACTAGCGATTTGGCTCCTGAGGTCATAGAATTTGGGTATTTACAACTACCTACAGAATGTATGGAAGTAATTAAGCAAGCAAGAAAACCCACTACTATACAGTGCTATGCGAACAAATGGAAAATATTTGTATATTACTGTCAATCTAAACAAATTGCCCCTCTTTCAACATCGATACAAGATATTGTATGTTATTTACTTCATTTACAAAAATCAAATTTAGCATTCTCTTCCATAAAAATACATCTCACTGCAATTCCCGCAAATTCCCAAAATATACAGCACAGCTCTTTATTTCGAGTACCTGTTATGAAAGCCTTCATGGAAAGCTTAAAATGCATCATTCCACCCAGAACACCTCCAGTTCCTTCGTGGAATTTGAATATAGTGCTTACGTGACTTATGGGCCCACCATTTGAACCTATGCACTCATGTCAAATACAATTCTTAACATGGAAGGTTGCCTTCCTAGTTGCAATAACATCATTGCGAAGAGTTAGCGAAATTCAAGCTTTCACTATTGAGGAACCGTTCATAGAAGTACACAAGCATAAAGTCGTACTACAAACTAACCCTAAATTTCTTCCTAAAGTAGTATCGCCTTTTCATTTCAATCAAACAGTGGAACTACCAGTCTTCTTCCCACAGCCAGATTCTGTGGCAGAAAGAGCTCTACATACATTAGACATTAAAAGAGCTCTAATGTACTACATAGATAAAACAAAACCATTCAGGAAAACTAAACAGCTATTTGCAGCTTTTCAAAAACCTCATACTGGTAACCCCATTTCAAAACAAAGTTTAGCAAGATGGATAGTAAGATGCATCCAAACATGTTACCTTAAAGCTAAAAGACAACTCTTAGTTGCTCCTAAAGCACATTCCACAAGGAAGAAAGGTGCTACAATGGCCTTCTTAGGAAACATACCAATGGCTGAAATATATAAGGCAGCTACTTGGTCAACACCACATATATTTACTAAACACTATTGTGTAGATGTTTTAGCAGCACAGCAAGCCATAGTAGGTCAAGCTGTACTAAGAGCATTATTTCAAACAACTTCAACTCCTACAGGCTAACCTTTTATGGGAGGACTAACTGCTTTGTAGTCTATCCACAGCATGTGTATCTTCAGCTACAGATGCCATTGAACGGAAAATGTCACTTACCCAGTGTACATCTGTTCGTAGCATGTTCCGCTGCAGATTCACATTAACCCTCCCACCTCCCTGGAAGCCTGTAGTTGTTTAAGTTAAACAACACTTGTACATATGTGTATATATATATATATATATATATATATATATATATATATATATATATATATATATATATATATATATTTAACATTCCATTAGCATAGACATCTCTTTTCTTTATACTTTATCACTCCTACCTTACCCTCTGCGAGAAAACGGAGTTGAAGCCCATGTGCAATGGGGCCGAACAGGAGGACTCAATCCCGTGACTCGAAAACACTTCTTCGAAGAAAAACAACTTGTAACACTCCATGTGAATTTGCAGCGCAACATGCCACGAACAGATGTACACTGGGTAAGTGACATTTTCCATATATATATATATGTTCGATGGCATGTGTAGCTGCAGATACACATGCTGTGCACAGTCCGCCGTCTGGTGTTGGGCTCGGAGTGTTACAAGTTGTTTTTCTTCGAAGAAGTCTTTTCGAGTCACGAGACCGAGGGACTCCTCCCACTTCGATTCCATTGCGCATGGGCGTCGACTCCATCTTAGATTGTTTTTTTTCCGCCATCGGGTTCGGACGTGTTCCTTTTCGCTCCGTGTTTCGGGTCGGAAAGTTAGTTAGAATCTCGAAAAAAAACGTCGGTATTGTTGCGTTCGGTATCGGGTTAGTTAGAACAAATCGACACCGAATTTTGAAGAGCTCCGGTGGCAATTTTGATCCCCCGTCGGGGCCTGGTCGGCCCGACCGCGTGCGACTTCAAGACTGATGGAACGGACCCCGTTCCGCTTCTGTCCAAAATGCCATAATAAATATCCGTATACGGATCAGCATCTGGTCTGTAACTTGTGCTTGTCTCCCGAGCACAAGGAGGATACGTGTGAAGCCTGTCGAGCGTTTCGGTTGAGGAAGACGCTGAGAGACCGAAGAGCCAGGAGATTACAAATGGCATCGACGCCGACAGGTCAACAACGGTTCGAGGAGGAAGAAGAAGCTTTCTCCATCCACGAGTCGAATTCAGAAGAACTCGACGCCGAAGAAACAACAACCGTGAGTAAGACGTCGAAAATAAGGACTCACGAAAAGTCCACAAAAACCCAAAAACTAGGTGATCGACCCAAGGCACCAAAAAAGGGCATGCTGGTGTCGAAGTCATCCGACTCCGGTCGTGATACCGCCACACAGCAACCTCGGAGCCGAGACAGCGGCTCCGAGAAACTTCGGCACAGAGACAGCGGCACCGAAGAGATTCGGCACCGAGGCACCGTGCCGAAACCTAAGAAAATTTCTTCTGAGCCGAAAAAGACTTCCGAAAAGGTTTCGGTCCCGAAACATCCAGCCTCGGAGCCGAAAACTAGTTCCTATACAGAGGAACAAGGGTTAACCACCCAATTACATAGATTTGGAGAGGAGCTTCAAGCTGTAGAGCCTGACTACACGCAGAGAAGGCTTCATATTCATGAAGACACAGGGAAGATAACCACTCTTCCCCCAATCAAGATTAAAAGGAAACTTGCCTTTCAACAAGGGGACAAGCAACCACAGGCAAAGGTGGCAAAGAAAACAACCCCACCACCTTCTCCACCACCATCAACACATGCATCACCAGCGACAACTCCACCACTAATGCACTCACCAGCTCATACCACAATGAGTCAGGATGATCCCGATGCATGGGACCTCTACGATGCTCCAGTGTCTGACAATAGCCCAGACTCTTATCCTACAAAACCGTCACCACCTGAGGACAGTACATCCTATACACAGGTGGTCGCAAGAGCAGCCGAGTTTCACAATGTCTCCTTACATTCGAAACCAATTGAGGATGACTTTCTCTTTAACACCCTATCCTCCATCCATAGCCAGTATCAAAGCCTTCCCATGCTCCCAGGAATGCTAAGACATTCAAAACAAATATTTCAGGATCCAGTTAAAGGCAGAGCCATAACTCCAAGGGTGGAGAAAAAATATAAGCCACCGCCCACAGATCCAATATATATTACAACACAACTAACACCTGACTCAGTAGTTGTGGGGGCAGCTCGTAAGAGAGCCAACTCTCATACCTCAGGCGACGCACCACCTCCAGACAAGGAGAGCCGCAAATTTGATGCTGCGGGAAAAAGTGTTGCAGCACAAGCAGCAAATCAGTGGCGTATTGCCAATTCACAAGCACTTTTGGCAAGATACGACAGGGCTCATTGGGATGAAATGCAACATTTCATCGAACACTTACCCAAGGAGTTCCAAAAAAGAGCGCAACAGGTGGTGGAAGAGGGACAAAGTATCTCAAATAATCAGATACGGTCTTCCATGGATGCAGCAGATACAGCTGCAAGGACAATAAACACTGCAGTCACAATACGAAGGCACGCATGGCTGTCGAACACTTACACAAGGAGTTCCAAAAAAGAGCGCAACAGGTGGTGGAAGAGGGACAAAGTATCTCAAATAATCAGATACGGTCTTCCATGGATGCAGCAGATACAGCTGCAAGGACAATAAACACTGCAGTCACAATACGAAGGCACGCATGGCTGCGCACTTCTGGGTTCAAACCGGAAATCCAGCAGGCTGTGCTCAATATGCCGTTTAATAAACAGCAATTGTTTGGGCCGGAGGTAGACACTGCCATCGAAAAACTCAAGAAGGACACCGATACAGCCAAAGCCATGGGCGCACTCTACTCCCCGCAGAGCAGAGGCACATTTCGGAAAACACCTTTTAGGGGAGGGTTTCGAGGTCAACCCACAGAAACCACAACCTCACAAACAAGGCCTACCTACCAGGGTCAATATCAGAGGGGAGGTTTTCGGGGGCAATTTAGAGGGGGCCAATTCCCCAAAAATCGAGGAAAATTCCAAGGCCCCAAAGCCCCTCAAAATTAGCAGTGACTCACAAGTAACACACCCCCATCACATAACACCTGTGGGGGGAAGACTAAGCCAATTTTACAAACTTTGGGAGGAAATAACAACAGACACTTGGGTCTTAGCAATTATCCAGCATGGTTATTGCATAGAATTTTGCCAATTCCCTCCAAACGTCCCACCGAAAACACACAATATGTCAAAACAACATATAGATCTTCTAGGACTAGAAGTTCAAGCATTGCTACAAAAGGACGCAATAGAATTAGTACCAATTCAACAAAAAAACACAGGAGTTTACTCACTGTACTTTCTAATACCCAAAAAGGACAAAACTCTGAGACCAATACTAGACCTCAGAACTCTAAATACCTACATAAAATCAGACCACTTTCACATGGTCACGTTACAAGACGTAATCCCACTGCTCAAACAGCAAGACTACATGACAACATTAGATCTAAAAGATGCGTATTTCCATATACCAATACATCCTTCACACAGGAAATACCTAAGGTTCCTATTCCAAGGAATACATTACCAATTCAAAGTGTTGCCATTCGGAATAACAACTGCGCCAAGAGTTTTTACAAAATGCCTGGCAGTAGTAGCTGCACATATCAGAAGGCAGCAAATACAAGTGTTCCCGTACTTAGACGACTGGTTAATCAAAACCAACACGCTAAAACAGTGTTCACAGCACACAAAATATGTCATACAAACCGTTCACAGGCTAGGTTTCTCCATCAACTACGCAAAGTCACACCTTTTGCCGTGTCAAACGCAGCAATACTTAGGAGCGACAATCAACACAGCAAAAGGGATTGCCACTCCAAGTCCACAACGGGTTCAAACATTTCACAAAGTAATACAGACTATGTATCCAACACAAAAGATACAAGTCAGAGTGGTAATGAAACTACTAGGCATAATGTCTTCATGCATAGCCATTGTCCCAAACGCAAGATTTCACATGCGGCCCTTACAACAGTGCCTAGCATCACAATGGTCACAAGCACAGGGTCAACTTCTAGATCTGGTGTTGATAGACCGCCAAACATACATCTCGCTTCTATGGTGGAACAGTACAAATTTAAACCGAGGGCGGCCTTTCCAAGACCCAGTGCCACAATACGTCATAACAACAGATGCTTCCATGACAGGGTGGGGAGCACACCTCAGTCAACACAGCATCCAAGGACAATGGGACATACATCAGAGACAGTTTCACATAAATCACTTGGAAATGTTAGCAGTATTTCTAGCGCTGAAAGCATTTCAACCCATAATAACCCAAAAATACATTCTTGTCAAAACAGACAACATGACAACAATGTATTATCTAAACAAACAAGGAGGGACACACTCGAAACAAAAAATATGGCATTGGGCGATTTACAACCACATTCGCCTAATAGCACAATTTATTCCAGGGATTCAGAACCAGTTGGCAGACAATCTCTCTCGAGATCACCAACAAACCCACGAATGGGAAATTCACCCCCAAATACTAAACAATTATTTTCAAATTTGGGGAACACCTCAAATAGATCTATTTGCAACAAAGGAAAACTCAAAATGCCAAAACTTCGCATCCAGGTACCCACAAGATCAATCCCAAGGCAATGCTCTATGGATGAACTGGTCAGGGATCTTTGCATACGCTTTTCCCCCTCTCCCTCTCCTTCCATATGTAGTAAACAGGTTGAGTCAAAACAAACTCAAACTCATACTAATAGCACCAACATGGGCAAGGCAACCTTGGTACACAACACTACTAGACCTGTCAGTAGTACCTCATGTCAAACTACCCAACAAACCAGATCTGTTAACACAACACAAACAACAGATCAGACATCCAGATCCAGCATCTTTGAATCTAGCAATTTGGCTCCTGAAATCCTAGATTTCGGACACTTGCACCTCACACAAGAATGTATGGAGGTCATAAAACAAGCTAGGAAACCTACCACTAGACACGGCTACGCAAACAAGTGGAAAAGTTTCGTGTATTACTGCCAGAATAATCCAATTCAGCCATTACACGCATCTCCAAAAGATATAGTAGGATATTTACTACATTTGCAAAAATCAAATCTAGCTTTCTCTTCCATAAAAATACATCTCACCGCAATATCAGCTTACCTACAAATTACTCATTCAACTTCACTATTTAGAATACCAGTCATTAAAGCGTTTATGGAAGGCTTAAAGAGAATCATACCACCAAGAACACCACCTGTTCCTTCATGGAACCTCAACATTGTCTTAACAAGACTCATGGGTCCACCTTTCGAGCCCATGCATTCTTGTGAGATGCAATACTTAACGTGGAAGGTTGCATTTTTGATTGCCATCACATCCCTAAGAAGAGTGAGTGAGATTCAAGCATTTACCATACAAGAACCATTTATTCAGATACATAAAAATAAAGTAGTTCTAAGAACAAATCCTAAATTTTTACCAAAGGTTATCTCACCGTTCCACTTAAATCAAACAGTAGAATTACCAGTGTTCTTCCCACAACCAGATTCTGTAGCTGAAAGAGCACTACATACATTAGACATCAAAAGAGCACTAATGTACTACATTGACCGAACGAAACTAATTAGAAAAACAAAACAACTATTTATTGCCTTTCAAAAACCTCATACCGGAAATCCAATTTCAAAACAAGTCATTGCTAGGTGGATAGTTAAGTGTATTCAAATCTTCTATCTTAAAGCAAAGAGAGAGCTGCCTATTACACCAAAGGCACACTCAACCAGAAAGAAAGGGGCTACCATGGCCTTTCTAGGAAATATTCCAATGAACGAAATATGTAAGGCAGCAACATGGTCTACGCCTCATACATTTACCAAGCACTACTGTGTAGATGTGTTAACTGCACAACAAGCCACAGTAGGTCAGGCTGTACTAAGAACATTATTTCAAACTACTTCAACTCCTACAGGCTGAACCACCGCTTTTGGGGAGATAACTGCTTACTAGTCTATGCACAGCATGTGTATCTGCAGCTACACATGCCATCGAACGGAAAATGTCACTTTCCCAGTGTACATCTGTTCATGGCATGAGTCGCTGCAGATTCACATGCGCCCACCCGCCTCCCCGGGAGCCTGTAGCCGTTTATAAGTAGATCTTGAACATTTGTACATTTGTAAATATATTACTTTAACCTTTATTACGTATTCATTCCATTGCATGGGCACTATTACTAACATACACAACTCCTACCTCACCCTCTGCGGGGAAAACAATCTAAGATGTGGTCGACGCCCACGCGCAATGGAATCGAAGTGGGAGGAGTCCCTCGGTCTCGTGACTCGAAAAGACTTCTTCGAAGAAAAACAACTTGTAACACTCCGAGCCCAACACCAGACGGCGGACTGTGCACAGCATGTGAATCTGCAGCGACTCATGCCACGAACAGATGTACACTGGGTAAGTGACATTTTCTATATATATATATATATATATATATATATATATATATATATATATATATATATATATATATATATATATATATATATATATACATATTTACACTTTGCATGGACATCCCTTTTCCTACTCATTCTTTCACTTCTTTACTAGCCACCTGCTGGAAAACAGTCTTACAAAGGAGTTGATGACCAAGCGCAATATCACAGAGAGGAGAAATCACTTGATCTTGTGACTCAAAACATTTCTTCGAAGACAAACATTTTGCACCACTCTGGACCCAACACTAGATGGCTGAAGTATGCAGAGCATGTGAATCTACATCACTACATGCCACGAACAGATGCTTAAAGGGTAAGTAACATAATCCTTTCCCTTCTACTAGTTTACTAGGCCTCCACAGTCTCCACCTTCATTCTTGGATGTTGAGCAGCAACAGCTGAACACCTCGGACTTTCTTCCTGAGGTGGTTGATGTCATTTTGGCAGCCGGACGTCTCTCGACAAAGACAGTATAGGTCTGTTATTGGGATTAATTTGTCACTTATTGCGGCACACAGTAGATAGGCCCCCTCCAGGCAAATTTATCTGATGGTTTGTTTTGTTCCTCTGCCGGCAAGTGTTTGCTTTGGGCACAATTAAAGGTCACCTTTTTCAAACTTTTTTCGTTTGACAGACCAGCCTTCGTTATTTAAATCAGTTGTTGTGATGCTTTTTTTTTTTTTTAAAGGTCTATAACATCGGTTTCCTCCCTCTCCCTTTGTCATGCCACAATCTGACCGTAACTTGGTCCTCACATATATGGTGTGTACTTCTTTGAGCCGCATTACAGTTGTCTTCTGCAGCCTCCCACCATGAAGAGAGTCGCTGTGGCATTGGCACTGAGAGTAAATGGGTTTCATGCTTTTTGTGCCTACCTGCTGTACTCCTCCTCCTTCCCAGACAAACTGGTTTCGAACGCAAGCTTTCTTAATGCAAACATTGTGATGCCAACACGGCCTTGATCAACATATCACCTTACTCCTCTGAGTATGAGAGACTTCGCCACTTGCACACCGAAAGAGCACTGAGCTTTTCATGAGGTTCAGTGGAGTTAAAAGAAAGGCAAGGGTGTGCATAAAGGGACCATCTCCCACACAACTGTACTTTGCATTAAGATCTGCTATTCACTGGCCAAAAACAGTCTATAGAGGACTACTAACTCATTTCACCAGGGTCAAAGATGCTACCACAGCATTGCACACAGAGTTCCTATCCTGGGGATCTGCCAGGCAGCTACTTGGGCATCACTTCATATGTTCAAGAAGCACTATTGTCTGGATATACAGGTTTGCCAAGAGGGGCACTTCACCCATTCAGACCTACATGACTTTCAGGTTTAAGTATATTTACAGACCCACTACCATATAGGTACTGCTTTGGTATATATTCAAAAGGTGAGAAATAAGCTGTTGGAATTCTCGAACAGAAGAACAAATTACTTCCCTTCGGTAATGCTGTTTCTGGTAGAATCTCTAACCGCAGATTCCTCGCTTACCCTCCCATCCTCCCCGGTCTTTGTATTAGACTCTGTCCACTGATAAGATCCTAATTTCAGGAAGTTGCACACTGGTCACAAACAATTTGCTATGGGAGCTCTGCATCCTGAGGAACAGACTGCCTCGAAAGCAGCTGACTTCAGAGTGAGGGAGTGACTCCTAAATAGGCTCTTCACGTCATTTCCAGAATGGAAAGGTGTCACTGCGGAGCTGCATGGCACCACCTAGCAGCACAGAGGTACTGCTGAAAAGTTTTCCAGATCCAGTTGAATTCCTAAGGAATACTCAAAAGGTGCAGAATCTGTGGTTAAATAGATTCTATGCCAGAAATAGCATGCCCGAAGTTAAGTTCAACAACTTCACTATATATGAAGGAACGTTCCCACTTGGCCACAGCTACCGGTACACTTCATCAGGTATCACCTACATGTAATAAGTTCTATGAATGATTTTTAGTTCATCCAGTATAAACCCATATTGTGCTTATACTTCATGGGGGAGTATGAATGTTGAATCCCATTGCCCATTTTCTAAAGGACTTCTGTCCCTTTTGCAACTGGTCTTTGGACATTGGAGTTCATCTATATCTGTGCTATTGCTTTCTTTTGTAACTTGCCATGCCTGCTTGTGATTTCTCAATCTTTCATCTCCTTGACGCTTGCTGACAGTACATGTTTAAATTGCATGTACTTGATCATCTGTGTCCTGTAGGGTATATTCAACTTATGAAATGCCAAGGAAGTCACATAGGCCCTCATTAGAACCCTGGCGATCGGTGTTAAAGCGGCGGTAATACAGCCAACAGGCCGACCATTAAAAAAAAAAAAAAAAATGATTTTGACCGTGGCGGATACCGCCATCCATGACCGCCAGGGTGGTAACGCCCGCTGGGCTGGAGACTTACCTTCCCTGGCACTGATAGGGTTCTCCGCCCCCACCCTACCCCTCCCACACATATACACACCCACACGCGCACCCATATGCACACATACATACCCACACACCGCAAAATACACATGCATTCACAACACTCATTCACGCATGCATCCTAAGCGACTCATACCCGCCTTGACGCATACCTGCATACCAACCCCCCGCCCCCAACACACACACACCACAGCACCCCCCTCTCCGGTCGGATCCCCCCGGGGGTCCTCTGGCTGGAGACGGACTGCGGTGCTGCTGTCAGCAGCAACGTCTGCCAGCAAAACACTGCGTAGACAGCTGGTAGCCACGGCGCCGGTATGTTGGCGGCCGTCGCCGTGGTGGTAGGTGGTCAATACCGCCAATGTTGTAATTAGGGCCATAATTTGCACAAATATTTTGTCTTGAAGTGTAGTTATTCCTATGATATCCTGTGACCCAAAACTCCTCTGGATAACTAACACCTAGCTAACTGTTGTCCACCCATAGTGATATTTGCTTAGTTCGCCTCCTCTTCCTCCCAGTCTCTTCATTACGTTTTGCCTAAATGTTCATGGGGAAAGATGCTTTGATTTTGCCTCTTTAAAGTAGGTGCACATTGACCCCTTGTCGATTTCATATCAGTCCAGCGTAGATGTAGGATCATCATGTGAGGCCAGTCATTTATTGTTTTTAGCTGTGCTCCCTTACATTATTTCCTTATATTAGGCAGGGCAATTCCACCCTCATTCTTGGACCTGTGCCACGCGGTTAACACTGGCAGACAGCCATGCAAAGACTGCGATGGTCAAATGTTGAGTACTGATCCTTAGCAGATCTGCTTTGGCACCTCTGTTCGAATCACAGTCTTGGCACCTGCCAAGATTTTTTTTAAAGTTGAATCCTAGAGCTTTACCTGAAAGGGAAGGAAAAATGTTCTTGGCCAGGTACCGAGATTAAAAACAAATTTGCTTTAAATTGTGCCAGAAATAAGTCTCCTTTGTCTCTCATCATTTTTTAAGAAGCATAAGAAGAAGAGGCGCTATGGATCTCCCAATCATTCTTCGAGAGGTAATTCTCCATGTTCTGGATCCATAAGCCTCATGACTCAGATGAAAACCAAGGCACCATTCGAACCCTGGTCCTGCTAGTCCTGATATCTCCACCTCAACTGTCTCCGGTGAATACTCCCCTCAGAGATCGCTGCTTAGGTAAGATAGCTATCTTTTCTGCCCCTACCGGCTCTGGAACATGCAACTCCACCAGCTGCAGTACTGACTCCACAGATGCTGGTAATACCTGCAGCGCTGTTGCCTGGACCCTAGGATGGCGATAAGTACCCTGTATTCCCAGCTCCGGTTACAGACCCAAGCAATTTCAAAGAGTGCTCTATCTTTCCACAAAAAAGATTTAGTAATTCCATCTGTTTTTTTTTTGTTTTTTTTAAGTTCTGACTGCCATGCTAAAGGTTGAGTTCTGCAGTATTTAGAATAATTTTTGTTGCACGGCCCATATGTTTTAGAGGTAGTTTATTCCATTGTGTGACAACCTCCCTCAGATTATTCAGTAGTGGGTCTTGATTGTATTGTACCTAACCCTATTCAACAATAATCCACAGTTCAAAATACTTAAATTGTTCGTATTCAAGTCTGAGTAGCATCGGTAATCCTGCTGGTGGTACCAATAAATGTAAGGGGTAATCGGAGCATAAATACTTGCCTTACATCTCTGTTCTTGATTCTAACTATACCAGTGTTAACACCACTATATACAACAATACATCATTTGTGTAGAGTGAGATTCTCTTGTCCCATTCTTCTCACCATTTCCTTCCCCTAATAATGGCATCTTTACGTACCGTTAGAGCCAGTGGCTTGTTTACAAAGGCAAAAAGGATAGGTAACTTTGGCAGCCCACTCTGTTTCCTCCATATATGGGGAGTACCTTTTATTTAGTACAGTCAACCATTAGAATGGCTACTTTGCAGTTAAACTATAAATAAATAGGACAAGTATGAGCCAAACCATATTTTCTGCAGAAGACGGAACAGGAAATACCATCTTTTGAATCTATTTTTACATCTCTCTGCGGCATTTGATAAAGTCAGTAATGAACTGCTGATCAACCAAAAATAGTGAGATTCAAAAGGCCAGGCTAGACCCTTGTTTGCCTGCTTCATTATGAACAGGTCCTAATCCGTGGTTGTCAACTCTTCACTCCTTTAAGTTCAGCGTCCCCTCTGCATTAACCATTATTCTTTTTAATTTAAAAATGTAACCTCTGAACAACCCAGTTAGATTTTGTGGCTTTAACAACTTCTCTTATGCTAACAACACTTGGTTGCTACTTACATTTGAGCAAAGGTCCACTAACTATCTTTAGGCTGAGAGGCTGTCTCTTAGACATGAAGGACTAGATGACCAATAACTTCCTAAAGCTGTATGGGTTAAGACTGAGATGCTAGTCGTAGGTGTGCATGCTGAAAGCTGGGCACCTTATCTCTTGCCCTAGGAACTATGGATGTTCCTATACTAGGCACCACAGTAAATAAATTAATTGTTGATTAGATAAGACAGCTATCTTTTCTGCCCCAAATTCAAAGGAGTAAGGACAACAGGCTATGGCCTTTTGAAAACACTTAGGGAAAGTTTAGGAAAGTGTGCGGGTGTCTCCTCTTTCTGGAAAAGTTTGCCAGTGTCTCCCTGTGGAACAATTTGCCCACATGGCTGGTGTGTGTGACCTTTTGCACCCAGACTACTGCAACTTCATTTATATGGGCTTTCCTAACAGTGTTCTCAGCATCAAGCATGTGAAGGATGATGTGAGAAATGTTTACAATAAGTCTAACCACTGGCAATCACTCAGAACTCTTCTTTATCCAATCTTTCATAGGTTTACATGCTTGAATCATTCTGCATCGTTTAAGTGGGAGTCCCAAGGTACCATAAAATCGCAGTATGCATCATCACCATAGGCCTTAATGGCAATGGACTATTTATTTAACAACATATTGTAGAAGAAACTAAACTTGAACTATGACCGATCAGGTGACTGCATCCGCTAGAACCCTCCCAAGAGAGAGTTTCCCTCAGATTTTCTACTGCATGTCGTGTGAAGGGAGCCTCCCTGAGCTGTGCTCAGTTTTGCATTTGCTTCAAACAGGAATTCCTATAACTATGGCTGATATTTCCAAAAAAGGACTCTCCAGAAGTCCTGTGAAAAAAAGAGGCTGCATGTGGATGATCCACATAAAGAATGCCTTTCCTGCCTTTATCCTAACTACCAAGTAAATGGCTGTAAGGTCTGTAGAACCTTTTCCTCAAAGACTCTTAAAGATAGAGAGGGGAGATTACTAATCTGGCTGCAGAAATCCAAAACCCAAAAAGGAACAACTTTTGAGGATGAAAGTGACATCTTTGAGAAGTCACGAAAAAGGGCAAGATCCTCTGACCAAGGGGCATCTGAGTAGGGTAGAAAGGCCCTAAAAAAAACATCACAAAGCCATCTACAAAAGGAGAAAAAAATAATCTCCTCAGAAAAGGTCTCCTCTCAGCCCACCACGCCGTCCCTTAATTCTAGAGACTGTAAAATCATCGTTGACTACAGGTTCAGCTTCAACAGCAGTATCAACAGTGATAGTGAGCAAGGTATCTTCCATCAGGCCTTCGTCGACAGAAATGATCACAACAGCAGCCTTTTATGCACCCATACTGTTGCTGAGAATTTACCCTTTGTCGACGAGGGACGTCAATGACACCGTCAACGGTGAGACCATTGACGATTACACCGCCAACGAGACTGTTGTCGTCTACTACCCTGCCGAAGAGACCGCCGTCGACTTCATCTACAACAGTCTCGGCTACAACTCCACCATCGACGGTAACACCAAAGAAGACAACCATGCTGTCGACAAAGGCATCAACATTGTCATTTGGACCATCGCCAAGACTTAAGATACCTGAAAAGACTAACATCTCCTAGCAAGGTATCATCTTTCTATCCTTCTCTCCTATTGGACATGGAAGATTCAGGTGACGACGGACCCTTGGAATCACGCATAGCCCATCTCAGATACTCGTGAAATGCGAGGAAGATGATGATTTTGAGGAGGAAGAGCAGATCTATTGCCAGCAATATTATACCTCTCCACGGAGCACCATTGTACACCTCAAAGACCACAGGAAGAGATGCAATTGCCTTCTTTCCTGGTTCAAGGCCTGCAAGCAATGTTGCAAGATAATAGAAGGAGGTTTCCTGTACCACCAACAGAATATCAACCATTGCCACCTACAATCTCTGCCCCATCTACACCTCAAAATCTGCTTACACTTATCACCCCCAGGATTACACCGAGAAACATTGCGGCGCCACCACGAGAAGACCCTTCTTCATGGGAGGATGAAAGGGAAGAAGGGGAGATACATGATAATTCCCCTCCACAACATGAGTGGGATGACTATTTAATTCCCACACCTTCACCTCCACCGCCGCACCCATCAGATTCTCCTCCTGAAGACATTGGGTGGTTTCACATCTTGATAGACCGAGCCACAGCATGATTTCACCTTCCGACTTCCATTAAGCAGGCTGACTGCTTCCTGTATGGCTTTAAGGAGCAGGCAAGGAAATCAGTACGTTCAGTCTCCATTATTGATTATATATGGGATGAGGGGATTAAAATAATGAAGAACCCGGCTACTGTGACTGCTGTGCCACCATGGGTAGATTAAAAAATATAAAGCCCAGGAAGACTTCCAGCCTGCCTTACAGGGCACCCCAGACTGGAATTGGTGATATCTCAAGCGGCACAAGGCTATTCCAAGAACCTGTCCGCACATATTTCCACTCATCCAGATAAAGAGGGTAGATGTCTGAATAACGTGGGCAAGAGGTTCTCCCTCATGTCTGCCATCAAAGTGCGAGCAGCTAACTCACTGGCAGTACTTGTCTGCTACAATAGGCAGATGTGGTGTGATTTCAAAGACCTCGTAGACCTTATTCCGGAAGACAAGAATGCAGGACCAGAGAAGATCCTCCAAGAAGGAGAACATACTGCATCTTAGGTAATTGACTGCGCGCTTGATGTAGCGTCAACAGGCCCCCATCAACTTGCAGGAGCAGCTATCCTCAGACGCCAAGAATGGCTTATGTCAACATCTTTTAGGCTGGAGTTCCAGTTGAAGGTTCTCAATATGGCCTATAACGGAGATGCTTTTTGTAAAGCACATTGATGATGCGTTGCTACCAATATAGAATGACACAGACACTGATAGACCCCTGGGAACCCTGCAGTATAGGAAACTGCCCTTTTGGGGGGTCTGTGGAATGGGTTTCTCCTCTTACAGAGAATCATATCAATGTCCTAAGCAGTTCCAGCCCTTTCAGTCTCAGTACAGACAAAGCTACCAGCATCATTACTGTCAGCCACCTGCAGCAGCCTATAACAAGCAAGGCTCTTGCCAAAAGTAACCCGCCCCAGGATAGAGACGTGGGTCGCAAACAGTGACCTTTTTCGGGAGCCGGCGACAAACATCACATCACATCCTGTGGATGCGAAGGTTTTCCAACCATCTACCCCAATGGAGGGAGATATCTACGGACAAGTGGGTATTGGACTTGATCACTTTTGGCCATACTCTAGAATTTGTGCAAAAAACTCCAAACAACCGTCCAAGGGGAGCACACACCCCTCATCTTTACTTAAGAATGGAAGCCCGCATTATGGTTGCGAAGGGAGCAATAGAGAGATTTCCGTTATCACAAAGCAGCATAGACTTCTATTCTCGATTCTTCCTCATTTGGAAAAAGACAGGGGAGTGGAGGCCCATTCTTGATTTGAGAAATCTGAACACATTTTTATGAAAACAATCATTTCGAATGACCACCCTCTCCGATATCCTGCATCTCCTCATCAGCTGAAACTTCATTACGACTCTTGATTTGCAGGATGCATATTTTCACATCCCCATACATCCCAAACACAGGAAATATCTTCGCTTGTTTGTAGCCGGTGCCAATTATCAATTCAAGGTGCTTCCGTTCGGGCTCAAATCGGCACCTTGAATATTCACAAAGTGCCTTGCACCTGTAGCAGCTTCTCTAGGAACCCAGGGTCTCAGAGTTTTTCCCTACTTGGACGACTGGCTGCGAAAAGCCCCAACAAAGTCTCAGTCTGTCAAGACCACTTGAGCATCTTTCTCAAGCTGGGTCGCACAATCAGTTTACAGAAATCATTAACAATTCAAAGTCAGACTACAATATTCCTGGCTGTTCTTCTGCAAACCATCAACAACAAGGCATATTTATCTCCGGACAGACAAACCACAGGCTGTCAAAAAGAAAGTCTGCTTTGATTCGCCGCTACAAATAGTTGCTAGGCATTATATCTTCTTCAATTAGTCTGGTATCTCTTGGACACCTCAAGATGAGATCATTGCAAAAACAGTGGATCCAGACAGAAGGATCATTTGACGATATTCTGACAACTACCCCAGCTATGAAGAAAGCTCCTGAATGGTGGTCCCAAAATTTCTCAATTGTCGCCATTCACAAAGCCGACTTAAAATTTCTAACATGGATGGTGGCATTATTATAAGCTTTCACTTCTGCAAAAACAGTTAATGAGATACAAGCCTTTACAACACAAGAGCCACACTTGCATTTCATGGATGACTATGTCCTCTCAAGAACAAATCCCCGATTTATTCCGAGGGTGCCAACTCATTTCTATCTGAATGAAGCAATTGTTCTTTGCACTTTCTTTCCCAATCAGGCTACCCCCGCTGAACAGTCGCTTCACACTCTGGATCTCACGAGATGTGTTAAATTCTGTTTGCATCGTACAAAGAACATACAGAAAATCTGATCAACTGTTTGTGTCATATAGCCAAGCACGTCAAGGGAATGCAGTTACCAAGACCACAGTCGCAAAATGGATTTCTGCAAAAATCCAATATTGTCATACAAAGACGGGTAAACCGCTAACAGTCAAAGCCAAAGCACACTCAATAAGAGCGGCATCCACCTCAGCTGCTCTGTTTGCGGGTGTGCCATTAGAGAAGATTTGCCATGCTGCAACATGGAAGAATACCCACACATTCACACTGCATTACTGCCTGCAGTTGACACTGAGAGAGGATGCAGCCATAGGACAAGCGGTGTTAAGACATTTGTCCAGTAAGATGAGCCTCTTATGTAAGGGGAGATTTCTTCACAGATTAACTAAGTTTGTTTATTAAATGGTATTATTTGCATAACTGTTGTGTTTTTTGTTTGTGTGTGTATATATCTATATATGTATATATAGATATATATATATACACACACACACACACACACACACACACACACACACACCCCCCCCCCCCCTCCCCTCTTCAAGGAAAATTATTTATTCACCAGGCAGACGTGTTTCAACATATCTCCTTTCTCAATGCCGGTTACATCTAAACACAAAAACATGTAGTTTTTTATAGTTCTCATGCTGCGCTTCCATTGGATAGTCACACTGAAAACATCCAAAAGGACTCTTCAATGTCCTTAACCTGCACATTTTTCATCTTGCCATCTTATAAAGATGTCCAGAATCTTCTAGTCCCAAAAATGGTGCTTTACGTGTTGGTGCATCTCTCTTACGAAGTTGCTAAAATTCATACACACAGTGTGATGCTGCCAGGATTAGAAGGTGCTTAATTTCCCAAGGGAGCATTTTTCTTCGAAATAAATCTTTGTCTGTACCCACGTTCAGCCTCTCAGTGTCTTATCTTTAGTGCCATCTCCGCATGTGAGCATTTCCGTAACTCTCACAAAGCATTCTGTAATGTTTGATATCGTGCCAGCAGAAAAGACACATTACTCCAGGCGGCCCAGGCAATGCAATTAATTTATGTCTCACCAAACACCACTGCTGACTGCCGAGCTCTTCTGAACGGGTCTCCTTTGTGATAGTGGTTTCACAAATAAATTTTAGTCCATGCCTTGTTGACTACCGTGAACAGATCCTCAGCTATGACCCTTTCAGTGACAAGCCCATTGTTGTTGAATTGGATTCCATGGGTGTGTCTTCTCCCACCATCAACAGTCCCAAAGACTGTCTTGTTAACAATGGACAGTCTACGGCAAGCCTCGCTTCACTGTTGACGGGCAGCCTAGAATTGATGCCTACTATCTCTTTGATGACAGTTTCATCAACAACAAATGTTTCTGCCCCTGTATACTTTTCATCAAGGAAACTGACAGCAAGTTTGCCAGGCCATGTTCTGAAATCTGAGCTGGACATAAATATTTATTTCCATTGCGTGCCAGAATTTGAGGAAAAGGCCTTGAAAGAGGTTGGCCACCAGGAATAGCTGACACTACCTTCTCCATCGTATGGGCTATGTTGTTGCTACACATAGTCTGAAGTGATGCAATTGTTCATTGTATTTATGTCCACATTGCATAAGTAAATTAGGAATTTTCAAAGGTTGCTCCTTCAAAGGCCAGATGGGCAGCCAGCTGTTGCACCACTGCCTGGTCCACCACAACCCCCTTGTGTGCTGACACCACTGTTAACTCTTTAACCTCCTTCACCCCTTGCACTGCTGGAGACTCCTTCCAGGAAGATTTCCATGGCACTAGCCGCATTACTAGTCGTGTCAACACCTAAGGACATTGAAAAGTCAGATTTGTTGGATTCAGACCAGAACACAGACTTTGGGGAGGACGGTGAACTCTCACAGTGAGACCATGATGGCAGTACCAAATGGGATGATTCATGACTTCATCTTACCCTATTGAAGGAGACAAACCCCCCATTGTACTAGATTTTTCTCTGGGCGACATAGATCTCATTCAAGAGATTCAGTCACCTAATGGTGTCTGTGGAAGCATAGTGTTTCCCCCATGATTTCCAGGATCAGCCACGGGGTTTAATCCCATACTAGACTTTGTATGGTTGGAGAGACTGAAACTGATGAAAAAGCTAGCTACAGTTCTGGCAGTGGTACGGTATTTAGAGAAGTGGTAAAAGGTCCCAACCTCAGCATAGGTAAAAGAACCCTATTGCACAATTATTGACACCACCTGACAGGTACAGCCAGTGGCTAGAAAATTTGGGCCTTAGGACTACTTCCATTGCAGCACTCTAAATTAAAACTACAAATGTATTACCATTTTGGGCCACTACCACTGTCCCATTCAGCTTGATGCCTAGCCATTGATTGTTACCCCTGAGGACAAGAGGGAAGCTGCCAATGCAGTCATTAAGGAGGGTACAAATACATTCACAGCCATCATAGTGGAGCAATGTATGTGTCCCATGCGGTCTTCTGCCCACTGGCAGGATCAGCTGTTCTGAGAAGGAAAGGATGTCTAAGATCTACAGCCTCCTGTGCCAAAGTACAAGCCAAGATCTTTGATGGGCTTACATTGTTTCAGGAAGCATGTAGGTGACATCCCGCAAAACTCGAAAACGGATGTGGTCATTATGAAATCCCTTGGGGCTTTATAGTAAGGATGACCTGGTTCTTTATTTCATGTCTAAAGGCGATTCCAAGCATGTGGGGATGTTTCATCCAGTTTAGAGGTCACGGTCAGCCCAGTCCCCTCACCCCCTTCTCAAAGACAGACTGGATGTGAAAAGGGTTACATATCCAACATGAACCAAAGGTAAAGGTATGGCAGATCTTCTGGATGAAGACAGAGCGCCGCCCACTTCGCTCCCATATCAACCAAGGAACATTAACTTGCTGGTGCAGCCCCACTCCTCTACAGCACCATCTCCAACGAGATTTCATTTTCAGGCAATGGTAGCTATGTAACTGTAGTTCTTGTCATAGGGCAGTGTCCTTGACGGATTTGGTGACTCAGTCGTGCTTCGAGTGTCGGGCCATGCATCTGAAGGATTTGAGGAAGCAGTCCCTGAAGCTGATTGCAGTCCGACGCTCAAAATTGTACAATTCAAGCTTCCTGTTGAGAAGAAGGTCCTGGGAGCAGTTGCGGAGTCCTCATTGTCATTCCAAGTCCTTGGGACGTTTGGGTAAGTTGAGGCATAGGAAGAAGTTGAAGCGCTCTTCAACTTCTCCTGGTCCAAATAGACAAGGGAGCCTCATTGTTAAGCCTGCAAAGCCTGCGTCTAGGTCCACTGCATGCCTCCCCGAATTTCCAGGAGCCAGAGCATTTGCCCAATTGAAAGAGTTCTTTGAGGCCATGTGCCTCATTTTTGGGCAGTCCAACAATGCTGGCACACATTTGGACACCCGTGTAGTTGTTAGGGGTTACTTTGGGTTCCCCTCCAGCAGCTTCAGCCTTGGCTCTGAGGAGCAACCATGGATCTGGACCTGCGTTGATCATACCACCTCGAGCTTCCCTGACACTAATCCCAAAGCCGACGCTCTTGGTGACGCCCGTGCCCCCGATTCTTATTGCAGATTCCGACACAGAGCTGGATGGGTGTTGTCTTCTTATTGCTGACTCCGATGTCTGCTAAAGCCTTGCTTCCTATGTCTGATCCTGAGCCCTTTTCTTGGGTTACGGTGAAGAATGGAGGGATTGCTTGACCTTTTAGAATCAAAGCTCCAAGATCCTGTGGACTGGCTTACGGACTTGGGTGAAGCCAGCTGACTGGATACTTCTCCATATACTGGCATGCTTTTCCTCCCTACCGTGGTGAAGGATGAGGGAGACTCATATTCAGTGGTGATGCGAAGAGCAGCTGAGGTCCTGGACCTTGAGTTGCCTTCGATGGCAGTCAGGACTAACCTCCTGACAGAGGTGCTTCAACCTCGAGCTTCATCCTCTGAACCTCTACTCCCATTCAGTGAGGCCCTTTTAGATGTCCTACTAGCTACCTGGTCCAACCCCAGCACAAGGGCTTCTGTGAACAGGACAATTGCCCGCCTCCATCGCCCTGCTCCAGGTGACCCAAGTTTCCTGATGCAGCACACCCACCCCTGAGAGCTTGGTTATCCAAGCCTCCACCTCCCATGGCGCATTCCCTTCCACACCCCTGGTTAGGGAATCCAAATGGTTGGGCATGCTTGGGGAAAAAGATGTTTTCTTCTGCCAACCTTGCATAATGGTCCGTGAATACAGCATGCCTTTGAGCTGTTATTCCCACACATTGTGGGATACGTTTGCGCTAGTGCTGCCACAGGTCCTGGAGGAGTCCCGAGCTATACTTTCACAAGCTGTTGCTGATGGGAGAGATGCACCAAAGTTTACAATCTGATGTGGACCGGGCACAACTGGCTCACTGGGTAGAGCAGTTGCACCGACTGTGGCCCTGAGGCGCCACTCCTGGTTGAGGATGTCTGGCTTTTCAGGAGATGTCCAAGCCAATCTTTGGACATGCCCTTTGATGGCACCCATCTCTTCGGAGAGAAAGTAGACTCAGCGCTCGAGTGCTTCAAGTATTATCGTGCTACTGCCAGGTTCTTGGACCTCTTGGCAGCCCCTCGCCCCCCTCAGCCTACTTTTCGCCCCTTTTGTGACTACAGAAGGGGCAGCCAATTGTGTCCTTTCCCGACCAGCCATGCTGGTTCCCGTGCCAGAAGTAGGTTATGGTTGCTATTCCCGTTACTTTGTAGTGGCCAAAAAGGACAAGGACCTAGCCGTATCCTAGACCTTTGGACCCTTAATCTCGTACTCAAGAAAGAGAAGTTCAAAATGTTCACCCTGGCTCAGGTTTTATCTGCCCCGGACCCAGGAGGCAGGACAGTAGCGTTGGACTTGCAGGACGCTTACTTCCATATTTCGTCCTGCCTGCCCACAGATGTTACTTGCGGTTCACGGTAGGCCACAAGCACCTTAAGTTCACCATGCTCCCCTTCGGCCTTGTCAGCATCCCTCAGGTGTCCACCAAGATTATGGTGGTGGTCACAGCTCATCTGCGCAGACCAGGGGTTCCAGTCATCACCTGTCTCGACGACTGGCTGTTGAAGGTGGGTTTGCGTAAGCTGTTGTCTCACACCTCGAGACTACGGTGGATTTCCTGCATGTGGTGGGGATCACTATAAATGTGCCGAACTCACACCTGACTCCCTTTCAGATGCTCCCTTTCATCTGAGCTGTTGTTGATGCAGCGCAGTTTCAGGCTTATTCTAGCGAGTGGTGAGTCCAGGATATTCAGGCTATACTACTGATGTTTCAGCCTTTATCCTGGATTTTGGTAAGATTGACAATGAGGCTGCTGGTCTTCATACCCTCCTCCATCCTGCTAGTGACCCATGCCGGATGGCATCTGCCGGCTCTGCAGTGGGAACTGATGTTCTAGTGGGCATATCATCAGGGGTATCGCTCCAGTATGGTCCAGACCTTGGAGGGAACTGTGTGAGATCTGCAGTGGTATCTAACGAACTACGAAAAGGTCAGAGGAAGATCCCTCTCCCTTCTCCAACCAGATCTGACAGTAGTGACAGATGTCACTCCTGGGATGGTGCGGCCTTCTGGGAGAGGCAGAGATCAGAGGCATCTGGTCTCCAGCGGAGTCTAGACTCCACATCAATCTGTTGGAGCTCCATGCGATCAGACTAGCATTGAAAGCATTTCTACCATCTCACAAGGGGAAGGTAGTGCAGGTGTTGACGGACAACATCACCGCCATATGGTATTGCAAAAAACAGGGCAGGTTGGGGTTGTGGACCCTCTGTCAGGGGCTCGGCAATTCTGTGGTGGTTCAACATCTGGCAGGCTCTCTGAACGCCACAGAGGAGAAACTCAGCCCACATTGCTTGGTCAATCACAAATGGCACCTCCATCCGAAAGTGGTGCGAGGCCTCTTTCAGCAGTTGGAATAGCCTTGGTTAGATCTGGTTGTCGTCTGCAGAGAAGCGCAATGTCAGCAGTACTACGCGTTGGAGTTTCCAAGGCAACAATCGTTCTGAGACTATTTTTGTCTCGAGTGGAGCTCAGGCCTCCTGTACTCCTTTCCATCCATTCCACTTCTGCCTAGAGTTCACAAGAAGATCAGGAACAACAGGGTCGCAGTAATCCCTGTGTCTCCAGACTGGGCACGGAGAGTCTGGTATCCTGAGCTACTGAGCATGGCTATTGTGCCATCGATCAGACTACCCCTTCGTGAGGATCTTCTATCACAGTAGCAGGGAAGGGTTCTCCAGCCGAACCTGTCCAATCTCCGTCTTCTTGTGTGGAGATTGAATGGCGACACTTGACAGCTTTTGACCTTCCACCGAAGACTGTAACCTAATCTTGGCAGCCAGGCATGCCTCCACCAAAATGGTACACGCTTGTCATTGGAAGAAATTTGTAGCATGGTGTACAGACAAGTCTGTTGATCCCCCTTTCTGTCCCTCTCTCTGAGGTCCTATTGTTTGTCTTTTCTCTGGCCCAGCAGGGCTTGGCAATGGGAACTCTCAAAGATTAACTGCTATGTTCGATGGCATCTGTCGCTGTAGATACGCATGTTTTGCAATAGCTCGCCATCTGGTGTTGGGCCGGAGTGTTACAAGTTGTTTTTCTTCGAAGAAGTCTTTCGAGTCACGGGACCGAGTGACTCCTCCTTTTGTCTCCATTGCGCATGGGCGTTGACTCCATCTTCGATTGTTTTTTTTCCGCCATCGGGTTCGGACGTGTTCCTGTCGCTCCGAGTTTCGGAACGGAAAATTAGCTAATTTCGGAAGATTTTCGTCGGTATTGTTGCGTTCGGGATCGGCGTACTTAGATTCAACACCGCATCGAAGATCGAAGAGCTCCGGTGCCCTTCGGGGTAGTTTTTCGATCCCCCGTCGGGGCCTGGTCGGCCCGACCGCGTGCTGAAGAACGCCGATGGAACGGACCCTGTTCCGTTTCTGCCCCAAATGCCACAATAAATACCCCTATACAGACCAACACTTGGTCTGTAACCTGTGCCTGTCACCTGAGCACAGTGAAGACACCTGTGAGGCCTGTCGTGCGTTCCGGTCCCGAAAGACACTCCGAGACCGTCGAGCCAGAAGACTTCAGATGGCGTCCGTGCCGACAGTCCACCGAGAGTTCGAGGAGCAGGAAGAGGAAGGTACCTTCTCGATCCAAGAATCGGACTCCGAAGGATTCGACGATACACAAACCGTGAGTAAGACGTCGAAAACCACACAGAGGAAAATTTACAAGGCCCAGGGGACGCCACTGCCATCAGGCCATGGCTCCACCCATAAATTCGGTGACCGACCGTCGGCACCGAAAAAGGCCCAAACAGTGCCGAGATCGTCCGACTCCGGTCGAGACACTAGCACGCAGCCTTCTCGGGACCGAGAAAGTGCTGGAGACAAGCCTCGACACCGAGATGCCGGTGTGGACACGGCTCGACGCCGAGACAGCGGCACCGAAGAAGATCGACGCCGAGAGGTTTCGGCCCCGAAAAAGAAAAAAGTCACCTCGGAGCCGAAAAAACACGCAGACAAGGTTTCGGTGCCGAAACAAACTGCAAGCGACCCAGCTTCAGGCTCTTATACAGAAGAGCACTCGCTAACCTCCCAAATGCAAAAGCATAGGTTTGAGGAAGAGCTACAATCAACTGATGTGGACCATACGCAAAAGCGTATCTTCATACAGCAGGGGACAGGAAAAATAAGCACCCTTCCCCCCATTAGAAGAAAGAGAAGGTTGGAGTTCCAAACTGAACAGACACCACAACCAAAAGTGGTGAAAAGAGTTACCCCACCACCCTCTCCTCCGCCCGTGCTTAACGTCTCACCAGCACGAGCTCCATCACACTCCCCAGCTCACACCACCATAAGCCAGGGTGACCAAGATCAAGACGCATGGGACCTATACGACGCCCCAGTGTCAGATAACAGTCCGGAGGCATACCCTACGAAGCCATCTCCACCAGAAGACAGCACCGCGTATTCTCTAGTGGTGGCTAGAGCAGCACAATTTCACAACGTAAGCCTCCACTCAGAACAGGTCGAGGATGATTTTTTATTCAACACACTCTCCTCCACCCACAGCTCATACCAAAGCCTGCCTATGCTCCCTGGTATGCTCCGGCACGCGAAAGAAATCTTTAAGGAGCCGGTCAAAAGTAGGGCAATCACACCAAGGGTGGAAAAAAAGTATAAGGCGCCTCCTACAGACCCGGTTTTCATCACTACACAGCTGGCCACCAGACTCTGTCGTTGTAGGAGCAGCTAGGAAAAGGGCCAACTCTCACACATCTGGAGATGCACCACCCCCAGATAAAGAAAGCCGCAAGTTCGATGCAGCTGGTAAAAGAGTCGCAGCACAAGCTGCAAACCAGTGGCGCATCGCGAACTCCCAGGCACTACTTGCGCGCTATGACAGAGCCCACTGGGACGAGATGCAACATCTCATTGAACATCTGCCCAAGGACTTACAAAATAGGGCAAAACAAGTGGTTGAGGAGGGACAGACCATTTCCAACAACCAGATCCGCTCCTCCATGGACGCAGCAGATACAGCTGCACGGACAATTAATACATCTGTAACTATCAGAAGGCATGCATGGCTCCGAACGTCTGGATTTAAACCAGAGATTCAACAAGCAGTTCTCAATATGCCTTTTAATGAAAAAGAACTGTTCGGTCCAGAAGTGGACACAGCGATTGAGAAACTCAAAAAAGATACGGACACTGCCAAAGCCATGGGCGCACTCTACTCCCCGCAGAGCAGAGGGAATTACAGCACATTCCGTAAAACACCCTTTCGAGGGGGGTTTCGGGGTCAGAGCACACAAGCCAGCACCTCACAAGCAACACCGTCCAGTTACCAGGGACAGTATAGAGGAGGTTTTCGGGGACAATATAGAGGAGGGCAATTCCCTAGAAATAGAGGGAGATTTCAGAGCCCCAAAACCCCTACTACTAAACAGTGACTCACATGTCACTCACCCCCTCCACACAACACCAGTGGGGGGAAGAATAAGTCATTATTACAAAGCATGGGAGGAAATCACTACAGACACTTGGGTTCTAGCAATTATCCAACATGGTTATTGCATAGAATTTCTACAATTCCCTCCAAACATACCACCAAAAGCACAAAATTTGACAACACACCATTCCAATCTCCTGGAGATAGAAGTGCAGGCACTATTGCAAAAGAATGCAATCGAATTAGTGCCAAACACACAAATAAACACAGGAGTTTACTCACTGTACTTTCTGATACCAAAGAAGGACAAAACGCTGAGACCAATCCTAGACCTCAGAGTAGTGAACACTTTCATCAAATCAGACCACTTTCACATGGTCACACTACAAGAAGTATTGCCATTGCTAAAACTACACGACTACATGGCAACTTTAGACCTCAAGGATGCTTATTTCCATATACCAATACACCCATCGCACAGGAAATACCTAAGGTTTGTATTCAAGGGAATACATTACCAATTCAAGGTACTGCCTTTCGGATTAACTACCGCACCAAGAGTCTTTACCAAGTGTCTAGCGGTAGTCGCTGCACACATAAGAAGGCAGCAAATACATGTGTTCCCATATCTAGACGACTGGCTAATCAAGGCCCATTCGTTAATACAGTGCTCAAATCACACAAATCATATCATACAAACCCTCTTCAAACTAGGGTTCACCGTCAATTTCACAAAATCCAAAATTCTGCCGCGCAAGGTACAACAATACCTAGGAGCCATAATAGACACATCAAAAGGAGTAGCCACTCCAAGTCCACAAAGAATTCGAAATTTCAACACCATCATACAACGCATGTATCCAACACAAAGAATACACGCAAAGATGGTACTACAACTCCTAGGCATGATGTCTTCATGCATAGCCATTGTCCCAAACGCAAGACTGCACATGAGGCCCTTACAACAGTGCCTAGCATCACAATGGTCACAAGCACAGGGTCACCTTCTAGATCTGGTGTTAATAGACCGCCAAACTTACCTCTCGCTTCTGTGGTGGAACAACATAAATTTAAACAAAGGGCGGCCTTTCCAAGACCCAGTGCCACAATACGTAATAACAACAGATGCTTCCATGACAGGGTGGGGAGCACACCTCGATCAACACAGCATACAAGGACAATGGAACGTACATCAAACAAAACTGCATATAAATCACCTAGAACTTCTAGCAGTTTTTCAAGCACTAAAAGCTTTCCAACCAATCATAGTTCACAAATACATTCTCGTCAAAACAGACAACATGACAACAATGTATTATCTAAACAAGCAAGGGGGGACGCACTCCACGCAGTTAAGCCTGCTAGCACAAAAGATTTGGCGTTGGGCAATTCACAACCAAATTCGCCTAATAGCACAATTTATACCAGGGATCCAAAATCAACTCGCAGACAATCTCTCTCGAGATCACCAACAGGTCCACGAATGGGAAATTCACCCCCAAATCCTGAACACTTATTTCAAACTCTGGGGAACACCTCAGATAGACTTGTTTGCGACAAGGGAGAACGCAAAATGCCAACACTTCGCATCCAGATACCCACACAAACAGTCCCAAGGCAATGCCCTATGGATGAACTGGTCAGGGATATTTGCTTACGCTTTTCCTCCTCTCCCTCTCCTTCCTTACCTGGTAAACAAACTCAGTCAAAACAAACTCAAACTCATATTGATAGCACCAACTTGGGCAAGGCAACCCTGGTACACAACGCTGCTAGACCTATCAGTAGTACCCTGCATCAAATTGCCCAACAGGCCAGATCTGTTGACACAGCACAACCAAAAGATCAGACACCCAGATCCAGCATCGCTGAATCTAGCAATCTGGCTCCTGAAATCCTAGAATTCGGGCACTTACAACTTACCCAAGAATGTATGGAAGTCATAAAACAAGCCAGAAGGCCATCCACCAGGCACTGCTATGCAAGTAAATGGAAGAGGTTTGTTTGCTACTGCCATATTAATCAAATACAACCATTACACACAACTCCAGAACATGTAGTGGGTTACTTGCTTCACTTACAAAAATCTAACCTGGCTTTCTCTTCCATTAAAATACACCTTGCAGCAATATCTGCATACCTGCAGACTACCTATTCAACTTCCCTATATAAGATACCAGTCATTAAAGCATTCATGGAGGGCCTTAGGAGAATTATACCACCAAGAACACCTCCTGTTCCTTCATGGAACCTAAATGTTGTCCTAACTTGACTTATGGGTCCACCTTTTGAACCCATGCACTCCTGCGACATACAGTTCCTAACCTGGAAGGTGGCATTTCTCATCGCCATTACTTCCCTAAGAAGAGTAAGCGAGATTCAAGCGTTTACAATACAGGAACCTTTTATACAACTACACAAGAATAAGGTCGTCCTAAGGACCAATCCTAAATTTTTGCCAAAGGTTATTTCACCGTTCCATCTAAATCAAACAGTGGAACTTCCAGTGTTCTTTCCACAGCCAGATACCGTAGCTGAAAGGGCACTACATACATTAGATGTCAAAAGAGCATTGATGTATTACATTGACAGAACAAAAAACATCAGAAAGACTAAACAACTATTTATTGCATTTCAAAAACCTCATGCAGGAAACCCAATATCAAAACAAGGTATAGCCAGATGGATAGTTAAATGCATCCAAATCTGCTACCTTAAAGCTAAACGACAGCTGCCCATTACACCAAGGGCACACTCAACCAGAAAGAAAGGTGCTACCATGGCCTTTCTAGGAAACATCCCAATGCAAGAAATATGTAAGGCAGCCACATGGTCTACGCCTCACACATTCACCAAGCACTACTGTGTAGACGTGTTATCCGCACAACAAGCCACAGTAGGTCAAGCCGTACTAAGAACATTATTTCAGACTACTTCCACTCCTACAGGCTGATCCACCGCTTTTGGGGAGATAACTGCTTACTAGTCTATGCAAAACATGCGTATCTACAGCGACAGATGCCATCGAACTGAAAATGTCACTTACCCAGTGTACATCTGTTCGTGGCATCAGTCGCAGTAGATTCGCATGTGCCCACCCGCCTCCCCGGGAGCCTGTAGCAGTTTGGAAGTTACCTTCAATTATTTATATATGTATCATCTCAACCTTAAATAGGTGCATACTTAGTCACTCCATTGCATGGGCACTATTACTATAATTCAACTCCTACCTCACCCTCTGCGGGGAAAAACAATCGAAGATGGAGTCGACGCCCATGCGCAATGGAGACAAAAGGAGGAGTCACTCGGTCCCGTGACTCGAAAGACTTCTTCGAAGAAAAACAACTTGTAACACTCCGGCCCAACACCAGATGGCGAGCTATTGCAAAACATGCGAATCTACTGCGACTGATGCCACGAACAGATGTACACTGGGTAAGTGACATTTTCATTCTGCATTTTTGAGGTTGCCTGATCAACCTTCTTTAAGTCTCCTATTGTTCGTAGGTTCCTCACAGGGCTAACTCGTATGTTTCCTCCATTCCCTTTCATTATGTCCATCTGGGATTTGAATTTGGTTTTGAAATTTCTAATGTGCTCTCCTTTCGAGCCCCCTCCACAATTGTCCTCTCAGGCTTTTCACTTTGAAAGCAGCCTTCTTTTTGGCCATTACATCTGCCAGCAGGGAGAGTGAGCTGCAGGCATTGTCATCTACGCCACCCTACCTTTCCATCTTTCCTGAGAAAGTGATGCTTCGCACTAGGGCTTCGTTTTTGCTGTGAAACCCTTTCATGTCAGCCAATCTATCACCTTGCCTACTTTTTACGCCCCCCCACGTCCTCTTAAGGAAGAGGAGAGACTCCATAGCTTGGATCCCAAAAGAGCGTTGGCATTCAACCTTGATTATACAAGAGAGTTCCAGGTGGATGATCAACTCTTTGTCGGTTTTGTGGGTGCGAAGAAGGGTCGGGCAGTACAGAAGTGGACCATCTCCACGTGGGTTGCATGCTCATTCTGCCAGAGCTACAGCTGCCACCACTGCGTTATTACACGCAGGTCCAGTCCTTTGCATTTGTCAGGTGATCTAGTATGATCTTAGTTTTACAATCTGGGGATGGTATTGCTTGGGTATTTATTGTAACATAAAGAATCTGCAACTAGATGTCTTTATCAGATGGACAAGTTTCGTACCTTTGGTAACACCTTATCTGGTAGAGGCAGTATCTAGTTGCAAATTCCTTACTGACCCTCCCATTCTCCCTGCTCCTTGAACTGATTTCTAGGGAAATTATGTCCCTTTTCAGGGCCTTAGTTTTGACACACCAGTAGTCGTGTTCTTCATGGCTCTGCGCTTCTGTTGTGGAAAGTCAGGAAAATAAACTGACGTCAGCCATCCTACCTAATGGCGCGCTGGGGTACTGCTCAGAATATTCTCCAGATTAAGCTGATGCCTGGGGGAAATTCTAAGGTAAAGAATCTGGTAGGTATTGTCTCTACCAGATCAAGCGTTACTGAAGGTAATTAACTTGTCCTTTAAAGGAAACAGGCATTCCCAGTGCTGGTGCTCAACAGAGACACTTTTAAGCAGCCATTGTCCATTGGAAGCAGATCAGGCACATCCTTGTGCGTCAGCCTCAGTAAAGGCTTGGCCACTAGGAATTCACTGTCTACAATAGCCCACCATTCCCAAAAACATTCTGACCTCTTTCTGTGTATTGGGTTGATGCATTTTTTAAATCTCTTTAATTCCATCTTGTGACACCTTTCTTATTTCCTTTTCAATGAGATTCCCTAGATTCCAGACCTCTTTCTGTCAGTATTACAAGTTGCTCATGGACCCTTTCTGTCCTTTAGAGGCCAAATGATTTATGAGAGCTGTTGTGTCCTGTTTGCAAGCTTCATGTTTACTTGATGCCACAAGCAGGTCAGCAGTGCATTGCTTACGAACTGAGATGCAAGGCATTTGTAAAGTCTCAAGATTTTTTTTCAAGATCTCTTTAAAGATCGAAGGACTTTCATTATACCCCTCTGGAACACTACACCATGCCAAAACCCTATCTCTGAGCACAAAGGAGAATGTCCTTATATAAGTGAATAGAGAAAAAGGCCTGGCAGAGATCCACAACAGTAAACATTTATGCATCACAGGGAATTTGAAATAATATTGTAGCTAGATTCTGTACCACAGGACAACTTGGAACAACTATACTGTTGATTTGTTTGAAGATCCTGTACACCTCTTTACTTGCCTTTAGGCTTCTTTAAGCCCACAATCATTGGACTTCCAACAATTCCTCCCAAATTTCCTTTTTTTAAACATTGTTTTAATAACTAGAGTGATTCCATCCACTGTTGCAGGTGTGAGATTAAATTGTGATGTTCTCAGAAACAGTGCATTCTGTTTTATTATTATTTAGACTGGTTCCACACCCATGATCAGTCTAATATGTCTTCTTGAAAAAGCCCAGACGTCTGATTTTACAGTATCTCATACATTCTGAGGTAAATTCTCTACTGTTTTTACAGAGTACAGTTCAACAGCTGTTTCTTGTCCGGCCATTTTGCAATCAAATTCATCATTATGTGTTAAAAGTCAACACTGTCTGGTGTACAGTATATGGTGCAATTCAGTTTGCACAAAAGATCCTTTCCTAACAGATTTACAGGACTTGAGTCACACACATAAATTGGTGATCTTCCTCAAATGTTACTTCTGCTGTTCTGTTAGTGGAACGGCTATCGACTGTGTTGAAAAACACTAGGTGGCCATTTACCTTTACTGATACAAATAGTCCACTCTGATCTACCTTTAAAACTGTGCCAAGTATGCAGTCTTCCTCCCCCTTCAGGCACTGTCATTTTGAATTGTCTGAATCAAAGTTCTAATTTTCAAACATAGGAAACTGTAGAAATGGGTTCTGATTTTTTAAAAGTATTTGGATTTGCTCTAGATGCTTGAGTCACAATAAATCTGTGGTTGCAAATATTTTGTAGGCCCGTTGGAGCATGTGGAAGTCATAGGGACTTTTGACTGATTTTGGGTCTGCATTCGCTGATCTGGGCTCTCAACTGTAACAATTTGCATCTGCGTTACATTGTATTTGTCCAGCACCACTTAATTGGGATTCGGTCTACACTCCCTCTTTCAATGCCCAAGCTTATTACAGTAGTGCCATGGAGTTTCCTTTTTCAAGCTCTTAATATCCATCCCTCAATCTGGATCAATTGCAACACCCCAGCTTCTTCCTTATGAAACACCAGTCTGTAAACCAACAACTGGCATTCCACCAACATTCCCTACATAGGGGTATTTGTGGAACTCTTTCTGAGCCAGCTTCGTCTGTGATAATTGAATTACTCTTTAAGCCTTTTCTGCTTCATCTTTGTTGATTGCTACAGTATTTTGCATACCTCGGAATCTCATCTTTGTCAGCAAATCACATTCTGTTGTATGTGTACAGGGAGTGCAGAATTATTAGGCAAATGAGTATTTTGACCACATCATCCTCTTTATGCATGTTGTCTTACTCCAAGCTATATAGGCTCGAAAGCCTACTACCAATTAAGCATATTAGGTGATGTGCATCTCTGTAATGAGAAGGGGTGTGGTCTAATGACATCAACACCCTATATCAGGTGTGCATAATTATTAGGCAACTTCCTTTCCTTTGGCAAAATGGGTCAAAAGAAGGACTTGACAGGCTCAGAAAAGTCAAAAATAGTGAGATATCTTGCAGAGGGATGCAGCACTCTTAAAATTGCAAAGCTTCTGAAGCGTGATCATCGAACAATCAAGCGTTTCATTCAAAATAGTCAACAGGGTCGCAAGAAGCGTGTGGAAAAACCAAGGCGCAAAATAACTGCCCATGAACTGAGAAAAGTAAAGCGTGCAGCTGCCACGATGCCACTTGCCACCAGTTTGGCCATATTTCAGAGCTGCAACATCACTGGAGTGCCCAAAAGCACAAGGTGTGCAATACTCAGAGACATGGCCAAGGTAAGAAAGGCTGAAAGACGACCACCACTGAACAAGACACACAAGCTGAAACGTCAAGACTGGGCCAAGAAATATCTCAAGACTGATTTTTCTAAGGTTTTATGGACTGATGAAATGAGAGTGAGTCTTGATGGGCCAGATGGATGGGCCCGTGGCTGGATTGGTAAAGGGCAGAGAGCTCCAGTCCGACTCAGACGCCAGCAAGGTGGAGGTGGAGTACTGGTTTGGGCTGGTATCATCAAAGATGAGCTTGTGGGGCCTTTTCGGGTTGAGGATGGAGTCAAGCTCAACTCCCAGTCCTACTGCCAGTTCCTGGAAGACACCTTCTTCAAGCAGTGGTACAGGAAGAAGTCTGCATCCTTCAAGAAAAACATGATTTTCATGCAGGACAATGCTCCATCACACGCGTCCAAGTACTCCACAGCGTGGCTGGCAAGAAAGGGTTTAAAGAAGGAAATCTAATGACATGGCCTCCTTGTTCACCTGATCTGAACCCCATTGAGAACCTGTGGTCCATCATCAAATGTGAGATTTACAAGGAGGGAAAACAGTACACCTCTCTGAACAGTGTCTGGGAGGCTGTGGTTGCTGCTGCACGCAATGTTGATGGTGAACAGATCAAAACACTGACAGAATCCATGGATGGCAGGCTTTTGAGTGTCCTTGCAAAGAAAGGTGGCTATATTGGTCCCTGATTTGTTTTTGTTTTGTTTTTGAATGTCAGAAATGTATATTTGTGAATGTTGAGATGTTATATTGGTTTCACTGGTAATGATAAATAATTGAAATGGGTATATATTTTTTTTTGTTAAGTTGCCTAATAATTATGCACAGTGATAGTCACCTGCACACACAGATATCCCCCTAACATAGCTAAAACTAAAAACAAACTAAAAACTACTTCCAAAAATATTCAGTTTTGATATTAATGAGTTTTTTGGGTTCATTGAGAACATGGTTGTTGTTCAATAATAAAATTAATCCTCAAAAATACAACTTGCCTAATAATTCTGCACTCCCTGTATACTGATCTCTGGTCACAACCCAAGAATGAAGTATGAAACAAAACTCCCATATCTCCCTTTTCAGTATCTTCTTGTCCACTGTGCTGATTGAACAACTGTAGCAATCGTTCATAATAAGCATGCACTGATTTTTTGGGATTTCTGAGTTGTCCTTTTTCAACCAATCCGTGTCCTGTGCTGGTACCTTTTCCTTCAAAAAGGTAATCACCTCATAGTACTTTGTCATTATAGGTGCAGGTGCACTGGTATGAGCATCCTTTGGAGGCTCTCTACATGATCATTGTCCAGCTATCTTACCTTCAGGCCATAAATAACTCTGGACCACATTGTCAAAGAAAGTGTTCAGATTTGTCCACAGAACCTTCAAAGGTTTCACAAACCTGTCACATTATGTATACCATTGGGAAGGGTTCTCTCTCAATTTAGGAAAGTTGTTTGTGAATGTCACTAGATCACCTCTGCTCCATGGTACATGAACATACCCCCCACCTGGTATGTCTCTCGTACTGAAAGTTGGAGCCTTGTCATCTTCATCTTGTGGTATTGGTGATTACTTACCATTTACCTCTGTAGTATCTGATTGTTCTGTCTCAAGGGATCTCCATTGATAGTCATAAGCTTTAAATAGTCCAGCCCATGTGTGGGGATCACAGAGTACTTCTTTAAAATATGTGTTCTTAAGTATAGGTCACCTTTCTTCAGTAAGGCCTGGAGAAACACTTAAGACAGGAATAACTTGCAGTCTAGAATAACAAGCTACAATGGCAATTTCTAATGATTGCATTTAAAAAAAGGTAAATCAATGTTCGGTGGCATGTGTAGCTGCAGATACACATGCTGTGCATAGTCCGCCGTCTGGTGTTGGGTCGGAGTGTTACAAGTTGTTTTTCTTCGAAGAAGTCTTTTCGAGTCACGAGACCGAGGGACTCCTCCTCCTTGTTTCCATTGCGCATGGGCGTCGACTCCATCTTAGAATGTTTTTTTTCCGCCATCGGGTTCGGACGTGTTCCTTTTCACTCCGGGTTTCGGGACGGAAAGATAGTCAGAACTTCGGAAAACTACGTCGGTATTGTTTAGTTCGGTATCGGGTTAGATAGAATCAACACCGAATCGTGAAGAGCTCCGGTAGCCCTTCGGGGTAACTTCGACCCCCGTCGGGGCCTGGTCGGCCCGACCGCGTGTAACATCGACACCGTTGGAACGGACCCCGTTCCGATTCTGTCCTAAATGCCATAGTAAATATCCATATACAGACCAACATTTGGTCTGTAACTTGTGCCTGTCGCCCGAGCACAAGGAAGAAACGTGTGAGGCCTGTCGTGCGTTTCGGTCCCGAAAGACGCTCCGTGACCGAAGAGCCAGAAGGTTGCAAATGGCGTCCACGCCGACAGGACAACGAGGGTTCGAGGAACAAGGAGAAGAAGAGGAAGCCTTCTCTATCCATGAATCGGACTCTGAGGAGTTCGACGTCGAAGAAACCGTGAGTAAGACGTCGAAACAAGCACCACACGGGAAAACAGACAAGGCCCAGGGGACGCCACTGCCAACAGGCCATGGCTCAACCCATAAAATAGGTGACCGTCCATCGGCACCGAAAAAGGGCGAACCGGTGCCGAGATCGTCCGACTCGGGTCGAGACACAGGCACGCAGCAATCTCGGGACCGAGAAAGTGCTGCCGAAAAGGGTCGACGCCGAGACAGCGGAACCGAAGCTGCTCGACGCCGAGACAGCGGAACCGAAGCTGCTCGACGCAGAGACAGAGGCACCGAGGATGATCGACGCCGAGAAGGCTCGACTACAAAAAATAGAAAATTCTCCTCGGAGCCGAAAATAAGCAAAGACACAGTTTCGGTGCCAAAACGCCCAGCAACCAAACCGACTGCCAGCTCGTATTCAGAGGAACAATCACTGTCCTCTCAAATGCGCAAACACAGATTTGAAGAAGAGTTACAAACCACTGACGTAGACCACACCCAGAAGCGGATCTTCACACAGAGTGGGACAGGGAAGATCAGCACTCTTCCCCCAATCAGGAGGAAAAGGAGACTCGAGTTCCAAACACAAGAACAAACACCACAAGCAAAAGTGGTGAAGAAAGTAACTCCACCACCCTCTCCTCCACCTGTAACTCATACATCACCGGCACAAACTCCGTCACATTCACCAGCTCATACCACCATGAGCCAAGATGACCAGGACGCTTGGGACCTATATGACGCCCCAGTATCAGACAATAGTCCTGAGTCGTACCCTACCAAGCCCTCACCACCTGAGGACAGCACAGCGTATGCACAGGTGGTAGCTAGGGCAGCAGAGTTCCATAACGTGTCGTTACACTCAGACCCTGTCGAGGATCACTTCCTTTTCAACACCCTCTCCTCCACCCATAGCACCTATCAAAGCCTGCCTATGCTCCCGGGAATGCTAAGGCACGCAAAACAGATCTTTAAAGAACCTGTCAAAAGCAGAGCGATAACTCCACGGGTGGAGAAAAAATATAAAGCACCGCCCACGGACCCTGCTTTTATCACATCACAACTGCCACCAGATTCAGTTGTAGTAGGGGCAGCTCGCAAGAGAGCCAACTCGCACACATCAGGCGACGCCCCACCTCCGGACAAAGAAAGCCGCAAGTTCGACGCAGCTGGAAAAAGGGTTGCTGTACAAGCTGCAAACCAGTGGCGCATCGCGAACTCTCAGGCGCTCCTAGCGCGATACGACAGAGCCCATTGGGATGAGATGCAGCATCTCATCGAGCATCTACCCAAAGAATTACAGAAACGGGCAAAACAAGTAGTTGAGGAGGGACAAAATATCTCTAATAACCAAATACGCTCCTCTATGGATGCAGCGGATACAGCTGCAAGAACAATAAATACCGCGGTAACCATAAGAAGGCACGCATGGTTGCGCACATCCGGGTTTAAACCCGAGAGACAACAGGCAGTGCTCAATATGCCGTTCAACGAACAACAATTGTTTGGACCCGATGTGGACACGGCAATTGAGAAATTGAAAAAGGACACTGACACGGCCAAGGCCATGGGCGCACTCTATTCCCCGCAGGGCAGAGGCACTTTTGGCACATTTCGCAGAACACCCTTCAGAGGGGGGTTTCGGGGTCAAGCCACACAAGCCAGCACCTCACAATCAACACCGTCTACCTACCAGGGACAGTACCAAAGGGGAGGCTTTCGGGGCCAGTACAGAGGGGGACAATTCCCTAGAAACCGGGGAAAATTTCAAGGTCCCAAAACCCCTACAACCAAACAGTGACTCACAAGTCACTCAACCCCTTCACACAACACCAGTGGGGGGAAGACTAAGCCAATTTTACAAAGCTTGGGAGGAGATAACAACAGACACTTGGGTCTTCGCAATTATCCAACATGGTTATTGCATAGAATTTCTCCAAATCCCTCCAAATGTCCCACCAAAAACACAAAACATGTCAAAACAGCATTTAGACCTTCTGGAATTAGAAGTTCAGGCATTACTGCAAAAGGACGCAATAGAACTTGTACCACGTACACAAAGGAACACAGGAGTTTACTCACTGTACTTTCTAATACCAAAAAAAGACAAAACACTGAGACCAATCTTAGATCTCAGAACACTAAACATCTACATCAAATCGGAACACTTTCACATGGTCACGCTACAAGACGTATTACCACTGCTAAAACAACAAGACTATATGAAAACCTTAGATCTAAAGGACGAGTATTTCCACATACCGATACATCCCTCGCACAGGAAATACCTAAGGTTCGTATTCAAGGGAATACATTACCAATTCAAAGTGTTGCCGTTCGGTATAACAACCGCACCAAGAGTATTTACAAAATGCCTAGCAGTAGTAGCTGCACATATCAGAAGGCAGCAAATACACATGTTCCCCTACCTAGACGATTGGCTAATCAAAACCAACTCCCTAACAAAGTGTTCACACCACACAGAGTATGTCATACAAACCCTCTACAAACTCGGTTTCTCCATCAACTATGCAAAATCACACATTCTGCCGTGCAAAACACAGCAATACTTAGGAGCGACAATCAACACAACAAAGGGGATAGCCACTCCAAGTCCACAAAGGGTTCAAAATTTTTACAAGGTTATACAAGCCATGTATCCGACACAAAAAATACATGCAAAGATGGTATTAAAACTCCTAGGCATGATGTCTTCATGCATAGCCATTGTCCCAAACGCAAGACTGCACATGAGGCCCTCACAACAGTGCCTAGCATCGCAATGGTCACAGGCACAGGGTCACCTTCTAGATCTGGTGTTGATAGACCGCCAAACATACATCTCGCTTCTATGGTGGAACAGTATAAATTTAAACAAAGGGCGGCCTTTCCAAGACCCCGTGCCACAATACGTGATAACAACAGATGCTTCCATGACAGGGTGGGGAGCACACCTCAATCAACACAGCATCCAAGGACAATGGGACGTACATCAAACAAAGTTGCATATAAATCACCTCGAATTGTTAGCAGTATTCCTAGCGTTGAAAGCATTTCAACCCATCATAACCCACAAATACATTCTTGTCAAAACAGACAACATGACAACAATGTATTATCTAAACAAACGGGGGAACACACTCGACACAGCTGTGCCTCCTGGCACAAAAGATATGGCAATGGGCGATTCACAACCACATTCGCCTAATAGCGCAGTTTATTCCAGGGATCCAGAATCAACTAGCAGACAACCTCTCTCGAGATCACCAACAAGTCCACGAATGGGAGATTCACCCCCAAATTCTAAACACCTACTTCAACATTTGGGGAACACCTCAAATAGACCTATTTGCAACAAAGGAGACATGGGCAAGACAACCCTGGTACACAACACTACTAGACCTGTCAGTAGTACCCCATGTCAAGCTACCCAACAGGCCAGATCTGCTAACACAACACAAACAACAGATCTGGCATCCAAACCCAGCATCGCTGAATCTAGCAATCTGGCTACTGAAATCCTAGAATTCGGACATTTAAACCTCACCCAAGAATGTATAGAGGTCATAAAACAGGCTAGAAGGCCATCCACTAGACACTGCTATGCAAGTAAATGGAAAAGATTTGTTTGCTACTGCCATAGTAATCAAGTTCAACCATTACATGCATCTCCAAAGGATGTAGTAGGATACTTACTACATTTGCAGAAATCAAATCTGGCCTTCTCTTCCATAAAGATACACCTCGCAGCAATTTCTGCATACCTGCAGATTACCTATTCAACTTCACTATTTAGGATACCTGTCATTAAAGCGTTTATTGAAGGCCTAAAAAGAATTATACCACCAAGAACACCACCTGTTCCTTCATGGAACCTCAACATCGTCTTAACAAGACTCATGGGTCCACCTTTCGAACCCATGCATTCTTGTGAAATGCAATTCTTAACGTGGAAGGTTGCATTTCTCATTGCCATTACATCTCTAAGAAGAGTAAGCGAAATTCAAGCGTTTACCATACAGGAACCTTTTATTCAAATACACAAAAATAAGGTAGTTCTAAGAACCAATCCTAAATTTTTACCAAAAGTTATTTCACCGTTCCACTTAAATCAAACAGTAGAACTACCAGTGTTCTTTCCACAGCCAGACTCAGTAGCTGAAAGGGCACTACATACATTAGACATCAGAAGAGCACTAATGTACTACATTGACAGAACAAAACTAATTAGGAAAACAAAACAACTGTTTATTGCATTTCAAAAACCTCATACAGGAAACCCAATATCAAAACAGGGTATAGCCAGATGGATAGTTAAGTGTATCCAAACCTGCTACCTTAAAGCAAAGAGAGAGCTGCCCATTACACCAAAGGCACACTCAACCAGAAAGAAAGGCGCTACCATGGCCTTCCTAGGAAATATTCCAATGAACGAAATATGTAAGGCACCCACATGGTCTACGCCTCACACATTTACTAAGCACTACTGTGTAGACGTGCTATCCGCACAACAAGCCACAGTAGGTCAAGCCGTACTAAGAACTTTATTTCAAACTACTTCCACTCCTACAGGCTGAGCCGCCGCTTTTGGGGAGATAACTGCTTACTAGTCTATGCACAGCATGTGTATCTGCAGCTACACATGCCACCGAACGGAAAATGTCACTTACCCAGTGTACATCTGTTCGTGGCATTAGTCGCTGCAGATTCACATGCGCCCACCCGCCTCCCCGGGAGCCTGTAGCCGTTTGGAAGTAATCTTCAACATTTGTACATTTGTAAATATATTACTTAAACTTTATTTTGTACATACTTATTCATTCCATTGCATGGGCACTATTACTAACATACACAACTCCTACCTCACCCTCTGCGGGGAAAACAATCTAAGATGGAGTCGACGCCCATGCGCAATGGAAACAAGGAGGAGGAGTCCCTCGGTCTCGTGACTCGAAAAGACTTCTTCGAAGAAAAACAACTTGTAACACTCCGACCCAACACCAGACGGCGGACTATGCACAGCATGTGAATCTGCAGCGACTAATGCCACGAACAGATGTACACTGGGTAAGTGACATTTTCAATACATATCAATATTAATATGTATATAAATGTAGCTCAAGTTGACTGGAAAAAGGTCATTTGACTAGTTAAATCTCTTTCACAAACCCTTTTTAAATCATAAAGATGAGGGAATAGAGGACAGTGTAGCCCCCGAGGCTGCCCTTATTTAACTGTGAAAGGAGTGTCTGCGCCTCCAAGGGCCCAGAGACCACCAGTATCCCATCATGCAGAGCAGGTGGCAGTTGCTTCAGCTCTTTTTTTCATGGCTCCTGGTGAGAGCATCTTGGACACTGAGCTTGGCCTTTTTTCGCTAATTTCCTTAAAAAATCACAACAGAAAATTTTGACAACTGTTTTATTCGACAATTTTGACCTGTTCAGTCCAGAGTCAAATGAAATGCCATCTTTATTTGACAAGTGTCCTGCCTGTCGAAGAAAGAAGGCTAAATCATACCCTCATGATGTCTGCATCACCTGCCTTCCTGAGAGCGGTGTTCTTGACTAATGTCCACATTCCAGGAAGTTATCTAGGCACACACTGAGGGAAAGAGAGAAGATTTGCCTCCATGGCACAGAGAAGTGATGCAGGCAACAGGCACAGTCAGAAGGAACATCGAAAGAGCGAGGTGAGGTTCAGTATTTTACCAGGGCTCAACCACCTTTCTCAGAAGACTCCAGGCGTGGGAGATCCAAAAAGAGAAGTCCACGTCAAAAACATCATCGTTCTGGGCCAATTTGGAGACAAGGTACAGACCCTACATGTTCAGCGTCGAGGGCAGGGTCGACGGCGAAGAGGAGGTACTCGATGTTGAGTCATCAGAGGTTGATGTTGAGACATAGGAGTTTTTATGTTGAGGCATAGGATGTCGAATGACGAGGGATACTATGACAGTGAGACATAGGAAAGCTTTGATGTCAAGAAATCTGTCGACATCGAGGCATAGGAGAAAGTTGACGTAAAGATGCCTGTTCACGTCACAACAATCCAGACCTTTGGAAAAAGTCAGGAAATCAAGAGCAAGATGTCTACCATCAACCTCTGACTCTGAATGTTCTAGGGCATATTCCCTATCGTCTCCTATTCTGCTGCCAGACTCGCCTCTTCCAACAGTACCATAGCCTCTTCTGTACCTTTGCCAAAAAATCTTCCATCACTTCAACCTGTGGAAGCTCCTCCTTTGAGGTTTCTACCTTCACCTTAATGATCAAGGTCCAGATCTTGTCATCACTCTAGACATCGCCATAGCTCTAGGCACTCTGGGTAACGTCCACGCTCGTGACACACATTTATCCATCCTCAATCCAGGTCTTGAATACGTTCCAGGTGTCGTTCATTGTACTATTCCTCATCCTCCTCCACGAGCACTGGCAGATACTCACCAACTCTGTCTGACTCTCCCCAACCAAAGGTCTACCTAGTGGGTGACATAAATACCTTTCAAGAAGTACTCATGAGAAGCACATCGAAACTGAATATTTCAGTGCCTACTCCCACTCCATCTACTTGGGTGATCTCTGTGACACTTCACCACCATACATCGTCCAGACTACTACCACTGTTTCTGGGTCTCTTAGAAGCGGCAGTTGAGCTGTTCCACGTGCCAGGCTCAACCAAATCAGCTTCATCGAGGATGCAAAATATATATTGGCCTCCAGAACAGGTTCTGCTGTTTCTCTTTGCTCAGATCCACCCTCTGATTCTGTAGTGATTCTGGTGGCAAAAAACTGCACTCAGATGCTCCTTCATCCACGGTACCACCGGACAAGAGTGTAAGAAATTGCACTCAGTGGGATGTAAAGTATGTGGTACAACTGCCACCACAATGAAAGCTGTAAGTGCATTGGCCCTGCTAAGCAGATATAATAGAGCCTTGTGGGACTCCTTGCAAAAGTTTTCACATGATCTCCCTAGAGATCAACGGGATTACTTCCTTGAGGTGGTAAATGAAGAGGCATGATGGTAGTCAACCAAGTCATTAATGTGGCTGCCAACTCATCACTGCTTGCAGCCCCATCAGTATTTGTCATGGTCTGGCCCTCAGAAGGCACTCTTTTCACATTCCAGTAGTCAGAGAACACTGCATATTCTTGAGGTTTGTCATAGGCCAAGATCGCTACCAGTCCATTCAGTCTCAAATCAGCCCCAGAACTTTCTCGAAAAAGCAAGAGTGTATCCATTAGAGGAGAGACTATCATTATTCCATCTGAAGTGTTGCTCTCTCAAGAAAGCCTCTCACCCCACAGTGAGAACAGTGTTACCTCTCCTCAGCATATTGGCTTTGTGTATTTTTATGACTGAATCCCGCCTCCAAATGAGACTTCTTCAGGATTGTCTAAAGGATCATTGGGATCAATATTCAGGCAGTTGGGAAGACCAGACGACTATTTCTCCTAAGGCAATACTGTCCCTGAGGTGGTGGTCTCCAACAAACCTACTTCATGGACGATAGTCACAGATGGCTCTCTATCTGGTTGGTTAGCGCTTATGGATCACCTACAAATCCAGGGAACATGGTATCCAAGGGAGATGGCTTGTCCCAACAGTCTCAAGCTTCAAGCAGTTCACTTAGCATTCAAGACACAATCTATTCTTGTTCAGGCACTTAGCATTCAACACACAATCCATGCTTGTTCAGACAGACAACTCAACAACCATGTACTACCTCAACAAGCAGGGAGGAACAAGGTCCAGACCATTGTCTCACAAAGCCCTGACAATTTGGAATTGGCTGATAGCCAGGAATCTGCGGATCACTGCAACCCATCTCCCAGGTATTTAAAATACCCCCAATAATCTCTTCAAACTCCGCCCTCAATTTTGGCAAATCTAGAGGTCTCATTTGTTGAATAGTATATGGTCTCTCTGTATCTCCTGTTCCTTTATTTTCAGGAGTTTCCTCAAACCATAGGGGAAAATTCCATCATCAAGTGGCCCCAACTCTCCCTGTGCAATTGGTGCTACAAAAACAAGTCTTCTCCCTTCTCATAATGATTGAACATTCTGTGGTAGGGTCTAGGCAACGACTTGTGAGTTTTGCAACGTTTGGATAAGCCCTGTTGTGGCGGCTACTCCTATAGCAAAAGGATTTGGAGTTAAATAGAATCCTGCAGTTGCAAGAGGAATTGCTAATGTCTGAGCTGAAACAACTTGTGACACTGGTGCAGGAACAGTCACAATATAACCTGTAACACCTGGAGCCATTAAAGTAGTGGCTACTTCAACAGTTTCAGCTGTAATCGAGAATGTTGGAGATGGTCTCTCAATCTGACTTATATTCAGGCCAACAGGGGCTGACACCACTATATCACTAATGGTTGCAACACTTTCTGAACCTGATATTGAAACCACATATAATGATGGACGTGAGGACAGCAAAGCATCTAATATGTCATACCTCGAATGGCTATCAATATAATTTTTCCTTAGGGTCCCCCTCATTTAGTTTCACTGCTTTGAATTCTTTTTAGGCTTTTTTTGCAGTTATGGCTGAGTACATTCTAGCTCCCTCAACTTCACATTTTCTCCATCTTTGGTGTTCTTCCACCCCATTTAGCATCAGCGTAGTTACACACTGCTTTCTTAGCCCTATTCGGATACCTTTTCTCTGTTTGGTGTGAACTGCTCGTTCCCTTGTATTTAATGCTTCATACTATGAGGATCTAGGAGGTGGCATCATCTAATATAGCTTTTCCGACATTGACTCCAATCAATTTATATATTTTGATGTGGATTAGGAGAAGGTAACCTTCCACAAGATGATGGTGGACGAGATGATATGGAAGATAATATCGTGACCCCAAGGGAAGGGAAGACACTCCTATTCCTCAAGATTAGACAGATATGTCCACATTCTGTTATGGAAAAAGCTGTGAAGAAGTTTAATCTTCCAACAAAGTCAACAGATCAACAGTGTTTCCTTTACAACTTTAAAGAACAACTTTGTAAGGCTGTAAGGGCTATACAAAGTTTCGATTTTATTTGGTCGGAAGATCTCAAGTAAATCAAGGCTACAGAGTTAGAGATTGTAGACGTTGAGACAATTTGGGCAGACAAATCTCATCTGTGGTAGTGATATCATCAAGTTAGCTTTAGCAGTCTTATGGTGTTATGATTGCCAGATGTGGCATGAGATTGCAACACTGATTGAGCTCATCCCAGAGGATTAGATGACGACAGTGAGAACTCACCTCTTTTGTTACTAATGCACTTGCACAAGAAACAGTGTTGAGAAGGCAAGGTTGACTAAAGTCCACAGCCTTCCGCCCTGAGGTGCAGTCAAAGATTTTGGATATGCCTTTTGATGGCCTTACTCTTTTCATGTGGATGAGGCTCTTCAGGGTCTTAAAGCAGATACTGCCAACACTTTGGATCTTCTACAGTATCACAGATGTGGGTCTTCTAATTTCCGTGCCCCTTGAAGATCAGAATGCTTTAGGAGAGGATTCAACCTATATGGAAAACAGTGGCCAAATGGACAATCTGGATATGATCAAGCATACTCCTATAACCATAATGAAAGGCAGTGCTGCGAGAGATCATCAGGAAGAGAGAGAAGTCCTCCCCAATCACATCGTAATGACAGCCAGAGAGGAGCTTGACTGTCTGCCTTGCCTGCTTTTCCATCTCACACACTACACTGGATTTCCCTGTTTGCTCCTGCTTGGGAGGTTATAACATTGGACAAATGGGTGAGGCAACTTCTTCTTTTAGACCATACATTTCAGTTCATTCAGAAACAACCTGTGAACCCACTCAAAGAAGAAAGAAAGAAGGAGCATCATCTACATCTGAAGGAGCTTCAGGAAATTCTCTTACTCCTCCTCAAATGAGCTGTAGAGATTGCCCCAAAATCCCAGAGAAATCAAGGGTTTACCCCTGGTTTTTCGTGATCAAAAACAAAAATGGGTCAGTGGAGACCAATCCTATATGTCAGACAACTAAACAACTTTCTGAAAAAACAATCTTTCCTGAAGGTTACCCTACAGGAAATTCTCTTGATGATGTAGGGAGGAGATTACATGGCCTCTCTTGATCTTCAGGATCCGTATTTCCACATACCCATTCATCAAAGAGACAGAAAATATCACTGATGCCTGGTAGCGCGGCATCATTAGCAATTCAATGCACGTCCTTTTGGACAAAAATCACCCCCTCGATCTTTTACCAAATGCCTCACTCCAGTAGTTGCCAATCTCAGATGAGAAGGTCATCAGGTGTTCCCATATCTCGAGAACTGACCCGTCAACTGACTGCACCATCAAAGGAAGAGGCAAGGAGGTTTACGATGGCCTGCATCAGCCAGTTCAAGAAACTGGACCTTACCTTGAACAAAGACAATTTACCATGGGAGTCATAAACGAAATCTAGTTCCTGGGTGAAACATTAGACATGAATCTGGGAAAGGCTTTTCCATCATAGGAAAGGGTGAAGAAGTTGCAAATTGTGGAAAGCAACATCTCTACAAAACTACAAAACAGCTGATCACAGTGAGGCAGTGCTAATTTCTACTGGGCTCAGTGTTCCTCCCTTGTGTTTTTTTCTTTTTGCAGACTGCATGACGCCTGTTCACATGAACTAGGCTCATAAAAGAAGCAAGTCGAAGGGCTTTGGGGAGATACAGTGCAAATTACAAGGAGGCTGTGAAACAGGCATTGTTGTGGTGGATGTTTCCATTAAATTTGAACGCAGGACTGCTTTCCTGCGTGTGTCAAACGCATACATCCATGGATGGTTGGGGAGCTCAGCTGCAGGAAATCTTAACCAGTCGGATACGGAAAATACATTTTACAATAATGTGCTGAAACTCTGTGCCACATATCCAGGCCTGCAAGCATTCCTTCCCAGTCTGGTAGGTCAATCCTTGTTTGTGAGAACGGACAACACAACGTCCATGTGCTATGTAGCCAAGCAAGGAGGATCAAAATTCTATTCCCTCTCAGAAGAGGCTCAGAGACTCCAGAATTGGGTCATTTTTTCACAAAATCAACATCACTGTGGAACACTTGCCAGGTTGCCAGAACGATCAGGCGGATGCACTCATTCGTCAAATATCGGATTGTAACGAGTGGGAACTAGAAGAGAAGCAGGTGAATGAAATTTTTTGATCAGTGGGGGTCACCCCTCAATCAGGTTGCCACACCTATCAAGAGAAAATGCCCCTCCTTCGCAGGCAGGTTTTGGCATTCGGAGATGATGGGCAATGCTCTTTCGATCAGTTGGCCAAAGAAATTTGCCTACGCCTTTCCTCCTTTTCCTCTGATCCCCAGGGTGCTGAGAAAGACCAAGATAGAACATTGCGCTCTGATCCTTATTGCTCAGAGATGGCCATGCAAATATTGATGCAGCGAACTGCTGCATTTATCAAGACGTACAGCCATTCCTCTGAAAGTGCTTCCCAGGATTCTTTCCAGACATCATGAAGAGATTCTCCATCACAGTCCCAAGTTACTGAACATGACAGCATGGTGCCTGACCATCTAGAGTTTGGCGATTTGGATCTGTAGCAATAATATGGAAGTATATTGACACATGCACGAGCTTCAACAAACACCAAGACCTACAACACTAAGTGGAAGAGTTTCTCTGTATTGTGCAGAAATAGTGGTCATAGCTGCTAGGAATAATATCTCATCAAATCCTACCATATTTGTTGAATCTAGCAAAAACACCAAGACCTACAACACTAAGTGGAAGAGTTTCTCTGTTTTGTGCAGAAATAATGGTCATAGCTGCTAGGAATAATATCTCATCAAATCCTACCATATTTGTTGAATCTAGCAAAAAGTGCTTTTAAATACTCTTTATTCGGGGTCCATCTGTTGCAATTTCGAGATTTAGGAAAACTTAACGATCAGCCTCTTCTATGTTGTCTCAAAGAGTCTTTAAAGAGTTCATGAAAAAACTCTTTAGAGCATTTCCACAGTTCGACACCCACCAATTCTATGTAAACGTAATACTGTCCTCAGTCAGTTGATGCTGGCTCTTTTCGAACCAACATATAAGGCACATTTAAAATTTGTCTTATGGAAAATGATGCGTCTTGTGGCCTTGACAGCTGCCATGGGAGAGATTCAAGCATTCACTATCAAGGACACTTTTCTTATGTTTGCAAAGGTCAAAGTATCTTGAGAACCCATTCCCAAACTTATACCCATGGTTCCTACCGACGTTCACTTAAATTAACATGTTGTTTTTCAATCTTTCTTCCCATATCAATCTTCCTCAGCAGAAGGATTGTTTTATTTATTAGACCTGCGTAGATGACTCAGGTTCTACATCGAGAAAATGAAGGACATACACACATCGTACCAGCTCTTTGTGTCTTGGGTCAGCCACGGACAGGCCATCCTCTGCCCAAGCAAGAAATAACTTGTTGGCTCTCAGCCTGCATTTCCTTGTCATGCTGAGGACAAGTGCCCACTCAAGGGAGGAGTGAGGATTCATTCCGCCAGGACCATGGCATCAACTGCGGCACTCTATGCTGGGGTGTTGTAGAAAGACATCTGCCATGCAGCTGCCTGGAGAGCCGGCACACGTTCACGTTACACTAAAGCCTAGACGTAGATTCAGAAGCTGACCCAACATTATTCTCACGCTTGTGCTTTGAAATCTGAACTATGGTGGCTTTTAAGGAGAGTAGGATAAGTTAAGCATCCACCTGACTGGCTTAAGCTTGGGTGTTTTCAAATGAAGTGGATGTGTTACTAAATATGCAATGGTGTTTCAGGCCTATGGCCTTTTATAGTGTATATTGCTATTTTAATGTACCAGGGATTCCCAATCTGATGACAGAGAATGATTCAAGCATGTGAATATATAAAAGATACCAATGTTGTAGAACTGGGGTTATAGGTAAGTAACTAATTTCCTCTCTAGCACTGGATCTGGATCTAGAGAGTCACATGTTTGGATTATTCCCTGTTTTCAGGATGGGAAACCCAAGTAGTTTAAACACAGGTTCAAGTACAGTACTTTTTTAGTAGCACATGTATCCCATTGAAAAGCAACTAGTCTCATGAAATATACTAACACTCTAACCCCGGGAGGGGTAGCATCACTTAGATTTTGTACTGTACATTGAGTATAAAGAAGTCCCTGAAAAGAGCTTTCTCTTTCTACCCCATTAAACAAAAGAACAGCAGCTTTTTATCTTTTTCCTCCCCTACACCTCAAGACTCAGCTTCTGCCTCTGGAATCTCACAAGTTGTTTCTTGTGTTTTCTTCTTTGAGCCAGGGTACACAGTTCAATATTAAAGCAAGCCTTTCCTCAGAAGGCAAATAAATCTGATTTGAAAACCTTCACTGGTTGCAGCTTAAAAAGAGATGCATATGATCTGTACCTCAAACGTTTACTGCCTTTCCTACAAACCTGAAATCAGTATGACCTTCACAACCACTTCTTGACTGAAAAAGGTACTTGGCTGTATATCTGAAAGAAGGCAAGAGAAATGTCCCATCCTCTTGGGATCATTCAGTGAGAAATATCCTTTTAGGAGATGTTCCCTAAGAAGAAGCAAAAGAGAAAGCATCCGCAGGTCCCTGAGAAGTTCTTTGATGTAATGCCTCTAAGATAAAAGTCTACTTCTAAGAAATATTTTATATATCTTACCCACAGCATTCAGTTTTAATTGTGGCCTTTCACTTGAGAAAAAGGTGAGAAAATTGGACCCACAAGATAATCGAACAAAACAGTCAACAACTGTAACTTCTCCATTGTTGAAGGTCCTTTCATCTTTCAGTTCGTTCACCTCATCTTCATTAACCTCATTATCAACCATCTGTCTTTCCACAACTGACTTGTTGATGGGCATCCTCCTGTCAGAAAATGATATCCCTTCTCCATTGATGATCATCTCCTCGCAATTTCAGCCCTGACTCAGAGGCAACCATTGCAACTAGCCAGCCTTCCAAACATCTACTGCAACTTGTGGTTTGATCCACCTTCTCCATCACCACACACACACACACTTGACTCTGTGGAATATGGTTCAGCAGAGTGGGAAAGATAGTGATGGTGAAATTCCCTTTATGTAAGGACTACAGGGGGTGATGATGCACTTCAGTGAGATGGCAATTACGGCCAATTACAGGCCCTAGAGGGCTGTGATAATCCCACTGCTCCAGATAATAGGCAAGCAGTGTGGCTGCATGTGAATTCTCCACTGGATGACATTTCCAAGTTTCATGAGTTACTAGAAAGGACAGCTAACAAAGTTGATCTTCCAGTGAAATAAACAACACAGCATTGCTTCCTACATGATTTTAAGGATCAGTCCAGCTAGTATATAAAATCAGTCCAAATACTGGAATTTGTTGGCAGGAAGTCGTTAAACTGAGAAAGCTCCAGCCACTTAGAGAAAGTGCAAAAAGATCAGATGATGGATGGAATATAAACAATGTCAAACATTCACCTCCAGTCACAGATATGGGTCTAAATCCATCATTTTGTTGCTTGCGACACCATTCCAGTTTGGACCCAGGCATATGCAAGTCCATCTTGACCCTGCTCCCCATGGGAACAGTCCTGCCCAAACTGCCATGCCAGGTCCTCCCTTGACCAGAAAAGAGCATGCTGGGTCTGGTTTCGTGGTATCACCCCATATCAGCCAGGCTAATTGGGGGATTGGCAGGGAGATGAAAGAAAGGAAAGTGTATCCATCATGCAAGACTCTGTACCCTCATCTATCATCTCTGCCATGTCTTTCATGCATGTGGCAAAAAACAGTGACCAGATCCATAGGATGCTCTCCATAGTGTCCTGCAGTTTGTAGATGAGTCTGTCGTGAAAGAGTTGCAGTGACTGCCAGTGTCTTAGAATACCAATCTTGACAGAAGTCGTAGATGTGGCTAGTACGCATCGTTCATGGTTTGTTAGCATGCAAGAGTATGTTGTATCATGCAATAGTACCATTTGTTTGTTTGAGACAGTCCTATGTCCACTTTAGCACTTACGGAGGTACCAGTTAAGGACCAGAATTGACATTTGTCTGGGCAGTCAAAGAGGACATATCACAACCTGTCTGGCCACATCTACAGCAGTTTGAATAGTGTAAGGCAGTAGTTCCCAACTTGTGGTCTGAGGACCCCTGGGGGTCCAGGAAGCCTCCTCAGGGGGTCCACAACTGCTAATAAAATGCAATATTGTGGATAGATTAATAAAATGTATATAACTAAAGTGGCTTAATGTACAATTGAAAATGTTTAAACATACTGTAACTGTCAAGAAATTTGAAATTGGAGGGTAAAAGTTAAATTATCCTCAGATTGATTTGTAGGAGCAGTGCAGATGCATGAAGCAGAATATAGTATTAACAATGTATGGCTTCAATTAAATTTAGAGAATCTCCAACCTTCCTATTTTTTTTTGTATCTATATTTATTTGCAAATTAACTGAAATGCATTATCATTCGTGTATGTGTTTGATGAATGCATGTTTCTGTATTTTTTAAGTATTGTCTTGCCGTTCAAATAATTGACAATGCTTAGGCTGTGGTCTTCAGCATCCTCTAATGACTTATTGGGGTGGCCCTGGATTTGAATAATAATTCAGTGGGGTTCAAAGGTTCCAGTAATGATAGGTGGTGGGGGTGCACAGAAGTCAAGAGGTTGGGAATCATTGGTGTAATGGACTTGCTGTTGACATTTGTGGGAGTCCAGTACCAACCCTGTAGTGATTTGAAGATGCAGAACTTCATACCATACTCCCTTACCCCATTATCCAAGTTCTCTATCACCTCCTTCCAGTCATCCTCCATGTAATACAGTGATAAAAGTCTGTCAGTACTTGAGCAGACGCAAGGGGGGTGGGGGCTTGGTGTGTATTTGGTGGACTAACATGCTGTAGTACTCTGATGTTACTGCTTTATATAGTCCCCAGTGTTTCAAATATTGGTAAATGGGAGAGTTCATAATAGGCTGCATAATGACAATAGTACACTAGTAAAACAGTGGATTAGCTGAGTATATTTCCATCTCTGATTCTGGGGTAACTGATATTCCTCTATCAGTATATAAACGTTTTTTAAATCCACTTGCATCAATAATTGATCTGTAGTATGAATTCCAGCTCTGTGCTATGTTTCTTAGTCCATGGATCGACCCCCTATACAAATGCTGTCATTGTTCCAGAGAGGTGCCTCAGTGTGTAATATGGCATTAGTCTGTAGTAGTTTGAGTGTACACCCAGTCCCTCACCCTATATTTCATTGTCTGTATTACAGGGTTGACGACACAGAGGTTAAGCGTCTTAGGTTTATAAAGCAGTTATGGGCTGGACCACTGTGTATAATTATGTGTTATTTGAGGACCGTGGGGATGTATCTCTCACTCCAGATCGCATATAAACTATTTGGGACAGGTGTAATATTGTGTAGTGGTGCTCAACTCATGCTAGACCAAGACCTCCACAGTTCCTATGAACTATCAATTTAGAAATCCTCAGTCTCGTTTTATGTTTCCCCATTTAAAGTCCTTAATACCTTTATTTGTAAGTCTTTGTAAAGGATTCCGAATGAGTAAGGGAATCAGAACTAGAAGGTAGGTAAATCTAGCAGCTCCTACCATTTTTGTAACTTACCCCATAATGATAGGTGTAACTGTTGTAGTCCATCTGTATTTGGATAAGAAGCAGTGTTAGATTAACAAATAACATTTTTTCTAGGGCTCTGGTAATATAGACTAATAGGTATTTACGTTTTTTGGGTATCCATAGAAATTTCTATCCTAAAGTGGCAGTTGTTGTTTTACTGCGCAACACTTCATTCTTGTCCCCATTAATTCTATATCACAATATTGCAGAGAATTCCTCAGTAACCGACATGAGGACCCTGAAGAAACTGTTTAAATTGGAAAGTGTGAGTAGGATGTTGTCAGCGTACAGCAATATCTTGGAAGGACTAGCTGAGGTGTTGATTCCAGTAATATTAGTGGACAGGGAATGGTGGTCTCTAAAGGTTCCAATGCTAATCAAAACAGCAATAATCAGAGGGGAAATATCTGCCATGTTCTCTACCTGTGTGGAATTAATTGGTTATAAAGTCTCTGCAGTCGGCTTGAGCAGTGGGGAGTTCGTATAGCCATTTAACTTTGGCAATAAAATCATCTCCAAGGCCTAGCTTTCTAAGCATGTTAAATATGTACTCCTGCTCGATCCAGTCAGTCATTTTCAGCATGAAGGGATAACACTAAAAACTCTGCCTGTGAGTCTCTAGCAATCCAAAGCAAATGTGTTACTGTTGGCATATGGTCACACATTGTCCTCCCTGGTACGAAACCCACATATTTATGGTGTGCCAAATCTGGGATTACTATTTTGAGCCTGGTGGTGAAGATCCCTTGCAAAATGATGATGTCTGCGTTGAATAGAGATATTGGGTGATAACTCTCATTGCAGCAGGACTTTCCTGTTTTTTGGAGAACCACAATTAAAGTCCTATTGGGAAGGAAAGCTGAGCTACCAGATTGTTCAACCTGTTTGAAGGTGTCATATATTGTGTCTGTTATTTCATCCTTGGTCCATTTAGAGAAGGCACTGGCAAACCATCTTCAACAGTGACTGTATTGTAGTGGATATTCAAGATTGCCTGCCTTTTCCACCTTACTTATCTTTCCTTCCAAGAGTATTGTATTATCACCGTAGAGACATGCTAGGGTTAAATTGTCAAGGAGCAAGACCTCCCTAATTTAATCTCTTCGCAGTTCAGAGCAGTAGAGTTTTTAGTAATAAGTAGTGAAGATTATTCCTGTTTCTTGCGGTTCTGTGACCAAATGGCCTGCAAACATTTTTTTTAAGGTTTTTTTTTTTTTTGCTGTTTGGGGTACATATGGATCCTGCACAGACTATTTTGGGGTCTTATAGTAATTTAGCAAAGGCATACCTCTCTCTTCATCTGTCCAGTATAGTTGCAACACATTTTTGGGGATTTGTCTGCAATGTGGAGGTAGGTAGACTAAAGATGGAGCTTAACTTCTGTAGATAACCCTCCATACCCAGTCTGTCTTGAGTTTTTCAGTCTCAGTTCTATTTAAAAAGTCTCTTGAAAAAGAGCTATGCCATGTATCTAGAAGTCAAGTATGTGAGTATCTTCTTCCTGTTACTACAGTGGGTTAAAACATTTACATTTAGAGAGGTGATGTTAATGGGCCAATTCGCCATTATTATGGAACAATGGTCTTGACTCATTGATTATCAATGGCTATGGCCATGTATGAGCTTGGGAAGCATACTTTTAAGGTCAGGGGGTGCTACTTTGAGTAGCTAAATGGAGAGATAGTAGGAGTGTGAGGAAGGGGTGTGTTGGAGGAGGAGGTGAATAGGAGGAAGAGCAGAGTATTTGAAGGTAGTGAAACTATCCCTACCTTGACGGGGATAGGTGGATAGTGTGGATTCACTGGCACAAGATATCTTGGTCTGAACCTATATGATGAAAGGTATGCGGGTAAATATCTTATTGTTTAACTTTCAATGACAGGTTTTTGCTCCTGATTCGTTCCTAGGATCCAGGGAGTGCTTTAGTCTGTGTCAATGGAACATATGGCACAGTGGAGTAGAAAAACGGGGAAGAGAAGAGGGAAGAAGTGCAGGGGACATATGAATCAACCTCTTGAAGCCCTTCCAGGTAAAAGACTATTTAGTCGCCAGGCATTACATCAAATGAGAAGGCAGCACATCTTCCATGCTTTGTAAGATAGGGGAGAGTAGGAGGAGAAAAAGATGCATTGGAAGAGAAATAGAGACATCCATCATAGCGGAAAAACATCACCATAATAACATCCTGCCATTCCTATGATACTCATCTGACTGCTTGTATCATACATCCAGTAGTAGGTTGCCCGGAGATTCGGGGATCTGGATTGGTCTTAGTGCATGTCCTGTACGCTTCTCCACTGTTCTGATCACTTTCTCTTGCTCTTTCCGCTTCTGAAAAAGGCGATCGTGTGGCATACCGGATTGTTGTGAGATCTCTCTGTAATGTTAATGATGTGATTTTCATGTGTGAAACTTCCAGGCCACCCAGGAATTGCATCAGGTCATCGGGGTTTGTATAATATGTAGATTTGCCACCCTTTATCACACAGATTGTTGCAGACTGAAATAGTCCATATTTAATCTTCCATTTTCTGAGTTGCAGTATTAAGACCAGAAAGGCCTTCCTTTGGGTAATAGTATTGGTGGAAAAGTCTGCAGTAATCTGGATTTTGTGACCTAATCTATGCTTGTGTGCGATGGCCCTCAGTTCTCATGTGTCTATGTTGCCTTTACCACTGTACTCACATAGCAAAGCAGCATAAGTAAGGGGATGGTAATGATGCTGTAGAGCCACCCAAAATCACTGGTGCTTTCTTATTGCTGGTGCGGCCTATGTGAAAGACAGTTGGGTGCGGACCAGTCTAGCGCTATATGTATACTTGGACCCCAGTTGGGTTAAAGGAAGTGATGACCGCTGGTAGATTTCCCATTGTCCTGTTGGTTTTGGGAACCACCTGCTTTATCCTGTCGGCAGTGACCCGCTTTGTTTTTCTGATACACGGAGGAGAGATGGGGTGGGATGTCACTCTTGCACAGGTTCCTTCATTTCATGGCCAGCCTCCTGCAGTTCAGGAGCTTTCCTGTTCATTAGCGGGGGTCAGCTACATCATTACCATTATGGAAAACGGAAAGCTGTGCCAGCCAGTGGTGATTCAAGCCATGCACTCCCTGAGACTGGCCAAATCTCTAGTCAGAAGCAGCCATCTGGCTCTCTCCCCGGTAACCCCCCACACACACCTGAATCAATTGTAGTATTATCTTCAGATTTACGGCACAGTAGAAGAAGGATGGAGGATAAAACATAAGTTTATTTATTGTATCGGAGCTGTGGCAAATTACAGCCTCCCACTCTCTCCCCCTGAATTCAACTGACACTCCAGTTGAATCAATACATTCCCCTAAGCACCTTCAGCGTTCCATGGAACACTCAGCTAAGTATTCATATAATGCCACAACCTTTAATAGCACAATACCACAATGTCCCTCTTGCACAGGTTCCTTCATTTCACAGCTGGCCTCCTTCAGTTCAGTAGCTTTCCCATTCATTGGCGGTGGTCAACTACGTCATCACCATTGTGGGAAACTGAAAGCTATGCCAGCCAGTGGTGATTCAAGCCAAGCACTCCCCGCTGTTGGCCAAAGCTTTAGTCAGAAGCAGCCATCTGGCTCTGTCTTCTGCCCTCACCCCCTACCAACACTCCCCGCCACAAACCCACCCCTTTAAATGTGCTTACAATTTTGCTTGGAAGCATGTGACTCTATGACAAATGTCATACTCGAGAAGACTCAAGTTTTCTGTAGCTGGAGTTCTCCACTGTTGGTGACTTTTATGAGTTCACATGCGACCTTTCCTCCTTCTCAAGCAGAGGCTCACTAGTTGATGCCATTAACTCAGTGTACTTTTGAAAGCTGAGCTATGTTGGTTTTTAGAAGGAGTGGTGCATTCTTCTGATTAGTTAAAGTTTGTTTGATTTTCAGTGATGTGCGTGTTCTACTGAACAAATATTGTTCTTCGTCCAGTGGCCGTTTCAACAATGTTTTAACAGTGATTTACCCACCCAGGGATCACCACCCTGACAAAGGGCAATTCGAGCATGTAAGTCTATGAAACCTACCAATGCTGGAGAACTATAGTTACAGGTAAGCACTTTGCGATCGTAAAGCCATTCCATCGGATGGCTTAGGTCCTTATTTAGCTACGGTGGACTGTCCTCTTTTCCACCTGGTTAAAAGAGGATGTACTTCACTTCCCTAGCAGAGTACAGCCTGCCATATTTAGAAATCTTGGGTATACAGGCAAAGAAATATGTGCCTTCAGCAGATTTGCTGCCACAACGTCTGCTGCACGCATGGAAGCTTTTCTGTGTGGGCTACCATGTTCATTGTATGTGAAGGGCAAAGCTTTTTGGTTTTCAAAAGCAAATGGCCAAAGTTGTAGCTTCTTATTGGAAAACAAGAAGAAAAAAAAAAAACAATTCTGACATGCTGTGAGTTTCCTCCCAGTGCTGGGGGGGGGAGGGGTATTTATTTATTTTTTTTCTTTTTATGGCAGTCCCAAAAAAGAAAGAATTATGTTGGAACCTCTGCCCTAAATAGGGCAAATGGTCTGAGGTACTTTAACCAACGGCCATTGGTTGAAGGTTTCTGTTGACTGAGCTTTGTACGCACCACTGTCAGTCTCCTGGTTGTTCCACCAACTCTGAACAGAGCCCACAATCAGTGAATTTGGTGGACAGGGTACTACTCTTCTAAACTTTTGTTGGAGACTCCAGTCTGCCAAAATGCACATAAAATCCTTAGACTAGTATCCATCTTTCAGTGATTTCCCTGAAGTGATTTCAGAGCTGGGAGTGTAGCAGTATTGAATCAAATTCAGCAGTTCATCGGACACTACAGCCATAATATTTGTGTTCTTATATCTTGGAAAAATATGTATATATTATTTAATAGGTCATAAACTTTAGAGCAAGAGTAGTCAAAGATGATGTGAGCCTTACCTCTTTGCTTTTCTTGCTGCATCAGCAATTATGAGGACTGTCACATGCGATTTTAAATTACCCCTCCTCTCCCTTCAGAGTGCAGATCGATATTTGATCTTTAATGTTGTTAAAAGCTGTGAATATGAAAAGTCCAAACGTATGTGGGTCATTAGCCATGATGGTCTGGTACTTGAGAGCATCCATGCCGGTATTGAGGTACTCACACAATTTCCCCTCCTTATTGGGAGAATAGTCCGTGGAATATATCTCTGGTCTGCATTTTGCCTTTAAGGGATGTTTCTGGCTAGGGCTAACACTTAAGATTTTTCAACTTTATGTAATCTGTATTTTACCCTTAATCCTTTTGCCATTTTTGACAGATCCAGGATTTTGTGTAAATAGACCACAAGATGAGGCTCTGGTAGGACTACTACTTCTTGGTTAGTCCTCCGGCTTAGTGTGTTTATTTACCTTCCCTTTTAAGCATTAGTCTAACTGTTACTGTAAATTAAAGTTCCTGAAAAAAATAATGGTAATAGTGTGGTGGGTATAAAGAGAGACTGTGGATTGGAGTCCTGTACAATCACATTCTCTAGTTGTGGTGTCCTGCCACCTTAAAGCTTCAGGTAACAGATTTGCCATTCTATAGCAGTTTTTAAAATGGGATCTCAATAGTATCTCATGACAGAACACTATATAACCATCACACAGCAATGAGTCAACCAGTACAGTGTTGTCATACTTGTTTGTGATCTCATGTTGCGAAATTTACAAAAACGTAAATGTTAATATTTAAATGTAAAACATTGAGTAAGCTATAACAAGCCCAAGCTTCCCGATTGCATCATCTTATCTTATGGTATTATGTCTTCTATCTGATAGAGACTTCTAGTTGCAGATTCCTTACCTTAGAATTTCTCCCAGGCGTCAGACTGGATCCGGAGAAGTTTCCTTGCCACGCGGTGTCTGGAGAGAGCTACTCTGGTCTCTTTTTGACCAACTTTGACCATTTGTCAAGTTTTCGTGAGATATTTGGTGCGTCGAGGTTGTCCCCGAAGACCGGTTTCAAGCTGTGCGAGGACTGTCACCGCATGTTGTTGGTGACGGATCCGCTTTGGGTTTGCTTGTGGTGTCTCGAGTGTGATCACGACCCGAGGTCGTGCCCTAAGTGCTGGGCCATGCACCCGAAGGCCTTGAGGGAGCGGTCCCTCAAACTCATGGTGGACGAATACTCGACTGTGTGAGGCCTCCATCCTCAGAGCCTGCGTCTGAGTTTCCCGGGGCCGGAGCAACACCCCCCCCCTTGGTATGGACCGGCGCCTTCGGGCCCAAGGGGTTCGGTTGAGGGGCCTTCGGGTTCTGCGCCAGTGGCTTCGGCACCGAGGTCCCCTCCGGTCGCACCATTATTGAGACCTTCCTTGGTGCCGGGTCGATTGTCGATGCTCACGACTTCAACCCGATCCATATCCCAGACGACTTGGAGTCGGAATGGCGTCAGCCGCTGCCGCCTTTGTCTTCAATGGGGCCTAGTCGCCCCAGGTCGGATTCTGACCCTTTTTCCGATGCGTACGAATTCGGGGAAGGATTGGAGGGTTCCCTGGACCCTTATGAATACCAGGATTACCCATCTTTAGAGTGGGCTCAGGAATTGGGCGACGCCAGTAGTCTGGATACTTCTCCAGACGCTGGCATTCTGTCTCCTCCTACCATGGCTACGGCGGAGGGAGCAACCTATGGTATGGTGGTCAGTAGGGCAGCTGAGGTCCTTGGCCTTGAGCTTCCTACTGTAGAGGTCAGTCCAATCTCCTGACGGAGGTGCTTCAGCCAGAGGCTTCCACATCCAAACCCCTTTTGCCATTCAATTAAGTCCGCACCAATGTCCTTTTTGGGTACTTGGACCAAACCCAACACGGGCTCCTGTGAATAGGACTATCGCACGACACCATTGGCCCGCTATGATGACCTTAAATTCCTGTCCCAACACCCCACGCCTGATAGTCTTGTAATCCAGGCTTCCTCTTCTTCAGGCACATTGTTGGGGGCTTGCCTGGCTTGTAGTGGGTACCAGAGGTACTTACACCTTGTGCCAGGTCCAGTTATCCCTTATTAGTGTAGAAGAGGTGTTTCTAGCAGCTTAGGCTGATAGAAGGTAGCTATGGCAAAGCAGCTTAGGCTGAAGTAGGAGACATGTAAAGCTCCTACTATACCACTTGTGTCATATGCACAATATCATAAGAAAACACACTACACGGAAGTACTAAAAATAAAGGTACTTTATTTTTATGACAATATGCCAAAAGTATCTCAGTGAGTACCCTCAGTATGAGGATAAGATATATACACAAGATATATGTACACAAACCAAAATTATGCAGATAATAGCAAAAGGAAGTAATGCAAGCAATGTAAAGTTACAGTAGATTGCAATAGGTGCACATAGGTATAGGGGCAACACAAACCATATACTGCAAAAGTGGAATGCGAACCACGAATGGACCCCAAACCTATGTGAGCTTGTAGAGGGTCACTGGGACTGTAAGAAAACAGTGAGGGTTAGAAAAATAGCCCACCCCAAGACCCTGAAAGGTAGGTGTAAAGTGCACCTACTACCCCCAGAGAGCACAGAAGTTGTGATAGGGGGATTCTGCAGGAAGAACAAACACCAGCAATGAAACAGTGGATTTCCGGTCCTGAGTACCTGTAAGACAAGGGGGCCAAGTCCAATCGTCGCAACAGTGTCGAGAGTGGGCAGGAGCCCAGGAAATTCCAGCTGAGGGTGCAAGGAAGTTGCCACCTGTTGGAAGAAGCTTGGAGTTCTGCAAGAAAGAAGAGGACTAGGAACTTCTCCTTTGGAGGATGGATGTTCCACGTCGCGATGAAGCTTGCAGAGGTGTTCCCATGCAGAAAGACCGCAAACAAGCCTTGCTAGCTGCAAGGGTCGCGGTTAGGGTTTTTGGATGCTGCTGTGGCCCAGGAGGGACCAGGATGTCGCCACTTGGATGAGGAGACAGAAAGGGCGCCCAGCAAGTCAGGGAGCCCTCACAGAAGCAGGCAGCACCTGCAGAAGTACCTGAACAGGCACTTAGAAGAAAAGTGAACCGGAGTCCACTCGAAGTCACAAAAGGGAGTCCCACGACGCCGGAGGACAACTCAGAAGGTTGTGCACTGCAGGTTAGAGTGTCGGGGACCCAGGCTTGTCTGTGCACGAAGGAAATCCTGGAAGAGTGCACGGGAGCTGGAGCAGCTGCAAATCACGCGGTACCCAGCAATGCAGTCTAGCGTGGGGAGGCAAAGACTTACCTCCACCAAACTTGGACTGAAGAGTCACTTGACTGTGGGAGTCACTTAGACAGAGTTGCTGAGTTCCAGGGACCACGCTCGTCGTGCTGAGAGGGGACCCAGAGGACCGGTGATGCAGTCTTTTGTTGCCTGCGGTTGCAGTGGGTCGATTCCGTCGACCCATGGGAGATTTCTCCAGAGCTCCTGGTGCAGAGAGGAGGCAGGCTACCCCGAGAGCATGCACCACCTGGAAACAGTCGAGAAAGCCGGCAGGATGAAGCGATACAAGGTTGCTAGTAGTCGTCTTGCTACTTTGTTGCGGTTTTGCAGGCGTCCTGAGCAGTCAGCGGTTGATCCTTTGGCGGAGGGTGAAGAGGGAGATGCAGAGGAACTCTGGTGAGCTCTTGCATTCGTTATCTGGTGAGATCCCCAAAGCAGAGACGCTAAATAGCCAGAAAAGGAGGTTTGGCTACCTAGGAAGGAGGATTGGCTACCAAGAGAGGTAAGAGCCTATCAGAAGGAGCCTCTGACGTCACCTGCTGGCACTGGCCACTCAGAGCAGTCCAGTGTGCCACAAACACCTCTGTTTCCAAGATGGCAGAAGTCTGGGACACACTGGAGGAGCTCTGGACACCTCCCCTGGAAGGTGCAGGTCAGGGGAGTGGTCACTCCCCTTTCCTTTGTCCAGTTTCGCGCCAGAGCAGGGCTGGGGGATCCCTGGACCTGGTGTAGACTGGCTTATGCAGAGATGGGCGCCATCTGTGCCCATCAAATCATTTCCAGAGGCTGGAGGAGGCTACTCCTCCCCAGCCTTCACACCTTTTTCCAAAGGGAGAGGGTGTTACACCCTCTCTCCTAGGAAGTCCTTTGTTTTGCCTTCCTGGGCCAGGGCTGCCTGGACCCCAGGAGGGCAGAAACCTGTCTGAGGGGTTGGCAGCAGCAGCTGCAGTGGAGACCCCGGAAAAGGCAGTTAGGCAGTACCCGGGTTCTGTGCTAGAGACCCGGGGGATCATGGAATTGTCCAACTAATGCCGGAATGGCATTGGTGTGACAATTCCATGATCTTAGACATGTTACTTGGCCATGTTTGGAGTTACCATTGTGACGCTGTACATAGGTAGTGACCTATGTTCAGTGCACGCGTGTAATGGTGTCCCCGCCCTCACAAAGTCCGGGGAATTCGCCCTCAACGATGTGGGGGGCACCTTGGCTAGTGCCAGGGTGCCCTCACACTAAGTAACTTTGCACCCAACCTTCACCAGGTGTAGGTTAGACATATAGGCGACTTATAAGTTACTTAAGTGCAGTGATAAATGGCTGTAAAATAACGTGGACGTTATTTCACTCAGGCTGCACTGGCAGGCCTGTGTAAGAATTGTCAGAGCTCCCTATGGGTGGTAAAAGAAATGCTGCAGCCCATAGGGATTTCCGGGAACCCCAATACCCTGGGTACCACAGTACCACATACTAGGGAATTATATGGGTGTACCAGTATGCCAATGTGAATTGGTAAAATTAGTCACTAGCCTGTTAGTGACAAATTTGGAAAAGCAGAGAGAGCATAACCACTGAGGTTCTGGTTAGCAGAGCCTCAGTGAGACAGTTAAGCATCACACAGTGAACACATACAGGGCACATACTTATGAGCACGAGGGCCCTGCCTGACAGGGTCCCAGTGACACATAGACTAAAACAAAATATATACAGTGAAATATGGGGGTAACATGCCAGGCAAGATGGTACTTTCCTACACGCATTCCCTTCCGCACCCCCGGATAGGGAATCAAAAAGGATTGGAATAATTTGGTACGAAGTTGTTTTCTTCCTCCAGTCTCGCGCTGCAGTCTGTGAACACCGCATGTCTTTTGGGGCGCTATACCCACTCTTTGTGGGATATGGTTGCACGAGTCCTGCTGCAGATGCCGGAGGAGGCCCTTGCTATCGTATCCCAAGCTGTGAACGATGGGAGAGATGCAGTGAAGTTCACAATCCGTTGTGGGCTTGACACGACCGACTCTCTGGGCAGATCGGTTGCTACAACTGGTGGCCTTGACACGCCACGCCTGGTTGCGTACTTCTGGTTTTTCTGGGGATGTCCAACAGTCCATCATGAACATGCCCTTTGATGGCTCCCGTCTCTTTGGAGACAAAGCAGACTTGGCCTTGGAGAGATTAAAGGATTCCCGGGGAATAGCTCGGTCCCTTGGTCTTTCCTCTACCACTCGCCCCCGCAGTCTGCTTTTTGCCCCTTTCGTGGTCACGGAAGGGGCTTCCTTTTGCGTCCTCCGCCCTTCCACCATGCCACACATGCTGTCCAGACTATGTCTGGCTGGGGACTGCCCTGTCCACCTCTGCCCCTGCTGCAGCCTCCAAACCCTCCCAGTCCATCCTTCTCACTCCCATGCAGTTGGCGGCAGGATTCGCCATCACTTGCCCCACTGAGAATCTATCACTACGGACAGGTGGGTTTTGCAGATCGTTCGCAAGGGCTACTCCCTCCCTTTCGAATCTTCTCCACCAGCCATGGGAGCTATAGAGATGGTCCCTGTGCCGGAAGTAGGTCGTGGTTGTTATTCCCGCTACTTTCTGGTGCCGAAAAAGGACAAGGGCTTAGGTCCTTTTCCTAGACCTTCGGGACCTAAAGTACTTCCTCAAGAAGGAGAAATTCAAAATGCTCACCATGGCTTACGTCCTATCCTAGACCTTCTGGACCTAAACTACTTCCTAAAGAAGGAGAAATTCTAAATGCTCAGCCTGGCTCAGGTTCTGTCTGCCTTGGACCCAGGAGACTGGATGGTAGCGTTGGACTTGCAGGATGCTTATTTCCACATCCCCATCCTGCCTGCCCACAGACGTTATCTACGATTCGTGGTAGGTCACGAGCACTTTCCATTTACCGTTCTTCCCTTAGGCCTTACGAGCTCCCCTCAAGTTTTCACAAAAGTGATGGTGGTGGTTACAGCTCATTTGCGCAGGCTAGTGGGGTATCGGTCTTCCCCTACCTCGACGACTGGCTGTTGAAGGTGGGCTCACCCCAGAAAGTCATCTCCCACCTACAGACTACGGCGAACCTCCTGCACACGCTGGTGTTCACTATAAACAGGCCGAAGTCACACCTGACTCCCTCTCATACACTACCCTTCATCAGAGCTGTTCTGGACACACTGCAGTTTCGGGCTTATCCTCCCAAAAAGTGAGTCCAAGACATTCAGGCTATGATTCCGATCTTTCAGCCTCTGTCTTGGGTTTCGGTGAGACTGGCTCTGAGGCTGCTGGGCCTCATGGCCTCCTGCATCCTGCTAGTAATACATGCCAGATGGCATATGCGGGCTCTGCAGTGGGACTTGAAGTTCCAGTGGGTGCAGCATCAGGGGAATCTCTCCCACATGGTCCAGATGTTGGAGGGGACTGCAAAAGACCTGCAGTGGTAGCTTTTGAATCCACATTGGGTTCACAGCAGATCCCTCCCTTCCCCAACCAGTTCTATGTATAGTGACAGATGCGTCACTTCTGGGTTGGGGCAGCCACATGGGACAGGCGGAGATCAGAGGCCTCTGGTCTCCAGCGGAGTCTGGGCTCCATATCAATCTTCTGGAGCTCTGGGCAATCAGGCTTGCGTTGAAAGCATTTCTTCCCTCTCTCAAAGGAAAAGTAATGCAGGTTTTCACGGACAACACTACTGCCATGTGGTACTGCAACAGACAGGGCGGAGTAGGGTCTTAGACCCTTTATCAGGAGCCACAATGCCTCTGTACATGGCTGGAACATCAGGGCATTACCCTGGTGAATCAACATCTGGCGGGTTCTCTCAGCACCAGAGCGGACAACCCTAGCCGTCGATGCACAGTCGATCAGGAATAGCATTACCATCCGGAGGTGGTGCAAGGTCTCTCTCAGCAGTGGGGCGAGCCTTGGTCAGATCTGTTCGCCTCCGCATATCGCACAATGTCAGCTGTTTCGTGCGTTGGAGTTTCCAAGATGGCACTCACTCGGAGATGCTTTTCGTCTTGAGTGGAACCCCGTCCGCCTTTCCGCCTATACCACTTCTGCCCAGATTTCTCAAGAATATCAGGAACAACCAGGCCCAAGTCATCTTGGTGGCTCCGGCTGGGCACGGAGAGTCTGGTATTAAGAACTATTGAGCATGTCCATCGATCCTTCACTCAGACTGCCTCTTAGGGCGGAACTTCTGTCGCAGCAACAGGGGATGGTTCTTCAACCAAACCTGTCCAACCTCCGCCTTCATGCGTGGCGATTGAACGGCGAAATGTCTCTCATATGTTATTGAACGTTCCATTGTACCATAAGTACATTTTACATTGGCATTGCGTTTGCCTCCTTGCTTTTTGTGCCTCAGCAGTGCTGTGCAAAGCCCTTTTGCTTATTTATGCTCATGGCAACCTTTTGGCCTGTCTGTCACCAGTCACAAACATAGGACCATGACGCTGCAGGCCAATTGGCTCATGTAGTCACAGATCAGACAGTTTCCTCCAAGATCATAGTGTAAAACTAAAGCTAATGGGATTGGTATCACTTATGAGGAAATTCACACCTGGCCTTGAGCAGCCTGCAATAGAGTTTGTAACATATGCTTTATCAAGGAGTTCCAGTAGTGCAGTCACGACCACTCTCACACACCTACCCTGGGGTTTGGACAGTTGTGGTGGTACCCACAGGTATGGTGTTACGCCAACCCCAATCATGCTCTCCTAAATACCTGTCTCCTCTGCTGCTTAACCTATAAACTATGACCTGTTATGTCCCAATAAGATAGTTCTGATATTCATGTTGATTTGTTACATGTTTCAACGTTTATGGCTTTTTTTGTTATAGTTTATGGTTGTTTAGAGGGGCTTTTTGAGATTTTTATGCATTTTACCAGATACCTGAAATCCTTGCTGAAAATTGTTTTCTGAAAATGTACACATAGAGGTTCACGCATCAACATATTTCTATCCGAAAGTTGCTAATTGAACAAATTGTCAATTTATTTGAGATGTTCTGTAAGCAAAACCATTACTGAATGCTTTAAATGTACTTTTATATCTTCAAAGATTGAGCTCATTATGAAGGTTTCACTCAATCTTTAGTTCATTTTTGCAAAACATTATGGCCCTCATTACAACCCTGGCGTTAAATCCCGCTTACCGCCGTGCTGACGGCCGTCAAGATACTGTGTCCATGGCGGAAATCCGCTACAGGTATTACGACCCACATCTCGTAATCCGCCACAATACAGACACCCACACACGTCCGCCACACCAAAGGTCAGTGATAAACTGGCGATAGCTAAACCTACAGCGTCACGCCAAGAGAACTACGCCCACACAATCACGAACCACGAATCAACGCGGCAGTCATTCAACCGCGGTAATCCATTGGCGGTACACACCTCCGCGGTGAAAATACACACACACTTACAAAACACAGCAACATTGGACAATTCAAAATACATACACCTGATACACATACACACACCACACCCACACACCCAATCAAATATAAAACACACACCCACATTACCCACAGCCCCTTACAACGACCTGTTTGGAAGAAGCCCAGAAAGAGAGAATAGCAAACACAACACCAGCATCCACAGGCACACAACACCATCCCTCATACAACATCCACACACCTCAAACACACCCAACACATCCCCCCACACATCACAACAGATAGCACCTCACACATCACCCACACCACATCATGGCACCTCAAAGACACCCCAGGTTTTTAGAGGAGGAGCTCAGGGTCATGGTGGAGGAAATCATCCGGGTAGAGCCACTGCTATTCGGAACACAGGTTCAGCAGACATCCATTGCAAGGATGATGGAGCTATGGCGGAGAATTTTTGACAAGGTCAATGCAGTGGGACAGCATCGAAGAACACTGGATGACATCAGGAAGAGGTGGAACGACCTACGGGGGAAGGTGCGTTCAGTGGTATCCAGACACCAGGTAGCAATACAGAGGACTGGCGGTGGACTCCCACCTCCTCCCCCACAACTAACAACATGGGAGGAGCAGGTCTTGGCAATCATGCATCCTGAGGGCTTCGCAGGAGTAGCAGGAGGACTGGACTCTGGTAAGTCATATCTTTACTACTATATCCCCCCGCCCTACCTGCATGCCATCACAAACTCCTATCCCTACCCTCACACCCATCAACCCAACACCCCACAGATACCCCACTATCACAACCTACACATCCCAATCCCAAGGCCTGCATGTCACACCAATGCATGGACACCCATCACCAAAGCATGTCCAGTAGAAATACTTACCCAGGCCCCAGAATTAACAATCACACAAGGCCAAAGACAATAATCCAACCACAGGAGTAGAGGGTAACTCACACATTGGACAAGAGGGCACACACAGATACAATAACTATGCATTTACCCCCCAACAGGACCCCTACCCAACGTCACCGGACAGGAGGTGCCAGCCATATCCAGTTCCCACACAGAAGAGGCCCACAGTGACGACAGCAGCTCTGCACGCCTGGATCAAGAAGACCAGCCCGGCCCATCAGGGATCTCGGGACAGTCGGTTCCCAACCAACCACAGAACCTCCTCCCTCAGGAAACACCCCCACAGCACTCACCCAGCGGGCCCATGCCACTGTCCCCAAGACACATCAATCAGCAGTGTGTGTACCACTACAGGGACCCCAGGCTAACCCACTAACCCAAGACAATCCGGGAACTAGGGTCAGTGGCAGTGGGCACACGGTTCAGGGGACAGAGGCACAGGATAACAGGGAAGCTGGGAGGACTGCTGTGCGACAGGGTAGGACAGGCCCAGGGAACCCACTCTCCACGAGGCACTCTCAAACATCATGGGAGCATACCATCATTCCCAGGAGACCATGGGCACGGTACTGGACAAGTTTCAGGAGACCCAGCGGCTGGAGGAGGAACACTACCTGGGGATCAGAGAGGATTTTAAGTCCATCAACACCACCCTGGTCACCATTGCAGGGGTGCTGGCAAACATGGCCAACACCATGAGGGACATAGTGGCACACCAACGGGCCCCTGACACTAGCCTGAACGATGAACAGCCCTCCACCTCTGCCGGCGCTAGTGGACAGGAGGTCCAGCCACAGGACCAACAGGCCACCAGCACCCCACCCCCTGCAGAAGGAGAACCACCCCGCAAAGCATCCCTGCGATCCAGGCACAAGACAGAGAACATTGCCAAGACCCCCGCCAGGAAATAGGACTCTCCTGATAGTCACCCTTCTGTCCGACTCTGTTACCCTGTCCACCTTCAACTGCCATTTCTCCACTTCCTGTGCCCCCTTGGACAATGCACCTGTGATGCCAATAGACTGGACTCCACCATGGACATTCCTCCACCATCATCCCAGCCCATTGCACAGCCCCCTCCACTTATTAGCACAGAAATAAACACCCTTGAATCACAAATCAATCTGGAGTCAGTCTTTCACAAATGTGTTATCATAAACTTTCAGAAAGATAGCAATGTCGATGTTCATTTTCACATACCAATGTTAGACAGTTGTTGGGCAGCAGTAAACATAGCAGAAGGCAGAAATTGGTACACATATTTGTAAAATGGAAAGCCAAAGTGAGCTGTCAGGGTCCATACACAGAGGCAAAAAGGCAGAATCATGCAATGTCCTACAGTAGTCTGATATGAGAGGAGAGAGGAGCAGTGCCAGTCTCTTACCTGTGTCTCACTGGAAGTATTGCATGATGATGTTGTTTCGGTTGTCAATATCTTCTTCTTCTGCCTCCTCTTCTTCACTGTCCACAGGCTCCACAGCTGCCACAAGACCAACATCAAGCCCATCCTCCTACAGAAAAGGCACCTGGCGTCGCAAAGCCAGGTTGTGCAACATACAGCATGCCACGATGATCTGGCACACCTTCTTTGGTGAGTAGTATAGGGAGCCGCCTGTCAGATGGAGGCACCGGAACCTGGCCTTCAGGAGGCCGAAAGTACGCTCAATTATCCTCCTAGTCCGCCCATGTGCTTCATTGTAGCGTTCCTTTGAACTTGTCCTGGGATTCCTCACTGGGGTCAGTAGCCATGACAGGTTGGGGTAACCAGAGTCACCTGAAAATATAGAGGGACAACTGTGAGACATACACCAACCCTTAGGGACTCTACTATAGCCAGACACCTATGTAATCTGTGATGGGACCTTGGGCTCAACTATTAGCCACACACGGTGCCTCTGGAGTTGCCCCATCACATAGGGGATGCTGCTATTCCTCAAAATGTAAGTGTCATGCACTGAGCCAGGATACTTGGCATTCACATGGGAGATGTGCTGGTCTGCCAAACACACCAGCTGCACATTCATAGAATGGTAGCGTTTGCAGTTTCTGTACATCTGTTAATTTGTGCGGGGGGATGGACAAAAGCCACATGTGTACCATCAATGGCGTTGGGGATATGTCCCAGGGCATAGAAGTCACCTTTCACTGTGGGCAAATCCTCCACCTGAGGGAACACAATGTAGCTGCGCATATGTTTCAGCAAGGCAGATAACACTCTGGACAACATGTTAGAGAACATTGGCTGTGACATCCCTGATGCCATGGCCACTGTTGTTTGAAAGGAACCACTGGCTAGGAAATGGAGTACTGACAGGACCTGCACTAGAGGGGGTATTCCTGTGGGATGGCGGATAGCTGACATCAGGTCTGGCTCCAACTCGGCACACAGTTCATGGATTGTGGCACGACCAAGTCTGTAGGTGATGATGATGTGTCTGTCTTCCATTGTCGACAGGTCCACCAGGGGTCTGTATACCAGAGGATGATGCCATCTCATCATCTGCCCCAGCGGACGTGGCCTATGGAGGAGAAGGGTGAGCAGAGGGTCATACACCACATAGGTTTCACAAGGGTGTCTAGAACAAATGTGATGTTATCTGTGTTTAGCGCTGTATGTCCGTATTCCTGCACAAAACTGCTGTGACGTAGTTAGGTGGCCTGCCATGTGGCCACCTGAAATGGCACTGCCTGACCTGTAAGGAGGGACAAGGGGAAATGAGGTAACTGCGCTGGCTTTGTACACCGTTGCGGTAGGCGGACGAAGACAGCGGCGCAATTCAGCATTGGTTATCATTGGGCCCTATGGGTTCCAGGAGCCAGTGACAGTGTACTCCGGCGGTGACGGTACGCACCGCCGCAGACATGACCGCCATTTTCTATCTGTTCACTCACTTGATACCTGACCTTCAACAGGAGAGGACGTACACTGCACGTGACCTGAGTCTGGAAGCAACAATGGCTACAGTGTCTGGGGAAAGGGCTCCTGCCTTCACTGCGGAGGAGTTGGACAAACTGGTGGATGGGGTCCTCCCCCAGTACACGCAACTCTACGGTCCACCAGACAAACAGGTGAGTACACTGTGAGCATGATGGATGGGACATGAATGTGTGAAGTGGCGTGGATGGAAGATACAGGTGGGGGGTGGGCAGAGGCCAGCATGTGAGGATGGTCAGTGTATTTGTTTGTGGGCCAGGGTGGGTGGTTGTGGCCAATGAGTAAGAATAACCGGACGGGGGAGTAAAATCCATTCTTACTTAACATTTCCTCTAGGTCAGCGCCCACCAGAAAAAGGGTATTTGGCGTGCCATTGCCAAGGAAGTGCGGACCCTGGGGGTCTACCATAGACGGAGCATCCATTACCGCAAAAGATGGGAGGACCTGCGCCGCTAGAGCAAGAAGACGGTGGAGGCCCAACTGGGGATGGCCTCCCAATGTGGAAGGGGTGCCCGTTGCACTATGCTGATGTACCGGATCCTGGCGGTGGCATATCCGGAGTTGGATGGGTGCTTGAGGGCATCACAGCAGCCACAAGGTGGTGAGTACTGACTCATGCAGCTGACGCTGCCCGCTCAATGAGGTATCTGGGTGTGGGAAGAGGGCTGTGGGTTCCCCTAGGGCAGGGCAAGCGTGCCAGGGTAGATCCATTGTTAGGCATGCTCTGTGCCAGTCCAACCCCAAAAGTGGTAGTGGCCCTCTACACCTTGTCAGGCTCCTGTGGGTTCCAGGTGTGCAGCAAATGGGTATAGGCACAGTCCCCCATGGGTATGTGATTTTCCCCTGAACTGTTAGTGCATGGCCTAGTGCATAGGGCTGCTCCCTGTGTGTTGTGTCTGCCAACAGTGGTGTTGTTGCAGGCATTGACCATGTCTCTCCTCTGTCTTTCCCACCTTTTTGTTTTGTCACCCTCTCCTTGTGTGCATTAGCATCATCTGGCGTAGGAGCAGTGGCACCGAAGCAGGAGGGAGCTGCAACCCACATGGCCCTGGAGGATGAATGTACGGAGTCTGAAGGCAACAGTGGTACGGAGGGGGAGGGGAGCTCCACGACGGGGATAGGAGGAGACACTAGCGACAGCGACGACTCCTCTGATGGGAGCTCCCTTGCGGTGGCGGGCACCTCTGTGTGCACTGCAACAACAGGTACAGCTGCCACCCCCGTACCAGCACCGCCCTCCCAGCAGCCCCTCATCTAGTTTCCCGTGCCCGCTCACCCAGTAGGGTGGGCATCTCTTTCGCCCCAGGCACCCAGGCCCTGCCCCAGTCAGCTCTGCTGCCCTCAGTGAGGAGGCTTTTGCCCTCCTGAGATCCCTCACTGTTGGTCAATCAACCGTTTTGAATGCCATCCAGGATGTTGAGAGGCATTTGCAGCAAACAGATACATATCTGGACGGCATTCATTCTGGCGTGGCAGCCCAAAACAGCATTTCAGGCTCTGGCCTCAGCACTGATGGCAGCCATTGTCCCTGTGTCCAGCCTCCCCCCTCCAACTTCGACTACCCAGACCCGATCCCCTCTACCTCAGCCTATCCCAAGCACACCATCAGACCAGCATGCACACTCACACAAGAGTGAACATGGCGGCAAACATAAGCACCACACATCCCGCAGGCACTCATGCAAGCACCATCCCCATGCAGACACACCAACATCCACTGCCTCCACTGTGTCCTCCTCCTCCCTCCCAGTCTCGTCTCCACTCATACCTGCATGCTCTACATCCTCAGCCACTACCTCCGTCACCAGCACGCCCATCACCACACACCGCTCATGTGCAGTCACCAACCCCACTACCATACACACGTACCCGGTGTCCTCTCCCAGTGTGTCTGTGAGCCCTCCTCCCAAATACACAAACGCCGGCACACACCCACTCAATAGCCATCCACCTCACAACAGCCTCCAGCCCATGCACCCTCACCCAAATTCAGCAGACGTACACCTCCTACAACCACTACCTCTTCCTCCACTACCAAACCCCCTCCATCTTCCTGTCCCAGTGTGTCTAAAAAACTTTTCCTCGCTAACTTTGACCTCTTCCCTACACCTCCCCCCGGTCCTTCCCCTAGGGCCAGGATGTCCAGATTCCAGCCCAGCACCTCAGCCACGAAATCCTCCAACACTGTGGTCCGTGCAAGTCCTGTAACATCGCGGGCCGCACCCATCCGGGCTGCCAGTGCGCCACCTAATGAGGGCAAGGATCACCCTATTCCGCCACCTGCCAGGGTGAAGAAGGTTACAACATGCCGTAAGGACAGGCCGCACCAACCAAGCAGCAAGGCCTCCTCCAAGACAGAAGAGGACAGTGCCAAGGTCACAGCAGCGACTTCCAAGGTGGGGAAGGGACACAAGGCTAAAGGGAAGTCAGCTCAGGGCACGGGGCCTCAGGCTGAGGGACTGGTGACACCTCGTCTGCAGGTCAAAACAGCAACCTGTACTACGGTGGACCCCGCCGCAACCACCTCCACTTGCACCGCCACCTGCACGCCTGCTACCTCGGCTCCAGTCCCCAGCATCATCCCCAGTGGGCACCCATCCGAGGCTGCAGGAGACATCCTGGTGTCTCCCTCCACAGGTGCTGACACATGCACCACCGCCAGCATGTCCGCCGCTGACACTGCCGCAACCACCGCCACCTGCCCCGTGACGCACTCAGACTGTGCCACCACAGCCGACATAGACATCATCCCCAGTTGGCAGTCGTCCGAGGCTGCAGGAGACGTCCGGGACACTGCACAGCGTACATGAGGCACCACAGCCAGCACTGGCAGTACCAGCAGTTGGCAGGCTGAGCCGCCACAGTGTGTCTCTGCCGCCATGGGGTATCATGCTACCTGTTCCCAGGAAATCTCATGGCTCTGACACCCAAGTGCGGGAATAGGAACTGCCACACACCACGTGAAGCATTCTGGGCACCATGCCCCCTCCAGAACCAGTGGAGAACAGCATCCACTACCCCAGCCCTTGGCAGGATGAAGCACTCTGGGCACAAAGCCCCCTCCAGAACCAGTGGAGAAAAGGATCCATTAGAGATGCTCTCCCCAGGACCAAACAGTGGGCAAACCACCCACTTGAGAGACTTGTGAGACTGTGGCTTTGCACTCCCCAGGACCAATCAGGGGGCATGGAGCCCCCTCGTGGAGCAGTGGCGTCGTCCCTTCATCCGGCTGAGGTGCCCACCTCCCCTTCCCCCTGAGGTGCCTGTTTTTTTTCGACCTGATGCCCCAGCAGTGTTCTCTCTGTTTCGAGGCAGGTATCAAGTGTGGGCTTCGCCCATGCATTTTGGGACCACTGGTCCACGGACAATGAATGGAACACCATCTGGACTTGTGTAGTTGCTGTACATATTTGTATATACTGATCTGTTACAGACCTGTTTCCATATCTGAATTTTAGATGATTACCCTCGTTACAATCATTTCCTTTTGTCCTTGCTTTCTTCCAGAGGTTTACGGGGTGTATATGTGATGTTGCAGCATGTATTTGTGTGTATTGTGTTGTGGGTGAGGGTGGGGAGGGGGGTGTTTCGTGTGTGTGTCACTCTTTTCCTCCCCCCCTCCCCTGTGTACTAGGTGCAGTACTCACGTGGTCGTCGCCGCCTCCACTGTCTTTGCTGCTCCTGGTAGAAGAGGAGGTAAACCAACATTGGTAGCACCTGTAACTCGGGCTCCATGGCGTTGTGGTTCCTCGTTGGGTGTCGAGGGCTGAGTGGTTTCCCTTCTGTGTACTGTTTCCGCCGTGCTTTTGATGGCAGTGGTACCGCCCTGGAAAAGGTGGCGGATTGGTGCCTCGTAATACAGTGGGCGGTACATTGTCTTCTTCCTGTCTGTTGGCGGTTACCGCCGCAGTGTTTGTTTCTACCGCCATGGCGTTCGGAGTGTCAAAGTGGCTGTCTGTGTTGGCGGTTTCCACCATAGTCGTGATTCCATTTTTTTTTTACCGCCGGCCTGTTGACGGTATTATCGCCGCTTTAACACCGACCGCCAGGGCCTATGTCTGGTGAATATATTAAAACACACATCAAATAAATTATATATCTTATATCGCATGAGGGAGAGGAAGTAACAGTGATACAGAGATGGCCAAGCTTCCTAGCCCACAAGAGTGCCCCTACCTTAAGATACCAGGGATAGTAGAAAAATACTAGCAAAGTAAAAAGAGATCCTTGCTTCCAATTGTTTTGGCAACAAGCTTGTGAAACTGCCAGCTTTCAGTGACATTTAACTAGTGACAACAGAAAAGCAAAAAACATAGCTTCAATATGCAGTCATGGAATTGGAATCTTTTATGTTCTGATGGATACTTCTAATTGCAGATTCATCATGTTGTGAGTACCTCAAAGTGTATGACTGTTTCTGGGGATTTTTCTCAGCATGGCTCCTTCTGCCTAATGCTGTGGTGTGTCTCAGTGCTGACTTCACCCCACCATAGAAGTGATGCTAGATCCACATATATGAGTATCTCTGAGCACTAAAGTCATTTTCTTTCTTTCTCCTTTGGAACAAGGACCCGGAGCCTGCCCCGCAACTTTTATTTTCATCTTTTTGACAAAATGTTCACAAATATTCCTATAGTGTGCAAGGGAACATGTCTGCTCCAAGTATTAGAAGGTTTAAACCTTGTTGAGTCTGTCTCAAGCAGATGTCTGTGACAGATGCCCGCCAGATATGTCTCTGGTGCCTAAGGTATTCACACAACTCCAGATCCTGTGGGAACTACACCAGAATGAACCTCAAAGTAATCAAGGGCCACAAAGCCAAGCTGAATATCATAGGAAGGCCCACCAGGGCCTGTACTGTGCAAGAATGCAGGCCTGATTATGTGAAACATTCTCTTCATAATCCAAGTCATCAGGTAAGTCCAAGTGAAAAAAGAAACACAAGAAGTTGAAGTGTGAACTCTCCCTAGTCACGCCACTCTCATCCAGAGAAGCCATAAGAACGTTGAAATGCCTCCGGGGTCTCCTCTTGCTCATACCAATGCAACTCGAATTCCAGGGTCCGTCAGCAGTGCTTCTCTAAATAGAGACTTTAAAAGGAAGCCATGTTGTGCAACTTCAGCACCCTTCTGGCTCCCTCTGGAGCTCCTTTGGGCCCCAAGAATCTGAGGAGCTTCCAGTGGGCTACCATTGGTGGGTTTGTACTCAGTGCTGCTTCATTCAGCTACTTGGTCCATCCTGACTCCAGGGCTGATGCCCGACCTGACTTCGATTCGGAAAGAACTGTCCCTACCATACCCTGATTCTTCAACACTGATGATGAAGAAGGAACCCCTGTCTTACCAGACTCAAGTACACCTGTGGTGATCTCAACCAATGTTGTGCCCTGTGACCTTTGGTGCAGCTGGTCCATAATGACTCAGATCGAACACTGCCTTTCTCCAGGATTGGTTCTTTAATAGATTCACATGTTTGACTCATACGTGTCGTCGAAGTGGGAGTCCCACGGTATTCTAAAATAGCAGTATTTAAAAACGTTCCATAAAAAAACAATGCTAAAGTGCTCTGAGAATGAGAGGCTAAATCATTGTCCTCTGAAGAGACATCACCCTGTGGTTTTGATTTCTGTAATCACAAAAGAAGTATTGCTTCTCTATCTCTCAGGGTCTTTGAAGAGAAGGCTATGCATACCTTACAGTCCTTTGGCTTGTGGACCAGAGGAGGCATTAAAGGCAGCTTTGTGTGGTTCATCCACATGTAATCTCTTCTACCCACAGGTTTTACATGATCTGAAGAGTCCCTTTTTGGTAGTATCTGACATTTTTATATTTCAGAAGCTGAAGAAAACAATAACTGAGCAGAGCTCAGGGAGACTCCCTTCACAGGACATGTGGTAGAACAACTGAGAGACTGGAGCTTCTGTGCTGAGGGTTCCAAAGGGTGCTGTTGCTGATTGCTTGGACTTTTGGTTGTTTTTTAATGCAGCAAATAAGCTGTAAAGTGAGAGCACTCTAGCATTGTTTTCTGTAGAAAGTTTTTTAATACTGCTATTTTAGAATACCGTGGGACTCCCACTTTGTCGATGGGTATGATTCAAGCATGTGAATCTATGAAAGATACCAATACTGGAGAACTGTAGTTACAGGTAAGTAACTTTTTTTCTTCCCTAGGACGCTTCACATTTATTTTGCCTCTGACTCAAAACACAGTAAACACAGTGTGACTGGAAATGACAAGCATGACTTGTCCCTCTCCCGACACGGGTAGAACTCCTCCCCCTGGGCCTTCCACAGAGGAATCAGCATCTTCCGCTGTGGTGATGAGACAGTTGCTGAGGTTTTAGATCTGCAACTCCTTTCTGTTGAAGTTTAAACTATTGTCCTGATGGCGGTCTTGCAACCTGAGTAGACTTCCACAGAACCACTTCTCCCTTTTAATGAAGCCCTGATAGACACATTAATTGGCACTTGGTCCATGTCTTGCACTTGTCCATCAGTGAATAGACAAGTTGCCGTGAAACACTGGCCTACCCCTGGTGATCCTGTTTTCTTCTTGCAACACCCTGCACCTGAACGTTTGGTGTTCCAGACGTCAACAAGCGGACTAAACCCTAACCTAGCCCTACTAGTCCTCCTGTTAAAGGCTCAATTCACATGGAGGCGATCCTTGCTCTACACTTACTGTACCTGAAGAGTACTGCACCAACCTTGCACTTATCATTCTATATGGTCAGGACATAGCACAGTATAACATCCATACTGGGCTGGATACCACTTACTGCTTGAGCAGGACAGTCAGTACAAGTGTGTGCTTCAACGCCGCACCTTGATGAGTTCCATAGACTTCTTTAGTGATGTTCAGGCATCACTGATGGATCTGCCAGTTTATGGCACCTATCACTTCAGAGATAAGGCAGACTCTGGCCTTGAGCACTTTAAGGAAAATAGCACCTCAGTGCACTCCCTCAGCCTATCTGCTGTCGTGTGGCATTATGCCTAACAGTTTTGTCCCTTACAAAGCTTTGGAAGAGGCTTGGTACAAAGACATCACCAAGCTTCACCTCCACAGCAGCATATCCCATAGCTGTTGGAGGACCATTTCTCCATTTTAGGCAGGAGATCCAGGTTATTTTAGGCAAGCGAGCCATAGAAAATCTCCCAGCATGAGGGCTGGATTTTCTTAATCTTATTTCCTGATGCCAAGGAAGGATGGATGTCTTGGTTCTACTTTAGATCAATGCCCTCTCAGATTGTTTCTGAAAAAGAACACATTCAAGATGCTGACATTGACTAAAGTTCTATCTACCTGGGATCCAGAAGACTGCATAGTAGCACTGACCTGCAGGATGCCTATATTCACATTCCTGCCCTGCAGGCTTACATTACTTATAGTACAATGTGGGCCAAGAGCATTATCAAATCCCCTTGCTTCTCTTCGTCCTCATGAGTGACCCTTGACTTTTCACGACTATTTCACGAAAGTGATGGCTGTGGTTGCCTGACCCCTTTTTAAGGTTGGCGATACTGGTCTTCCTCATAGTTGACCTCTGACTAATGAAGGTGGGCTCACCACATTCAGTTATAGACCACCTTCAGGCAATGACAGATCTCTCATCTTTAGGGATCTTGAACATCATGCTGACGCCACACCTGACTCCTTTGCAGAAGCTCCCGTTCATTAAAGCTACCTTGAATAGCTTGAGTCTTCCATCTGATTCAGTGAATCCCAGGGCATTCTGGCTATGATGTTGATGTTTCAGCCTATGTCTTGGTTCTCTGTGGGAGTGATTCTGAGACTTATTGGCCTCTTGACCTCCTTCATCCTGCATGTCTACTACGCCAGATTACGAAATGGGCTCTGCAATAGGACCTGAATTCTCAGTGGACTTAGCACCGAGGGAACATGTCAGATTCCATCAAGTTTCAGAGGAGACAGCAAAAAAACGGTAGTGGTAATGCATCACTATTGCTTTGGGGAGGTCATCTGAGAAAGGTAGAAATTAGAGGACTCTGGCCTCTGATGGAGACTCACCTCCACATCAACCTGTTGGAGTTGCAGGCCGTTCACTTGGCGTTGAAAACCTTCCTAATGCCCCTCAGATGGAGGTTGGTCCAGGTTCTCACAGGCAACACCAACTCTATGTTGTACTATAGCAAAGAGGGCGGAATGAGGTCCTAAGCCATGTGCCTTCTGGTGCTGTGCCATTGAAAATGGCTGAGTTGACAGGGTATCTCCCTAGTAGTGAACCACCTGGCAGAATCTATAAACTCCCAGTTGAGGAAACTCAGCCTGCAGTGCCTAGTGGATCACAAATGGCAGCTGCACCCGGTGGCAGCGCAGGGCTTTTCCCATCAGTGGGGAGAACTCGGGTTCAATCTGTTTGCCACAACAGCGAGCATGCAGTGTGGTCACTTTTGAATGCTTGAGTTCCCAAAGAGGGTCTCTCTAAGAGGCTTATTCCGTCTTCTGCAAAAGTTGTTTACTCCAGGCACTGGGAGAAGTTTGTGGCGTGATATAGTTTCCGCCATGCAGTCCCATTACAGGCAAAGTTGTAAATGTTTTCCCTTTAGTCCTGGCTTTAGCCCAGCAAGGATTTGCTGTGGTGACTATTGAAGGTTTTTTGTCACTCCTTTCATTTTTTGTGTGTCATCACTCAACCCTGTCTGCACTGGATTGGAAGCCATTGTCCAGACTGCCCTTGGTCAAGGGAGGGTCAGCTTAAGGAGCGCTACATAAACAAACTGCTTTTGCGCTACCCATGAGATACCATTCGACCCTGCTCGCACTAGAGAGGATTCCACTGTCCAGACTACCCTTGGTCAAGGAAGGGCCCGCTTAAAGAGCATTAGAGAAGTGCTCTGCCTTGCTGCAGGTCATGCCCGGATGAAGACCGGACCAGTTGGGTCCTATCAAAGCCCAGAAGAATCTGCCCCCCCCCCCCAAACGTCTTGCCTAAGGATTTTGCTTAGCCAAACTTCATTGTCATTGTTCTTTGGTGGTAAAAATACTTGTCCTCTTACTCTGTACAAAGTTGTTTCCCTATTGGCCACATGAATCGGACTCTTTTTGTGTATGATGTCTCCCTTACTAATGTGACACTTGAGGGAGAATGGCTAAACCTTTCTTAGTGCTGGCACTTGAACCCTAAGGCTCTTGTTCTCTTGAGCTAGGGTTGGTGTTTTCATTCTCTGGGGGGAATGGGTAGCTCTAATATTAATTTGTGCTTACAAAAGAAATTAATAGAATGGGTAAAAGAAAGGCCATCAAGGGAGTGACAGGTCCACAAAGTAAAAAAAATGGCAGGAGACAATTGTGTGATAGACAAGCTTGACAATTTACTTGTTGAATGTGTGGACATTCTTAGCTCCCCATGCCATCTGATGGCTTGTCTTTGCATGCTAGCCCTCAGATAAGCAAAGAAAATAAGTGTTTACCCCAGTGTTTGAGAAAGCTCAAGTTAAGACCCACGTGGGCTGCGATACCCAAAGGGACAATTTCCAAATGACCCCCGAACAAACCTGTGAATCTGGGGCTCAGTTGCCAGAACAGGAAGGCCTAGGCACTTAAGTGTAACAACCGTTTTTCTGCCCTGTATATTGATGAAGTGATTAATAAAGAGGAGGGTGCAAACACTACCGAGAGTAAATCGGGTGAGCAACAGGGTTTTCAGAAGGTTCTGGAAAGTCTAATGGCCATCATTGCTGGGATATGGGAAGAAGTTGGTGCCCTTAAGGAAGTTATAACAGGTTTGGAGTAAAAGGTTGGGGTGGTGCTAGATCAAAATCTAAATGTCAAAACGAGTGAGGGTGAAGGTGAAAAGGTTCTGGGTGGAAAAACGTGTTTGGAAACCTTGACATGTGGCTCTGTTGCACCTAATTCCCAGGCCCAAACCCAGAGTAAGCACCAATCCCCAATCCTGCCCTGTTCCTTAAAACCCCCTGAGAAATCATATGACTCTTATGAAACAGGGGAAGATTATGGCAGAAATCTAACTTGGGACTGATGACAATGGAAGAAAGGTGATTTGGAATGGGGGTCAAGGTTTGAGGTGGTGTGCCTCTGAGTATCCCTAATCCATTATCCTCATACTTTGTGAACCAAGGGGACGGTCCATAGAGGGATTTACACCCGAACCCCAGCAAGTACGGGTCATATTACAGTCTTCCTAAGCCAGGTTGCCAAGATTGCATAGGGGGTAAAACAAGATAAGGATTCCCTACTACCTAAAGTCACATACTGGTTCCAGGCAGTGCAGCAGTGTTTTTCAATTATTATGGGTGATATATCTGATATTGAGAGAATTTCAGCCCCAGGAGACACCCGGAACACAGAAAGGGTAGCCTTAAAACACACAGATTTGATGGATGGACTAATGGTGATTGGTGGACGTACAATATGCAAAGCAAACTCCCAAATTCAGATCAAGTATAAATTCCTAGCTGCATTAGATTTAGTTGGCAGCCCAGAAATTTGTGACGTCCAAGGTTAGCAAGGGATCCCCAGGTTAATGGAGACTAGTGCAGTTGATTGACTGGGAATCCCAAATAGCCCTTAAACAAATTGGGCTAAAGACATCAATGGGGAGAAATATTTGGAATCTGAGCAAGGGCTTCTATCCTTGCCCTTGATTCCCAATATAGAGTGCCTGGATTCTTTAATAAGTGGCATTGACGGAGCTGGTAGCCCTTCTAGGGGAAAAGGCAGAGAAATTCTCCCCATGCACAAAGTGAATTTTGTTGGCAGCAATAAGTTGAGGGAGGTGGCTAGTATATGGGAGGCGAGTAATTATATTGAGAGCCCTCTTAACCAAATAAAAAAGATTTCATAGAATGTGGTTGGGATCAGCAAGATGTTACCCAAAATAGAATGGGGACATTTCATTTTGTTGATGCCTTTGACATATGCCTATGAAACGTGATGTCTTGCCCCTGTATGTAGGAACAGGTTCACTTCCTATTGTAATAATGCTGCCCAGTCTGGCAGAGGAAGACACTTAGAAGGCTTAGCGACCTGGGTTTACACAACGATACAGTGCAAAATTACCATATTAGGATTAACTCACCAGACATATTTGGGATCAGATTAGTTTTTCTTTCTGGAACTAGTCTGACAATATTTAATGTTTAGATTCGGGTGGGAGATGGAAGTGCTGAGACCCTGGTGCTAATAGAAGTACTTGATGCCCTTTCAGTCTTAATTGTAGAAGGTTCCTTTGTAGTGCTGGTTGATTTTAACAAAACTTTTGTACCCATAGTGACAACTCCTATTGACCTAACCTTAGACAGTCAGTTTAGGATTCCGCAGTTAGACCTTTCCTGTCTGAGGCCCAGAACAGAGAATACTAGCATTACAGGAGAATCATGAAGTCTTCTACTCATAAAGATCTTTTAGACCAAAGAAAAAATAATTGGTACCAAAAATGCACAAAGGGAGGCGTCCTGAAATAATAACTCTTGCATGGAAGCTAAAGCAGATGTGTTAAAGGCAGTTAAGTCGAAGTGTAGGTCCAAGTGAGCAAGGTGTAGATCACTTTATAAGTGTGAACTAGCTAAATCAAAGAGAATGGGAAATCAGTAAGTGGGAAAACATGTGCTCTGTAATGTTAACTATGGATGGTCGATTATTTTGAGGAATTGCCTCAGACTGTGTTACAGCAATTAAAAGAGGTTCCTATTCAACCACAGGAGTGGGTCGTCCACTTTGGTAACATATATTCATGTAGTGAAGAGCCAGTAACGTAAAGTAATGATCCTCTCTATGCTTTTGAACTTTGTGATCAAAGCCAACTGCAATTTTATTTAAATGAAATTGTGGCGACTATAAAATCTTGCCATGCATCTAAAGCCCCTGGACCGAAATGAATCCAAATGGTTTATATATGGCCCATACATTAATTTAATATTAAATGTGATCCTACAGGGAATGGAGATTCCTCCATCTTGGAAATCGGGTAAGATAGTTCCAATATATAAAAAACAGCAATGCAATAAAAAAGCCAATTACATACCAATTAGCCAGATTGATGCATCATAAACAATCTATTGTAATCAGGTGTTGGTCCACTTACAAGATTGGATGCAAACTAATAACGTTTTGACGGAATTTCGGCTGTTTTTTGAAGTAATAGCCCAATTGGTCTGGTGTTTCGATTTAACTATATTTGCTACAACATCTCATTAATCGGCAGATGCAAACTCTATCTTGCCTTTTTCGTTTTGCTTTCTGCCTTTGATCTGGTACCAGGGGGGCATGTATTGGAGGGTTTTGGAAGGAATGGGCATACCTGCAAACCTGTTGGACATTTTAATAGGATTACACTTGGAAAATTGTGCCAAAGTCAGATGGGGAAGTATGTACAGTTGACAGATCTATTCAGGATCGATCATGGAGTTAGGTAGTCTGCGTCCTTGGCTTAGCTTTGTTCCCCCTGCATATAAACAAGGTAGTTGATTGATTGGACAGCGATGGGTGGACCTCACCAAAAGTGGACAATAGTTGGATGCCCGCCCTACTACTTGTGGATGATACTTTGTTATCAAAATCCCCTCCGGGGCTACAGCAGTGGTTAAATTATGTTAATACTTTTTCTGTAGAGCAGGGGCTTGAGTTAAATAGCTCAAAGACAGAATGTATGGTATTCAGTACCATTATTTGCAGGTTCTCATTGGCTGTTCCTCATACATTCTGCAAACATTACTCCTTAGAACATAGTTTCTATATCAGATACCCAATTGGTAGGGCCATGTTCAAAAGCCTATTCAAATAGGTGACTTATCCACTTCACATTTGCCATCCTTTTGTTGTTTCTTGCTTTGAAATTGTCCTTCGTGCATGAAGAAAGTGGGCTTGGTTGTGAATTTGCAAGTTACTCACTAAACTCTCATCTGCACTCTGATTCCTCAAAAGTGCTCACTTCTTTCACAACCACATACATGCCAGTTATTCCCTCTGCTTTAAGTCACAGAGGTAATGGGAAAAATGCACAAGATGGTTGGGCCTTCTAGTTTCTTTTGCCTCAGGACTCCAGGATAATAAGAAAAATGTGCAAGGTGATTGAGTCTTCTGTCTTGAGTGATTTTAATGAAGCACTTTATGGACCCAAAGGAGTTTCTTGTTTGGTAATATAAAGTCACCTGTTAGAAAATAACCTATTGGACTGAGCAGCAGTACATTCTAACAGGGCCGCTCACATGAACAAAACATTGTTTTTCTCAGTTGAATAGTTCAATTGCATATGCTTTATTTTTTTCTTTTGAATTTTCCCAGTTTTTATAGATCATATAGTCTTCACTTTTTTCAGTTTTGATTTTGACATGTAAATGTTCCCCTACTTCCCCTAATTAGATCAGAAGTTAATAATGAATGATGTGCAGAAGAAAGATCGGCAACTTGAAATATTGCCACCTGATATAGACTTTTCCTGCTGGGATTCCCCTCTTCAGGAATATGAAAATGCAGTGCCAAAGAGTCTTGGAATCATCACTCATGACAGTAAGGTGAATAAAAATAGATATGTTGTGGAAATGTAGAAGGGTGTTATTCTGTGCTGCAGCATTCATTCAGAGTCCACAGACCGGCTTGGAAAGACCTCAGAGACCAGATGGTTGGTCTGTTTTGATGGATGCACTATGGCTTGTATTGAAGTGATCAGCATGTTTTCATAAATTCCCGCCCTATGACTTCTTCCAGGCAAGTTCTTTAACAAGTGACAATGGCCTTTAAGCATCACAGCTAAAACTGACTGTAATTCAGAACTGATTATGCCAACATAAATTCCAGAATAATATTGGCTTATACCTAATTAGTTGTTTTATTTGGCAAAACACTGCCATCTGTTCTGAAAACAGTCTTTTCCTTGGTTTACGGATTTTACTGCTGTTTTAACCATGAATATTTGGATGTTGTAATTGTGTGTTTTTTCCATTTCTTAGTATTTCATTTGAACTAGACTTCTCCTATACTAGATTTTTTCAATTTTGGGCTGCCCAGAAACCAACTTTGCTGTATGTAGTGGGCAATAAACTCTAATGTGTTTAATTTGATGAAATTCTCTAATACACAAAGCAAGGTTGTGACCTGTTCACACTATTTATCATGTCAGATTATAATGACATGAGTTGTCCACAATTGATCCAAGAGTCCATCTCTGCATTTGAATCAGTCTGGGAATCTTCTTACTTCTAAGGGTCTTGCATCCTCAAATATTCCTTATTTATGGATCTTACCCATTGTTGGCGTATGGTGGAGCAGCCAAGCCTGATAGAGCTCTACAAAACACCAACCTTTAACACAAACATAAACACTCCCCACGTTGTTTGGTGCTAAGAGTTTGGAGCTTGCAAGACTTTCAAACACAGTCTTCCAACTTCTCCAGTATTGAATCTTTAATAGATTCACATGCTTGAATCTTCCCCATAGTCTTAGTGGTAGTCCCACTGTAATAGCTAGAAGCATGAATAGAAAACAATTGAAAACACTACAAAACCGAGTAACATTGGTAATCAATTCACATTGGTTTAGAATGTCCAAATTCAAACCAATCAGAGAGCAACACCCTTCCCCTCCAGGGTCACCATACCTCTGGTTGCTAACCTCATCTCATGTGAGAAGGAGCCTCCCTGAGTCCTTTTCAGTTCTTCATTGCTTTTCGGTCACTTTGGCCTCTTCAAAGAGATTTATTGTTGTTTATTCTTCAAACAATCTTAAGGTACCATCTGAGCTGTGTTTTTCCTACAAAAACTGTCATGTCTGAGGGGTCTAAAAAACGTCTTTTTAGATCATAATAATTTTGTAGTAAACCAAGATTATTCTCAAAGGATCCTCTAAAGGAATGTTTCTATTTCTTGTATTTCTCCCACAATCCTAAGGAGTGTAAGCATTGCTGTACATTTTCATCTGAGACCTTAAAGGTAGGGAGGCAAGACTTATTCTATGGCTCCAAGAGGAAAAGGATTTGGAAAATTCGTATTCTGGGGAAGAGTGTCAGGAACCATCTTTGCTCACTATAAAGCAAAGACATGAGGAATCTGTCTCTTCTGCAGAGCCTTCAAAAACGTCTAGGCATTATTAAAAAACAACTGAGACTGACAAATCCTCAAGAAAGAGGGATTCTTCTTCGTCCCCCTCTCAAAAAAAAACAATTTTAAATCAGATCTGAGCCTTCAGGTCCTTCTTTGAAGGATTTGTCTTCTGAAAAGACTGAAGATGGACCCATCGTTGAGGAGTAAACTATTGATGAGTAAAATGTCAACAAGCACAATGTCAGCGAAACTGTCGACAAGTGTGTCAAGGATGACTTCAGCATCTGCCGTGAAAATGTCTTCATCATCTAAGAAGAAGCAAATGACATCCACATTGACAGAGATGACAACGCTGGTGGCAATGAAAGTTACTATAATGGCAACTGTCTCTCAGTGGGCCACTGTTTATAAGCAAAAAGAACATCAGCAGGGGCGTGGTGCGGCCACGCATGGCAAAGCACGCAGAGTTTAGAGCTCCGGGAGACAGAGGCCAGAGGCTCATAAATCCTGAAAATATGGACAGGCAGACCCTAAAAACATGGGTTTGGCCTTCTGAAAACAAGTTGTTTGCACCGAGACGCTGTGCTGTCGGAGAAAAGTGAGAGATAACGGAAAGTGAGATCCAGAGCCGGTGGCAAGGGGAAAATAATATGGCGGCTGCCAAGAGACATCGCTGCGAAGTCGGACGGAGCGGCAGCTGTCACAGACGGAAACAGGCACAACCGTAGGTAGGCTGGCAATTGCAGACAAGATACCCCAAAGAGGAAAGCACTGTGGGATCCAGAGGTGAGGAGGGTACAAAGAGGGCGCGCCAGGCGACCCTGAGTAGGAGTGAAAAGTATACCGCTGGGAGTGGGTGAAATGGCCAAGAAGACAGAGCAAGGAGTGATGTAAACCCACACAGCAACTATATTACAGACGATCAACGACATAAAACAGTCCTTGGAGCCTCAACTTGCAGCGGTGGTGAGCAAGTGGGTCTGCATCGAGATGACCAGCAGAAACTAACGGACCAGGTCAAAGACACGGAGGAGCAGATAAAGACAGCCATACCCAAAGTAGCGGATCTCATAAAGAAATGTAAGGCGTTGGAACTGGGGTAACAACAGGTGACAACCAGGCTGGAAGATGCAGAGGGAAGGTCAAGACGACACAATGTAAGGCTAGTGGGGCTGCCGGAAGAAAACAGGACACAATATCGAGTTGTACACGAAGGACTGGTTAATAAATAATGTACTATAAGGCAAGCCATCCAACTTTATCTCTGTAGAAAGAGCCTGCAGAATCCCAACCAGGGCTCGGCAACTAGGAGCTCCCTCCAGACCAATCATGGTAAGACTGATGAATTTTAGGGACATCATCCTACAGATGGCGAGGAAACACGGCCCGTGGTTTATTGAAAATGCTGAAATCCACATATATCCAGACTACACAAACGTGGTGCAGCACCAAAGAGAGGAGTATGTACTAATAAAGAAGATACTGCAACAACAAGGAGTAAAATATTTCCTAATCTACCCAGCAAACCTACGCGTGGCACTAAAAGAGAAAACATACTTTCTGCAAACTACGCAGGAAGCTTGGACATGGCTAGAAGAACAGGGCTTGGGAACAGGACCAACACCGAGGACAAAAAAGGGAGATGGGAGAAACCGCACATCAGTCAAACACTGGGACGAAGACAAGAGACGGATCGTCACAACACCAACTAAAGAACAAATAAAAAAGACGCTTAATAAGGTGGTCAAAGAATTGCAAATGCACATGCTCACCCAAACAGATAATAAATGGAGAGTACTGCCAGCTGAAAGCAATGAAAAAAACACTGACTGCACAGAAATAGGCTAGGAAACAGAAGAGGAACAACTACCTGTAGGTACATCTATGACATGAGAACATGTGGGGTTAAAAAAAAAAAAAGAGAGAGAGAGAGAAAGAAGACGAGAACTGGAATGGATGAAAAAGGCTGGTTGAGGCCTCGGGCTCCGATAGCCCCATTGGCGATACTGTTGGAATACATAGACGCTTGATACGAAATGGTGGAGCAGAGAACTACCCCTTATGTGCATGTCGTAAAGGGAGGCCACTGCGCCCAGGTGATGAAAGCAGAAAACATTTGTTTGATTTTGAGGTTGGGGATGACACATACTGTTAGTTGGGGGGTTGGTTAGTTCAGGAATCACCATACAGTAAGGTAGGGAGGGGGGCAAGTTACAAAGGGGTTCAGTCTCACAACGAAACCTGGTCCCACACCAAAATACAGAGGAGGTCACGCAAACACATATAGACTACATCCTCCATGATGCAGACACAAAGCATATCGCTACAAACATGGAATGTTAAAGGGCTGGGAAACAGAGTCAAACAGAGCATTGTTCAAAGAGCACGCAATAGACAAACTAGATATAATGTTCCTTCAGGAGACACACCTGATAGACCAACAACATCAGTGCATGCTTAGAGGGAGATATAGACTGGGCAGCTGGGCACAGTCCACCTCTGGGTTGAGAGGAGTAGCTATTTTAATTAACAGGTCACTGCTATTTCCCGAAAAAGAAACCTGGACGAACAGACCAGGATCATACACGGCCATAATTAGGGAACTGAAAGGAGAGGAGATACTGTTAATGAATGTATATGCCCCACCAGGCCTTCAAAACGGGTTGCTTAAAAAAGTGGGAGAAATACTAGTTGAAGCCCCATGCACCCTGGTAGTACTGGGAGGGGATTTTAACCTTGTCATGGATACCAGCAGAGACAGAAATAGCTCCCGGCCAGAGGAAAGTGGGACAAGAGGTAGACTAGAAGGGTTCACGCAAGCAACAGGTTTATGTGACATATTGTAGGAAGTTGGCTCTGTATATACTATCTCAAAGTAAGAGATAGTGTGCACAGAGTCCAAGGGTTCCCCTTAAAGTTGAGATAGTGGCAAAATTAGATAATTCTAATGCTCTATTTTGTGGTAGTGTGGTCGGGCAGTAGGCTTATCAGAGGGTAGTGTTAAGCATTTTTTGTACACACAGACAATAAATGAGGAACACACACTCAAAGACTTAACTCCAGGCCAATAGTTTTTATATAGAAAAATCTCTTTTCTTAATTTATTTTTAGAATCACAAGTTCAAGATTTGAAGTAAATACATAAAATGCAAGGTACTCCACACAGGTAAGTTAGGAACTTTGAATTACAGCAATAGCATACACAGTTTTAGTTAAAATGGCAATAAGCTATTTTAAAAGTAGACACAGTGCAAAAATCAACAGTTCCTGGGGGAGGTAAGTAATGGTTAATTTGTCAGATCAGTAAGGCACTTACAAGTTCAAGTTCCTGGTCATAGGCAGCCCACGTTGGGGTTTCAAGGCAACCCCAAAGGTACCACACCAGCAGCACAGGGCCGGTGAGGTGCAGAGGTCAAAGAGGAGCACAAAACACATAGGCGCCTATGAAGAACAGCGGTGCTCCGGTTCCAGTCTGCCAGCAGGTAAGTACCCGTGTCCTCAGAGGGCAGATCAGAGGGGTTTTGTAGAGCACTGGGGGGGGACACAAGTAGACACACAAAACACACCATCAGCGGCACAGGGGCGGCCGGGAGCAGTGGGCAAAGCAGGCATCAGGTTTTGTATAGGATTCAATGGAGGGACCCTGGGTGGGGTCACTCTAGCGGTGCAGGCAGGGCACAGGGGGGCTTCTCGGGCCAGCCACCAACTGGGCTAGGCAGAGAGTCGCCTGGTGGTCACTCCTGCACTGAGGTTCGGTTCCTTCTGCACCTGGGGGCTGCAGATGCAGTGCTTGGTCCAGGCGTCGGGTTCCTTGTTACAGGCAGTCGCGGTAAGGGGGAGCCTTAGGATTCTCTCTGCACGTGTCGCTGTGGTGGTCCGGGGGGTCATCTCGGGTTACTCACGAGTTCGCAGTCACCTGGGAGTCTTCCTTGTAGTGTTGGTTCTCTGGAGTTCGAGCCAGGGGCGTCGGGTGCAGTGGATGAAGTCTCACGCTTCCGGCGGGAAGAGTGAGGTCTTTAAAAGTTGCAAGAATGTTGCAAAGTTGTTGCTGTAGTTGAACAGAGCCGCTGTTCACAGGAGTTTCTTGGTCCTTTGGTTCAGGGCAGTCCCCTGAGGCTTCAGAGGTCGCTGGTCCCTGTTGGATGCATCGCTGTTGCAGTTTTCTTCGAGTCAGGACACAGGCCGGTAGGGCTGGGGCCAAAGCAGTTGTCGTCTCCGTCATCTCTGCAGGGCTTTCAGGTCAGCAGTTCTTCTTGTTTCAGGTTGCAGGAATCTGATTTCCTGGGTTCTGGGATGCTCCTAAATACTAGATTTAGGGGTGTGTTTAGGTCAGGAGGGCAGCAGCCAATGGTTACTGTCCTGGAGGGTGGCTACACCCTCTTTGTGCCTCCTCCCTGAGGGGAGGGGGGCACATTCTGAATCCTATTGGGGGAATCCTTCAATCTCAAGAACGAGGATTTCTAAAGGCAGGGGTCACCTCAGCTCAGGACACCTTAGGGGCTGTCCTGACTGGTGGATGACTCCTCCTTGTTTTCCTCATTATCTCCTCCAGCCTTGTCGCCAAAGTGGGGGCAGTGGCCAGAGGGACGGGCATCTCCACTAGCTTGGATGCCCTGGGGTGCTGTAACAAAAGGCATGAGCCTTTGAGGCTCACCGCTGGGTGTTATAGTTCCTGCAGGGGGAGGTGGGAAGCACCTCCACCCGGTACAGGCTCTGTTCCTGGTCACAGAGTGACAAAGGCACTCTCCCCATGTGGCCAGAAACTTGTCTGGTCGTGGCAGGCTGGCAGAGACTGGTCAGCCTACCACTAGGAGTCGGACTGGTATTCAGGGGGCATCTCTAAGATGCCCTCTGGGTGCATTTTACAATAAATTCTCCACTGGCATCAGTGTGCATTTACTGTGCTGAGAGGTTTGATACCAAACTTCCCAGATTTCAGTTTAGCCGTTATGGAATTGTGGAGCACATATGCCCTCATCTGTGATATAGTGCACCCTGCCTTAGGGCTGTAAGGCCTGCTGGAGGGGTGCCTTACCTATGCCACAGGCAGTGTGAGGTGGGCATGGCACTCTGAGGTGAGTGCCATGTCGACTTAGTCATTTTGTCCCCACCAGCGCACACAAGCTGTGAGGCAGTGTGTATGTACTGAGTGAGGGGTCCCCAGGGTGGCATAAGACATGCTGCTGCTCTTAGCGACCTTCCCTGGCATCAGGGCCCTTGGTAACAGGTGTACCATTTACAAGGGACTTATCTGGGTGCCAGGGCTGTGCCAATTATGGGAACAAAGGCACAGTTTAGGGAAAGAACACTGGTGCTGGGGCCTGGTTAGCAGGGCCCCAGCACACTTTCAATCTTAACTGGCATCAACAAAAGGCAAAATGTCAGGGGGAAACCATGCAAAGGAGGCATTTCCTTACACATATGAAGAAGTTTACACCCAGAGTAAACATGCTACCCCTTTTACTCAGGGGCACACTCCGTGCACTCACGTCTGCACTACTATTTTCACCACAGGCAGCTCACTCAGCAGATTTTAGGGAGGCAACATTTTTGGCTAGAGGAATAAGTGATCACTCCCCACTGTGGATAGCGTTAGATCTCCAAATCAAAAGACCCAAACAACCATGGAGAATGGAAACATGGCGACTCACTAATAAACCAGAGGTCAAGCTTTACTGAAAATAGGAACTTGGTGCAAAGCAAAACAATACTATGGGAGGCATATAAGTCAACAGTAAGAGGCACTATTATTTCAGGGGAGATACAGGATAGACAGGCAAGGAGGGCTGCAATGGATAAAATAGAGGACGAAATCATACGCCTATACAAGACGTGTGGAGAAGGGGGATCACACTAACAAGAGTACAGTTGACTTGAAAAGAGCTGAATACCAAATATTGGCAAAAAATGAGGCAAAAACCTACATAGCATAGCAAAAAAGAATCTTTGAAGGAGGAAATAACTGGTAAGTTTCTGGCGTGGTTGGGAAGAAAAGAAAGGGACAAAATGACGATCAAAGAAATTAGGCAGACATCAGGGAATCTGATGCACACAAGCGGAGAGATAGCTGAAGTTTTTGCTACATATTTGGAAGACTTTTATGAATCCCACATAACAGCCCCCGAAACTGAAATCCGGGCGTTCATTGCTGACTGCCTAATAAGGAAACTGAGTAACACCCACAAAGTAGCTTTAGAAGCAGATATTGCACTAGAGGAAATCACACAGGCCTTGGGACAGATGCAGTCAGGCGAAGCTCCCGGTCCGAACGGACTCCCAATCAAACTACTTAAAAGGCTGAAAACACAAGTGAAGGTCCCATTACACAAAGCCCTGTCCGAAGCGTACAGAATAGGTAAACTATCAGAGGACATGCACACAGGGACTGATAGTAATCCCAAAGGCAGGGAAACCGCCAGATAGATGTGACTCTTACAGGACATATCATTAATTAATGGGGACATAAAAATATTGGCTAAGGTATTGGCGTACAGGCTGAAGACAGTGATTTTAGAATTAGTGCACCAGGACCAAAATGGATTCATGCAGGGCCGATCGACTAGGCTGAACCTCTGGCGCCTACACAATAACTTGGCTCTGGCACGAGAGGCACCAGTGGACAAAGTAATTGTATCCCTAGATGCAAACAAAGCATTTGACTCAGTGGAGTGGAGCTAACTGTTTGGTGTTCTAGAGAGGATGGGTTTTGGGCCGAACTACACAAGATGGGTCAGACTCCTTTACGAACGTCTGATCGCCAGGGTGCGGTTCAGTGTTCATCTGTCTCTGAAGATTTCTATCACGGGGGCACCAGACAAAGCTGCCCCCTATCGCTGATGTTGTTCGCATTGGCTTTTGAAGCTCTGGCTGCTTGGATAAGAGTAGATCCACTGATTTGGTGCTTGCCGGGTAATCAGGGACCAGAGGACTGCATTTCGCTTTACACAGACGATATCCTACTATACTTGTCCAACATATCGAATACGTGGGACAGCCTCCAATAAATATTCGACACATATGGTAGACATTCAGGCTCTGAAGTTAACTGGGATAAATCACTAGTGTTCCCGCTTGGGAGATGATATGAATGGTACGCACCTCAGGTAGCCACACCGCATGGAGCGAAACAAATTTAAATACCTAGGGATATGGATAATGCATACTGAAGTTGAGTATTATGAGGCAAATATGGCACCCCTTCTGCAACGACTAGAACAAGACGTGGAACATTGGAAGCCACTGCCACTATCCCTATTAGGGAAGGCAGCCATGTTTAAAATGATGGTGCTCCCGCAGAATGTTATACGTGATTAAAAATACACCACATAAGATACCAGAGGGGTTCTTTACTAAAATAGATAGCCTGATAGGACAGCAGGCAACCCAGAATATCTCTAAAAACACTGCAGAGATCTAGGTATGATTGGGGAATTGCACTGCCTAATGTGCGGAAATACTATGAATCGGCGCAAGTCCGTGTAGTAAATGATTGGGCCTATAAGGAGGTCGATAACCCAGCGTTACTCCAGTATTGGAACTTTCATAGATTCACGTTTGAATCATTCCCCGTCGTTGAGATGGGAGTACCCGGCACATCATAATAGCAATGTAGTAGCAACTATAATGGAAAAAGGCCCAAAGTCTTCCACTTTAGTAGCCTATCCTTGTTTCTTTGAGAAAAAAGGACCAACCCAAATTTCAGGCATCCCCTCCCTCTAGAACCCTCCGGTGGGAAGCTCCAGTCCCTCAGATTTTCTACCGCATGTCGTGCTAGGGAGTCTCCACTGAGCTCTACTCAGTTAAATCTTCAAGGATCTATTTCTAGTGCTTTTCTACCAGAAAAGAAGGTTTCTTCAACACACAAGGCTTCAAACTTATTCCTTGGTCTAGGGAAATTCTATTTCCTCAAACTATAAACATGTCAGACAAAGAAAAGAAAATCCTCTTTATGGCCTGCAAAACCTGTGGAAAGAAGAGACTTCATTTCGAAGATCCACACAAGGACTGCATTTATTGCCTTTATCCTGATCATGTGGTCTACGACTGTAAGGTATGCAGAAAGTTCTCTAACAAAACCCTCAAGGACAGATAGGGCAGGCTACTGATTTGGCTGGAAAAATTTAAATCCAAAACAAACCCTGTTTCTGGTTCTGATAGTGAGGAGTCATCATCGAGAAAGCTCCACAAAAGGGGCAGATCTCCTCAAGCTCATCATTCTGAGGATCCACCGCAAAAAACTTTAAAAAAAGATAAAGCAAGTGTCTTCCAAAGCTTACAGCCCTTCCAGGTCTTCTCCCAGGAGGTCTGTATCCTCCAAAAGAGATTCTAAAGAGCATTCTGCTTCCTCAGAATGTACTAAAAAAGCCTTTACTGAGCCCCCCACACCACCTTCTGTTGTTAAGCATACTTTTAAGAAACCATCTGGGAAAAGTACGACACCGGCACTGCCGAAGGCAGCATCGTTGACGACCGCGTCATTGACGGCAGCTTCATAAGGAGTGTATATGGCCTTATCGTTGACTGCTACAACGTCGACTATGTTTACAGCATGTTCTGCTCCAACGATGGTTATCTCGACGACGTCCTCGTCAATGGAATTGTCAGTCACGTTGTCGACGATCAAGGTAGTCATCACTTCATCTCTGTCGACGAAACTGTCTGTGACGGTGGCACTGTTAACGTCGTCGACGAGAGTTTCACCATCGTCGCAGCTGACTCCACCGATGTCGTCGTCCACGATACAGTCCACGATACCACTGACGCAGGAACTGTTAACATCGGACGATGACAGAAAAGAGGGAGAGTTGCCAGATGCAATAACAGAGTGGGATGATTACCAAATTCCTACTCCATCTTCACCCTCCCCTCTCCTGATAGGTTCCCCTCCAAGTGACATCGGAAGTTTTCACAGTTTGCTAGAAAGATCTGTAAAGAGATTTGCGCTACCCATGCCAACTAAACAAATGGATTGTTTCCTTCATGATTTTAAAGAACCTTTTCAAAAGAGTATAAAATCAATGCCAATAGTGGACCACATATGGGATGAAGGCATAAAAATAATGAAAAATCCGTCTACCTTCACTCCTGTCCTGGCTCGTCTAGATAATAAATATAAGGCACCTGACGACTCCCCAGCCTGCCTCACGGGACACCCCAAACCGGACTCGGTTATTACCCAAGCAGCACAACACAGGTCCAGAAACGCTTCAGCACCAATATCAGCTCCACCAGACAAGGAGGGAAGAAGACTCGATAATATAGGGAAACTTTTCTCCTTGATGTCTTCTCCTATGATAAGGGCCTTTAACTCTTTGGCTATAATTGGCAGGTACGACAGACAGTTATGCGCAGACATTGCTCCCTACTTAGATCAACTCCCAGAGGAATCAAAGAAGGAAGCAAGAAAAATCTTGCAAGAAGGGGAAAGGTCTTCAGTTGAAGTTATAGACTGTGCGATGGATAGCGCTACCACGGTGTTTCGACAGCTGGCAGGCGCGGCTGTTTCAAGAAGGCAAGGTTGGCTCATGGCAACTTCTTTTAAACCAGAAGTTCAAAGCAAGATTCTAAACTTGCCTTTTGACGGAGAAGCCCTCTTCGGAAAACATATTGACGACGCCCTTCAGCCAATAAAGACCAATATGGACACAGCCAAGTCCCTTGGCACCCTACAATTTAGAAGGCAGCCCTTTCGGGGTCCTAGAGGTCAGGGGTATTCATCTTACAGGGGAGGATTCTAACAATATAAATACAATTCTGTCTGCGCTACATCTCAGTTCTTTCTTCTTCAGTACCAACAGAGCAGCCTCCGCAAGCGGCATATACGAGAGCAGCGCAAAGGGGAAGAGCAGGAACACAAGCGAAGGACACAGGATGGAGGCAATAACTTTCTAATGACTCCAGCTACGTACATTTCCTCTGATACAAAAATAGGGGGAAGGATTTCCCACCATTTTCAGAATTGGCAAAAAATTACATCAGACCAGTGGGTCTTAAACCTGGTCCAATTTTGGCCATACTTTGAAATTCCTGCAGATCCCACCTGCAAGCCCCCCCCCCCCCCCCTCACCCCATCCCCTTTCCACGAATGGTGAAACACTTATATCTGCTCAAACAGGAAGTTGAGTCAGTGCTCCTCAAGGGAGCTATAGAGAGAGTTCCACATCAAGACAAAAGGAGGGGGTTTTATTCTTGTTTCTTCCTGATTAAATAAAAAAGTGTAAAAATTGGCATCCAATCTTAGATCTCAGGGATATCAATAATTACCTCAAAAAGCAGTCATTCTGTTTGATTACCTTAACAGATATCCTTTCCCTTCTCAATCCGGGAGATTTTATGTCCACCCTCGATTTGCAGGACGCATACTTCCATATCCCTATACACCCTTCCCACAGGAAATATCTCAGATTTGTGGCAGCCGGAGAGCATTTCCAGTTTAAAGTACTTCCTTTCGGAATGAAATCTGCCCCGAGAATTTTTACCAAATGCCTTGCTCCAGTCGCAGCCTTCCTCAGAAGACACAACCATCAGGTCTTTCCATATTTGGACGATTGGCTCATGAAGGCCAAGTCCAGATCTCAGACGCTGAAGTCGACGTGTGCCTGCATGGAGCTATACGCAAATCTGGGCCTAACCGTTAACCGCAACAAATCAGCTTTCCAACCCTTGAGAAGAAGAACATTTCTGGGGGCAGTTTTGGACACTTCCACCAACAAGGCAACTCCTACAGGGAGAGAGGCTGTAAAAGCTTATATCTCTGGCCAGGCTGGTGCAAAAAAGAAAGTCTGTTTCAGTTCACCTCTTCAAGTCCCTGTTGGGAATGATGTCCTCCTGCATTCCACTGGTGCTATTCTGTCGTCTCAGAATGCGACCCCTCCAGGAACAGCTGGACCATCAGTGGACGCAGTCCAAGGGGTCTTTCGCCGATAACGAAACCCATGATAACATCTCTGGCTTGGTGGACTCAAGATTCTCACTTGTCGGTTGGACTATCTTTTCTCCTCCAACCAGCCTCGAAGGTTGGGGAGCCTTCCTTTAGCACTTACAAGTAAGGGGCAAATGGAAGCCACATCAGAGGTCTTTTCACATCAATTACTTCGAATTGAAGGCAATCTGCCTAGTGCTTTGCGCTTTCCTTCCAAAGATAAGGGGCTCATCAGTACTCATTTGGACAGACAACACTACAACCATGAATTATGTAACAAGATCTCTCCTCTTATTGAGAATTTCAGCGCATTTGGAACTAGTCCAAAAGTCTTCGAGCAGAACGCGTCCCGGGCACTCAGAATGCCATCCATAGCGGACTCTCTGAGCAGATCGGTGTCATCCAACCACGAATGGGAACTGGATGAGGGGATGTTAAATCGAGTTTTCTCCCTATGGGGAAAACCAAACCTGGATCTCTTCGCCACCCCGCAGAATGCAAAATGACGGTTCTTTGTCGTGATCCCAGTCGGGCTCTTGGGGGAATGCGTTTTCAATGGCATGGTCAGGAATTTATTGTTATGCTTTTCCTCCCATTCCCCTCATACCGAGAGTACTGGCAAAGATCAAGAACGAACGCTGCAAACTTCTCCTGATCGTTCCGGCATGCCCTCAGCAGTATTGGTATACAGAGCTGCTTCTCCTCTCAGAGTGCCTCAGCATCCCTCTTCCAGGGATGCCGTCCCTCCTAACAATGAGCGAGGGTCAAATTCTCCACCCAGATCCAGCTTCACTTCACCTGACAGCCTGGCTCCTGAACACCCTGAATTTGCCCACCTTAATATTCCTTCAGACTGTAGAGTCATCCTCGCCAGAGCTGCAGCCGACAGTACCAACAAATGTTATCACCTGAAGTGGAGAAGGTTTTGCACATGGTGTAAACAGGCTCAGGTACATCCTTTCTCTTCATCCCCGGAGCAGATACTACCTTATCTTCTCCATCTGGCCAGATCAGGTTTGGGGAACTCTTCGATTAGAGTTCCCTTAGCAGCAATTTCCCGCTATAGGCGAAAGAACGACGCACCTCCTTTGTGGTCCGCAAGGGTCATAAAACTATTTCTTAAAGGACTTTTTCAATCTTTCCCACCAGTCAGGCCACCTCCACCATCGTGGCAGCTTATCCTGGTTTTGTCCCAGTTAATGAAACCTCTATTCGAACCGATTCACAAAGTAGACTTAAACATTTTATCCTGGAAAGTTGCTCTCCTCCTCGCTCTTACCTCAGCCAGAAGAGTGAGCGTGATCCAAGCATTTTCTGTGCAAGACCCTTTCTTACAGTTCTAGAGAGACAGGGTAGTCTTACGAACAAATCCAAAGTTTGTACCTAAAGTTCCTTCGGATTTCCACATTAATCAACTGGTGGTGCTAAAGTCCTATTTCCCAAATCCTTCAACACTGGCGGAACAGACTCTTCATTCATTGGACGTTAAAAAGTGTCTTAAATTTTATCTGGATAGAACTAGACATTTTAGAAAATCAAATCAACTTCTCATGGCATTCAGTGCTCCTAGAAAAGGCAGTCATTGTCCAAGCAGGGGATTGCAAGATGGATAGCCTCTGCTATTGATTGTCATAGAGCGGCAGGAAAACCTCTGCACAGACCAACTCATGCACATTCAACAAGGGCAATAGCCACATCCACGGCGCTGTTCGTAGACGTGCCCATTCAATACATTTGCAGGGCGGTTACCTGGAAATCAATGCATACGTTTGCAAAGCATTATTGTTTGGAAGAAACACCGCAGGGTGATGCAGCGGTAGGACAAGCGGTACTGTGACTTTTATTCCGGTGACAGTGAGCTGTTGTATTTTCTTAATTTCTTTTTCCCGCCAGACCAGTATGTTTTGCGCACATTTTATCACATTATATATTCTTCCCTTGATAATGCACTATTTATCATGCTACAGTGATTTTCTCTTTGCATATTAATCGCGTATTTAATGTTTTTTCTTCTCTCATTCATGGTGATGTTTATTTCAGTGATTGTGGTAATACTTTTCATACAGTTTGCTTCATTACTGCTTGCTATTCTGATTCAAGCATGTGAATCTATGAAAGTTCCTATACTGGAGTAAGAAAATTAGTTACCTGTAACTGTGGTTCTCTGGTATTGGAATCTTTCATAGATTCACATGTGACCCTCCCTCCTCCCCTGGGAAGCTTACCGTTATCTGTTCTCTTCAGATACTTTGGTACTCGTGCTTTGGAAAATCTGAGGGACTGCAGCTTCTCACCGGAGGGTTCTAGAGGGAGGGGAAGCCTGATTGGCTGAAACTTGGGTTTGGTCCTTTTTTTTACTCAAGAGACAAGGATAGGCTACTAAGGTGGAAGCCTTTGGGTCTTTTCCCATTATAGTTTCTACTACATTGCTATTATAATGTACCGGGGACTCCCATCTTGACAACAGGGAATGATTCAAGCATGTGAATCTACGAAAGATTCCAATACTGTAGAACTACAGTTACAGGTAAGTAACTAATTTTCTTCTGGGGGGATAAACTATGGATGGGGACACACAGCTACTTACATGCATTATACGGGGGAGGAACCCCTCTGAATGTGTACCCGGCTACACAAAGGGTGATTGATATCTGGAGAAAACTGACGAAGGTGATGGGATGGGGTGGGAGACTACCCCCTTAAACCCCAGTATGGGAAGGTACATGGCTGAAAGAGGTTGTGTCACTGCAGGGATTCAAAGGATGGAATGACATAGGCATATCCACGTTGGTAGAGGTATGGGATGCAAATGGGATAGTCACATTCTCACACCTGCAGACAATATAAGATGACCGGGTCCCAGTGGCTCCCATACAGAAAACTATCCCATGCCCTGAAAACCAGAATTCCCCCAGAGAGACGCAAGAGAATTCCCCATTGGAAAACAGGTTGCTAAGTGGGAAAGTTGTCAAGAAGATGGTAACAATGACAAATGGCACCCTGATGAGGAATATGCAAGGTACACTGACGAAACTACGGAAGAGGTGGGAAATAGATACAGGGAACTTAAAAGAGAATGATTGGGCAGAGGCAGTGGAATTCCCTAAAAAGGTGGCAATAAAATCTAGTTTTCAGCTGATCCAGCTTAAAATACTACACAGGGTGTACTACACCTGGACTTTTTGTTTATATAAGATAGGATAGATGGCGCGAATTGCAAGAGAAACTGCGGGATGGAAGGCTCCTTTCGATGGGTCCATTAAACTGAAACATAGGATGGCATTACTGGGTATATGGGAAAACACAGAGTTCGATGGCATCTGTCGCTGTAGATACGCATGTTCTGCAATAGCTCGCCATCTGGTGTTGGGCCGGAGTGTTACAAGTTGTTTTTCTTCGAAGAAGTCTTTCGAGTCACGGGACCGAGTGACTCCTCCTTTTGTCTCCATTGCGCATGGGCGTCGACTCCATCTTCGATTGTTTTTTTTCCGCCATCGGGTTCGGACGTGTTCCTGTCGCTCCGAGTTTCGGAACGGAAAAAATAGTTAATTTCGGAAGATTTTCGTCGGTATTGTTGCGTTCGGGATCGGCGTACTTAGATTCAACACCGCATCGAAGATCGAAGAGCTCCGGTGCCCTTCGGGGTAGTTTTTCGATCCTCCGTTGGGGCCTGGTCGGCCCGACCGCGTGCTGAGGAACGCCGATGGAACGGACCCCGTTCCGTTTCTGCCCCAAATGCCACAATAAATACCCCTACACAGACCAACACTTGGTCTGCAACCTGTGCCTGTCACCTGAGCACAGCGAAGACACCTGCGAGGCCTGTCGTGCGTTCCGGTCCCGAAAAACACTCCGAGACCGTCGAGCCAGAAGACTTCAAATGGCGTCCGCACCGACAGCCCGACGGGAGTTCGAGGAACAGGAAGAGGAAGGTACCTTCTCGATCCAAGACTCAGACTCCGAAGGATTCGACGATACACAAACCGTGAGTAAGACGTCGAAAACCACACAAAGAAACATTTACAAGGCCCAGGGGACGCCACTGCCACCAGGCCATGGCTCGACCCATAAATTCGGTGACCGACCGTCGGCACCGAAAAAGGCCCAAACAGTGCCGAGATCGTCCGACTCCGGTCGAGACACCGGCACGCAGCCTTCTCGGGACCGAGAAAGTGCTGGAGACAAGCCTCGACACCGAGATGCCGGTGTGGACACGGCTCGACGCCGAGACAGCGGCACCGAAACAGATCGACGCCGAGAGGTTTCGGCCCCGAAAAGGAAAAAAGTCACCTCGGAGCCGAAAAAACACGCAGACAAAGTTTCGATGCCGAAACAAACTGCAAGCGACCCAGCTTCGGGCTCTTATACAGAAGAGCACTCGCTAACCTCCCAAATGCAAAAGCATAGGTTTGAGGAAGAGCTACAAGCAACTGATGCGGACCATACGCAAAAGCGTATCTTCATTCAGCAGGGGACAGGAAAAATAAGCACCCTTCCCCCCATTAGGAGAAAGAGAAGGTTGGAGTTCCAGACGGAACAAGCACCACAACCAAAAGTGGTGAAAAGAGTTACACCACCACCCTCTCCTCCGCCCGTGATTAACGTTTCACCAGCACAAACGCCATCACACTCCCCAGCTCACACCACCATGAGCCAGGGTGACCAAGACCAGGATGCATGGGACCTATACGACGCCCCAGTGTCAGATAACAGCCCAGAGGCATACCCTACAAAACCATCTCCACCAGAAGACAGCACCGCGTACTCTCAGGTGGTGGCTAGAGCAGCACAATTTCACAACGTAAGCCTCCACTCAGAACAGGTCGAGGATGATTTCTTGTTCAACACACTCTCCTCCACCCACAGCTCCTACCAAAGCCTGCCTATGCTCCCTGGCATGCTCCGGCACGCAAAAGACATATTTAAGGACCCGGTCAAAAGTAGGGCAATCACACCAAGGGTGGAAAAAAAGTATAAGCCGCCTCCTACGGACCCGGCTTTCATCACAACACAGCTGCCACCAGACTCTGTTGTTGTAGGAGCAGCTAGGAAAAGGGCCAACTCTCACACTTCTGGAGATGCACCACCCCCAGATAAAGAAAGCCGCAAGTTCGATGCAGCTGGTAAGAGAGTCGCAGCACAAGCTGCAAACCAGTGGCGCATCGCGAACTCCCAGGCACTACTTGCGCGCTATGACAGAGCCCACTGGGACGAGATGCAACATCTCATTGAACATCTGCCCAAAGACTTCCAAAATAGGGCAAAACAAGTGGTTGAGGAGGGACAGACCATCTCCAACAACCAGATCCGTTCCTCCATGGACGCTGCAGATACAGCTGCACGGACAATTAATACATCTGTAACTATCAGAAGGCATGCATGGCTCCGAACGTCTGGATTTAAACCAGAGATTCAACAAGCAGTTCTCAATATGCCTTTTAATGAAAAAGAACTGTTCGGTCCAGAAGTGGACACAGCGATTGAGAAACTCAAAAAAGATACAGACACTGCCAAAGCCATGGGCGCACTCTACTCCCCGCAGAGCAGAGGGAATTACAGCACATTCCGTAAAACGCCCTTTCGAGGGGGGTTTCGGGGTCAAAGCACACAAGCCAGCACCTCACAAGCAACACCGTCCACTTACCAGGGACAGTATAGAGGAGGTTTTCGGGGACAATATAGAGGAGGGCAATTCCCTAGAAATAGAGGGAGATTTCAAAGCCCCAAAACCCCTACTACTAAACAATGACTCACATGTCACTCACCCCCTCCACACAACACCAGTGGGGGGAAGAATAGGTCATCATTACAAAGCATGGGAGGAAATCACTACAGACACTTGGGTTCTAGCAATTATCCAACATGGTTATTGCATAGAATTTCTACAATTCCCTCCAAACATACCACCAAAAGCACAAAATTTAACAACACACCATTCCAATCTCCTGGAGATAGAAGTGCAGGCACTATTGCAAAAGAATGCAATCGAATTAGTGCCAAACACACAAATAAACACAGGAGTTTACTCACTGTACTTTCTGATACCAAAGAAGGACAAAACGCTGAGACCAATCCTAGACCTCAGAGTAGTGAACACTTTCATCAAATCAGACCACTTCCACATGGTCACATTACAAGAAGTATTGCCATTGCTAAAACTGCACGACTACATGGCAACTTTAGACCTCAAGGATGCTTATTTCCATATACCAATACACCCATCGCACAGGAAATACCTAAGGTTTGTATTCAAAGGAATACATTACCAATTCAAGGTACTGCCTTTCGGATTAACAACCGCACCAAGAGTCTTTACCAAATGTCTAGCAGTGGTCGCAGCACACATAAGAAGGCAGCAAATACATGTGTTCCCATATCTAGACGACTGGCTAATCAAAGCCCATTTGTTAATAGAGTGCTCAAATCACACAAATCATATCATACAAACCCTCTTCAAACTAGGGTTCACCGTCAATTTCACAAAATCCAAAATTCTGCCACGCAAGGTACAACAATACCTGGGAGCCATAATAGACACATCAAAAGGAGTAGCCACTCCGAGTCCACAAAGAATTCAAAATTTCAACACCATCATACAACGCATGTATCCAACACAAAAGATACAGGCAAAGATGGTATTACAACTCCTAGGCATGATGTCATCATGCATAGCCATTGTCCCAAACGCAAGACTGCACATGAGGCCCTTACAACAATGCCTAGCATCACAGTGGTCTCAAGCACAGGGTCACCTTCTAGATCTGGTGTTAATAGACCGCCAAACTTACCTCTCGCTTCTGTGGTGGAACAACATAAATTTAAACAAGGGGCGGCCTTTCCAAGACCCAGTGCCACAATACGTAATAACAACAGATGCTTCCATGACAGGGTGGGGAGCACACCTCAATCAACACAGCATACAAGGACAATGGAACGTACATCAAACAAAACTGCATATCAATCACCTAGAACTTCTAGCAGTTTTTCAAGCACTAAAAGCTTTCCAACCAATAATAGTTCACAAATACATTCTCGTCAAAACAGACAACATGACAACAATGTATTATCTAAACAAGCAGGGAGGGACGCACTCCACGCAGTTAAGCCTGCTAGCACAAAAAATTTGGCATTGGGCAATTCACAACCAAATTCGCCTAATTGCACAGTTTATACCAGGGATACAAAATCAACTCGCAGACAATCTCTCTCGAGATCACCAACAGGTCCACGAATGGGAAATTCACCCCCAAATTCTGAACACTTATTTCAAACTCTGGGGAACACCTCAGATAGACTTGTTTGCGACAAGGGAGAACGCAAAATGCCAAAACTTCGCATCCAGGTACCCACACAAACAATCCCAAGGCAATGCCCTATGGATGAACTGGTCAGGGATATTTGCTTACGCTTTTCCTCCTCTCCCTCTCCTTCCTTAGCTGGTAAACAAACTCAGTCAAAGCAAACTCAAACTCATATTGATAGCACCAACTTGGGCAAGGCAACCCTGGTACACAACGCTGCTAGACCTATCAGTGGTACCCTGCATCAAATTGCCCAACAGGCCAGATCTGTTGACACAGCACAACCAAAATATCAGACACCCAGATCCAGCATCGCTGAATCTAGCAATCTGGCTCCTGAAATCCTAGAATTCGGGCACTTACAACTTACCCAAGAATGTATGGAAGTCATAAAACAAGCAAGAAGGCCATCCACCAGGCACTGCTATGCAAGTAAATGGAAGAGGTTTGTTTGCTACTGCCATATTAATCAAATACAACCATTACACACAACTCCAGAACATGTAGTGGGTTACTTGCTTCACTTACAAAAATCTAACCTAGCTTTCTCTTCCATTAAGATTCACCTTGCAGCAATATCTGCATACCTGCAGACTACCTATTCAACTTCCCTATATAAAATACCAGTCATTAAAGCATTCATGGAGGGCCTTAGGAGAATTATACCACCAAGAACACCACCTGTTCCTTCATGGAACCTAAATGTTGTCCTAACTAGACTTATGGGTCCACCTTTTGAACCCATGCACTCCTGCGACATACAGTTCCTAACCTGGAAGGTGGCATTTCTCATCGCCATTACTTCCCTGAGAAGAGTAAGCGAGATTCAGGCGTTTACTATACAGGAACCTTTTATACAACTACACAAAAATAAAGTCGTCCTAAGGACCAATCCTAAATTTTTGCCAAAGGTTATTTCACCGTTCCATCTAAATCAAACAGTGGAACTTCCAGTGTTCTTTCCACAGCCAGATACCGTAGCTGAAAGGGCACTACATACATTAGATGTCAAAAGAGCATTAATGTATTACATTGACAGAACAAAGAACATCAGAAAGACTAAACAACTCTTTATTGCATTTCAAAAACCTCATGCAGGAAACCCAATTTCAAAACAAGGTATAGCCAGATGGATAGTTAAATGCATCCAAATCTGCTACCTTAAAGCTAAACGACAGCTGCCCATTACACCAAGGGCACACTCAACCAGAAAGAAAGGTGCTACCATGGCCTTTCTAGGAAACATCCCAATGCAAGAAATATGTAAGGCAGCCACATGGTCTACGCCTCACACATTCACCAAGCACTACTGTGTAGACGTGTTATCCGCACAACAAGCCACAGTAGGTCAAGCTGTATTAAGGACATTATTTCAGACTACTTCCACTCCTACAGGCTGATCCACCGCTTTTGGGGAAATAACTGCTTACTAGTCTATTGCAGAACATGCGTATCTACAGCGACAGATGCCATCGAACTGAAAATGTCACTTACCCAGTGTACATCTGTTCGTGGCATCAGTCGCAGTAGATTCGCATGTGCCCACCCTCCTCCCCGGGAGCCTGTAGCAGTTTGGAAGTTACCTTCAATTATTTATATATGTATCATCTCAACCTTAAATAGGTGCATACTTAGTCACTCCATTGCATGGGCACTATTACTACAATTCAACTCCTACCTCACCCTCTGCGGGGAAAAACAATCGAAGATGGAGTCGACGCCCATGCGCAATGGAGACAAAAGGAGGAGTCACTCGGTCCCGTGACTCGAAAGACTTCTTCGAAGAAAAACAACTTGTAACACTCCGGCCCAACACCAGATGGCGAGCTATTGCAGAACATGCGAATCTACTGCGACTGATGCCACGAACAGATGTACACTGGGTAAGTGACATTTTCAATATATTGTAATTGTAATTGTAATCGTATTTATATAGCGCTTACTACCCCTGACGAGGCGTCGAAGCGCTTTTCGATGAATAGCACGCTACTCCGGAACCCAACAAGAATTAGTGATGGATTAGTATCATTTAATAATGAGTACAGTTTTAGTATTATTATGAGTTAATTTGAGCCGCGGATATGAGAGTTTGTTAGTTAGATTGACTGGAGTAATGGAGGGGTGGAGGAGGAAAGAAATCCAGAAGTGTTAATTGGGAGTATATCCTTAATTTACTCAATCCAAAGGCTTGGGATGAATAAAGGGGGGCAGAAGGGGGAAGAGTATGTGGAAGGGTTAGGGAGAGCATAGTAGCAAGGTGAGATGAATGCAGGAGAATTTAGAAGGGTTGTGTGGGAGGTCACAGAGGTAGAGTGAGGTTTGGTGAGTTAGATGTGGAGGTGGAGGGAAGAGCTTAGGCAGAGATATTTAGGAGATGAAAGTGGTCGAAGGGATTTGGGATGAGTCAGAGTGAGAATGGAGGATAGTTTGATAGAGACATGACATAAGAGTGATGAAAAATGAGAGCAGAAATTCATAGATATCTAGTATAACAACCCAAAAACCAGGAGCCATGCAATGATCCACAAACATGCCAAGCACAGAAACAACATATACACATACATACACACATATATATATATATATTTATACACATACACACATGAATACACACACATATGCACATACAATACATAATTAGAATCATAAAATACTTAGTCAGACAGGTTTAAAAAGAGTGTGTGTGTATTTTATTGTTATTACAGTAGCAATACATATTTTCCAAAGAAACTATAAATAAATAGAAATATACATATAATCTGAAAAAATATTTATCCACATAGGCATATGCAGTTCATAGTTGTTTGAAAAAGGTGGTTATGAAGGAAAGAGCCAACTCTCGAGTAGTTTTCTGAAAACAAGAAAGTTATCTGTGGCTCTTATAGTTGGGGGTAATGAATTCCATAGTCTGGCTGCTTGGACGGAGAAGGATGTACCACCTACAGTCTTTTTCTTGTATGGTGGTGTTCTAAGGCGGGGTGCCAGTCTTGAGCGGAGGGTTCTTTGTTGGATGTATTTGGTAATTTTCTTTCTGATAAATTTATTTCTGATAAAAAGCGGTCCTGTTCCATGTATAGCTTTGTGGGTGATACAAAGCAGTTTGAAAGTGCATCTTCTGGCAACGGGTAACCAGTGTAGTGCTCTCAAGGCAGGGGAGATGTGGGCTTGCGGCTTTATACGTAGTAGTAGCCTGGCTGCGGAATTCTGGATACGTTGTAGTTTTTTTCATAACAGATAGAGATGATCCATGGTAGAGGCTATTGGCATAATCCAGTTTGGATAATACAAGCGAGATAGTAGCTTGCACCTTGTGTGGAAATCTGAGGTGGGGGAAGATGCGTCGTAAAGTCTTTAAGGTGATGAAGCTTGTGCGTGCTAATTTGTCTACTTGGGCATTCATAGTTAGCTTGGAATCCATGGTGATTCCTAGGTTTTTCACTTCCTTGGATAATTGAGGAGGTGGTCCGAGATCTTCAGGCCAGACGCACAGAGGGTCATAATTTTTCCAGTCACCACATATGAGTATTTCTGTTTTGGCTGTATTTAGTTTGAGATGGCTCCAGGTCATCCACTGATCAACGGCTCTGAGGCAACTGAAGATTTGTGAGTTTTCAATGTTTTTGGGGTCTTCTAATTGAAGTAGTATTTGTGTGTCATCTGCATAGTTGTAGCATGTGAGATGGAAATCATTGATCAGTTCTGGTAAAGATATCATGTAGATGTTAAAAAGCAAAGGTGAGATGATTGACCCTTGGGGGACCCCTGTTTTTGTGAGGTAGGGTTCGGACGAGAAGGGGGGCGAGTGGACGATATTCGCTCTTTTTTGGAGATAGGAAGTAATCCAGTCGAGAGCAATCCCTTGTATGCCGGCTTCGTGGAGTCTTTGAGTTAGGGTGTCATGGTCAACCGTATCAAAGGCAGCTGAGAGTTCCAAGAGAAGTAGTGCAGCAACTCCATTTTGGTCGACTGTGTTTTTAAGATCGTCCCAGATTGCCATGAGTGCTGATTCAGTCTTCTTCCTGGGCGGAATCTAGTTTGGAAGTCTGAAAGTATAGAATTGTCTTCAATGAATTGTGACATCTGGGCGAATGCTGCTCTTTCTATCAATTTGCCCAGGAAAGGTCCATTTGTGATAGGTCTGTAGTTGTTGGGGTCTTGCGGGTCTAGGTTTGTTTTCTTTAATAATGGTCGTATGTATGCCTTTTTCAGGTCTGTAGGAAAAGTTCCTGAAGTTAAAGAGTTGTATACAAGCTATCGAACACAGGATGCATGGTGCCAAGAGAGATATAGCCCAGAGATGGGGATCAGTAACACATCAGAAATGGGAAATAGGAATGGAATATTGTCGAATTATAGAAAAAGAAGTGTACAAGAGGAGAGGATGCATGAAGAAATATGAAAAAATATGGGATGGATGGGCAATGGAAGTATGAAAAGATACAGAACTGAAATAGTGGTGTTCCTTTAATGGTGGCCGCATAGACTCTGATTGTCATGCTCGGGAAGAATGGAATAGAGAAATCATATACCTCTTAATTTAAAGACATTTGTGAGTGGGACCAGGGGGGAGTAGAAAGTGAGATGAACTGTTAAAGACGTTACTATATGCAAGATTGTACTAACTGTTAATAACATGCAATAAAATCATTAAAATATATTTTTTTTAAAAAGGAACATCAGCGAGGGCTCAGTTTATGACACTTCAAGAAACTATTCACATAACAGAGGAAGGTGTTCCGATTACCGTTCATCTGGATCAGACATCCTTAAGTAATGTCCTATGCATCTTTTGATGTGGATGACTCTAATGATGATAATGGGCCTTTTCAACTGGCTTACCGTCCCACCCAATACCATGTTAAATGGCAAGATGAAAATGACGTTGAGGAAAATTTGGCAAATATCTACTCAGAAGATGCTTACTCTTTTCAGGACAGAGATAAGTCTCAATCTTAGAAGTCTTTCCAATAACAGTATTCTTAAGATGAGCCATATGATGATTGTAGGAAAATAGCTCCTTTTTGCGGTTACCCCACACCACACACACACACTTTTTGCCTGATATTGATGCTGACTTGACTGAGAGTGTGCTGAGCCCCTGCTAACCAGGCCCCAGCACCAGTGTTCTTTCACTAAAAATGTACCATTGTTTCCAAAATTGGCACACCCCTGGCACACAGATAAGTCCCTTGTAAAAGGTACCAGTGGTACCACGGGCCCTGTGACCACGGAAGGTCCCTAAGGGCTGCAGCATGTGTTGTGCCACCCTAAGAGACCCCTCACCTAACACATGCACACTGCCATTGCATATTGTGTGTGTTGGTGGGGAGAAAAAGACAAAGTCGACATGGCATCTCCCTCAGGATGCCACGCCCACAAAACACTGCCTGTGGCATAGATAAGTCACCCCTCTAGCAGGCCTTAAAGCCCTAAGGCAGGGTGCACTATACCAAAGGTGAGGGCATAGCTGCATGAGCAATGTGCCCCTACAGTGTCTTCATTCTTAGACATTGTAAGTACAGTGTGGCCACATTAAATCTATGGCCTGGGAGTTTGTCAAAACGAACTCCACAGTTCCATAATGGCTACACTGAACACTGGGAAGTTTAGTATCAAACTTCTCAGAATAATAAACCCACACTGATGCCAGTGTTGGATTTACTAAAAAAGGCACACAGAAGGCATCTTAGAGATGCCCCCTGTATTTTACCCAATCCTTCAGTGCAGGACTGACCGGTCTGTGTCAGCCTGCCACTGAGAGATGAGTATCTGACCTCCTGGGGTGAGAGCCTTTGTGCTCTCTGAGGCCAGAAACAATGCATGCAATGGGTGGAGGTGCTTCACACCTCCCCCCTACAGGAACTGTAACACCTAGCAGTGAGCCTCAAAGGCTCAGACTTCGTGTTACAATGCCCCAGGGCACTCCAGCTAGTGGAGATGCCCGCCCCCTGGACACAGCCCCCACTTTTGGTGGCAAGTCAGGGGAGATGATGAGAAAAACAAGGAGTCACCCCGTCAGCTAGGACCTCCCCTAAGGTGACTAGAGCTGAAATGACCCTCTCCTTGAAAATTCCTCCATCTTGCTTTGGAGGATTTAGCCCAATACGGATAGGGATGTGCTCCCCTCCCCAAAGGGAGGGAGCACAAGGAGGGTGTAGCCACCCTCAGACAGTAGCCATTGGCTACTGCCCTGTGAGGCTAACACACCCCTAAATGCAGTATTTAGGGGCGACCCTGAACCCAGGATTTCAGATTTCCTGGCGACCTAAAGAAGGACTGCTGACCTGAAAGCTCCGCAGAGAAGACGGAGACGACAACTGACTGGGCCCTAGCTCTACCGGCCTGTCTACAGACTCAAGGAACCTGCAAACAGCGATGCATCCAGCTGGACCAGTAACCGCTGCCGACTCAGAGGACTTCCCTGCAACCCAAAGGACCAAGAAACTCCTGTGGACAGTGGCTCTGTCCACAACAAGGAAGAAAACATATTTAAAGGGACTCCAGCCTCACTCCTGAAGCGTAAGTCCCCAACACTCTGCACCTGACGCCCCCGGCTCGTGTCCAGAGAAACCAACACTGCAGCGAGGACCCTCAGGCGACTCCCACGACGTGGCCACCCTGAGACGACCTCAATGCAACCCCACGGTGAAGCCTGCAGAGAGAATCCAGAGGCTCCCCCTGACTGCGACTGCCCGGTAACAAAGAACCCGACATCTGGAAGAAGCTCTGCACCCGCAGCCCCCAGGCCCGAGAGGAAACAACTACAGGTGCAGAAATGACCAACAGGCAGCCCTCATCTTTGCCCAGTCAGTGGCTGGCCTGAGTAGCCCCCTTGCACCCTACCTGCATTGAAACCAACGTTAAACCCGGCACCTACTTTGCATACTGCACCAGGCCACCCCTGTACCTCTGAGGGTGTATTTTGTGTGCCAGTTCTATACTTTCCCATGCCAAGTACCTTACAATTTATGTGTTTACTTGAATTCTGAATCTTGTGGTTCTAAAATAAATTAAGAAAATAATATTTTCTATATAAAAACCTATTGGCCTGGAGTTAAGCCTTTGAGTATGTGTTCCCATGTATTGCCTGTGTGTGTACAACAAATTCTTAACACCACCCTCCGATAAGCCTACTGCTCGACCACACTACCACAAATAGAGCATTGGTATTATCTATTATTGCCACTATCAACCTCTAAAGGGAACCCTTGGACTCTGTGCACACTGTCTCTCACTTTGAGATAGTATATACAGAGCCAGCTTCCTACAATGACCAATGTCATTATCAGAAGGATACAATACAAACAGCTGTATCAACAATCCTGCAATAGTAAGATACTCCAGTATGTCTTTCTTTTCCCGTACTCCTCGACAGCTACAACAGGAGAAAAGGCTGACATGGCAGCAATTTCATTTAGAAATACAACTTTAACCTCCAATCACCATTCACAATGATTATGTAGATAGTGATGGACATGAAGACCAGCTGGAAGATAGTGAGATAACACATGATCAACCCGTCACAGGACATGAACGGGTTCACCTATATGACCAACAGCTAGTTCGTCTCCAGATTATATTGGGGGTTTCCATGAGCCTTTAAAGTGAACTTCAAAATGAGTTAGTCTCCTTAGCATAGTAAAGCAAGCAGAATGCTTCCTTTATGATTTCAAAGAACCTGCAAGGAAGTCAGACATATTGGTTCCCTCTGTAAATTATATTTTGGCGGAAAATCTGAGGCTCATGAAAAACGTAGTGACTGTGGTAGTAGTCATTCCGCTCCTCGATAAGAAATACAAGGCGCCAGAGGACTCATCGAGATGCCTAGTTGGACATTCACACCCAGCCTGAATGATAATTCAGGCGGGTCACAGATGATCGAAAAACCCTACTAAACCATGTTCTGCTCCACCAGTTAAAGAGGGAAGACAATTAAAATGTCTGTAAACAGTTTTCACCAATGGTGACCACAAACATCGGAACCTTGAATCAGCTGTCCATTCTTGTAAGGTATAACAAGCAAATGTGGTCTGATATGGCTGCCTTTCTCGAATTTGTAGCTGCGGACAAAAGGAAAGTAGAAATAGTCAACTTGCAGAAAGGCAAATGGGCTTCATCGGAAATAATAGACTCAGCAATAAGTTGTAGCTTCTACAACTTTTCGACATATGGCTAGTAGAGTGGTCCTTCGCTGACAAGGTTGGCTAAAGGCAGCCTCTTTCAGACGGGAAGTGTTAGCAGAAGCCCTGGATATGCCATTTGATAGAGAAAATCTATTTGGTAAACTTGTAGCTGATACCCTAAAATCCATCAAAACAGAGACATCACGTGCTCTGGGGGACTTACAACAGTGGTGTTGTTAAACCTTTTGTGGCAGCAGGGGAAGAAGCCAGTTTTCATACAGGAGTGGTCCCCAGTCACACAGATATCAGCCCTATTCTTAATCACAGCAAGGTTATAGCAGCTATACTCACAAAATCAGTTATACAGAGCATCACCTACTGCACCTCACTCAAGACAGCCTACTTTTATAAGATCCACAGCCAGAGAAAAGGGTCAGGAAACATCAAGGCATCAGTGACAATTAGTAGGCAGTCACCACTACTCCTTTGCTGCATTGACATGGTGGTGCAGAATTAATAAATTATTACACCAGCTGGAAAACTATCTCTTCAGATCGATGGATGTTAGACATAATCCAGTACAGACCCACTGTGACATTTGTTCATAAATCTCCTTGAAATCCTTGCAAGGGATCACATCAGCACCTGAATCTGTTAAATTAAGACTTTTTTTCTCCCATTCAAAAGGGAGCAACAGAAGAGGTCCCATATATCAATCGTAACAAACAAGTGATGGATTTACAACGCTTGAGCAAATTCCAAAAGAATCAATCTTTGAAAATGCCTTTGCTACAAGAGATTTTTGTAGTTAATAAACTCAGAAAATTTCATGGCGTCGCTGAGTCTTCTAGGTGCTTAATTTCACATTCGTGTGAAACACCAAAAGTATCTGAGGTTTGTGGTGGCAGGATGCTATTACCAATTAAAGGTCCTTAACTTTGGTCTTCGATCTTTTTCCAGAATTGTCACCAGGTACATGACACCAATAGCAGCATTCGTTCGAAAGAAAGGTAGAAAGGTCATTAGATTTTTCTGTATTTAGTCGACTGACTTGACAAAGTCCCTTTCTTCCAGTCCGCAAAAAAAACACTTGAGCCTGCCTGCAAGTCTTCAGAACGTTAGGCCACAAATTAAACAGGGAAATGTTCTCTCTATTACCATTGAAATAGACAACACTCTTGGGAGTACTCTTGAATACAGATCTAGGCAAAGCTTTCCCCGCAAAATAAAAAATTCAGTGCCTATCAACCTTAGTGTTGTCCCTTTCAAAACAAAATTTTATTTTTGTCTGGAAATACCAGTCAGTGTTAGGAATTATGTCATATTGTATACTGTTGATTCTGAACTGCCGACTTCACATGAGACCACTAACAGAGCAACTGGAAGCTCAATGGATATAATCCCTAGGGACCTTTGAGCACATTGTTCAAATTACTCCAGAGATGAAACACACTATGGCAAATGACAATACTTCTCCTGTCTTCTCTTTTGTTTCTCCCATCCTCGTCTTGTAATAACAACGGACGCTTCTCTAGAGGGTTGAGGAATCCACATACAAGACCTCCAAATACAAGACCTCCAAATTCATGGCAACTGGAGGACTCCAAAGGCTCAGATGCTTATAAGCTTTGTGATTTAGAGCAGTATTTCTAGGGCTCCAAGAGTTTCCCCCAGAATAAGGAACTGATTCCTGGAGTCCTTCACAAAATGAAAAAAGAACCATTACGTTTAAATCTAATAGCTCTGGATTGGCCAAGGCAGTAGTGGTACACAGAGATACTTCTTCTATCGGACATTCAACCCATTCTTTTCAGACTGGAATCAGAGCTTCTAATGATAAACAAGGGTCAGGTCATACATCCAAAGCTGGAGTCCCTCAACTTATTGGCCTGGCACCTCAAAATAACAGGTTCTGTTCCTTGAACATGTCCCAAGACTGCAGAGACATTCTATACCATTGCAGGGCTAATACAAAAAATAAGTCCTATACTGCTAAATGAGCTAGGTTTTGTTTTTGGTGCTCCGGCAAAAGTCTACACCCTTTACAGCCTACTGTGGAGCAGATTCTACCTCATTTGTTGCAGCTGGCATGTTCCAGTCTTTTGCATAAGTCAGTTAAGATCCACCCGGTAGCATTCTCAAGATTCCGTAGAATGTGGAACCAAAACTCTTTTTTTTCTAGCAGACTAATAAAATAGTTTAAGGAGGGGCTCTGCAGGGTGTTTTTTTCCGTTAAAAAGACTAGCAGTAGCATGGCAATTGAATACAGTACTATCCCAGTAGATGTGAAGTGCATTCAAACCAATTTATAAAGCAGTATTAAAGTACGTTTCCTGGAAGATGGCTTTATTACTTACTTTCACATCGCCCAGACATATAATTGAGACTCGGGCATTTATGATCAACTTATAATTTGAAGAGGGTAGAGAAATGTTGAGAACCAGTCTACATTTCATTCTGAAAGTCCCAGCTTCTGTTCACTTAAATAAACCAATTGTCTTAAATACTTTATTAAACAAAAAAAAAATTCTAGTGCAGCAGAGAGAGTGCTGCATATTTTTGGGCAGAGATTTTTAAACTTTATATTGGAAGGACCAAAAACGTCATAAAATGAGATCAACTCATGATAGCCTTAGCTCCTCCTAGCTAAAAAAGGGTATGCTCTGTCGAGGAACAGCATAGCTTGCAAGGTTTCTGTGACCATCTGTTATTGTCATTACAAAACTGGCCAATCATTACCTGATAATGTGAAAGCACAGTCTACAAGAAGTGTTTGCACTTCTGCTACCTTGTTTGGAGGAGTTTTGTTACCAATCATTTGCAGGGCAGCAACTTGGTCTAACATTCATAGGTTTACCAGGCATTACTGTCTGGATTCTGCATCAAAATGTGGATACAGCAGTGGGGCAGGCAGTTCTGTGTCATTATTTCCAGTAAGGTGTGGTTTCTATTCTTATATCAGTAGATGTTTTCGATATCTATTATATGTACATGGTTTTATTATGTGTTCAGTTATATCAAGGTATTCGCCTTTTCTATGTGGTGTGCGATACCCACCAACACTTTGTCAGGCATTACTGCTCGTTATTCGGATTCAAGCATGTCAATCTATTCAAGATTCCAACTGTAAAAAAAAAAACAAGTTACTTACCTGTATACCATGATTCGCCAGTATTTACATCTTACATTCAACCCACCCACCAAGCTATGCATTGAGGCTCACCACTCCGAATATTTCTCCCGTTCACCTTTATAACACGTGGTACAAATCTTGGGTATGATGGCCCCTGAGGGCAATATAGCTTTAGGGTCTGCTTTATGATTGGTTAAACTTTTGATGTTTTAAAACTGTGTGAATTGGCTACCAGTGTCACTTGGTTGGGTATTGTTTCCAATGTTTTTTCTATGCACTGCTTGTAATTATTACCATGGGACTCCCACCTTGATGGCGGGGAAGATTCAAGCATGCGAATCAATGAAAGATGTCAATACTGGAGAACCACAGTGTACAGGTAAGTAACTTGTATTTTTGTGGGCAATAGCTAGGCCCATGCCTCTCACTACCCAAGGTGAAGCCCCCTACACCATATCACAGTCTTAAGGATTGGGTCTGGAAACCCTCTTAGCTCCTCCATCGCCAGACCCCATCTTCTGTTTTTTTTTTTTTTGTTTTTTTTTTTAACTTCACTCCATTTATCCAATAGTAATCACTTTTAGATGCTGCTCTCAAGTAGCACTTTTTCTTCAAACTTGTTTAGCATTGTGGAACTTGTATTCTTAATATAATATAGTTCAACATCCGCTTCTTTGTAGCCAGTACTTGGCTCAATAAAACATGCCAATGCATTATGATCAGCGCAGTAGTTAGTATAAAAAATCATTTTGGTTCAACTCGATACACCTTCACTCTGTTTCAAACTCTTCAAAAAATGTAGCAATATTGTTGGATAGATGGCTGTACTCCATACCTGATACCCTTTAAGGAACCTGACTCGAGTATAGCAGTGGAGCACACTAAGTCCTTCCTTGGTCATCACTAGACTTCCGCTTTCTGCGATGTCTTTTGAGACAAGGCACTATTGAATGGGAAAGCACTACAACAGCAGAATGGGGTATTTGTAGTAGGGGAAGATATGAAAAATAAGCTGCAGAATTGGACAAGACACATTAAACGTAGAACAGTTTTGGGCCACAAAAAGAATGAGCAGTGTGAACCATTATACCCAGGACTCTGCAAATAAGCGAGAGAAGCAAGGCACAGGTTTGATGGAAGAGAGGAAAGAAAATTAGGCACACAGTAGCTAAGTTTGGACTTTGACGGGCACTATGTATGAGGTAGGAAACAGGGACTCACAAGTGGTGAGAGTGGAAACCAAGGCAAAAGACCAGTCAGACAGTGGGGCAAGATGCATGTGGAAAGATAGACATAGGAACAGGTGTGAAATAATGGCAATGGTTGATACACCCCAGCCACCCAAAGAGTGACTGTCATCCCAAAATATACAACAGAAGATTCCAGCTGGCCATTATAGAATACACCTTCCTCATCAGTCCGAAGGATTGAGGTAAGTGCCATGCTAGACACTACACAGCTCATTTATCGACAAACAGGTAATCCAAGATAACAGCACATAGATATCCTATTATACCCCAACGCCTGCACCCAGCGCACAAAAATGAAAACAAAACTACACTGAAAGAATACTTAAATGTATTCACATTCTACAGTACAGAACCAAAACCATCTAACTTTAAGTAAGCTGAGCTTCTACAGATCATTTCCCACAAGCGATCATTCACTCTCCCCATATCTGCTATTTATGTCTTCACCTTTTTGTTTCCACCAAAGTAAGTAGCTCTCATGTTAATATTCCTTACTTCGTCTTCACTCCAACACACTTTGTAAACTGAAACCCTGCTCGCGTTCCATTTTTTTGTCATTTGTTTTCACCTCATTATTACACATCTTTACCACCTTCTCTGGGTTCAATGAATTTGGTCCACTCATTTGCACCCACAGGTGCCTTCATCCTGAGAATCTTGAGCCAGTCTCCAAACTCCACCTCTTGTTCGTTCACCTCCTTCCACTTGTCATAATACTTTTTTCTCCCAAACTGACACGTTAATCAACCTTTCTCCCATGCATCCGGCTTGAGAAATATTTTGAATTGTGTTTGCAACACCTAGATAGTGAATATGGTGGTCAGTGCCCAGGAAGGTGGACGATTGGAATTACCTAATTGGGCCGAATGTGAGAGTGCGATCCTTAAAACATTCTTGGAATGTGATTGTAAATTCTTGCTCAGTCTAAGACTGTAACTGCCAGCTGTGTAGCGGTCATGGCATGCTGAAATTCACTCGGGTAACCAGGAATGGTTGAGACAACCTGTAACTGCCCAGTGTTGCCAGCCTCACCCACTCCCATACGTAAAGCCCCACCATGAATCTTACTAAATATGATATGGCTTTACAGGACGAGCATGCTGTATGCGGAGGGACCCCCACTCCAACTGTTTGGATAGACCACAAACATGAGATAGTAAGTGGTATACCAATAGTAATATGTGCCTGTGTTCCACTGTTCAATATAAAACACTTCTGTTTCACAATAATCTACACTGTAAAACCTGCAAAACCTGATTCAGCATTTGAGATATGGGAAAATAGGACACCTTCATAGAGATAATATCTTCCGCAGTGCGGTATGTCATAAGATTGTTAAAATAATGTTATAAAAATTGCAAGTAGGTGCCCAGCTAGGCACTACAGCATGATAAAGTAGAGCTTTAGAAAATCAACATGAGTGAAGATTGAGCAGCAAGCCAGATAAGAAGGATGTGAGGCGCAGTATAGATGAGAGACCTAACAAGATACAAGACAGTGTTACGTTGACCAGAATGGATGAGAAGGGAAGCATGCGGCCAAAGAGCACAGAGAAGGAGCATGGCACAAGACAAAGGGGTAGCAAAGGCATGCTATGAATGAGAGGGGGCTGAGGTATTTTTGTAGGGGTTGGACAAAGCAATACATATGAGCATTGGGGGTGTGCCACAAAATGGAGGTGAGAAGGGAACAAGAAGTAATGGGGACTCGGACATATGACAAGCAAGATTACCAAGGCACACACCAGATGACAAAATGCTCCACAATGGCAGTTACTCGCAGAGGCCTTTTTCACGATTCATGTAGACAGTGTATGCACTTATCTTTTCAATACATATTGTTTTCTAACAGTGGGCTTTGATGCCACCCATTACTTAACCATTGCTTGGCTTTATTGTCACTCATTTCCTTGCTTTTTGTTGGTGAAGTCAGTAGGCTTCCTTCCTCTTCGTCTGGTTCACCCTCCTCTGGGGCAAGAACTCTTTACTTCTGTCCTTCCGCTGCTCATTTTTTAGGTGCTTTGTTTTCTAAGCACTCTGCATCGTTTTGTGCCGTCCCCCTCATGTACTTGCCTCCCCTATATTCCTCTGGCACGCCAGTCCTTTGCTGTCTGCCAGCTTGCCCCTCCATAAAACCCGCCCTCTCTTGGCTGTCATCTTACCCCAGATCCTTGATTGTCAGAATGCCCCAAATCCTTGATCGTCAGCTTGCCCAGATTCATTGTTGTGAGCTTGCCCCAAATTCAATGTTGTCAGCTTGTCCCATATCCATTGTCATCAGCTTTCCCTTATTCCATTGTCAACTTGCCTCTCACCTGCCTTCTTTCCTTCCCTCCACTGTTGTCTGTTTGACTCCTGCCCACACACCGTCTGTTGTCAGTTTGCCCTCATCCTCTGTTGTCTTCATTTTGCCCCCACGCCTTACCCACCACCTCTGTGTTGCCTTCGTTACTGCAAGAAATCGAAAGTGCTATCCATTGGCCAGGGCTGGCGATGTCCTATAGCTCTTTTTCCAACACCTTTTGTCTGTGTTGCCTGCCCTCAACCACCACACTCTTCCTCTAGGTCCCCCTTCCTGCCCCACCAGCAGAAACAAAAAAACAAAAACACTGACATGGCCACCCCTTTCGCATTTCAACCGATTTTTGAAATTGTTATTTCTTCTGTGCTGCTCTACTCAATGGCAAAATAACATTGACCAAACCAGTCACTTCCTAGTAGGTAAGACCTATTGACTTTGCCAATGGTAGTTCTGATAAGTGACGAACATTGCAGAACGCTTGCAGCTGCCTTTCTGGTCTTATTTTTTGGTAAAAATGTTTTAGATTAATTTTTTTTTGTTTCACCTGAAGTTTTTATTGTCTGTCTCTGCGTCCATTTTTCTCCTTGAAGTAAGGTGTATTTTTCTACATTAACAAACATATTTTTCACATGTTTTAGTCTCCAGAGATTGTGTTCCTATCAGAATCAACTTGTCCGGTTTTGCACCTACTGTAGACTGTCTCTGGGTGTTTTTTTCTTATATGAATGGCTTTTTCTGAAGAAAAAATTAGCTTTCTGCCTAGAACAGATTATGGGAGGAGTTTTGCGTGACACAATCTCTGGGCTCTATTTTGCTCACTTCTGTGGGCATTTTCAGTCCCGAGAATTACCAGAAGGGGAAGCTGCTTCTATCTCAGCCTTGGAGCTCCACCGCTATATGGACTTTCTGCAGCTTAGGCGCAAATTATTGACTTTAAAAATGTGTTTTTGTAATGTTGACACCCTCCTAATGCTGATGACATAATTCTGCATGGACAAGATATTTTACCCAGGCATTTCCACATCCTTCTTTCCAACGCTTCTCTACACTTTGAGAAGCAAATGTTAGGAGTAACCCCGAAAAGACACCATTAACAGCTTTAGCTCAGTAATTCACACTTTCTTTTTCCTAAAGGTCAGAGTTCAGAGGTATCCAAAGGACAGTAGTTATTCTCCAGCTTCCAATTTTTTATTGACGCAGATGCTCTTTGGTTGTATGTTGGAATGTCGATACCAATTTCGTTCCACAAAAATATTGTCACAAGAATATAGATTTCAACAATATCGTAGTACTATTCTTCACTTCATGTCTGTGTACCTTGAAGGTATGGTCAAGGTCCATAGCAGTGGAGCTAGGCATAGCAAATCTATACTCCCATCCTAGTATTTTGGTAGTCTATATTCTGATTGCGATATTTTATAAGACAGTATTATCAAACACCGTATTCTGGTATAATGCCTGCTATTTAAATATTGCCCCTTGTCAAGCTGTGAATCCTTCAGAAAGCATTGAACACTCAACATGTTACATCCTTAAACAGGATCCCCACCAAAGTGTTTTTTTCTGTAGTCTGACCAGCCCTCTTTTACTCACACCTACACACTTTTCTTCATGTCTGCACTGCACGTTAGTAGATGGTGTCTAGTAGAGCTCTGCTGTGTTCATTCGCTTGTGTGAATCGCTGGTTGGAGACTAAATGGAATGTGCAAATTGTTTTTTTTTTTTTTTTTTTTTTAATAGTCCTCATTCAACCCCGCATTCTGAGCCACCTCTTGATCCGTACACCCTTCTCACCCACTAGATAAGAGAGGGACCCACACCAGGGGGGGCACCATTATATCTCCCAGTTCGCATAAACAAACAAGCAGGAGTAGCAAGCGGTGAATAATCATTGGACGGTAAGCAACAAACCAATTTCAAATACTTCAAAGCAATAAGTTCTCAAATAATTTATAAAACTCCCCCTCAATTGAACAAAGGTGACCAAAGTTCCGCATTCCTCCTGGTACCCCGCGTATTCAAGTCCATGCTCGAGGTGCGGAGAACTGCATTGAGCCAATCCATATAACTCGGAGGGTAGTCCTTCATCCAGTTTTTGCAAATTTCATTCCTACCCAACAAAATTACATAAAACAAAAATTTAAGTTTAACATTATTCACCCCACTCCCTATACCCTCTTCCTGTAACTGTCCAAATATAATCAATGGGAGTGATACAGTAATTTCCCAACCCAACATAGATGACACCACCGCAAAAACTTCCTCCCAAAACAGACGAATAGCAGGGCAATCCCAAAACATAAGAATATCCGTTGCTCCTACACCACCGCATTTCAAACATTTAACCACTTCTCAGTTCTTAAACTTAGAAAGTTTTGCCGGCGAGATATAAGCTCTGTGTAGAATATAAAGATGATTTTTCCTTAACAGGGCTGGCTTCACTACTTCGTAGTGTATTGACAACGACTTCTTCCACCATACACCAACCTTATCGCCAGGCACAACATTACCCCACAGATCGGTTGGTAGTGTAAAATTCCCACCAAACGTTTCTAACATTTCCCAATACCAAACGGCCAACTTCTTTACAGGGGCAGAGACCGAGAACTCTAAAAAAGAATCCTCCAATGAACTTACCACCCCCAGACCCCCCTTAATTCCTTTTTCCCACTCTCTTATCTGCAGATACTTCAACCTAGACAGGGATCCGCTCGTTATCCCTACCAACTCTTCCCATGAAAGCAAAGTACCCTCTCGAGAGAGATCGCCCCAACTTTCCACCCCTGCCTTTTTGAGTGGTAGTGCTAAAATATCTTTAGAGCACTCTGGTGTGCCCGGGGAATCCCAAATAGGCGCGTGATAGCTATAATAATGAATACCAAGTCGTTGTCTCAGCTGATACCAACTCCTTGCCAGTCCTTGCAATACTTTCAATTTAATTTTTTTGAAAAATTTAGGATCACCAAATTTAAAAAGAAAATACCTTGAGGCCCCTTTAACAGTTGAAACCATTGCCTTATACATTCCGCCCACTGCTGAAACATCTGGGCGTACAAACAACATCCTTGAATTCTTGAATAAGAAGGCCCAAGCATAATATGCCAGATCTGGTAAAGCCAATCCTCCCTTTTCCCTTCTTCTGCGTAATTTCTTCCAAGATATCCTTGGCCCCTTTGAACTCCAAATAAAACCATTTATCGCCTGCTGCATTTTATCTAAATATCCTTTATGCATTGCCAGAGGGATTGCTGCAAACACAAAATTCCATTTAGGCAAAATAAACATCTTAATTAAATTTACTCTCCCGAGTAACGTCAAAGGAAGATATGCCCATTCCTGTAACATACCTTTACACTCAGCTAATAATTTTCGTGCATTCCTTTCCACTAGGTCCTTAAGATCATGAGTCACTAAGATGCCTAAATACCGTACTTCCTGTTTCTCTCTATCAACCCTACCTCCATATTCCATTGCATAGTTTCCGTTTTTCCCACATTAACCAGATATCCTGATATACTTCCAAATTGCTCAGCCAATTCTTTAACTGTATTGAAGGCCAATGGTAAATTATTGGTGTATATCAGCAGATCATCTGCATATAAAGATATTTTTTTTCCCAACCATTGTAGCGGAAGGGAGGGATGAGGCTATTTTGCCTAATCTTTCTAGCGAATGGTTCGATATACAAGTTAAACAAAACAGGAGACAAGGGACAACCCTGCCTAGTACCTCTAGAAATTGTGATAGGTCCTGTAAGTTTCCCATTAACCAACACTTTAGCAAAAGGTGCTGTATAAATCTGATCGATAACCCCACAAAACTTTGTTCCTAGGTTGGCCCGCCTTAGAATTGATTTAAAATAATTCCAATTTACTTGATCAAAGGCTTTCATTGCATCTAAAATAATAATTGCCAACGGTGACCCAAAAGTTGTAGCCAAATCAATCGCCCGATCAATTCAAAAGTTAGCTCATGCAAATATCTACCTTTAGAAAAACCTTTTTGGTCTGGATGCACCAAATTATTAGCTATCCTACTCAGCCTGTCTGCTAAAATTTTAGCTAATAATTTATAATCGCTATTCAACAACGATATAGGCCTATAAGAACCACATTTCGCAGGGTTTTTATCAGGTTTCAAAATTAATGAGATAACAGCCTTGTTCCACGAAAGAGGAATGCTATTGCCATGTTCAAAAATCCCCCCAAACAGATCTGTCAAAACTGGGATTATTGAATCCCCTAATGCCTTATATACCTCCACTGGGATACCATCCGGACCCGGAGCAGTCCCGGTCTTACTGCTATTCAGAATTCTCCTAATTTCCTCTGGCGTAATTGGGGCATTCAGTGCTTCCCTCTCCTGCGATGATATACATAAAGATATATCAGACCCCATCCAATCCATCACCATATCTTCTCCCACCTCTAACTCCTCCGAGTACAATTGTGTAAAGAAGTTTTGAAAAGCAAATTCTATCGCTGCATCGTCCGTTCTTCTTTCTCCTGACTGTTCCATTTCAATCTCCTTAATATAGTTCCTTACTCGATCTGCTTTACCTTTCCAGGCTAACAACTTCCCAGCATTTTCCCCATACTCAAAATGAGCCAATTTGCTTGCCTCCCATTTCCTTTGAATTCTTCCCTGTAATACCTTCTCCAACTGTCTTCGCAACCCATCCAAGCTAGCCCTCAAAGCCTCTGTCTCACCTGATTCTATCATTTCAACTTTATACTTCTGCATTTCCTGCTCTATCAAATTAATTTCATTTCTAAACACTTTGCCCTTCTGAATAGAGATATTCGTAATCTTCCCCCTAATAACAGCTTTAAACGTATCCCATACTACTGATGTTGGGGCGGACCCTATATTTACACTAAAATAGAATTCTGATTCCCTACGCAATTGCGTCACCACCTCCTGATCCAATAATAAAGAACGTCAATAGTCCACCGATTACTAAATATTCTCTGCGGAAAACTCATATCTAGCACAATCGTGGAATGGTCCGAAAAAGTGAGAGGGCAAATCCACTATTTTTTTCACAACCTCTCTCAAACGTAAATCTAATAGGAAATAATCAATTCGAGAGGCATGCCTGTATTTCTTATTAAAAAAAGAAAAATCCCTAGGAATGTGCAAATTGCTGTCTGAGCACCATATAGATAGATAGATAGAAGGATAAAGTTTATTACTGCAGTATTGGAACTTTCATAGATTGACATACTTGAATCCTTCCCCGTCGTCGATATGGGAGTCACCAGTACCTTAGAGAAGCAATGCCTTAACCCCTTCGCTGCCAGCCCTTTTCCCCTCAGGTGCCAGGCCTTTTTTTGGCAATTTGGGGCAGTTTTCCCTTAGGCCCTCATAACTTTTTGTCCACATAAGCTACCCATGCCAAATTTGCGTCCTTTTTTTCCAACATCCTAGGGATTCTAGAGGTACCCAGACTTTGTGGGTTCCCCTGAAGGAGACCAAGAAATTAGCGGAAATACAGTGAAAATTTCGATTCTTTTCTTCAAAGAAATGGGAAAAAGGGCTGCAGAAGAAGGCTTGTGTTTTTTCTATGAAAATGGCATCAACAAAGGGTTTGCGGTGCTAAAATCACCAGCTTCCCCACTTTCAGGAACAGGCAGACTTGAATAAGAAAACCCAATTTTTCAACACAATTTTGGCATTTTACTGGGAAATACCCCATTTTTACAATTTGTTTGTGCTTTCAGCCTCCTTCCAGTTAGTGACAGAAATGGGTGGGAAACCAGTGCTGGATCCCAGAAAGCTAAACATTTCTGAAAAGTAGACAGTAGAAATACCCAATTTTTACAATGTTTTTGTGCTTTCAGCCTCCTTCCAGTTAGTGACAGAAATGGGTGGGAAACCAGTGCTGGATCCCAGAAAGCTAAACATTTCTGAAAAGTAGACAGAATTCTGAATGAAGCAAGGGGTCATTTGTGTAGATCCTACATGGGTTCCCACAGAAAATAACAGCTGATATAAAACAATATTGAAATTGAGGTGAAAAAAACAAAAAATGTTCTCAACATTTTACTCTGTAACTTTTTCCTGCAATGTCATACTTTTTAAAGCAATATACCGTTACGTCTGCAGGAGTCTTCTGGTTGCGGGGATATATAGGGCTTGTAGGTTCATCAAGAAAACTAGGTACCCAGGGCCAATAAATGAGCTGCACCTTGCAATGGGTGTTCATTCCATAACTGGTACACAGCAATTAATTTGCTGAAATATAAAGAGTGAAAAATAGGTATCAAGAAAACCTTTGTATTTCCAAAATGGGCACCAAATAAGGTGTTGAGATGCAGTGGTTATTTGCACATCTCTGAATTCGGGGGTGCCCATACTAGCATGTGAATTACAGGGCATTTCTCAAGTAGACGTCTTTTTTACACACTGTCTTACATTTGGAAGGAAAATAATGTAGAGAAGGACAAGGGGCAATAACACTTGTTTTGCTATTCTGTGTTCCCCCAAGTCTCCCAAATAGAAATGGTACCTCACTTGGGTGGGTAGGCCTAATGCTCGCAACAGGAAACGCAACATGGACACATCACATTTTTACATTTAAATCTGACATGTTTTTTGGAGAGTGCCTAGCTGTAGATTTTGGCCTCTTGCTCAGCCGGAACACAGGGAAACCTGCCAAACCTGGGCATTTTTTAAAACTAGACACCTAGGGGAATCCAAGATGGGGTTACTTGTGGGTCTAGGTTCTGTTGCCCAGAATCCTTTGCAAACCTCAAAATTTGGCTTTAAAAAACACTTTTTCCTCACATTTAGGTGACAGAAAGTTCTGGAATCCGAGAGGAGCCACAAATTTCCTTCCACCCAGCGTTCCCCCAAGTCTCCCGATACAAATGGTACTTCACTTGTGTGGGTAGGCCTAGCGCCCGCAACAGGAAATGCCCCAAAACACAACGTGGACACATCACATTTTCCCAAAGAAAACAGAGCTCTTTTTGCAAAGTGCCTAGCTGTTGATTTTGGCCTCTAGCTCAGCCGGCAGCTAAGGAAACCTACCAAACCTGTGCATTTCTTAAAACTAGACACCTAGGGGAATCTAAGATGGGGTGACTTGCTGGGCTCTCACCAGGTTCTATTACTCAGAATCCTGTGCAAACCTCAAAATTTGGCTCAAAAACCCACTTTTTGCTCACATTTCGGTGACAGAAAGTTCTGGAATCTGAGAGGAGCCACAAATGTCCTTTCACCCAGCATTCCCCCAAGTCTCCAGATAAAAATGGTGCCTCACTTGTGTGTGTAGGCCTAGTGCCTGCGAAAGGAAATGCCCCAAAACACTATGTGGACACATCAAAATTATCAAATACAAAACTAACTGTTTTTGCTGGGGGATTTGGCGGGGGTGGGGTGGGCACTGGGGCACCTGCGTTTTCCTGGGCTCAGCAGCCACATAAGAAAACCTACCAAACCCAAACATTTCTGAAAACTAGACACCAGAGGGAGTCTAGGGAGGTGTGACTTGCATTGATTCCCCCAGTGTTTTCTTACCCAGAATTAATTGCAAACCTAACAATTTGGCTAAAGAAAACCGTTTTCATCGCATTTCGGTGAGAAAGTTATGGAACCTGAGAAGAGCCACAAATTTTCTTCCACCCAGCATTCCCCCAAGTTTCCCAATAAAAATGATACCTCACTTGTGTGGGTGGCCCCAGGTGCCTGCAACAGAAAAAGGCCAAAAACCTTTAGAGATTGAGGGGATAGCACAGTGAGTTGATAAGCACATATTTTTCTTTTATACATCTTTAGGCTGACTCTGCTTTGGAGACCCACACAAGTGAGATATCATTTTACTTGGGAGATTGAGGGGAACACTGGGTGGTATGAAATTTGTGCCGGAGCGGTGATCCTACAAAGAAAAGTGTGGAAAATATGCTTTTCAAAGCAAATTTTGAGGTTTGCAGAGGAGTCTGGGTAAGAAAATGTTGGGGTATCCAGGCAAGCCACACCTCCCTGGACTCCTTGGGATGTTTAGCTTTAAAAAAATGTCTGGGTTTGGTAAGTTTCCCTAGATGAAAGCCGCAGCCGGGACCAAAAACATACGTGCTCCCTTCCCTTGCCCCCAGCCCCCAAACACAGATCATTTTGCAATAGATCATTTTGATGTTTCCACATGGGGGTCCCACCCGAGACACCTAGCGTGTCACGGGTGTGCTGCGACGCCTGATTACAGCAGAGCAGGTTTTGTCATTTTTACTACACATACTGGTTGGATTTGGCACGAGGGTGAGTGATGGTTCATTACATCAAAGTTTATTAACAAGAGGTTTCACAAAAGTGAAATGCACTGTTAATAACTGAAAGGCCAGCTGAACCAATGACTCACAGCTCGTGAGCTGTAAAGCTGCGTCAAAGCACCAACCGCTTTACAGTGCATTACCATACAGTGTCAGCTGCGGGCCCAGCACATTACAACACTCACATCAACAGACAGTGCCATTCAAGGGCCTATCACTTTCATATGCCCACATGCCTGATACAGCAATCACACCAGCTGATGAGTGTGTGGACTGGCATTTGGCTGGCACCGTCAGCCAAGCGCCACCCCACGCATACCACCATCCAAGCCCCACACCACGCACACCGCCAGCCAAGCGCCACCCCACGCACACCGCCAGCCAAGCGCCACCCCACGCACACCGCCAGCCAAGCGCCACCCCACGCACACTGCCAGCAAAGCGCCACCCCATGCACACCGCCAGCCAAGCACCACTCCACGCACACTGTCATCCAAACGCCACTCCATGCACACTGCCATCATTAATTTTTTTTTTTTTAAACAACAAATAAACCACTAATTATAAGTACAAAACTACAAACACAAAAGCTCTAACTGAATACATAACGGTACTGCCAACAGTGAAACTGAACATAAGAAAATATAAAATGGCAGTTTACCCTCACGGTAGTTCCCAGTAATTCTTCTGTGTGTGGTATCTCCTGAAACAGCCTGCCACACACAGCCCATGCTTTGAAGGATAGTCCAGACAGTACATCCGGCTTTCCCTACGGATACCTCTTCGGCACAAACTCTACATTTCTTAGTTGGAAATTTTTTTTGGGGAGTGGGGGGAATCTGATCAGGAAAGTGGCCCTCTTTCAATGTAGCCACATCCTCCACTACTGCTACTCTAGGAACTCTTGCATGATCCACCATAACAAGGCTCTCAATCTCGGACTCCTGAAATGTAACAAATTTCATCCTTGACTCAGGGGAACAATCCTTAAACACAATAAAAGCATTAAAAGTTGCCAGATTGAACAAGTGGACGGCCAACTTTTTACATCACACGTAAGACTTACGAACAGCAGTGTAGGGTTCCAACCTCTAATCTACTCTATCAACACCACCCATGTGCTTATTGTAATCTAAAATGCACACAGGTTTGCGCACTTCAGCAACTTGACCCCAAACAGCCACAAGTGAAGTACTCTCATCATGGATGGTAGTTAGCATGTACACATCCCTCCTGTCTACAAATTTCAGAGCTAGTAGCTCATCATTCCTCACGGCACTGCACTGTCCCCTCTCAGGTTTATTTTTTTTTTTACAGACATGCTCTCTTGGATAGCCTTTCCGGTTAGAGTGGATTGTGCCCCAAGCAACAGTGTTCACTCTGATCAACTCCTTGAACAACTGAACTCCAGTGTAGATGTTATCTACATACAAATGGTGACCTTTGTTGAAACAGTCGTCTACCAAGTTCCCACACAATTTTCTCGCTAACTCCAAAAGTGGGCGGACAACCAGGGGGATCAATACTGGAATCCCTACCAGTGTAGACCTGGAAATTATAAACATATCCTGTACTACTTTCAGACAGCATATACGACTTTATTACATACCGTGCCTTCTTACTGGGAATGTACTGCCTAAAAAACAAACAACCCTTGAACAGGACCAAAGACTCGCCCACACTTATTTATCTGCATGGCACATAGACCTCTGAAAACCGATCTACAAAATGATCAAGGACAGGCCTAATCTTAAAAGGACGATCACAATCGGGGTGATCTTGTGGCAAGGCTAAAGCATTGTCCGCAAATTGCAGCATCTGAAGAAGAAGCAAATACCGATTACAAGTCATTATTGCAGGAAATATAGCCGTTGTCATCACGGGACTAGTAGACCAATAAGAAGCCTATGAACTTTTTCATCTCTTCCAAATTTGTGGGAGTCCAATGGGTAGGTCTAGACTGTGGCCTTAGTCTGGCAGCGTTGTCCCTCAAATACTGCTCCGCATACAAGTTAGTCTGCTCAACAATCTCTTCCAAAAATACATCGTCCATAAACAACTCAAAGAAATTGACAGGCAAAAATGTTTCTGTATTTACTCTACACCCTGGGAGACTAGTAAAGGCAGGCAACTGTGGCTGCTCCATGTTTGGGGCAACCCATGTGTCAGGACTTCCAATGGGAAGCCTTTCAGCCGCTAGCTGTTGCACCATTGGCACATCGATGCCCTCCTCAAAAATAGGCCCTTCATCTGGACTGAGAGTGGCTTCCTCATCAGAAGACTCCTCTTGGACAGAAATCTCACTGTCAAAATCTCTCTCTTCCTCCTCTGCCTCAGATGCAGAGTCCGTCTCATAATCATGATCAGAAGATGACTCAAAAAGAATGCCAACAACCTGGTGAGTGTTCACTCTGTGGCTAGCCATGATCCTTTCTAAGAAGTGTAACGTGACAAATGAGCCAGCAACAACCAGCACTGTCTAAAATAAGTAATAAACTAAGTGTGGCTTTATTACAAAGAGTTATGTACTCAAAAACTATACCACTCGCTTGCCTGAAAAAGCAAGACTCGCCAGCAACTAATCTGCACAGACTCAGCAATCACCAATGATATCCCACTAAAAAGAAAACCATATTAGACATAATACAACACAAATATTGTGCACAAATCTACGGACAATTTCACACACAATCCTATATTTAGTACGCCACCAGAAACGGCGTAAAATATTATGCCCCCTTGAGGGTGCGGCCCTTGCCCAAGGGGCCACCCCCGCACAAAAGCCACACACAAAAAGAAAATCCCTGGTGCCAGGTGGATTCTGCCCCCCTTAGGGGCAGTTGGGCCAAAAAAGAAAAGAAAAAAGGTCGATCTGCCCCCAAGGCTTTCCCCCATGCCTCTTTTGAAGCAATCCGCAATTGCGCACTGACGTCATTAGGTTTGGGGAGGGGGGGAGGCAGCGTCCCAGGCATTCCAGGGGTTAATGGACACATACATTGTAGACCTTAGGCCCTTAATCTAATATCATATCACAGTCATTTTTAAAACAGGACCATACTTTGGAGTCAACCAATCGGGTGACACCACCCTTTAGAACCCTCCTGAGAGAAGCTGCCTTCCCTCAGATTTTCCACCGCCCATTGTGCTAGGAAATCTCCTTTGAGCTCTGCTCAGTTTTCTTCTAGTCACAACTGCTTCAGAAGCATTGTTTCTTAATTTTCATTCTTCAACTTTATAAGAAGCCATTTTCTACAACTTGGTGTTTCAACCCAACAACCAATATGTCAGAGACACCAAAAAAGGGGCTTTTTAGACGTTGTGGCACATGCATAAAGACAAGGCTGCACATAGGTGATCCTCACAAGGACTGTATATACGGTCTCTACCCTGAACACCAGACTAGAGACTGCACAGTATGTTGCACATTTTCTACGAAAACTTTAAAAGACCGGGAGGGAAGACTTCACTTTGGCTGCAAAAGCTCAAATCCAGAGACAACTCTGTTTCTGAGAAAAAAAGTGAAACCTCATCCACTTCATCTTCTAGAACACCAGTGAAGCATGCTAGAGAGGTTCCATTCACTCTACCTCTTCAGAACCTCCTAAGAAGGCATCCACAAAATATGCTAAGGGCTCTGTAAAACATCAGAACCCCTCAAATTCACTTTGTGAACGTGCCAGATTGCCACATAAGGATCCAAAGAAGTCCAATTTCTCCTCAAAATCAACACAGAAATCGACTTCAGAACTCCAAATGCCACCAACTAAGGTAAAACATACATTCAAAAAACCTGCTTTGCACTATCCACAGTATATCTTCTACAGTCTCTCCTATGACTTCTGCTGTCACCACCATCACAGTGTTGATGGCGGCATCCTGTATGTTGACGAAATCGACGACACAGCCTTCGTTGTCAATGACGATAACCACTGCATCATTGTCAACACACTCTCCGACGACAGTCATCCCGTCAACGCCTCCACGATCGATGAGAGGGCAACTGCCTATAATTGATTTAACAAAGATGGAATCCACTAAATCGTTGACAATTGAAACACCAATGACAAGGTAAAGACCTACCACACTGCCTCTATTCTCAACAACGATACTGTTGACAGCTCAAATAAGACTCAATTCTATGACACATACACAACTAACACAATGTGTAACATCACCAAGCACTACCTGTTGTATGATTATAGAACACATTTCCTTCCAGTAGCTACTGCTGCTCAGTAAGCTCCAGCCTCTGCAGATGTAATCACTACCTCAGACTCTTCCTCCTCAGCCACAGCGTTTGCTTTCAACACCAGTCTTACACCGCACTCCACTGGTGGTGCCACTACATGACTCAACATCTTATGAAGACGAGAGAGAGGAAAGCGAAATTCGGACACATCAAGATGAATGAGATGACTACTTATTGCCCATGCTGAAATCCCCAACACCACCTACAGTTGTCACCTCCAGAAGACATAGGAGGTTTCCACAACTTCTTAGAAAGAGCGACATCATGATACAATCTGCCCATGCCTATAACACAACAGGACCTTTTTCTGTATGACTTCAAAGAAAACAGTCAGGGCCATTCCCATTATTATGTGTTGTGCCAGGGCTTAAATATCATGCATAATCCAGCTACAGTACCTGCAGTTTTGCCCAAACTGGACAAGAAATACAAAGCCCCAGAAGATGCTCCTGCCTGCCTAACAGGTCACCGTAAACCTGATTCAGTTATCTCACAGGTAACCCAACGCAGGTCAAGAAACCCCTCCACACCTCTTGACAGCACCACCTGATAAAGACGGCAGACGTCTTGATACCATAGGCAAGCATTTTTCAGCAATGTCCGCTGTGACTGTTGGAGTTTGCAAATTCCTTTGAAGCTCCTCAGCAGATATGACAGACAGTTATGGTCAGATATATCCCAATATTTGAATGAGCTTCCTGAAAACATCAGAGGGGAAGCAAAGAAGGTGTTGCTGGAAGGCCAACGTTCTTCCACTGAAATTGACTGGTCCTTAGACATTTCCTCTACCGGATTTAGACAGCTGGCAGGAGCGGCAGTACTGTGCCATCATGGAAGCCTTAAGGCCACCAAATGCAGACCAGAAGTCCAAACAAAGATACTGGACTTTCCATATGATGGAGTTGCTCTGTTTGGTAAGCATGTGGATGAGGCTTTCCAAACTATGAAGTCGGACGTAGACACTGCTCATTCGATAGACACATTACAATACAGGAAAGTGCCTTTTCGCAGTGCTAGAGGAAAAAGGCCAACCTCCTCCCTTTTGTTGAAGGTATCACCAGTATCGCTGTCCAGCATACTCCTCCAGTACTCAGCAGATCCGGTCTCACTGTCATCAGAGACAACCACCAGCGGCTGCGTACATTCGACTTCCTCCCAGAAGAAAGTCTGCAAGACAGGTTAAGGACACGTCGCGCAGACAGTGACTACAACCAGGAGCCGGCTATCTTAATTTCTTCCCAATCCAGGGTACCAGGGAGAATTACAGACCACCTACATCGATGCAGGCAGATAACTACAGACCAATGGGTCCTAGACATATTTCAACTTGGACACCTTCTAGAATTTCTGCAAAGACCCCCTGTAACACAACCTCAACCGGGGATACAAAAACATATACGCTTGCTCAAATTAGAAGTAAAGGCCATGTGGCAAAAAGGGACAATAGAGAGAGTTCCCTCCACCCCAAAGGGAAAAGGTTTTTTATTCCTTTTTCTTCCTAATCCGAAAGAAATCACGACAATGGAGGTCAGTTCTCGACTTAAGACAACTCAACAAATATTTCAAGAAACAACTGTTCTGCATGGTCACACTCCAAGATATTTTGCAGCTCCTAAACAAGTGAGATTACATGCCCTCCGGGGACCTCCATGATGCCTATTTTCATATATCCATCCACCTGAGGCACAGAAAATTCCTACAGTTTACGATAGCTGGCAATCACTTTCAATTCTGAGTCTTACCCTTTGGTCTAAAGTCTGCTCCCCGCATCTTCACCAAAAGCCTAGCGCCAGTCGCAGCTTATCTCAGGCAACAGCGGCATCAAATCTTTCCTATCTCGATGACTGGTTGGTGAATGCCTCTACTAAACAATCCACAGCTGCTTTCACCTTTTCAAAGATATAGGACTCACTCTCGACCTGGACTAATCAGTGCTCCAACCATCATGGAGAATAATCTTGGGAGCCATACTGGATTCCAGCCTCAATATAGCCTACTCCACACCCGAGAGAAACAAAAAACTATCAACCCTAGCTAGACAACAGCAAAAAAGAAAGTCACTTTTAGTTCGCCTTTACAAATCTCTCCTAGGGCTGATGTCCTCTTGTATCCATCTCATACTGTACTGTTGCTTACGTATGCATCCTCTTCAGGAAAAACTGGATATCCAGTGGAAACAGGCAACAGAATTGTTCGAGGATATCATTCAGGTAACTCTGTTTAAGTCTCTTGACTGATGGGCATGTCTGCATTAACACTGGTACACAGAGCTTCTCCTAGGGTCAGTTCATTCTCCCATCAGACTAAAACCCATCCCATCTTTACTGACGATAAGCCAGGGTCAAGTTTAGCATCTGGATGACAGATTCTTCGTTTTTTCAGCCTGTTTTCTGAACTCCAAGAATTTGGTCAACTGAATATACCAAATGGACTGCAGAAACGCACTTGCCAAGACGCAGGGGGATAGTACTAATAAAACATATCGCCTGAAGTGGAAGAAGTTCTGTCTGTGGTGTGCAACTTCTAAAGTGCATCCCATCTCCTCGTCTCCAGAAGAGATCTTTCCCTACCTTTTGCATTTAGCAAAATTGGAATTGGCACACGCCTTTATTAAGGTGCTCCTTGCTGCCATTTCCCATTTTAGAAGCTCATCAGTTAAACCATCTTTGTGGTCTGTCATGCTCATTAAGCAATTTCTCAAGGGATTGTTCAGCTTTTCCCACAGTTAGAGCCCCTCCTCCAACATGGCAGCTTAACATCAAATAAAAATAAAAAAAACATTTATAAAGCGCGCTACTCACCCGTGAGGGTCTCAAGGCGCTAGGGGCAGGGGGTTACTGCTGCTCGAAGAGCCAGGTTTTGAGCTGCCTCCGGAATGCAGGGTGGTCCTGGGTGGTCCTGAAGTCCGCGGGGAGGGAGGAGTTCCATGTCTTGGCTGCCAGGTAGGAGAAGGATTTCCCACCTGCCGTGGTGCGGCGGATGCGAGGGACGTCGGCGAGTGCGAGGTTGGTGGAGCGAAGTTGACGGGTGGGCGTGTAGAAACTGAGGCGACGGTTGAGGTATTCGGGTCCCTTGTTGTGGAGGGCTTTGTGTGCGAGGGTGAGGAGCCGGAAGGTGATCCTTTTGTTGACGGGAAGCCAGTGCAGGTGTCTCAGGTGGGCGTAGATGTGGCTGTTGCGGGGTATGTCGAGGACAAGGCGGGCGGAGGCGTTTTGTATTCGCTGCAAACGTTTCTGGAGTTTATCGGTGGTTCCTGCGTATAGGGTGTTTCCGTAGTCCAGGCGGCTTGTGACGAGGGCGTGGGTCACAGTTTTTCTGGTGTCGGCGGGGATCCAGCGGAAGATCTTTCGGAGCATGCGGAGAGTGAGGAAGCAGGAAGATGATACGGTGTTGACTTGTTTGGTCATGGTGAGAAGCGGGTCCAGGATGAATCCGAGGTTGTGTGCGTGGTCTGAGGGGGTTGGTGCGGTGCCTAGGGCCGTGGGTCACCAAGAGTCGTCCCAGGCGGACGGGGTGTTTCTGAGGATGAGGACTTCATTTTTTTCTGAGTTCAGTTTCAGACAGCTGAGTTTCATCGATTCTGCGACGTCTTTCATTCCATCTTGCAGGCTGGTCTTGGCGCCAGTGGGGTCCTTGATGAGGGAAAGTATCAGCTGAGTGTCGTCGGCGTAGGAGATGATGATGTTGTGTTTGCGTACGATGTCGGCGAGGGGGCTCATGTAGGCATTGAACATCGTATTGGGACAATTGTTGAAAGCTCCGTTTGAGCCTATCCATTGAGCAGATTTAAAGTATCTCTCCTGGAAGGTGGCTCTACTCCTTGCTCTCACGTCTGCACAGAGGGTTAGCGAGATTCAGGCTTTTACCATCCAACAACCATTCCTCCAATTCAGGGATAACAGAGTCATCATATGTAATAATCCAAAATGCAGTTCTAAGGTCTAAAGACTTTCATCTCAATGAGCTGGTGATTCTTAAATCATTCTTTACAAACCCTCAGACTGCAGCCGAGTGAGCCTTCCACTCGCTAGATCTCAAAAGATGCATCAAATTCTACTTAGAAAGGACTAGTATCTTCCGGCAAACAAATCATCTCCCTGTAGCCTACAGTGCACCTAGGAAGGGTTGTCCTGTAATGAAACAGTGCATATCCAGATGGATTTCCAGTGCTATTGTTTATTTTCATCAAAAGACGAGTCAACCTTTGAACTCTGCAGTGCATGCACATTCCACGAGAGCCATCTCAATGTCCATGGCATTGTTCGCATTAGTATCATTGCCTGATATCTGCAGTGCAACAACATGGAACAATGCACACACCTTTACTCAACACCACTGTTTGGATGCGGAAGTCCTGAGAGATACAGTGCTAAGACAACTCTTTCAAAAAGATGTGCCTTTTCCATCTTCCCACCAGCCATGTACTCTGTAATGCAAATTGTCTCTATAGCCTCTGCATCTTTACTATGCTACTTTGTTAATCTCCTTATTTTTTTTTCTTTTTATTCAAGTTTTCAAGTATTAGACAGTTTCACACCAGACTTATTAGACATAACAAGTGACAGTCAGGGCTGGTTACTTTTAGCCCCACCAACCCAGGCCTGAGTGTCCAGTACATAAATGACCCCATTAACAGCAAATATAATGTGCATGGATGGTAGGGTAGCATGGCTGTAATAAGTGGGTTCCCCTACGGATCCAATCATCAGGATGCATGCTAGTGTGGAGTGGCATTCGGGTCATGGTAGTCCCTTAACGGATAACTATACATAACAGAACAATTGCAACAAAAGAGTTTATCTTTTTTGTATAATTTGGAATATTACTGGGTAACAACAACAATTAGGACTATTATAACCAGAGCCAGTCACTATAGCTTTATACATGCTCCATTCCCCTGAGCGCTATCCTGCACATCTCATTTAGGCACTCAAGCACCTGCCAGAGCACAATAGAGAAAAGGGAGGGGGTGTCCGAGTTGCCCATCCAGAACTGTGTAATTCTTCCTGCTAGGAAGTCTCGTCCAGCAGCGCCTTAAGCTCCCTCACAATGGCTTCCCACCTAGAGGTCTGTGGGTATTTGCACAGCCCCATATTATCTTCCCTATGCAACGTGCCCCTTCTGCTGGCCCACATGCTAGAAAGAAGAGCATCCATGCTACAAGCAAGGGGGGCTTTGATACTTTGCACCTTTTGCTGATTAGGCTAGAGGTTGCCTTATGTTTCTTAGTTCTGGGTAGTAGACCCAATATGCATGCTTCCCAGGTTTGTAGTGCCGGATGCGCTGTGCAGGTGGAGAGGCTGGACATCACAGCCGGCCAGTGAGTATGCAGAGAGGGACAGGGCCACAGCATATGCAGGAAATCTGCTGCGACTTGCGCACATCTGGTACAAGCCGCGTCAGTGCGGTGGAAGTGCCTAATAATTTTTGCTGGGTTAAGATAAGCCTTGTGTAGTATATAAAATTCAATCAGGCAGAATTGCGCATTACACGGGACACAGGTGGGGCTTTCTTGGGCCATTGTCCACTCCTTGTCCATGAAAGGTCGGCTAAGATCGCCTTCCCATTTGGCACGCAGTCCAGCATGCACAGATGCAGTGTGGGCTTGCAATGAGCTAGCTAGCCAGCGCACCAAATGCCTACCCTGTCCCGTAACCTGCAGGTATTGTTTCGTCTGGTCATTTGGCAGTTCTGTCGATATGTCCCCCAATGTTGTGTCAGGGATGCCCGTAAAGAAGAAACTGTCCCAGGGATAAATGGGTCTCTGCTGCCAATGTTTCAAAGGGGGTCAGTGTTTTGTTCTGATGCAAGTTGCCCAGTTTGTGTTATCGTGCAACGTGCCAGGTTTCCAACTCTGCTGCAGATGTTGACATGGTGTTCCTGGGTGTGTCCAGTATTGCCAAGGCTGGCGCATAGGGAGTCTACACATGTGTGAGACATAAATACTCCTACGGTAGCAGCAGTGCGCCACAACTAGGAGAAGGGGCTCCAGACCTCTAACCCACGCGATCGGGTGGAATAAGTTAGACACACTGGCTAAGATCCAAGGTAGCAGCACAGTAGCTGTGTCCGATAATTGCTGGCCCGAGAGGCCTCCAGCTACCCCTTGCAATTGGGAGGCTAGGTAAAAAAAATAATTGTTCCAGATTAGGCAGTGCCAGCCCGCACCGGTCTAACGGCTACACGTGGCCTGTGTTCCAGATAAATTCCCTGTTCCTGGTTTCAAATTCCCTTAAAAACTTGGCTGGGACATTAACAGGCTGGTTGAAGAAGTAATATAAGATACGTGGGAGAACCACGATCTTCGGAAGGGCTACTCGGCCCATCACCGATAGTAGCAATGTCTGCCAGAAAGTCATTTGAGTTCGAATAGAGGTGACCGCGTGTTCAAGATTACCATCACGCAGATCAGTCAGAGAGTGGTAAATTTGGACCCCAAGATATCTAGATGTTCTAGGTTGCCAAAGGCCCGAAGCATCAGAGAGCACCGGGGCCTGTTCCTGTAACTCAGGGTTAAAGGGGAACGAGCTTGAATTGCCCCAGTTAACGCACAGGCTGAATAGGGAGGCAACATTTTTCAATACTTCAGTCACTTCGGCGGGGACATCAGAGATATTTTTAAGATATAGGAGGAGGTTCTCTATGTAAAGAGACACAACATGGAGCCCATATCCCAGTGGGGTGCCCCTGTCAACCCCTCTGACAGCAAAGCTCTGCTGCCAGAGGCTCGCTCGCCAACGAGAAAAGTATGGGAGAGAGGGGACAGCCCTGAAGGGTTCCCCTACTAATTGGGATCAATCCAGATATGGCAGAGCCAGTTTTGACTGATCAAAAGCTGTGTATATAACAGCTGTACAAGTCGCAAAAAGCGGGGGCCTAAACCATAGCGACGTGAGGCATGAAGTAAAAAGGGCCATTGCAGCGAATCAAAGGCCTTTTCAAGATCAAGTACAAGGCATCCAGCGGTAGGCCAGGCTTGTGTGGAGTGTTTCATGACATGGAAGAAGCGCCAAAGATTCAGCCACATGCGCGCTGACACAAACCCATTTTGGTCCTGATGAACCAGTTTAGGGACCAGGGGCGCTAAGCGAATTGCCCGTGTTTTAGCTAGAATCTTATAACCCATATTAAGCACAGCCAGCGGTCTATAGGAGCCCAGCGCTAATGGGTCTCTGTCAGGTTTTGGAAGGGAGATCAGCAATGCCTCAAGTTGAGAAGCAGATAAAGTAGCCGCAGACAGTGCCTCCTCATACATGTATAGCAGAGGAGCGGCAATTGGCGGTGTGTAAGTGTTATATAATTCAGCTGGGAAGCCATTAGGACTTGTTGTCTTTCCTGTGATAAGAGTTCATATGTTGTCCTGCAGCATGGCCAACGTTGGTGGCTCGCCAGTTCTCTCTGCACATCTGTAAGGCAGGACAGAGAGAGCGGGGAGAGAAATACGTCGAAATCCAAAAGGTCCGCCAACACTGTTAATTGGTGTATAGTGTTGCGTTAGTTTATCATGTATTTCCCACTGGGTGTGCAGCAGGGAACCCGCTGCGGAGCGCAGCACCAGGATTGGGGTGGCAGAGCGTTGCTGGCGGATCAGTCAGGCCAGTAACCGACTTGACCTATCTGCCACAGCATGCGTACGAGCTGAATGCGCAGCATAGTTAAGGCAACGTAAACGTTCCAGCAGGAACAAACACTCCCTGTGGCTCTCTATGCTAGCCCACATTGCCATGTTTTTCTTGGTTTAAAAGTGCTCCCTCCACCTGTGTTAAGTCCCTTTTGATCGATCTGTGAATATTACATTGTGTTCCCTAACAATGGCCCCGCATGGTGAGTTTAAATGGGTCTCACTGCAGGAGTCCTGATGAGGCCTTTTGGTCATTGCTATTAAAGTATTGCATGATGGCCCTACCCAGAGACTCCCAGAAGGGGGCATCCTCCAATGCCTCATGTAGGAAACTAGCCCTTGTTGCAGTAACCCCTCTCCTCTCCTCTTTTTTTTTTTTTTTTTTTGCCTAATATTGATGTTGACTTGACTGTGGGTGTGCTGGAATCAGGCTAACTAGGCTCCAGCACCAGTGTTCTTTCCCTAAAAATATACCATTGTTTCTACCATTGGCACACCTCTGGCAGACATATAATTCCCTTTTAAAAGTTACCAGTGGTACCATGGGCCCTGTGACCAGGGAGGGTCCCTAAGGGCTGCAGCATGTGTTATGTCACCCTAAGGTACCCGTCACCAAACACATGCACACTGCCATTGCAGATTGTGTGTGTTGGTGGGGAGAAAAAGGCAAAGTCAACATGGCATCCCTTTCAGGATGCCATGCCCACAAAACACTACCTGTGGCATAGGTAAGTCACCCCTCTAGTAGGCCTTACAGCCCTAAGGCAGAGTGCACTATACCATAGGCTACTGCCCTCTGACCCCTGTAACGCCCCTAAATCTTGTATTTAAGCGCCTTTCTGAACCCAGCTGGTCAGATTCATGGCGACTTGACAAGAAAGGACTTCTTAGCTGAACCCCCAGCAGAGAAGAAGGAAGTTGCAAACTGACTTGGTCTCAGCCTCACCAGCCTGTCTCCTGCTTCAAAGAACCTGCAACAAGGAAGTGATGCATCCTGCAGGATCCGTGGCCTCTGCCAAGCTCCAGAGGACTGGCCTGCACCCCAAAGGACCAAGAACTCCTGAGGACTGCTGCCCTGTCCAAAAAGAAACTAAACTAAAGGACTCCAGAGCCTCCCCGTGTCTGTGAGTCCTGATTACTTTGCACCCGACGCCCACAGCACGTGTCCAGGTGCCCTACTGGCTAGAGAGGATCCCCAGGCGATTCTGAGCAAGTGCCCACCCTGGGTTGACCTCTCCTGCCCTTCATGACGACGCCTGCAGTGCGAATCCAGAGGACCCCCTTTACTGTGATAGCTCCAGACGAAGATATCGGCTGCATAAAGGTACACTGCACCTGCAGCCCTCATGCCTTGGCGAACCCAAGCACCAGTACAGAAACGTTCAACAGGTGGCCCTCCTACTTGTCCAGCCTGTGGTTTCCCCGAACCGACCCCCTGGACCCAACTTGCAGCATCTAAGTGACCCCCAGGGTCCCCCCATAGAAAATCATTGGGAGCCCAATGTTCTATTTGCATCCTGCACCCGGTGGCCCCTGTGCCGCTGAGGGTGTGTATTTGGTGCCTACAGGGAGTGCAGAATTATTAGGCAAATGAGTATTTTGACCACATCATCCTCTTTATGCATGTTGTCTTACTCCAAGCTGTATAGGCTCGAAAGCCTACTACCAATTAAGCATATTAGGTGATGTGCATCTCTGTAATGAGAAGGGGTGTGGTCTAATGACATCAACACCCTATATCAGGTGTGCATAATTATTAGGCAACTTCCTTTCCTTTGGCAAAATGGGTCAAAAGAAGGACTTGACAGGCTCAGAAAAGTCAAAAATAGTGAGATATCTTGCAGAGGGATGCAGCACTCTTAAAATTGCAAAGCTTCTGAAGCGTGATCATCGAACAATCAAGCGTTTCATTCAAAATAGTCAACAGGGTCGCAAGAAGCGTGTGGAAAAACCAAGGCGCAAAATAACTGTCCATGAACTGAGAAAAGTCAAGCGTGCAGCTGCCACGATGCCACTTGCCACCAGTTTGGCCATATTTCAGAGCTGCAACATCACTGGAGTGCCCAAAAGCACAAGGTGTGCAATACTCAGAGACATGGCCAAGGTAAGAAAGGCTGAAAGACGACCACCACTGAACAAGACACACAAGCTGAAACGTCAAGACTGGGCCAAGAAATATCTCCAGACTGATTTTTCTAAGGTTTTATGGACTGATGAAATGAGAGTGAGTCTTGATGGGCCAGATGGATGGGCCCGTGGCTGGATTGGTAAAGGGCAGAGAGCTCCAGTCCGACTCAGACGCCAGCAAGGTGGAGGTGGAGTACTGGTTTGGGCTGGTATCATCAAAGATGAGCTTGTGGGGCCTTTTCGGGTTGAGGATGGAGTCAAGCTCAACTCCCAGTCCTACTGCCAGTTCCTGGAAGACACCTTCTTCAAGCAGTGGTACAGGAAGAAGTCTGCATCCTTCAAGAAAAACATGGTTTTCATGCAGGACAATGCTCCATCACACGCGTCCAAGTACTCCACAGCGTGGCTGGCAAGAAAGGGTATAAAAGAAGGAAATCTAATGACATGGCCTCCTTGTTCACCTGATCTGAACCCCATTGAGAACCTGTGGTCCATCATCAAATGTGAGATTTACAAGGAGGGAAAACAGTACACCTCTCTGAACAGTGTCTGGGAGGCTGTGGTTGCTGCTGCACGCAATGTTGATGGTGAACAGATCAAAACACTGACAGAATACATGGATGGCAGGCTTTTGAGTGTCCTTGCAAAGAAAGGTGGCTATATTGGTCACTGATTTGTTTTTGTTTTGTTTTTGAATGTCAGAAATGTATATTTGTGAATGTTGAGATGTTATATTGGTTTCACTGGTAATAATAAATAATTGAAATGGGTATATATTTTTTTTTGTTAAGTTGCCTAATAATTATGCACAGTAATAGTCACCTGCACACACAAATATCCCCCTAACATAGCTAAAACTAAAAACAAACTAAAAACTACTTCCAAAAATATTCAGCTTTGATATTAATGAGTTTTTTGGGTTCATTGAGAACATGGTTGTTGTTCAATAATAAAATTAATCCTCAAAAATACAACTTGCCTAATAATTCTGCACTCCCTGTACTTGTGGACCCCTCCAGTGCTCCTCTAAACCCCCCCAAGTATGCCCTCCGAGGACGAGGGTACCTACCTGTCAGCAGATCTGAAACAGGTGCCCCCAGTCTCCATAGGAGCCCATGTTAAATTTACCTCACCTTTGACCTCTGCACCCGGCTGGCCCCATGTTGCTGGTGGTGGGTGTTTGAAATTAACTTGACCCCCAACCTGTGGACTTCCTAACCTCCAGAGACTGGAACTGTAAGTCAAATACTTACTTGTAAATCATACTAACATTTCTTCCCCCTATCAACTGTTTCTGAAAATTAGTGTCAACTTTTAAAACAGATAATTGCCAATATTTCAAAAATTCTATAACTTATTGATTTCAAACAAAGTATTATCAATATATGTGTGAAATACAAATCTATTGAAGTGCTTACCTGCAACTTCAATTTTGTGGTTCTAGAAATAAATTAAGAAAATATATTTTTGCTATGCAAAAACCATTGGTTTGGAGATAATTCATTGAGTGTGTGCTTCTTCTATTGTCTGTGTGTGTACAACAAATGCTTTTCAATAACCTCTGATGAGCCTAACTGCTCGACCACACTACCACATCAGAGAGCATTAGTGTTCTCTACTTTAGCCTCTGTTAAGCCTCTGGGGAACCCCTGGACTCTGTGGACACTATGGGGGTTATTCTAACTTTGGAGGAGTGTTAATCTGTCCCAAAAGTGACGGCTATACCACCAGCCGTATTACGAGTTCCATAGGATATAATGGACTCGTAATACGGCTGGTGGTAAATCCGTCACTTTTCCGTCACTTTTGGGACGGATTAACACCTCCTCCAAAGTTAGAATAACCCCCTATATCTCATTTTGATATAGTATATACAGATCCAGGTTCCTACACCTCAGGTCTTGGGCGCCAGGTGGGAATGACAGTGGCAGAGATGTTTCGTGCTAGCTGTAAGTATTGCGGATTGTGGTCGGAGTGGGTATGACCTAGGTAGTCTGTGTGTAGCAATGTGGGTATTAGGTTGTCGGTGCAAAGGATTCTGTCTAGTCTTATTTGCAGATTGTGTGGGGCAGGATAGTACGAGTAGACTCAAACTTGGTCATTTCTGTGATGCTAAATGTCAGTCAAGTTCCAGTGCTGGATCCAGTTACGTAGTGGGTACGCAGCGTTTATCGTAGGTGCAATGGGTAATGGCAGAAAGGTGCGGCCGAGCCCCGGTTCAGTGACACTGTTGAAGTCCCCTCCCATGAGCAATGGGATACCACTCCAACAGTGACAATACATCCCATAACCTGTGGAATAAAGAGAGAAAGAGGCTTGTTCTGTGTTTGGTGCATAGTTAGACCCTAAAATTAGTGCGTGACCATCTAATCGTCCACGTACAAATACATAACGGCCTTCAACGTCAGTTACCTGTTCCTCGGCTACAAAGAGGGCACCTGGTCCAACCCATATAAGAGTGCCTCTGGCACAGGAGAAGTGTGTTGCAAATAACTGTGCACGCCAGCGCCGCTGCAGCCTAGTAGCCTCTGACAATGTGAGGTGCGTTTCCTGCAAAATTCCAATGTGAACGGAATGCCTTTTGAGGTATGAGTAAATAGATTATCTTCGTGCTGGCATGTGTATACCTCTCATATTCCACATGAGAATATTCGTAGGGGCCTTTAGTAATTTGTGGGAGTGCAGCGTCATATCCAGGAGCGGGACAGCTGCGTGAGCACCCTACAATCAGAAGAGGAGTTGTAGGTAGAAAGCAAAAGCCCAGGCTCCATCTAGTAACAAACCAATATGGCAAAACACAAACAGGTGCTGCTAAAACTTGTAATACGAATACCATAAGGGCAGAGGGACAAACAGCTTCCACCCAAACTTCTGAATCTCACAGTTTGGCCCAGCTATAAGTAAGGAAGAAAGTACCCAGGTTTTTTTTCAAGAGGAGTGCAATGGTTGAGGTCCCAGTCTACTGCATGTAGGGAAGAAAAACAGGTGAATTTGACATTGCATTGTTTACAGCATTATAGGAAAGTACCCTCTTTCTTGGCATGGTCAACCCCTTTTTCTACCTGATGTCCGTGTGTTTTCACTGTGTTCACTGGGATCCTTCTTACCAGGACACCAGTGATTATGCTCTCAATCCCCAAACTCTGTAGTTCATCCACAATTTCTGCTTTCAGGCAGGTCGCACCCCTGCACCTTGTGCCGGTTGCTGCTGCTGCAGGCTTCCTCCTCAATTTCCAGACTTCCTCACTTTATTTTTGTTCAATATCCCCGCCGCTGCGTCCCAGCGGCCGCACCCCCTTCCCTCTTCCTCGATTTCTTTTCCCGCTGCTGCGTCCCTGCCTCCCTGCGCCCCCACTCGCCCATTCGCCGACCCGCTCGCACCTCCCAGTTGCCCCTCCCTCCCACTGCCCCTTATATGGCAGCCGCTGCGTGGCTGCGCAGCGTGGCAAGTCCGTCTGCGCTCAGACTGCGCACAGCGCCAGGACCCCTGCTCCCCAAAACCGCCATGTCAACCAACGCCACTACACCGCCAGCACCCTCCTCGCACTCAACACCAGACCAGCGTACGCCTGCTTCCTGGCCTCCCCTAAGCACACCCAGGGACCCCTCACCTGCCGGAACTCAGCTTTTCCAGCCTCCAAATCCCCAAACCACCCGCCGAGACAGACTGCAATTATCTCCGATGCATCCTACTAAAAACCCGTTCCGCAAGCAAACACGCCATGGGAACTCTGGGACCTACTCGACACCTCCACCCCAGACATCGCCTTCCTGACGGAGACCTGGATGAACGCCTCCTCGGCCCCAGACAACGCCATAGCCATTCTGGCTGGCTACAAGATCACCCGCAGGGATTGCACCAACGGAGTCGGAGGCGGGATCGCCATTGTCCACAAGAACACCATCAGGGTCACAACCTGCACCAACGACACCCTCAGCAACGCCGAACACCTGCACTTCCAGATCCACACCAACCCCAACAGTACCCTCAGAGGAACTCTCATCTACGGACCCCCACAGGCCACGGCCTCAGTTCTGAGACTCCATCACTGACCTCATCAGCAGGCACACCCTAGCCTCCACTGACTACATCTTCCTCGGCAACCTGAACTTTCACCTGGAGAATAACAACGACCCCAACTCCACCACCCTAATTGACAACCTCGCCACCCTAGGACTCAGACAAATCGTCACTACTCCAGCATATTCCGCCGGCCACATGCTGGACCCTGTCTTCTCCGCTAGCCCCCACGTCACCTTTAACCACATCACCGAACTCCCATGGACCGACCACCGCTGCATCCACTTCACCTTCCATAAAACCACCGTGCAACACAGCACCCATCAGATCCCCTGCCGCAACTGGAGCAAAGTCAGCCAAGACCAGCTGAACACCATCCTCGCCTGAAAACCGCCCACCGAACCCACCAATCCTGACCTCGCAGCCTGCAACCTCTGGTGCTGGATCAACGACTGTGCCAACACTATTGCCCCACTCAATAAACCCCCCAACAGAGGCGCCAACAAGAGAGCCAGCTTGTTCACCTCGGACCTTCGAGCCTCCAAGCAAACCTGCCGGAAACTGGAGAGAAACTGGCTCCTCGAGCAGACACCGGACAACCATGTGCCTTCAGGAACGCCATCCGCAAACACCATCACCTCATCAGATTTGCCAAGAAAACCTCCTGCAAAGACCGCCTTGACAACAACAACAACAAGGAGCTTTTCAACATCGTGAAGGAACTCTCCAACCCCAGGTCCAGCACAAACAACATCCCACCATCACAAGACCTGTGCAGCTCCCTTGCCACCTTCTTCCACCACAAGATCACAGACATCCACGACAGCTACAACAGCCGGACCACCCCGCCAACTTCCGACTCCCCTCCCACCCTCAACTACAACCCCCTGCTTGTCTGGGCCAACGTGAACAAAGACGACACAATCAAAACCATGAGCACTATCCACTCTGGATCTCCGTCAGACCATTGTCCGCACCACATCGACTACCACAAAGCAAGCACCACCATCGCACCCCACCTCCCCAAAGTCATCAACATCTCCTTTGAGACCCCAACCTACTCGAGAGCAGGAAGCATGCTGAGATCAATCCTCTACTCAAGAAACCCATGGCGGACCCAAGAGACCTCCAGAATTTGCGCCCAATCTCCCTGCTCCCAGGGAGATTGGCCAAGGTCATCAAGAAGATCGTCAACAGACAACTGACCCTCTACCTCGAAGAAAGCAACATCCTGGACCCATCCCAGTCAGGGTTCCTCAGTGATCACAGTACCGAAACTGCCCTCATCGCCACCAACGATGACATCAGGGCCATGCTCGACAATGGTGAAGCAGCGGCCCTCACCCTCCTGGACGTCTCTGTCGCCTTCGACACTGTCTGCCACCGCACCCTACGCACACGCCTCCACAACGCAGGAATCCGGGACAAAGCTCTTGAGTGGACCACCTCCTTCCTGTCCATCAGAAACTAGATCGTCCGCCTCCCCCCTTTCCGATTTGAAGCCTCCAAGATCATCTACGGCATCCCCCAGGGATCACCTCTCAGCCCTACGCTGTTCAACGTCTACATGGCCCCGCTGGCCCACGTCGCCCGGCTACACAACCTCAACATCATCTCCTACGCCGACGACACCCAACTGATGCTCTCCCTCACCAAGGACCCCCTCACCGCCAAATCCAACCTCCACAAAGGAATGAAGGCTGTCGCTGAATGGATGAAGAACAGCAAACTGAAGCTGAACTCAGATAAGATGGAGGTCCTCATTCTTGGTGCCAACCCCTCAGCCTGGGACGACTCCTGGTGGCCGACCGCTCTGTGAGCAGCCCCGACACCCACCAACCACGCACACAACCTGGGCGTCATCCTCGACTCAACACTCTCCATGACCAAACAAGTCAGCGCTGTCTCCCCATCCTGCTTCAACACCCTCCGCATGCTCCGCAAGATCTACAGATGGATCCCCACAGATACAAGAAGAACAGTCACCCAGGCCCTCGTAAGCAGCAAACTTGACTACGGAAACGCCCTCTACGCAGGAGCCCCGGGCGAACTCCTCAAAGGACTGCAACACATAAAATACGCCACCGCGTGCCTGATCCTAGATGCCCCCCGCCACAGCCATATCACTCCCCATCTGAGAGACCTACACTGGCTCCCCGTCAACAAAAGGATAACCTTCAAGCTCCTCATCCACGCACACAAGGTGCTCCACAACACCGGTCCTGTCTACCTCAACAGATGACTCACCTTCTACAACCCGCCTCGCCAACTCCGCTCAACCAACCTCGCGCTCGCCACCGTCCCCCCGCATCCGAAGAACGACCACCGGAGGCAGATCCTTCTCCCACCTCGCTGCCAAGACCTGGAACACCCTTCCTTTGCCCCTATGACAGACCGAAGACCTGCTGACCTTCAGGAAACGCCTCAAAACCTGGCTATTCAAACAGTAGCAGCACCCCTCCCTCCCCTCAGCGCCTTGAGACCCTTACGGGTGGGTAGTGCTCTCTACAAATACATTGATTGATTGATTGACAATTTGCACACTGGTGCCCCAATATAAGCCCCCAGTATATGTTACCTAGGTACCCAGGGCATTGGGGTTCTAGGGTTTCCCTATGGGCTGCAACATATATTTTGACACCCATAGGGACCCCAAGCAAAATGTTCTGCAGGACTGCTGTTGCAACCTGCGTGAAAAGGTGCAAGCACCATTTCACTGCCACTTCTGACTGCACCAGATCACTTATAAGTCACCCCTATGGCAGGTCTTCTAGCCCAGAGGGAAGGGTGCAAAGTACCTGTGTGTGGGGGGCACCCCTGCAGTAGCAGAGTGGCCCCCTTGAACTCCAGGCCCATTGTAGGAGGCTGGCCTGGCTTATAGTGGGTATCTGATGGTACTTACACCTTGTGCCAGGTCCAGTTATCCCTTATTAGTAGATTAGTAGTGTTCTAGCAGCTTAGGCTGATAGAGGTAGCTATAGCAGAGCAGCTTAGGCTGAACTAGGAGGCATGCAAAGCTCCTACTACACCACTTATATCATATAGGCACTATATCATAAGAAACACAATACTCAGAGTTACTAAAAATAAAGGTACTTTATTTTAGTGACAGTGTGCAAAAAATATCCCAGAAGATATACTCCCTTAGGAGATAAGTAAAATACACAAAATGTACACACAAACCAAAATCAGGTAAGTAAACAGTTACAAAAGTTGTGCAAACACTGTAGAATACAATTTGATGCAATAGGCCTAGGGGCAACACAAACCATATACTAAGAAAGTGGAATGTGAACCACTTAGGGACCCCTGACCTAGTGTAGTGTGTAGAGGGTTGCTGGGAGTGTAAGAAAACACTAAGGGTGTCCAAGATAGCCCACCCCAAGACCCTGAAATGTAGGAGTAAAGTGACCCTACTTCCACAGAAACACACTAAAGTCGTAAGTGATAGGAGATTCTGCAAAGACCACAACTGACTGCAAAGTACTGAAGACAGATTCCTGGACCTGAGGACCTGTAAAGGAAGGGGACCAAGTCCAAGAGTCACGAAAGTGTCCAGGGGGGGCAGGAGCCCACTAAACCCCGGATGAAGGTGCAAAATGGCTGCCTCCGGGTGGAAGAATCTGCAGATTCTGCAACAACGGAAGATGCCAGGAACTTCACCTTTGCACAGTAGATGTCCAATGGCGTGCTGGAGGATGCAGAGTAGTTTCTTTGGAGAAAGACCACAAACAAGCCTTGCTAGCTTCAAAGGTCGCAGTTGAGGAAAAAGGGTGCTGCACGAGCCCAGGAAGAACCATGAGGTCGCCACTCGGAAGAGGAGACAGAGGGGGCCCTCAGCAACACAGAGAGCCCACACAGAAGAAGGCAACACCAGCAGAAGTACTTGAACACTGGTTCAAGAAAACTGAGCACGGCGGTCTTCTCAACACTACAAAGGAGGGTCCCACGAAGCCGGTGGTCAACTCAGCGAGTTTAGCAATGCAGGACGGAGTGCTGGGGACCTGGGCTATGCTGTACACAAAGGATTCATTGTAAAAGTGCACAGAAGCCCTAGTAGCTGCAGTTCACGCAGTACACAGGATTACAGTCTGGCGAGGGGAGGCAAGGACTTACCTTCGCCAAATTTGGACAGAGGGGCCACTGGACTGTCGGGGACACTTGGATCCAGCTCCTGTGTTCCAGGGACCACGCTCGTCACGATGAGAGGGGACCCAGAGGACCGGTGAAGCGGAAGTTTGGTGCCTGCGTTAGCAGGGGGAAGATTCCGTCGACCCACAGGAGATTTCTTCTTGGCTTCCAGTGCAGGGTGAAGGTAAACAGCCCCCAGAGCATGAACGACCAGAAAAACAGTCGAGAAAGCCGGCAGGATTAGGTGCTACAATGTCGCTGGTAGTCTTCTTGCTACTTTGTTTTAGTATTGCAGGCGCCCTGGAGCAGTCAGCGGTCGATCCTTGGCAGAAGTCGAAGACGGAGATGCAGAGGAACTCTGGGAAGCTCTTGCATTCGTTATCTGAGGAAAAGCCCACAGGAGAAACCCTAAATAGCCCTCAGAGGAGGATTGGCCACCTAGTCAGGGAACCACCTATCAGGAGGGGTCTCTGACGTCACCTGCTGGCACTGGCCACTCAGAGGCCTCCATTGTGCCCTCACACCTCTGGATTCAAGATGGCAGAGGTCTGGGACACACTGGAGGAGCTCTGGGCACCACCCCTGGGGTGGTGATGGACAGGGGAGTGGTCACTTCCCTTTCCTTTGTCCAGTTTCGCGCCAGAGCAGGGCTGGGGTTTCCCTGAACCGGTGTAGACTGGTTTATGCAAGGAGGGCACCATCTGTGCCCTTCAAAGCATTTCCAGAGGCCAGGAGAGGCTACTCCTCTCAGGCTCGTAACACCTATTTCCAAAGGGAGAGGCTGTAACACCCTTTCTCAGAGGAAATACTTTGTTTTGCCTTCCTGGGACTGGGCTGCCTAGACCCCAGGAGGGCAGACGCATGTCTGTGGGTTGGCAGCAGCGGTAGCTGCAGTGAAAACCCCACAGAGCTGGTTTGGCAGTACCCGGGGTCCGTGGTGGGGTCCTGGGGATGCATGGGATTGGCAACCCAATACCAAATTTGGCATGGGGGGACAATTCCATGATCTTAGACATGTTACATGGCCATATTCAGAGTTACCATTGTGAAGCTACATATAGGTATTGACCTATATGTAGTGCACAAGTGTAATGGTGTCCCCGCACTCACAAAGTCCGGGGAAGTTGCCCTGAACTATGTGGGGGCACCTTGGCTAGTGCCAGGGTGCCCTCACACTTAGTAACTTAGTAACTTTGCACCTAACCTTCTAGTGAGGGTTAGACATATAGGTGACTTATAAGTTACTTAAGTGCAGTGTAACATGGCTGTGAAATAATGTCCACGGTATTTCACTCAGGCTGCAGTGGCAGTCCTGTGTAAGAATTGTCTGAGCTCCCTATGGGTGGCCATAGAAACGATGCAGCCCATAGAGATCTCCTGGAACCCCATTACCCTGGGTACCTAGGTACCATATACTAGGAGATTATAAAGGTGTTCTAGTGTGCCAATTAGAATTGGTGAAAATGGTCACTAGCCGAAAGTGACAATTTCAAAGACAGAGAGAGCATGAGCCCTGAGGTTCTGATTAGCAGAGCCTCAGTGACACAGTTAGTCACCACACAGGGACACACATTCAGACCACAAACTAGGAGCACTGGGGTCCTGCCTAGCAGGATCCCAGTGAGACAGGCAAAAACAAACTGACATACAAGTAAAACTGGGGGTAACATGGCAGGCAAGATGGTACTTTCCTACACAACCCCCGCCTCTCAAACGAGGGACAATAAAGCTAACCTTGTCCAGATGAGTCTTCATTGTCTAAGTGGAAATATCTGGAGAGTCCATCTGCATTGGAGTGGGTACTCCCAGGTCTATGTTCCACTGTATAGTCAATTCCCTGTAGGGAGATGGCACACCTCAACAATTTAGGGTTTTCACCTTTCATTTGTTTAAACCATAATAGAGGTTTGTGGTCTGCCTGAACAGTAAAGTGAGTACCAAACCGGTATGGTCCCAACATTTTCAGTGCCCAGACCACAGCAAAGGCCTCCCTCTCTATGGCAGACCAAAGCTTTTCTCTAGGGGTCAACCTCCTGCTGATAAAAGCAACAGGTTGATCCTGGCCCTCAGTGTTAAGCTGTGATAGAACTGCCCCTACCCCTAATTCAGAAGCATCAGTCTGGACTATGAATGTCTTGGCGTAACAAGGGCTTTTTAGGACAGGTACAGAGCACGTGGTCTGTTTTAGCTCATCAAAAACCTTTTGACAGCTAGCTGTCCACAGTACCTTTTTCGGCATCTTTTTACTAGTGAGGTCATTAAGAGGAGCTGCAATGGAGCCATAGTTCTTAATGAATCTCCTATAGTACCCTTTGAGGACTAAGAAGGCTCTCACCTGGGTTTGAGTTGTAGGGTGAGCCCATTCCATAATGATCTGGATCTTCCCCTGTAGCGGTGCAATCTGTTCCCCACCTACCTGGTGGCCCAGATAAACCACTTTCCCCTGCCCTATCTGGTACTTTGAAGCCTTGATAGTGAGGCCTGCCTTTTGCAGGGCCCCCAAAACTTTCCATAGGTGGACCAGGTGCTCATCCCAGGTGGAGCTAAAGACAGCTATATCATCTAGATATGCTGCACTAAAAGCTTCCAAACCTTGCAGGACTGTGTTCACCAACCTCTGAAAAGTGGCAGGTGCATTTGTCAAACCAAAGGGCATAACACTGAACTGATAGTGCCCTCCAATGGTGGAAAAAGCAGTTTTAGGTTTAGCATCTTCTGACAACTTAATCTGCCAATACCCTGCCGTTAAGTCAAAAGTGCTTAGATACTTGGCAGAAGCCAGTGTATCTATTAGCTCATCTGCCCTGGGTATAGGGTGCGCATCAGTTTTGGTTACTTGATTGAGACCTCTGTAGTCAACACAAAACCTCTTTTCTCTTTCCCCATCCTTATTGTGAGGTTTTGGGAAAAGCACCACTGGGCTAGCCCAAGAGCTCTCTGAAGGCTCAGTCACTCCTGGGTCCAGCATTTTCTGTACCTCTTGTTTTATGCAATCTCTGACATGGTCAGGCTGCCTATAAATCTTACTTTTGACAGGTAAACTGTCTCCATAGTTGATTGTGTGCTCACACCAGGTAGCGGTACTAGGTATCAGTGAGAAGAGGTTAGAGAATTGGCATAGGAGATTAATACAGATGTCCTTCTGTTCAGCAGTAAGGCAGTCTGCACGCACCACTCCCTCCACTAAGCCATCAGCTCCAGCTCCAGTGGTGCAGAAGATGTCAGGGAGAGGGTCACTGTCTTCCTCCTGCCCCTCATCAGTGGCCATGAGCAGGGTTAAGTCAGCACTGTCATAGTATGGTTTTAGGCGATTGACATGGAGCACCCTAAGGGGATTCCTGGCAGTGCCCCGGTCTACCAAGTAGGTGACCTCACCCTTCTTTTTAACAACGAGATGGGGTCCACTCCATTTGTCCTGGAGTGCTCTTGGGGCCACAGGCTCCAATACCCACACCTCCTGTCCTGGGTGGTACTGGGTCACGACAGCCTTCTGGTCATGCCATTGCTTTTGGCGTTCTTGGTTGGCCTGAAGGTTTTTACTGGCCTTTTTCATGTACTAAGCCATTCTGGATCTTAGGCCAAGTACATAGTCCACAATGTCTTGCTTGGGAGCTTTTAAAGGTTGTTCCCAACCCTCCACAATAGCAAGGGGACCTCTCACAGGGTGCCCAAAGAGGAGTTAAAAGGGGCTAATGCGCACTCCTTTCTGGGGTACCTCCCTGTAAGCAAAAAGGAGACATTGCAACAGGACATCCCATCTCCTTCTGAGTTTTTCAGGGAGTCCCATAATCATACCTTTGAGAGTTTTATTAAATCTCTCAACCAGCCTGTAAGGAAATGCCTCCTTGGCATGGTTACCCCCTAACTTTTTGCCTTTGCTGATGCTAAGTTTTGATTGAAAGTGTGCTGGGACCCTGCTAACCAGACCCCGGCACCAGTGTTCTTTCCCTAAACTGTACATTTGCTTCCACAATTGGCATAGCCCTGGTACTCAGATAAGTCCCTTGTAACTGGTACCCCTGGTACTAAGGGCCCTGATGCCAGGGAAGGTCTCTAAGGGCTGCAGCATGTCTTATGCCACCCTAGGGACCCCTCACTCAGCACAAGCACACTGCCTCACAGCTTGTGTGTGCTGGTGGGGAGAAAATGACTAGGGTGACATGGCACTCCCCTCAGAGTGTCATGCCAACCTCACACTGCCTGTGGCATAGGTAAGCCACCCCTCTGGCAGGTCTTACAGCCCTAAGGCAGGGTGCACTATACCACAGGTGAGGGCATATGTGCTTGAGCACTATGCCCCTACAGTGTCTAAGCAAAACCTTAGACATTGTAAGTGCAGGGTAGCCATAAGAGTATATGGTCTGGGAGTTTGTCAAACACGAACTCCACAGTCCCATAATGGCTACACTAAAATCTGGGAAGTTTGGTATCAAACGTCTCAGCACAAAAAATGCACACTGATGCTAGTGTGCAATTTATTGTAACATACACCCAGAGGGCATTTTTGAGATGTCCCCTGAATACCAATCCAACTTCTAGTGTAGGCTGACCAATTTCTGCCAGCCTGCCACACACCAGACATGTTGCTGGCCACATGGGGAGAGTGCCTTTGTCACTCTATGGCCAGGAAGAAAGCCTGTACTGGGTGGAGGTGGTTCACACCTCCCCCTGCAGGAACTGTAACACCTGGCGGTGAGCCTCAAAGGCTCATCCCTTTTGTTACAGCGCCCCAGGGCATCCCAGCTAGTGGAGATGCCCGCCCCTCCGGCCACTGCCCCCACTTTTGGCGGCAAGGCTGGAGGAGATAATGAGAAAAACAAGGAGGAGTCACCCACCAGTCAGGACAGCCCCTAAGGTGTCCTGAGATGAGGTGACCCCTGCCTTTAGAAATCCTCCATCTTTGTTTTAGAGGATTCCCCCAATAGGATTAGGGATGTGCCCCCCTCCCCACAGGGAGGAGGCACAAAGAGGGTGTAGCCACCGTCCAGGACAGTAGCCATTGGCTACTGCCCTCCCAGACCTAAACACACCCCTAAATGTAGTATTTAGGGGCACCCCAGATCCCAGGAAATCAGATTACTGCAACCTGAAGAAAACAAGAAGGACTGCTGACCTACAAGCCTGCAGAGAAGACGGACGACAACAACTGCTTTGCCCCTAGCCCTACCGGCCTGTCTCCTACTTCGAAGACCTGCAACTAGCAACACATCCAACAGGGACCAGTGACCTCTGAAGCCTCAGAGGACTGCCCTGGACCAAAGGACCAAGAAACTCCTGTGAGCAGCAGCTCTGCTCAAAACCTGCAACTTCTTTGCAACAAAGAAGCAATTTTTAAAGACTTCATGTTTCCCATCTGAAGCGTGAGACTTCACACTCTGCACCCGCGCCCCCGGCTCGAGATCCAGAGAACAAACACCACAAGGAGGACTCCCTGGCGACTGCGAGCCCGTGAGTAGCCTGAGTTGACCTCTGTGAGCCCCCACAGCAAGGCCTGCAGAGAGAATTTAGAGGCTCCCCCTGACCGCGACTGCCTGTTACAAGGGACCCGATGCCTGGAACCAGCACTGCACCCGCAGCCCCCAGGACCTGAAGGAACCGAACCTCAGCACAGGAGTGACCCCCAGGCGACCCTCTGCCTAGCCCAGGTGATGGCTGTCCCGAGAAGCCCCCCCTGTGCCTGTCTGCACCGCTAGAGTGACCCCCATATCCTCCATTGATTCCTATCTGAAATCCGACGCCTGCTTTGCGCACTGCACCCGGTCGCCCTTGTGCCGCTGAGGGTGTGTTTTGTGTGCCTACTTGTGTCCTCCTCAGTGCTGTACAAAACCCTCCTTGTCTGCCCACCAAAGACGCGGGTAGTTACCTGCTGGCATACTGGAACCGGAGCACCCCTGTTCTCCATAGGCACCTATGTGTTTTGGGCACCTCTTTGAGCTCTGCACCTGAACGGCCCTGAGCTGCTTGTGTGGTAACTTTGGGGTTGCCTTGAACCCCCAACGGTGGACTGCCTATGCCCCAGAACTGAGACTTGCAAGTGTTTTACTTACCTCACAATCTAACCTTTACTTACCTCCCCCAGGAACTGTTGATTTTTGCAGTGTCCACTTTTAAAATAGCTTATTGCCATTTTAACCAAGACTGTATATGATATTGCTTTTATTCAAAGTTCCTAATTTACCTGTGTGAAGTTCCTTGCATTTTATGTGTTTACTTCAAATCTTGATCCTGTGGTTCTTAAAATAAACTAAGAAAATATTTTTTCTATATAAAAACCTATTGGCCTGGAGTAAGTCTTTGAGTGTATGTTCCTCATTTATTGCCTGTGTGTGTACAACAAATGCTTAACACTATCCTCTGATACGCCTACTGCTCGACCACGCTACCACAAAATAGAGCATTAGAATTATCTAATTTTGCCACTATATTACCTCTAATGGGAACCCTTGGACTCTGTGCACACTATTTCTTACTTTGAAATAGTATATACAGAGCCAACTTCCTACACGGACCATTTGTCTGTGGATGATAAGGAGTATTGAACTTATAAGTTACACCACACTCCTTCCACATAGCTTTGAGGTATGCAGACATGAAGTTACTACCTCTGTCTGAAACCACTTCCTTAGGGAAACCCACCCTGGAAAAGATTCCTAGGAGGGCTTTTGCCACTGCAGGAACTGTAGTGGTCCTTAAGGGAATTACTTCAGGATACCTAGTGGCGTGGCCCACTACCTCAAGGATAAACCTATTGCCTGAAGCTGTAGGAGGCTCAAGGAGGCCAACTATGTCAACCCTACCCTTTCAAATGGCACCCCAACCACTGGGAGTGGAATTAAGGGGGCCTTTGGTGTGCCACCAGTCTTGCCACTGTTTAGACATTTCACACAGGAGCGACAATACTCCTTAGTGTCCTCTGACATGTGAGGCCAGTGAAACTATGGAAGAAGTCTGTCCCAAGTTTTGCTCTGGCCCAAATGCCCAGCCAAAGGCATATCATGTGCCAAGGTCAGAAGAAACTCCCTATACTGCAAAGGGATGACCTATCTCCTGGCAGCTCCAGGTTTAGGGTCCCTTGACTCAGTATAAAGGAGGTTATCTTCCCAATAGACCTTATGGCTATCAGTGATATCCCCAGTCTGCTGTTGGACAGCTTGCTGTCTTAAACCCTCTAGTGTGGGACAGGTCTTCTGTGCCACACTCAGCACTTCCCTAGCAGGCCCCCCTGCACCCAAAAGCTCTGCAGTGTCTGCTGCTAGCTCATCTGGTGTAGGTTCTGCACAGGGAAAGGATTCCTCTTCCTCAAAAGGGGAATCTTCTGGAGAGGGAGGGATAGTGGGCAAGGATTTACCCTTTCTACCCCTAGCTTTTGGGAGCTCTTAGTCCATTGTTCCAGGATCCAAGCTTCCCTGTCCTCTTTGCTTCTGGGCCTGAGCCCTTGTGAGAGCAAATATATGCCCTGGAATGCCCAGCATTGCTGCATGAGCCTCCAACTCCACTTCAGCCGAAGCTGATGTCTCCAAATCATTGCATAGTAAGCAGTCTACAGGTAAATCGGTGGCTACCACAACTTTCTTTGGACCAGTCACCCCCGCCCCCCCGGCCCCCTCTAGCTGAGATTCACAACAGCCATGGGGTGGCTAAGAGTGTTGTTATGAGCATCAGTCACTTGGTAGTACTGACCAAGTAGGTGTTGATCAGGGTGAATCAGTTTCCCAATCAGCATAGTGACACTGGCTCCTGTATCCCTGTAGGCCTCAACCTCAACACCATTTATTAGGGGAAGTTGCTTGTACTTACCCATATTAAGGGGACAAGCAACCAAGGTGGCAAAGTCAATTCCATCATCAGAGACTAAAACAATCTCTGTGTTCTACCTAACAAGACCAACCCCAACTACGCTACCAGTGGTGAGCCAAGCTACACCCTTTGACTGGTTATTTGTAGTAGACTTCCCACCACCACTGCTATTACTAGGGGCACTAGAGGACACAGTTGGCGTTGTGGTAGTGGGAGCCTTGGTGTTTTTCCTTGGGCAGCTGGAATCCCTTGCCCAGTGGCCTTTACTCTTACATAAATAACACCATGGCTTCTTTTGATTATTAGAAGAGGATCTCAATCCACCACCCCCAGAGGAGTTTTGTGGGCCTGATGGAGATTAAGAATGCTTTTTATCTTTGTCCCCACCCTTGTTAGAAGACTTACTGTAGGAGGCTGGCCTGGTTTGTAGTGGTACCAAGGGGTACTTACACTCTGCACCAGGTCCAGTTATCCCTTATTAGTGTAGAAGAGGTGTCTAGCAGCTTTGGCTGATAGAAAATGGTAGCTTAGCAGAGCAGCTTAGGCTGAACTAGGAGACGTGTAAAGCTCCTACTATACCACTGGTGTCATATGCACAATATCATAAGTAAACACAATACACAGATATACTAAAAATAAAGGTACTTTATTTTTATGACAATATGCCAAAAGTATCTCAGTGAGTACCCTCAGTATGAGGATAGCAAATATACACAAGATATATGTACACAATACCAAAAATATGCAGTGATAGCAATAGAAAGCAATGCAAGCAATGTACAGTCACAATAGATTGCAATGAGAGCACATAGGTATAGGGGCAACACAAACCATATACTCCAAAAGTGGAATGCGAATCACGAATGGACCCCAAACCTATGTGACTTTGTAGAGTGTCGCTGGGACTGTGAGAAAACAGTGAGGGTTAGAAAAATAGCCCACCCCAAGACCTTGAAAAGTGGGTGCAAAGTGCACCTAAGTTCCCCAGAGAGCACAGAAGTCGTGATAGGGGAATTCTGCAAGGAAGACCAACACCAGCAATGCAACAACGATGGATTTCCAGACGAGAGTACCTGTGGAACAAGGGGACCAAGTCCAAGAGTCACACTCAAGTCGTGAGTGGGCAGATGCCCACGAAATGCCAGCTGAGGGTGCAAAGAAGCTGCCACCGTATGGTAGAAGCTGTGGATTCTGCAAGAACGAAGAGGACTAGGAACTTCCCCTTTGGAGGATGGATGTCCCACGTCGTGAAGAAGCTTGCAGAGGTGTTTCCGTGCAGAAAGACCGCAAACAAGCCTTGCTAGCTGCAAGCGTTCGCGGTTAGGTTTTTTGGATGCTACTGTGGCCCAGTAGGGACCAGGATGTCGCCAATTGCGTGAGGAGACAGAGGGGGCGCCCAGCAAGACAAGGAGCCCTCTCAGAAGCAGGCAGCACCCGCAGAAGTGCCGGAACAGGCACTGCGACGAAGAGTGAACCGGAGCTCACCCGAAGTCACAAAGGAAGGTCCTACGACGCCGAAAGACAACTCAGGAGGTCGTTCACTGCAGGTTAGAGTGTCGGGGACCCAGGCTTGGCTGTGCACAAAGGAAATCCTAGAAGAGTGCACAGGAACCGGAGCAGCTGCAAATCACGCGGTACCCAGCAATGCAGTCTAGCGTGGGGAGGCAAGGACTTACCTCCACCAAACTTGGACTAAAGAGTCACTGGACTGTGGGAGTCACTTGGACAGAGTTGCTGAGTTCCAGGGACCATGCTCGTCGTGCTGAGAGGGGACCCAGAGGACCGGTGATGCAGTCTTTTGGTGCCTGCGGTTGCAGGGGGAAGATTCCGTCGACCCACGGGAGATTTCTTCGGAGCTTCTAGTGCAGAGAGGAGGCAGACTACCCCCACAGCATGCACCACCAGGAAAACAGTTGAGAAGGTGGCCGGATCAGCGTTACAAGGTCGCAGTAGTCGTCTTTGCTACTTTGTTGCAGTTTTGCAGGCGTCCAGAGCAGTCAGCGGTCAATTCCTTGGCAGAAGGTGAAGAGAGAGATGCAGAGGAACTCTGATGAGCTCTTGCATTCGTTATCTAAAGAATTCCCCAAAGCAGAGACCCTAAATAGCCAGAAAAGGAGGTTTGGCTACTTAGGAAGGAGGATAGGCTAGCAACACAGGTAAGAGCCTATCAGAAGGAGTCTCTGACGTCACCTGGTGGCACTGGCCACTCAGAGCAGTCCAGTGTGCCAGCAGCACCTCTGTTTCCAAGATGGCAGAGGTCTGGAGCACACTGGAGGAGCTCTGGGCACCTCCCAGGAGAGGTGCAGGTCAGGGGAGTGGTCAATCCCCTTTCCTTTGTCCAGTTTCACGCCAGAGCAGGGCTGGGGGATCCCTGAACCGGTGTAGACTGGCTTATGCAGAGATGGGCACCATCTGTGCCCATCAAAGCATTTCCAGAGGCTGGGGGAGGCTACTCCTCCCCAGCCCTGACACCTTTTTCCAAAGGGAGAGGGTGTAACACCCTCTCTCTGAGGAAGTCCTTTGTTCTGCCTTCCTGGGCCAAGCCTGGCTGGAACCCAGGAGGGCAGAAACCTGTCTGAGGGATTGGCAGCAGCAGCAGCTGCAGTGAAACCCTGGGAAAGGTAGTTTGGCAGTACCTAGGTCTGTGCTAGAGACTCGGGGGATCATGGAATTGTCTCCCCAATGCCAGAATGGCATTGGGGTGACAATTCCATGATCTTAGACATGTTACATGGCCATGTTCGGAGTTACCATTGTGACGCTATACATATGTCGTGACATATGTATAGTGCACACGTGTAATGGTGTCCCCGCACTCACAAAATCCGGGGAATTTGCCCTGAACAATGTGGGGGCACCTTGGCTAGTGCCAGGGTGCCCACACACTAAGTAACTTAGCACCCAACCCTTACCAGGTAAAGGTTAGACATATAGGTGACTTATAAGTTACTTAAGTGCAGTGTAAAATGGCTGTGAAATAACGTGGACGTTATTTCACTCAGGCTGCAGTGGCAGGCCTGTGTAAGAATTGTCAGAGCTCCCTATGGGTGGCAAAAGAATTGCTGCAGCCCATAGAGGTCTCCTGGAACCCCAATACCCTGGGTACCTCAGTACCATGTACTAGGGAATTATAAGGCTGTTCCAGTATGCCAATGTAAATTGGTGAAATTGGTCACTAGCCTGTTAGTGACAATTTGGAAAGAAATGAGAGAGCATAACCACTGAGGTTCTGGTTAGCAGAGCCTCAGTGAGACAGTCATCACACAGGGAACACATACAGGGCACACTTATGAGCACTGGGGCCCTGGCTGGCAGGGTCCCAGTGACACATACAACTAAAACAACATATATACAGTGAAAATATGGGGGTAACATGCCAGGCAAGATGGTACTTTCCTACACTTACCATCCTCCTTCTTTCCATCCTTGTCACCACCTGTATGAACTTGTCTGTTCACTCTTGTTCTGACCCATTTGTCTGCCTTCTTTCCCAATTCTTGGGGAGAGGTCAGATCTGAGTCTACCAAGTACTGATGCAACAAGTCAGACACACAATTATTCAAAATATGCTCTCTCAGGATTAGATTATATAGGCTTTCATAGTCAGTCACCTTAATGCCATGTAACCATCCCTCCAAGGCCTTCACTGCACAGTCTACAAAGTCTGTCCAGTCTTGAGAGGACTCTTTTCTGGTATCTCTGAACTTTATCCTGTATTGTTCAGTGGTTATCCAAATCCATCTAAGAGTGCATCTTTCAAAACTTTGCATTTGTTGGCATCACTTTCTCTGACAGTAAGGAGCCTACCCCTACCCTTACCAGTGAAAGACAACCACAAGATAGCAGCACACTGCCTTTGAGGGACCAACTGTACCATACAGGCTCTCTCAAGTGCAGCAAACCACTTCTAAGGGGGGACAGTTTTGTGCATGTTTCTTGAATCTTGTTCTCTTATAGGATTACCATCAAGAACCACTGCTGCTGCCACCATGGGGAACTAACCCCAGCGTCTGTCTTTCCCTCTCTACATCTAGAGATTCACTGTCTAAGGCCAACTGCTGCTGTCTCAGCTTCAGTCTGGCCTCTTTCAACCTCAGCTTTCTGAGTTCCCTGTCTAGGGTGTTATCCTTAGGGTGGGAGGCTTGGGAATTGTGGGACACGTAGGAAATGTGGGAATTGGCAGAAGTAGACCGGTCTCTAACTGGCTGGATTCTAGTTACCTGGTCTTTTGGAGTGAAAGGTGCCTACTAGTGTGTGACCCTCTCCCACTGCCAGTTTCACTAGCTGGCCTTTTAGCTGACAGGTCTTTGGAGGAACCCTCCCCAGAGTCCTCAGGGCCCTCCCCTGATTCTTGCTGGGTACCGCCCTCCTCTACCTACTGATACTGGGATGGGCCAGACTGGTTCTGGTCACTTTCTAGGAGAAGGCTAGGGAGAAGATCTTTGGTACAGTTCTTACTAATGTTTAAACATCTTTCTATGCAGAGAACCCTCAAACTTTTAAAGTTTAAACTACCATAGGTTGCCTGAACAACTGTGGGAGTAAGCTCTACTGTAGACATAGTTTTAGGAAAGAGTTTAGGATAGAGAGAAAAAGTTTTTAGAAACTTGTAAAGCAGAGAGAAAAACTTTACAAACGTTTCAAAACCTTTGAAAACTTTTTAGAAACTTTTTGGAAACTTTTTAGAAAGAGAGTTAAACTGTTTAGGTTAGCTGTGTATATTTTTAAGTATTTGGAATATGTTTTTCTTATGAAAAGCACCAATGACAAAGTGGTAAAGGAGTTACAAGTACTTATCCCACAGCTGCACCACCAATGTAGGAGGCTGGCCTGGCTTATAGTGGATACCTGATGGTACTTACACCTTGTGCCAGGTCCAGTTATCCCTTAATAGTAGATTAGTAGTGTTCTAGCAGCGTAGGCTGATGGAGGTAGCTATAGCAGAGCAGCTTAGGCTGAACTAGGAGACATGCAAAGCTCCTACTATACCACTTATACCATATAGGTCCTATATCATAAGAAACACAATACTCGGAGTTACAAAAAATAAAGGTACTTTATTTTAGTGAGAATGTTCCAAAAATATCCCAGAGGATATACTCCCTTAGGAGGTAAGTAAAATACACAAAATATACACACAAACCAAAATCAGGTAAGTAAACATTTAGAAAAGTGGTGCAAACACTTTAGAATACAATATGATGCAATAGGCCTAGGGGCAACACAAACCATATACTAAGAATGTGGAATGTGAACCACTTAGGGACCCCTGGCCTAGTGTAGTGTGTAGAGGGTTGCTGAGAGTGTAAGAAAACACTAAGGTTGCCCAAGATACCCCACCCCCAAGACCCTGAAAAATACGAGTAAAGTGACCCTACTTTCCCAGAAACACATTAAAGTCGTGATAGGAGATTCTGCAAAGACCACAACTGACTGCAAAGCACTGAAGACGGATTCCTGGACCTAAGGACCTGTAAAGGAAGGGGACAAAGTTCAAGAGTCACGAAAAGTGTCTGGGGGGGGGGGCAGGAGCCCTCTAAACCCCGGATGAAGGTGCAAAATGGCTGCCTCCGGGTGGAAGAAGCTGCAGATTCTGCAACAATGGCAGATGCCAGGAACTTCTCTGTTGCACAGAAGGTGTCCCACGGCGTGCGGGAGGATGCAGAGTTGTTTCTTTGGAGAAAGACCGCAAACAAGCCTTGCTAGCTGCAAAGGTTGCGGTTGAGGTAAAAGGGTGCTGCCCGGTCCCAGGAAGGACCATGAGTTCGCCCCTTGGAAGAGGAGACAGAGGAGACCCTCAGCAACCCATAGAGCCCATTCAGAAGAAGGGAACACCAGCAGAAGTACTTGAACACGGGTTCAAGAAAACTGAGCACGGCGGTCGTCTCAACACTACAAAGGAGGGTCCCACGAAGCCGGTGGTCAACTCAGCGAGTTTAGCAATGCAGGACGGAGTGCTGGGGACCTGGGCTGTGCTGTGCACAAAGGATTCCTTGCAAAAGTGCACAGAAGCCCGAGCAGATGCAGTTTACGCAGTACACAGGATTACTGTCTGGTGACGGGTGGCAAGGAATTACCTCTGCCAACTTTGAACAAATGGGGCACTGGACTGTCTGGGTCACTTGGATCCAGCTCCTGTGTTCCAGGGACCACACTTGTCACAAGGAGAGGGGACACAGAGGACCGGTGAAGCAGAAGTTTGGTGTCTGAGTTAGCAGGAGGAAGATTCCGTCGACCCATGGGAGATTTCTTCTTGACTTCCAGTGCAGGGTGAAGGCAGACAGCCCCCAGAGCATGAACCACTAGGAAACAGTTGAGAAAGCCGGCAGGATTAGGCACTACAATGTCACTGGTAGTCTTGCTACTTTGTTGCAGTTTTGCAGGCGTCCTGGAGCAGTCAGCGGTCAAACCTTTGCAGAAGTCGAAGAGGGAGATGCAGAAGAACTCTGGTGAGCCCTTGCATTCCTTATCTGAGAAAAAGCCCACAGGAGAGACCCTAAATAGCCCTCAGAGGAGGATTGGCCACCTAGTCAGGTAAGCACCTATTAGGAGGGGTCCCCAACGTCACCTGCTGGCGCTGGCCACTCAGAGGCCTCCATTGTGCCCTCACATCTCTGGATTCAAGATGGCAGAGGTCTGGGACACACTGGAGGAGCTCTGGGCACCACCCCTGGGGTGGTGATGGACAGGGGAGTGGTCACTCTCCTTTCCTTTGTCCAGTTTTGCGCCAGAGCAGGGCTGGGGGGGTTCCCTGAACCGGTGTAGAGTGGTTTATGCAAGGAGGGCACCATCTGTGCTCTTCAAAGCATTTCCAGAGGCCAGGAGAGGCTAATACTCTCAGGCCCTTAACACCTATTTCCAAAGGTAGAGGGTGTAACACCCTCTCTCAGAGGAAATCATGTGTTCTGCCTTCCTGGGACTGGGCTGCCCAGACCCCAGGCGGTCCTGTCTGTGGGTTGGCAGCAGCGGTAGCTGCAGTGAAAACCCCAGAGAGCTGGTTTGGCAGTACCCGGGGTCCATGGTGGAGTCCCGGGGATGCATGAGATTGGCACCCCAATACCAGATTTGGCATGGGGGGGACAATTCCATGATCTTAGACATGTTACATGGCCATATTCGGAGTTACCATTGTGAAGCACCATATAGGTGTTGACCTGTATGTAGTGCACACGTGTGATGGTGTCCCTGCCCTCACAAAGTCCGGGGAAATTGCCCTGAACTATGTGGGGGCACCTTGGCTAGTGCCAGGGTGCCCTCACACTAAGTAACTTTGCACCTAACCTTCACCAAGTGAGGGTTAGACATATAGGTGACTTATAAGTTACTTAAGTGCAGTGTAAAATTGCTGTGAAATAACGTGGACGTTATTTCACTCAAGCTGCAGTGGCAGTCCTGTGTAAGAATTGTCTGAGCTCTCTATGGGTGGCAACAGAAATGCTTCAGCCCATTGGGATCTCCTGGAACCCCAATACCCTGGGAGCTAGGTACCATATACTAGGGAATTATAAGGGTGTTCTAGTGTGCCAATTAGAATTGGTGAAAATGGTCACTAGCCTATAGTGACAATTTCAAAGACAGAGCGAGCATAAGCTCTGAGGTTCTGATTAGCAGAGCCTCTGTGACACAGTTAGTCACTACACAGGGACACACATTCAGGCCACAAACTATGAGCACTGGGGTCCTGGCTGGCAGGATCCCAGAAAGACAGGGAAAAACAAACTGACATACAAGTAAAACTGGGGGTAACATGCCAGGCAAGATGGTGCTTTCCTACACCCATTTTCCCGGACTTCGTGAATATGGGGACGCCATTTTACGCATGTACTGGATATAAGTCAATACCTATGTTTAGCTTAAAGGTAACTGAACATACGCATGTTTGGTATCAATCATGTTGGAATCATACCCCAATGCTTTTGCAAGCATTGGTTGTATGATCCCATGCACTCTGGGGGATCCTTAGAGGACCCCAGTATTGCCATTACAGCCTTCTGAGGGTTTCCAGGCAGCCCAAGCTGCTGCCACCTCCCAGACAGGTTTCTGCCTTTGTGTTGTTTGAGAAGGTCTAGCACAGGAAGGCAGAATAAAGGATTTCCTTAGGGAGAGGGCGGAGGGTGTTCTGCCCTCTCCCTTTGGAAATAGGTGTTACAGGCTTGGGAGGGGTAGCCTCCCCAAGCCACTGGCAATTCTTTGAAGGACACATTCGGTGCCCTCCTTGCATAAACCAGTCTACACTGGTTCAGGGACCCCCAGTCCCTGCTCTGGCGCGAAACTGGACAAAGGAAAGGGGAGTGACCACTCCCCTCTCCATCACCATCCCATGGGTGGTGCTCAAAGCTTCTCCATAGGGTCCCTAGGTTTTCCCATCTTGCATTCAAGGTTGGCAGGGAACTCTGGGAGCATCTGAGTGGCCAGTGCCAGCAGGTGATGTCATAGCCCCTTCCTGATAGATGGTCACTCAGTTAGGAGACCAATCCCTATTTCAGGACTATTTAGGGTTTCTCTCTTGGGTGGTACCTCAGATTCAGATTGTAAGACTCCAGCAGGAATCCTCTTCACCCTGCACTTTGACTCCTGACCGAAGAAACTGCATCTGGATGCTTCAGGACCCGACAAGCTGCAACAAAGTAGCAAGACGCCTTCTGCAACATTGTATCCACGGCTCCTTCCAGCAACTAAAACATTTCCCCAGGTGCATCCTCTGAGGGCAGCCCGTCTTCAGCCTGCATCAGAAGGAAGAAGGAATCTCCCTTGCTTCTGCAGGTACCAACTGCAGGGACGGCCAGCTGCATGGATCCCCTCTCCTTTTGAGCTGCTTGGATCCTGCAGCATGGGTGGTGGACTGAAGTGGTCCACGATCCCCTCTTACAGCTGTCCAACTTGGGTGACAGTAAGCCCTTGCCTGCCCACGCAGGACAGTACTCCCTTGCACCGCGTCCTTTGCAGCAGCCATTGCTTGTTGGCATCCTTTCCACGAGATCTTCAGGCCTCCTGAAGTTCCGGACTCAAGCACTCTATCCTGCAATGCACAGCTTCCTGAGTGGTTCCCCGGCAGCGTTGGAGCCTTTTTCGTAGCGCTGCTTGGGCCTCTTCTGCAGTTTTCGTGTCCCCGTCCTGTAGGACTCCTGTGGGTGCTGCCTGGATTTCCGTGGGCTCTATATGTTGCTGATGGCCCCCTCTGGATCCCACTCCTGGGTTGAGTCCACCTGGTCCTTCCTGGTCCCCGGCAGCTCCACTTTTTGCTAACCGTGAGTTTTGCGTGTACCAGGGCTTGTTGGCGGAATCCGTAGACAGAAACCAGACTGCAACCCTTCTTCTGGCGTGGGACATCACCTGCATCCATCAGGAACTTGACTTCATCTTCTTGGGTGCAGTGCTGACTCTCCTTCTTCACCGTCAACTCACCTCTTGCACCTTCAGTCTGCTGGGTAAGGGCTCCTGCCGTTCCTCGACTCTGCTGTGCTTCATGGACTTGGTCCCCTTCTTCCACAGGTCCGCTTGTCCAGGAATCCACTGTTGGTGTCTTGCAGTCTCTTCTGGGATTTTGCATTCTTCTTCTTTCCTTCTCTGTGTGTGACCTGGGATATTTACAGTGATTTACTCCTGCTTTCCTGGTGACTGGGGTGGGTTGTGGTACTAACCTTTGGGCTTTTCTAGTACTCCCAGCTCACCTACACAATACACTTACCAAGGTGGGGGACCGACTTTCGCATTCCACTTTTTTAGTATATGGTTTGTGCTCCCCCAGGGCTATTTCTCTCGATTGTGATTTTCACAAGTTGCACTGTTTTCTAACTTATTAATGCCTATTTCTGCGTACTAGTGTATATAATTTGTGTATTACTTACCTCCTAAAGGAGTATAGCCTCTGTGGTATTTTTGGTATTTGTGTCACCAAAATAAAGTACCTTTATTTTTGTAACACAGTGTTTTCCTTCATGTGTGTAAGTAATAAGTGTGACTAAAGTGGTGTTGCATGAGCTTTGCATGTCTCCTAGGTAAGCCTTAGCTGCTCATCCACAGCTACCTCTAGAGAGCCTGGCTTCGAGACACTGACTACAGTACACTAATAAGGGATACCTGGACCTGGTATAAGGTGTAAGTACCATAGATACTAACCACACACAAGGCCAGCCTCCCACAAGCATCACCTACTAGATATGTACATCATTTTTTGTAAGGAGCACGGGAAAGGAATGGAGGTGGAAGAACAGAAGGCCGGGAGGCTACGTAAGGGAGGACAGAGTCAAGGACAAAAAAAGGGAAAGCATTTTTCAGAATCCTAGAGCATTACAGGTGCTTAACGGTTATTCAGATATATAAACGTGCTGATCATATCAGTGCTAGTGAGAAATAGCGTCAGTGAGTAAGCAGTATTGAGGAGAATTGCCACCTTGAACAATTTCATCTGCTGTCTGCGACGTCACTTCAGGAGGGACCACAGATTCAGCCTCTGAACGATCACTGCTCAGGGAGTCATCCTCACTGCCTGCTTCTCCAGGTCCCCCTTCTGGATCCAGGGTCCACACCGGCTCTCCAATAGCTGTTGGAGTTTGTAGAACACGTTATCGATCGTGTATGATCTTTTCCAGGTCCAGAGCATGAACTGATCGTCAAGAAGAGGTCCTGCGGCGTACCTGTTTCCGCCGACATCCAGTCTGTGTCCCCTGCGCCCTGCTCCAAGTCTCCGATGACGCAATCTGATGGGCCTGGCCCACTGACTCCAGCCATCCCCAAGCAACCTCAGGGGTATCAAAGAATGATAATTTTCCCTGAGCCATAACGCATAGCCTTACAGGGAAAAAAAGAAGATTCTGCAGCTGACGCTTCACAAATAAGAAGGAGCTCCTTTGTTTCTGTAAACGGGGAAGAACATGTCCTTGGCATTGTCTGGCATTGTCACCTTAGATGTCTGGGAGTGACCTTGCTTCTCACAATATGGAGTCTCTGTGTGTATAATGAAGTAAGCGGAACAAGAGAGAGCGCAGACTCGTCCCTGGTGGCGAAGGCCGTGCTCCCACCACTCCATGGTGAAAAACAGCATGAGTTCCCCTGCAGAGACGAACTCCCATATCCACCGTGCCATGTAAGATACAGCGTTGCCTCCCTTGACCCTCTCTGGGAGGACCCCCAAACGGATGTCGTTTCTCCTGGAGCGTCCGTCAGAGTCTTCCACTCTATGTTCCAGGGCAGTTACCCGATCAAGTAAAGACTGCACGGAGGTTTGCACTTGTTGTGTTTTAGGGGTAGGTTTGTGTAGGGTGCGTTCCACGGAGCTGGTCTTACCAGCCAATTTGCAATGGTCAGTAGGAAGCAGTGAAATCAGCCGCCACAGTGTTGATCTTATGTTTCAAAGACGTTCTGGTTTGATCAAAAGATGCACCGAGGCTCTCTACCTCCACTAATACTGCATCTAGTTTACGGTCAGTTGGCTCAGCTGGCGGCAGGGAGCTAGAATTCAGAGCGGAGGAGTCACTGCCTGCCGTGGAGCGCAGTTGCCCCATGGTACCAGCTCCTGAGGACAGGATACTCTGAACAACTTGTCCAAACAGGGTGTTGTTTATTATTTGGCTGTAGCGGCTGGTTACTCATTCCTCTAGTGCTCCGCAGTCACACTCACACAATCGCCATGGTCCACGGTAAGGGGAGACTCGAGTTTCCTCCCTATAAGTACTGTAATGTGGGTGAGCAGCGCCCGCTCTGCCGTGCCAATGCAGTGGGTCTGTCAGTAGTAAAACAAACCAGAGAGCCTCCACGCCAGCGACTCCATGTGTGCCACAGCAACAATATATAGCATGGTCCCTTCTGTTGTTTTGGATAGTAGCATCCCAAAGGGTGAGGGGGCACGGGGTCCAGCAGTCTGACCCCACACCCATCGACTCACTGAAATCCAGACTGCACCAAAGTTCCTTGCCACAGGAAATAGCCTGCTGTAGGCCGATCCAGTGTCAACCTCCTCCAGCAATACGCCGAAGGGGGCGGGCTAGGGCGCCATCCACCTCTGCACCCACCCACTTACCAGAATTCCCCAGTATCTTCCACGGGGGAGGGTGGGGTAGGGGGACAGCGTGGTATAACCAGGTCTGGTACCTGCAGTCCTCAGTGGCCAGGGCACGCAAAGCCCTCCACCCAGTAGAGAGGGCCAAATCTGTCAGTGCTCTGGCCTCCTCCAACTCCGGCAGCTTAAAATATGGCACCTATCTCCAGCCGCAGGGCTCTCCACCACTCTGGAAAGTTCAGGGGCACTCCCACGGTTCCTCCCTGCCCACTGATCGCCCGGTTCGTCACCTCTCACAAGTCTCAGGAGAGGGTGGGCCAGGGTCTGTTCTTGAGTCGGATGTCAAGGGGGCCCGCCCGGCCCGACATAAACGGTTACGCGTGGGAGATCCCCAGGCAGCAACTCTCCCTCAGCGCATCCCGCAGTCAGTTGTTAAGCCTCTGCCATCTCGCTGTGTGCTCCACAAGTGCCCTAGAAGCAGCGGCTGCACCCACGGGGATCAGGGCTGATGTCCACAGCTGGGGAGCGCTGTCTCCGTTCCCTGCCTCTGCTATTTCCCCGCTCACCTGCCCTGTTGGCCGCCTCCTCCTCCTGCGCTCGTCAGCAGGCCTCGCGTGTCAGCTGCACCCACGTTCTTGGCGCCGTGGGTCGTGGTCGTCTTCGGCTGCCAGGCTCCACATTGGTTTCCGAGTGTGCAGTCAGCAATCCCCTGTTTTGCAGCACCCTATGTAGCGCCCGCAGACAGATAAAAGAAGTATAAAGTGGGCCTGGTGATGGAGCTCCCTCAAAGTACATCCACCATTGTGGCTTCTGCCACGCCCCACATTGTTAATATGTATTCTATATTTGAAAAGTGAAGGGAAAGAAGAAAATGTGTGCTTCTATGAAAGTTCGAATACCGGATTAAGCCAATAGTTACTTACCTATAACTGTGGTTCTACAGTATTGGAATCTTTCATAGATTCACATGCAATCCACCCACTCTCCAGAGAAGCTTACCTTTGTTTCCCTAAGTATATACCATATGTAAGCACTCATGCTTAGAAAATCTGAGGGAAGGACGATTCTCTCAGGAGGGCTTCAGAGGTTGGTGTCGCCTGATTGGTTGACTCTAAAGTTTGGTCCTTTTTTAAAAATGCCTGTGATATGATACTAAACTAAGGGCCTAAGGTCTACAATGTATGTCTATTAAGACATTAATTTTATAACGTACTGGGGCCTCCCATCTCAATGACAGGTAAGGATTCAAGTATGTGAATCTATGAAAGAGTCCAATACTGGAGAACTACAGTTACAGGTAAGTAGTTATTTTTTTTGTGCGTTTTTTTTTTTTTTAAGTCATTACGACTTGCATAAAAAATAGTGGATGCTGTAAATAACTTATTGACTTACAGTAAAAAAGCATTAATACAGTTAAACCTTGGAGATGCCACATAAGTTTATCTCATACACTGAAGAAGACAATTAAATACATCCTGGGATGATTATGCACCTACTGAGAAATGCAATAAATAGTGACCGTATTATGCGTGTAATGTAGACAGTGCCCTGTAAATAATGTATGAAGCTCTTAAAAATCATGTTAAAAATGTCTCTTAACCATGAATAAATTAAAGTGAGAGAAAATGAATTGGAGTAGCTATGGGGCTTCTGGTATATAAAATGTCAGTTAAACTAATCTTTATGCAAACTGAGTTGTAGCAATTAAAACAAATTAGCAACAATATAGCATGAGACCTTCAAATACCCTCCAAGGTGCCACCCAAGCTAAAGTGCATTTGTGTGGAGATTCAATAAGATCAGCTAAACACCCTTTTCTTATACTCTCTGCAATTCTTTTAGGAACCAGAGGAATCAGTTCAAATGATGAATACAGTGGTATGTTGCTTTCCATAACTCTTGTGCCTCCTGACACTGAATTGACTCCTGTAGATAGGAGTTCCAGGCAGTATTTCCTTATTTTTACACTCCTCCACAGAAGCAGTTTTGGGATACTTTCCCTGTCCATTTTAAGCTTCATGCAGAACACAATGAACTTGGCTTGAAGAATTAGATCTTGCCTTGTTAAATTAAATTCAAGACAAATTTGAGAAGTCTCTGTTGAATCTGGGAGGTGAATCAGCCGACAATAACATCTTTAATGGGCTCTATCTAGCCAGCTGCTTTGCTTGTTTCTGTAGACCCAGGATCCGAAAAATAAAGACACCAGAAACTTGCTTCTTATTACCTTACATAAGTCTGTCAAGTCAGAGCTTGGAACTTCTGGAAGGCAATTTTAAACCTGTGACATCACTTTTCAACTTACTAAAAGGGATTCCTATGCTGCTTTGGTGGCTACGCCTGTCCTTTTTGTGTCGGTGTAGGGGGAACCGATCCCCTTGGATTGAGCCTGGGGAGGTTGGGATCCCTGTGTCTGGGTCCTGGTCAGCAGTGCCTGCAGGCTGCCAAGGTGCTAGGCCCAGGGAGGGCTGTGGCCTTGATGACTGAAACTGCTTTGTATTATCTTAACAATTATGGTCAGACGGCACATCCGTAATTAAGGCACCGCCAGATTATGAGGACTCCCAAAACCAACTGTTCTACTTTAGTAGTTTGCAGATGTGCTGGGGAAGGGTGACAGATGCTTCAGGGGCAGAAGTATGAGGTGTGGGGTTGGTGGTGTTGCAAGGTGCTCTTCCTATTGCATTACCTATTTCTTTCTCAGGTTTGATTTGTTCACAGTGAGTGTAATGTATGTGGATACGTGGTCCTTGGGCGCCTCGGGTGGCCTGCACGCTTGGCGGAACAAGGTGTATATCTGGCATTGGCTGCACTTCGTACTAACCAGCACACCAATACTATGTTCACAATACTCTCCTGGAACGTTAATGATTTGTTAGATTGCATTAAGAGATCCGCAGTCCTGCAATACATTAGGAGGTATCGTCTGGGGATTGCCCTCTAGCAGGAGACCCATCTGGCTGGGATGCAGTGTATGTTTATCAGGCGGTTTGGATACGACCGGGTGTACCATGCCGGATTTTCCAGGGTCTCTTTAACAGTGGTCCTCCTGCTCCATAGGTCGCTGTCCCTGCTGGTAGCCAGGGTGCATGCTGACCCCCCCAGGTGATGTACGTCGGAATGGAGGACCACCTGGCTAGAAGGCAAGTTAACTTCATTTCGTGCTATGCCCCTACACAGCTTCTTTGATCCACAATGGCAGAGCTGCGTAATTTGCTGCTCTCCATCGCACAGGGTACCACTGTCATGGGGGGGACTTCAACGCAGTCCCGGACCCGATTTGAGATATCTCAGCTAACCCCCAAAGCGAAAGATGGGTTGGGTCGTCATATCTCTCAGCATGGGAAGATTCGTTGTGCCTGCGTGACGCATGGCTTTCGTGGCACCCGCAGAAGAGGGCTTTCACAGAGGCGCGGATAGACTTGGTATGGCTGCCGGCAGTGGATCTCCTGGCTTTGACTTCGGAGCAAATTCTCACCGCAAGATTTTGGATCATGCGCTGGTCCAGATGGGCTGGGGTACTCCTGTACAGATCCGACGGCCAATGTGGTGTTTTAGTGCATGGTACCTGAGGGACCATGAATGTCTGACTTTATTGATCAACAAATTGGGCACTACCTTTAAGGAGAAAATGGGTTGGTGACCTCCTAGTGCAGGTCCTGTAGCGCATGGGCTTTGGCCTTAATTAAGAATGATGATCCACCTTCTTTATCATGACCCATTGGCACAAGTGTGGGTCACCGGTATTTTATTGGACCCCTTTCCGATCAGGCGGGAACGCGTCAGGGCTGCCCTCTCTCACCTCTACTATTCACCCTGGCTATTGTGCCGCTGGCGTGGCTCCTTCGGGATGATCCGTTCATTGAGGGCTGGAGGTGATGGATCGGCTCTGAGGACCGTATATCCCTATATGCAGATGACATCCTGGTGTTTCTGGGGAGGCCCAGACGTTGTATGGAAAGGCCTCGGGTTGAACTTCAACCCCGGGAAGTCGCTTTTATTGGATATGCGGGGCAAAGCGGGGGAAGCGAATGGTGTCCAAATATCCCGGTGAAGTGCAGTGCGTTCAAATACCTGGGAGTCCATCTATTCCTGCTCCCAGAGCTGGCCTGGGAATTAAACATTCAATCCTTGGCTTGTGCTTTGGGTGCGGACCTGGCCCAATGGCGTCATCTGCCCTTGAACCCTCTGGGTGTAATGCTCTTTTCAAGATGATCTGTCTTCCCAGCTATTTGTACGTCCTGACAGACTTCCCTTATTTGGTGCCCTGGGCCTGGTTCCCACCCCTTACTTCCAAACCTACGTCCTTTATATGAGCTGGAGGGCGACACTGTGTGGCCATTGGCTCTGAACGCAAATCTCCATATGAGGGCAGGATGGAAGTGCCAGACCTTTACATCTGTTATTTGGCTTCTCAGTTGATCCAGATTATTGAGTGGTTTACTGGGGGGGTGGGATGACCCAGCCTATCGGCTAGAGCTCCGCCACCTTGGATTTGATGGCCTGTTCGGATTGCTGTATGGCAGCCCAGTCCCCCAGGCGGTGCAATGTTGGAGGGCGGCCTTGCGGCTGACTGGTTAGGAGCAGCACAGTACGTTGACGCCTTTATGGCAGGGCACATGGCTGTAGCAGGTCTCAAAGTTCGAGGGTTTTAGGTGGAGGGGCAACATTGGGATTACCTATGTGGGGAACGTACACAGTGGCGAAGGGCTGATGTCATTCCAGCAGCTGAAAGATCACTATGCCTTGGCTAACACCCAGTTTTTCCATTTCCTCCAGATGCACCACACCCGAAAGCTCACTTGCCACCGAATTTGTCCCTCCCTGATCATAGCCCTCTTGAGACAAAACTTCTAATGGGATGCTTGGGGAAGGGTGCCATAACATAGATCTATCACTCACTGCTTACCAGCACGCTGGATGGGTTTGCCAAGCTGCGGGTCAAGTGGGCAACCTGGGTCGGAGAATTAGACGAGAATGACTGGAGGGAGGCATACCCTGTTCCCCAATAATTGGCGATACCGGCAAGACTGAGGATGGTGCAGATAAATTATTTCCACATGTCATACTTGTCTCCGCTGCGCCTGCAACGCATGCCCCGGCAACCTCCTCGGGCTGCCTGAGATGTGGCCACCTAGAGGCAAACCTACTGCATGTTGTCTGGGACTGTCCGTGGGTGCACCCCCTGTGGGTGTGGGCCTGGTGGCAAAAAGAGAAATTGCATAACTTTGGAGAAGCCTGGTGGCGCCGTCGATTTTGAGATGGCGAACTGGGGTAGACTGGTGCTCTCAAGTAGAAAAGCCAATTTATGAGTCACGTGGCCCTCGGAAACATGAGAAAATTAGGGGGAAATGGCGGGCGCACTGTGTTGAATTTCTAAGAAGTGTAACTGTTCCTGGGCTGTGAAGAGAAGAAAATGTTATCAGTTATAAGTAATGTACTGGTCTGCCTCATGTATTCATGCTTGCTAGCACTCACTGTCATGTTATTCTTTTTGTTTTCCATTTCAAAATGAAATTAACTTGGTTAATAAAAAAAAAGGGATTCCTAATTGTCTATTTCATTTAATCAGTGTCACAACTCAATCTTGTGCCTTATGCATGGTGGGTATCACTCACCGGCCTCATGTCGTTTCTTCTACTGTTGTGCCTGCCTTTCCATCTCGAAAGTTCCATGACTCTATCCTGAACCATTGACTCGCCTGTGTGTGTTGTCATGCAAGTTTCATTTAGTTTGCACCTGCATATATTACGTTCTCTTTCAGGATAGGCACTTCTCCACTGTGAACCATTAGGTTGTGCCATCATGCACTTGGGATCAGTTGTACTTGTTGTCAATTACAGTTTGCAACTGCTGCCTGTTAAGCCTTGCCTGTTTGAATGTAGTACATGACTCTTCCCAGGTTCCTTTGAAAGCCTCCATGTGAAACACGTGCTCACTGGAACACTACTACTTTCTTATGTAAATAGCTCCTCTTATCTTGCCTTGGGGCTTGGCCTTGTACCTGTATCTGGATCATCACAGGTCTCCGTCAAGTCCTGCACAAGCAGATTCCCACACTCACCTTCCAAGTCAACTGGATCTCCTGTGCTCCTGTTCATCCCAAACTTCATCCCTGCACTCATCTTCCGAGTCGTCTGGACCATCCTCACTTCGTTCCTGTGCAGCCTTGTTTCTGCACCATCTGCCAATTCTTCCGAAAACCACCGGACATTCTAGTCTTCCAGGCCCTCTCTGATTGGCTCTGAGATCCAGACTTCTGAGCCCCCACAGAGTTTCTCCACCATTAGCTACGATTCCAAATCTTCTCTAACTTCTAGTAATGACCCACCTGCTCTGTCTCCAACCCCCTCTAAAGTACTTCTCAGGTTAAGTACTTGTTCCCAGGTTACTGTGCACTAATCTCTAGTATTCATTGCAGGCCTGTCTGTTATTCTTCTTGCTTCTGCCTATGAACTTTTTCTCCAAGTCTTGCTTTTCCGAACTGTTTGCCCATGGACTAGAGACTGTCACGTGAATCACCTGTGCCTCCAATTATTTACCTGAGTGTTACTGTGTTTTCTGCCATACCTTAGGAGTGTTTGACTCCAAACTTGTACTAAGTGTTATAGTGTTTTCTAGTAAATCTTGGGGAGTGCCCGCAACTCCATCCTTGTGTTTCAGCAGTAACTGTGCATCTAGATTGCTTTGAAGTATCTCTTAACTCCAATGCATGTTCCTAACACAACCTTGAAATCTCAGTGATTACAATCTTTTGTCTCGATACAACCTTGTTTTCACATTGTCATGTTTTCAAGTGTCTGTCAATGTACAGAGTGTAATCCTGGGAGTGTCGATAACTCCAACCTTGCATCAAGAATAATTCTGTTTCATGTGAATGTACATTATTGAATCCTGACCTGTGTGCAGAGCACAACCTTGGGATAATTGGTATCCCAGCCTTGTGTACCGTTGTACATAATCGAGTCCTAACTTAGGTGCAAAGCACAATCTTGGGAAACTTGTTATTCCAACCTTTTGTCCCATCAAGTCTTGTTTCAAGTTCATATAGTTTTCAATGTAATCCAATATCGATAGCAACCTGGTCTCACACATACCTTGAACGCTGTTTAACTTCCAATCTATGTGCTCACAGAAACCTGTTTTTCTATTTTCGTGTTGATGTCTCTGAAAAATGTATATTGAGTGCTGCTTTTGAAGTGCCATTAACTCCAATCTATGTTCTTCATTGTCCATGGAGTGACTTAACTCTACCTAGTACTTCCAGTTCTTCTTTAAGAGTTCCAGCAGATTCCTCTAAAATATCTGATTCATCTGCTGCCATGTTATGAATATTTAAGAAATCTGCGAGTGTGAAGTATTGAAAGTATCCTATTGTAAACTGAGTAGTGAATCTATGCACAGTTAATAATTGTCGTGTCTTGTAGTTTTCAATACATTGCCTTTTCACCATAACCAGAAGTATTGGCTCACAAACACCCATCCTTGATAAAATCAGAAGTAAGAATTGACGACCCTGTTTGGCAGAGTAACGCCGTTTCAGAGCAGAGACAGTATATCACATTTTCTTTTTTGTTATTTTGTCCCTTTCCCCCTTCTAGTAGATGTTGGTTATTAGGAGTACTATTCGTAGACCTAACTTTTTCTAGATTTGGGAGTGGGGTCCTAGCATTTTCTCCAGTGTTGTCCTTGCGGTTGAAACCAGGTGAGTGTGTGACACCCAAACACCCAGATATTTATACGGTTTAACTCTATTTTCTCCTTTATCCAAGTATCAAGTGCCCTTTGTGACTGGTTTTCAACCAAACATGATTAATTTAGATTTCCTGCAGTTGATATGGATCTTATTTATCTTGCAGAACTGAGCCAAAGAAAAGCATTTATGGATTTTACAGGCCAATCGGTGTTAAGTCCAATAAGAAGATGATGTCTGCATATGGTAATGACTGAACTTCTGTTCCTGCTATCTTTGAGGGAAACACTCTTGCAGTGGACATAGTTACTTTAAGGTCTGATCAGTACAGGTTAAATAGCAGGGTGTTAAAATGCAACTGTGCTTTAATTACGGTTGTAACACAGTTGGTGGAAACCTTGACCCTGGCATCCAAAAGAAGGCCAATAATTGCTCTAGTAAAATGCAAAGGCATATTCCATTTGAGTAACTTTAGCCAGAGTTTACCCCATCCACAGTGTAAAGACCGTGGTGAAATTGATTGCCAGCCCAAAGTTGAGGGGATTGTCTATACATTGCTTGTTCTGTCAAGGAAGTTAAACAGAATAGAGCATCCTTTTCTAAATCCAGTGTAGGTGACTGGTGTGAGCTGTGTTTTGGTCACCTATTGTTCCTATTCCTGGCTTATGATTTCGGCAAATCCCTTGCTTTCTCATCCAGCAAAGTAATTAGGCCCAATTTTTGTGGCTGATTCTAGGGACCCTTTTTAGGTTTCGCTTGCATGTGCCCTTGCGAAGTCTTGTGTTTAAAAAAAAAAAAAAAAAAATCTTAAAAGGGACTTTGAACCCACTCCTTACTTACCTGAACGTATTATTTGTTCATTGTAACGTTCGTCGAACTTACTTGATTCTTATTGGCCAGCCTATTGTTTGCTTTGACTTCCTGCTTTTCTACTCAGGTTTTGCCGTCCGGTGGCACTTGGACGAAGTACACCTTCCATTATTTTCCCATTGGCTACTGGCCAGTTCCCTTGGCTTTCTCTCTAGGTACTTTTTAAAATATAAATTAAGAGTTCCCTATGAGAGCATGTGTTTGTTGTTTTTTTAATGTGTTTGTCAGTGGTGCATTATGTAGCGATATGTGCCCTGGTTTCCATACCTAGCCCGTTCAGTGCTGATTATATTGTTTGAAAAAACATCTGAAACAAGCTCCACCCACCTACTGAACCAATTTAATTTTTTGTAAGTGTGTTAGTGCTTTAATTGAAAAGCTAATTTGATAACTGAAAATTTAGACTTTGAAAAATGCCATGTTGCTACTGGACAGAAAAACAAATATATAGTGTTAGAAATGGGGTCTTTGGTTGACAGTCAGGTTACCCCCTGTTCAAGCAAGGACCCTCACTCTAGTCAGGGTAAAAGAGAATCACCCTCAGCTAACCCCTGCTTACCTCCTTGGTAGCTTGGCAGAGCAGTAGGCTTAACTTCAGAGTGCTAGGTGTAAAGTATTTGTACCAACACACACAGTAACTTAATGAAAACACTACAAAATGACACAACACCAGTTTAGAAATATAGGAAATATTTATCTAAACAAAACAAGACCAAAACGATAAAAATCCGACATACACAAGTCAAGTTATGAATTTTTTAAAGATTAAACTCAACAATAGCACTTAGAAACAAAAATGCTTCGATGAGATGTTAACACGGCGTCGTGACGGAGTCGTTCCCAACAAGCAGACACCAGCGGCGCCGGACACGGAGTCGTGTAGACCCCTAAGTACTTGGTGAAGAGTGAAAACAAGCCGATGCGCGAAGTCGGGGATCGCGGCATCTGTGCGAAACGTTGAATCCACGCACTTCGAGCGGCGTCGGTCACGACATGGTGTGGCGACTTCCACGGAGTCGCAGAACTTCAGCGGGGCTGCAGCGGCGTCGGGCCTGCGAAGAGCGTTGCGTTCCAGTGAAGGTCACGGCGTCGGGTGCAGACTGCCTCACCGGATTCAGCAGCGGCGTCGGTCCGGAGTCGTCCGAAGTCGATTTCCTTGGCTTTCCACAAGCTTTCCTTTCAAGGGCCCAGGGACTGGATAGGGCACCACTTGTCAGAGCAGGAGTCTCTCCAGAGACTCCAGGTGCTGGCAGAGAGAAGTCTTTGCTGTCCCTGAGACTTCAAACAACAGGAGGCCAGTTCTAAATGAAGCCCTTGAAGATTTCTTCACAAGATGGAAGGCACACAAAGTTCAGTCTTTGCCCTCTTACTCTGGCAGAAGCAGCACTGCAGGAAAGCTCCACAAAGCACAGTCACAGGCAGGGCAGCACTTCCTCCTCAGCTATCAGCTCTTCTCCAGGCAGAGGTTCCTCTTGGTTCCAGAAGTGTTTCTAAAGTCTGTAGATTTGGGTGCCCTTCTTATACCCATTTTAGTCTTTGAAGTCACCTTTCTTCAAAGGGGACTCACACCTACTTGTGAAATCCTGCCTTGCCCAGTCAAGGCCTCAGACACACACCAGGGGGTCGGAGTCTGCATTGTCAGAGGCAGGCACTTCCTTTCAGATGAGAGTGACCACTCCACCCCTCCCTCCTAGCAGAGATGGCTAATCAGGAAATGCAGGTTACACCCCAGCTCCCTTTGTGTCACTGTCTAGTGTGAGGTGAAAAACAACCCAACTGTCAAACTGACACAGACAGGGAATCCACAAACAAGGCAGAGTCACAAAATGATTTAAGCAAGAAAATGCTCACTTTCTAAAAGTGGCATTTTCAAACGCACAATCTTAAAATCAACTTTACTAAAAGATGTATTTTTAAATTGTGAGTTCAGGGACCCCAAACTCCACATGTCCATCTACTCTCTAGGGGAATCTACACTTTAATCATATTTAAAGGTAGCCCCCATATTATCCTATGAGAGAGACAAGCCTTGCAACAGTGAAAAACGAAATTGGCAGTATTTCACTGTCAGGACATATAAACCACATTACTATATGTCCTACCTTATCCATACACTGCACCCTGCGCTTGGGGCTACCTAGGGCCTACCTTAGGGGTGTCTCACATGTAAGAAAAGGGAAGGTTTAGGCCTGGCAAGTGGGTACACTTGCCAAGTCGAATTTACAGTGTAAAAATACACATACAGACACTGCAGTGGCAGGTCTGAGACATGATTACAGGGTTACTTGTGTGGGTGGCACAACCAGTGCTGCAGGCCCACTAGTAACATTTGATTTACAGGACCTGGGCACCTCTAGTGCACTTTACTAGGAACTTAACAGTAAAACAAATATGCCAATCATGGGGAACCAATTACATACACATTTTAAACAGGAGCACTTGCACTTTAGCACTAGTTAGCAGTGGTAAAGTGCCCAGAGTAACAAAAACAGCAAAATCAGAGTCCAGCACACATCAACAACCTGGGGAACAGAGGCAAAAAGTTCAGGGAGACCACGCCAAGGATGAGAAAGTCTAACATATAGGTCTTGCTACTTTTCTCTGGTTGACCTGAAAAATGTTGAGCCTGATCCTAAGATGGACACAAACCATACAAACGTTTAGCCTGCTTGTGTGAACTGCGCAAGATGTAGGTTGTTTTCTGTTTCCATGAAGTAGAAAGTTCAACACAACGTAGGTGCATCAACACCTGGCACGAGAGAGGAGCCCACTCCACCTCCCTCAAGTACAAGAAACACACACACCGGGACAAGGAGAGCAGAGTCTGTAACCGTTCTAGACAACAAGGTGGCGGCGACCAAAAGGCTAGCCGAGGGGGTTCTTCTGCCATTGACGGGGAACCACCAGCTTCCGCTGTCAAGCAGTAAAGCTTATAGTTTGCTTATATATTTTTAAGGATAGTCAATGACCTAGGCTGAAGTATTTTTGCAATATGTAATAAGTAATAACTTCATACTGGAAGTGTGTTAGAGGTGTTGGTTTTGGTCATCAAACTTTTGATTGCTCTGGGTTGTGAGAGGATATTGTGGAGTTGTCATAATTGCGTTTGTTGTTTCAGTAATCCTTTGTCTAAAGTACATGTTTTATCCAGAGTGATTGAGTGGAGTACATTTGCAGCTTTTAAAATATGTTGCTCCCCCTTCCCGTTTGCAGCAAGTATCTTCTCTCGTAGGAGATTCCCATTTATAGTCATAAGCACTGAATGCTCCCACCTACGTACAGGGACCCTGGAGCACTTCTTCATAATATATCCTCTTAAGTGGAGATGTTCCCCTTTCTTTGGGAAGGCCTTCATAGTCACTTAAGAGATACAATTATTAGGCAGCCTATATGGATAGGCTACAAGGGCTCAAATCTTCATCTTTAATTCAAAAAAAGGGGCCAAGAGAATATGTGTATATAATTTGAAGGTGTTTTAGTAAAAACGGCATATGTGTCTTTCACAAACCCTTTTTTTTTTGGAGTAACAGAGAGCTGAAGCAACTTAGGACAGTGTAGCCCAGTAGGCTGCCATTATATGAGTGAAAATAGAGTCTGTGCCTTTAAGAAGCCAGAGACCACCAGTATCTCATCATGCTGAGCAAGTGACAGTTGCTTCAGTTCTTTTTACCGCCTCCTTCTGACAGGACCCTGGAGTATTAAGCTCAGCCAAAATTTGGCTTTTTTCTTCAAAATTCACTTCTGAAATTTTGTGACATCTGTTTTATTCTACGTCTTTGGCCTTTACCAAGCATTTTCTGACTGTTTCTGACAGAACTTAAAGGTTTTTTCTCTGAAAAAGCCCTTCTCTTTTTGATAAATGTCAATCCTACTGAAGGAAGAAGGCCAAGACAGACCCCCACGAGGTGTGCGTCCTCTGTCTACCAGACAGACGTTTCTGCGTTGTCAACATTGTAGGACCTTCTCCAAGCGCACCCTCAGACAGAGAAAAGATTTGCCTCCATGGAATAGAAGAAAGTAGAAAACAACAGGTGCAGTATGTAAAAGGGACCTCAGAGCAAGGAGTCTCATACTTCTACTAGTGCTCTTTCATCTGTATCTGGTGACAGTGCCCAGACAAAAAACAGCTAAAGGTCCCGAATGATGTTGAGGACATAGACGTCAAGGAGAAGTACAGACCCTACAAGTTCACCTTCCATCCATGACTTGCCGTCGAGGATACAACGTTGTGTGCAGTCAAGACATGGTGCATCGACTTTGAGAGCAAAACCTCTATCGACGTTGAGGAGTCTGATGCCACCACAACACTCCCCGTTAACCAGGTCACCGTCGAGATTCCAAAGGAGATCAACGTTGAGATTGATACTTATGTTGAGACGTCATTGTTTATCACTGTCGGCAAACAGGTCGATGTTGAGGCAGAGAACGGTTGAGGAGCTTAACAACCCCCTCAAGACTCAAGGAGGCAAGACTGAAGAAAAGACTTATCTGTACTCCTCCAGACACAGAGAACATACTTCCCCTCAAGAGCTGCATCTGGCTCTCTGCTGCCCGTACCCTCTCCGCAAATTACTCTGCCTCCTCCACCTCTCCACCACTGCATCCTCGTCCAGCACCAGTAGTTCTGAGGTCCACAACTCGTTCTCAGTCATGCCATCGTTCCAAACATCATCACCACAGTTTGAGACAGTGATCTCCTTCAACTTGGCATTCATGTCATCGCCACCATTCCAGGAGCTCTCATTCAAGGCATACCCTTGACACTTCTTCCACTAACGAACATTACTCTCCAAAATTCTCAGACTCGCCACTGCCATGTGTTTCACTGGTGGATGACATTACCACGTTTCAAGATGTCCTGGTGAAAGGAGCTGCAAAATTTAATACCACCCGAGTTACTTGTATCAAACCAGATAATTAGTGCCGTGGCTGACTCCTACCTCCTTGCAGCACATGAATACTGCCATGGGGACAAAAACACGTGTAGCTGCATCTTATCTCTCAAGATGGCGAAGATAATGGCTAAGATGGAGACCTTGAAAGCTGTTGGCCTGGAAAGGTCCAGAGAACAACGTAAATCTTTAAGACCCTACCACAGAAGATACTATACCCAGAGGGATCAAACCTTTCATTGGGGACGACACCAAAGCGGTGCCCAACAACAGCAGCAGCACCCCTACCACCAGTACCAGAGGAGACAATCTAGGGGCAGATCCCCCCAGCAGACCACTTAATGTGGAAAACAACCATCTGTTTCCGTGCCCTGAGTCTGTACTTCCCCCTCTTCTGTTACCCACTCCGGTGGGCAGGGGGCTAGTATGTCATCTAATTCGGCAGAGTGGCAAAAAAATAACAAAAGACGCCTGGGTTCTGAATATAGATATAGATATAGAAAATAGATAGTTCGATGGCATCTGTCGCTGTAGATACACATGGTATGCATTAGCTCGCCATCTGGTGTTGGGTCGGAGTGTTACAAGTTGTTTTTCTTCGAAGAAGTGTTTTCGAGTCACTGGACCGAGTGGCTCCTCCTTCTGTGCTCATTGCGCATGGGCGTCGACTCCATCTTCGATTGTTTTCTTTCCGCCATCAGGTTCGGACGTGTTCCTGTCGCTCCGAGTTTCGGAACGGAAAGATAGCTGAAAACGGAAGATTTTCGACGGTATCGTTGCGATCCGGTTCGAGATAAACACATACGACAACGCATTGAACATCGAAGCGCTTCGGTGCCCTTCGGGGTAGATTTCGGCACACCGTCGGGGCCTAGTCGGCCCGACCGCGTGGAGAACAACGCCGATGGAACGGACCCCGTTTCGATTCTGCCCTGAATGCCACAACAAATATCCTTATACGGACCAACACTCGGTCTGTAACCTGTGCCTGTCACCCGAGCACAGCGAAGAATCCTGTGAGGCCTGTCGGGCGTTCCGGTCCCGAAAAACTCTGCGCGACCGTCGAGCGAGAAGACTGCAGATGGCGTCCACGCCAAAAGAGCATCGACAGTTCGAGACAGAAGAGGAACAGGAGGAATCCTTTTCCATCCAGGATTCAGACTCCGACGAACTCGACCATCCAAAAACAGTGAGTAAGACGTCGAGATCAGAAATTAAAAAAGGCAAAAAGGCCCAGGGGACGCCACTGCCAACCGGCCATGGCTCAACCTAAATTCACGGTGACCAACAATCGGCACCGAAAAAGGCCCATTCAGTGTCGAGATCGTCCGACTCCGGTCGAGACACCGGCACGCAGCCTCCTCGGGACCGAGAGAGTGCTAAAGAGAAGCATCGACACCGAGAGTTCGGTGTCGACACGGATCGACGCCGAGACAGTGGCGCCGAAGATCATAGAGGCCAAGATTTTTCGGCACAAAAGAAGAGGAAGGTTACCTCGGAGCCGAAAAAACAAACAACAGGGTTTTCGGAGCCGAAAAAAGCACCAACAGACCCAGTTTCAGGCTCCTATACTGAAGAACTTTCTATGTCTTCACAAATGAAAAGACACAGATTCGAACAGGAACTGCAATCCACTGAAGTGGATCACACGCAGAAGCGTATCTTTATTCAGCAGGGGACAGGGAAGATCAGTACCCTTCCACCTGTCAAAAGAAAGAGAACACTTCAGTTTGTAGCACGAGAGGCTCCTCAGCAAAGACGGTAACACCTCCTCCCTCGCCTCCACCTGTAACTCCGGCTTCACCAACTTACACCCCGTCACATTCGCCAGCTCACACCGCCATGAGCCACGACGACCAAGATCAAGACGCGTGGGACTTGTACGATGCACCAGTGTCTGATAACAGCCCAGACACATACCCAACTAGGCCATCACCGCCTGAGGACAGCACAGCCTATTCACAAGTGGTGGCTAGAGCAGCTCAGTTCCATAATGTGGAACTACACTCTGAACAAGTAGAGGATGACTTTTTATTTAACACCCTCTCCTCCACCCACAGCTCCTACCAAAGCCTGCCTATGCTCCCAGGCATGCTTCGCCATGCAAAGGACATCTTCAAAGAGCCAGTCAAAAGCAGGGCAGTAACGCCTAGAGTGGACAAAAAATATAAGGCGCCTCCTACGGACCCTGTATTCATCACCTCTCAGCTGCCACCAGATTCTGTGGTGGTAGGGGCTGCCAGAAAACGGGCAAATTCACACACTTCTGGGGATGCACCTCCCCCAGATAAAGAAAGCAGAAAGTTTGATGCAGCCGGGAAAAGGGTCGCTGTCCAGGCAGCAAACCAGTGGCGCATCGCAAACTCACAAGCGCTGCTAGCGCGATACGACAGAGCCCACTGGGATGAGATGCAGCATCTCATTGAACATCTCCCAAAAGATCTACAAAAAAGAGCAAAACAGGTTGTTGAAGAAGGTCAAAACATTTCCAACAATCAAATACGCTCCTCTATGGATGCAGCAGACACAGCCGCAAGGACCATTAATACGTCGGTTACCATCCGTAGGCACGCATGGCTCAGAACGTCTGGATTCAAGCCGGAAATTCAGCAGGCAGTACTTAAAATGCCAGTAAACAAAAAAATGCTGTTCGGTCCGGAGGTCGACACAGCCATAGAAAAGCTCAAAAAGGACACTGACACTGCCAAGGCCATGGGCGCACTCTACTCCCCGCAGAGCAGAGGATCTTATACCACCTTCCGCAAAACACCTTTTAGAGGAGGGTTTCGGGGTCAGGCCACACAAGCCAGTACCTCACAGTCCGCACCGTCCACCTACCAGGGACAGTACAGGGGAGGCTTTCGGGGCCAGTATAGAGGAGGGCAATTCCCTAGGAATAGAGGAAGATTTCAAAGCCCCAAAACCACTACCAACAAGAAGTGACTCACACGTCACTCACCCCCCCCACACAACACCAGTGGGGGGAAGGATAGGTCAATATTACGAAGCATGGGAGGAAATAACTACAGACACATGGGTCCTAGCAATTATCCAACATGGTTATTGCATAGAATTCCTGCAATTCCCTCCAGACATACCACCAAAATCACAAAATTTATCAAAACACCATTCACAGCTTCTAGAGATAGAAGTTCAAGCACTACTGCAAAAAAATGCAATAGAATTAGTACCAAGCACACAAATAAACACAGGAGTTTATTCACTGTACTTCTTGATACCAAAAAAGGACAAAACACTGAGACCAATTCTGGACCTCAGAGTAGTAAACACATTTATCAAATCAGACCACTTTCACATGGTCACACTACAAGAAGTGTTACCATTGCTCAAAAAACACAACTACATGACAACCCTAGACCTCAAAGACGCATATTTCCATATACCAATACATCAATCACACAGAAAATATCTAAGGTTTGTATTCAAAGGAATACATTACCAATTCAAAGTATTGCCTTTCGGTTTAACAACCGCTCCAAGGGTATTCACAAAATGCCTAGCAGTAGTCGCTGCACACATCAGAAGGCAGCAAATACATGTATTCCCGTATCTAGACGACTGGCTAATCAAAACCAGTTCGCTCACACAATGCTCAAACCACACAAATCAAGTCATACAAACCCTCTACAAACTAGGGTTCACCGTCAACTTTGCAAAATCCAACATTCAGCCAAGCAAAGTACAGCAATATCTAGGGGCCATAATAGACACGACAAAAGGAGTAGCAACGCCAACTCCACAAAGAATTCACAATTTCAACAGAGTCATTCAACACATGTCTCCAAATCAAACAATACAAGCAAGAACAATACTACAGCTCCTAGGCATGATGTCCTCATGCATAGCCATTGTCCCAAACGCAAGATTGCACATGAGGCCCTTACAACAATGCCTAGCCTCACAGTGGTCTCAAGCACAGGGTCACCTTCTAGATCTGGTGTTAATAGACCGCCAAACTTACCTCTCGCTTCTATGGTGGAACAGTATAAATTTAAACAAAGGGCGGCCTTTCCAAGACCCAGTGCCACAGTACGTAATAACAACAGATGCTTCCATGATAGGGTGGGGAGCACATCTCAATCAACACACCATAAGAGGACAATGGAACATACATCAAACAAAACTGCATATAAATCATCTAGAATTATTAGCAGTTTTTCAAGCACTAAAAGCTTTCCAACCAATCATAACCCACAAATACATCCTTGTCAAAACAGACAACATGACAACGATGTATTATCTAAACAAACAAGGAGGAACACATTCAACGCAGTTAAGCTTATTAGCTCAAAACATATGGAATTGGGCAATCCACCATCAAATTCGCCTCATAGCACAGTTTATTCCAGGGGTCCAGAATCAACTGGCAGACAATCTCTCTCGAGATCACCAACAAGTCCACGAATGGGAAATCCACCCACAAATTCTGAACACCTACTTCACACTCTGGGGAACACCTCAGATAGACTTATTTGCAACAAAAGAGAACGCAAAATGCCAAAACTTCGCGTCCAGATACCCACACATGCAATCCCAAGGCAATGCCCTATGGATGAACTGGTCAGGAATATTTGCTTACGCTTTTCCTCCTCTCCCTCTCCTCCCTTATCTAGTGAACAAATTGAGTCAAACAAAAACTCAAACTCATTTTAATAGCACCAACGTGGGCAAGACAACCCTGGTACACAACACTGCTAGATCTTTCTGTAGTACCCCACATCAAACTGCCGAACAAACCAGATCTGTTAACGCAACACAACCAACAGATCAGACACCCAGATCCAGCATCGCTGAATCTAGCAATCTGGCTCCTGAAATCCTAGAATTCGGACACTTACAACTTAGCCAAGAGTGTATGGAGGTCATAAAGCAGGCCAGAAGGCCATCCACTAGACACTGCTACGCAAGTAAGTGGAAAAGATTTGTTTGTTACTGCCATCATAATCAGATACAACCACTAGACGCAACTCCAAAACATATAATAAATTACTTGCTCCATTTACAAAAAGCAAGGCTAGCCTTCTCTTCTATTAAAATACACCTTGCAGCAATATCTGCATACCTGCAGACTACCTATTCAACTTCCTTGTATAGGATACCAGTCATCAAAGCATTCATAGAAGGTCTTAAAAGAATTATACCACCAAGAACACCACCTGTTCCTTCATGGAACCTAAACGTGGTCCTAACAAGACTCATGGGCCCACCTTTCGAACCCATGCACTCTTGCGGAATACAATTCCTAACCTGGAAAGTTGCCTTTCTCATCGCCATTACATCTCTGAGAAGAGTAAGTGAAATTCAAGCGTTCACAACACAGGAACCTTTTATACAAATACATAAAAATAAGGTCGTCCTACGACCTAATCCAAAATTTTTACCAAAAGTTATTTCACCGTTCCATCTAAATCAAACGGTAGAACTACCTGTTTTTTTCCCACAGCCAGATTCTGTGGCTGAAAGAGCACTACATACATTAGATGTCAAAAGAGCATTAATGTACTACATTGACAGAACAAAGAACATCAGAAAGACTAAACAGCTATTTATTGCATTCCAAAAACCTCATGCAGGTAACCCAATATCAAAACAAGGTATAGCCAGATGGATTGTTAAATGCATCCAAATCTGCTACCTTAAAGCAAAAAGACAACTGCCCATTACTCCCAGGGCACATTCAACCAGGAAAAAAGGTGCTTCAATGGCCTTTTTAGGAAACATCCCAATGCATGAAATATGTAAGGCAGCCACATGGTCTACGCCTCACACATTCACCAAACACTACTGTATAGATGTGCTATCCGCACAACAAGCCGCAGTAGGTCAAGCTGTATTAAGAACTCTATTTCAGACAACTTCTACTCCTACAGGCTAATCCACCGCTTATGGGGAAATAACTGCTTACTAGTCTATGCATACCATGTGTATCTACAGCGACAGATGCCATCGAACTGAAAATGTCACTTACCCAGTGTACATCTGTTCGTGGCATCAGTCGCTGAGATTCACATGGGCCCACCCACCTCCCCGGAAGCCTGTAGCAGTTCAGAAGTTACCTTCAATTTTGTACATTTGTATATATATTATTTAAACCTTTAATAGGTACATACTTACACATTTCATTGCGCGGGCACTATTACTATAGTACAACTCCTACCTCACCCTCTGCGGGGAAAACAATCGAAGATGGAGTCGACGCCCATGCGCAATGAGCACAGAAGGAGGAGCCACTCGGTCCAGTGACTCGAAAACACTTCTTCGAAGAAAAACAACTTGTAACACTCCGACCCAACACCAGATGGCGAGCTAATGCATACCATGTGAATCTCAGCGACTGATGCCACGAACAGATGTACACTGGGTAAGTGACATTTTCATTTTCTCAGATTCACTAGTCCTCCACCTTCCATCCTTCCAAAACTGTCCAGTTTTCAACTCCCTGTATTACGTCGTAGGTCAACATCCTCTTACAGAAACAAGTGATGGAACACTCTCACCAACAGTGAGGAACAGGCTTATACTACAGGTACTTCCTGGTGAAAAAGAGAGCCAAGAACAAATTCAGACCCATTACCAACCTCAAGTTAGCCAACAAGTGGATTCGGCAAGAAAATTTCAGAATTCTGGCTTTACCCCAAATTTATCCCCAATTACACCAAGGGGTTGGCTCTGTTCCATCCACCTTCAAGATGCATACTTTCACATTCCAATTGCCAGAAAGCGCTGCAAGTTCTTGAGGTTTGTAGTAGGTCAGGATCACTACCAGTACAGAGTCCTTCCATTTAGTCTCAAGTCAGCACCCAGAACAGCCTTGAAGTGAATGGCATTGGTGACTGCTAATCTGAGGAAACACAAAATATTTGTCTAGCCCTACCTAGATGAATGGCTGATCAAGGCTTCAACATCTCAAGAAGGTCAGCTTCACTACTACTGTACATGCACTCTTCTTCAAAGATTAGGTCTCCAGGTCAACCTCAGCATGTCAAAGTCTGTCCTAGTTCAGACATTGCACTACATGGAAGAGTCCACCGACACATTACATGAAAGAGTGTATCCTTCGGAGGAGAGTCGTTTACTGATCTTTCTGAAATGTCACTCTCTCATGACAGCTTGCTATGAGAACAATATGCTCTCTCCTAGGCTCGATGGCATCCTGCATCTTCCTCACACCTAATGCTCGTCTTCACATGCAACCTTTACAGGAATGTCTAAGGGACCAGTGAGACCAGCTGACAGGCGATTGGGAGGACAGGATAACATTATCTCGTTATGCAAAGCTGTCACTAAAATGATGGTGCTCCCTAAAGAACCTGCTTCTGGGGATGCCTTTTATCAGGAGGCTCCTCCTCAAACAATAGTGACAGACTCTTCATTACTAGGCTGGGGGGCTCTCATGGACCAACTCACAATTAAGGGCACATTGTCAGAGAGGGAGTCCACATACCATATCAACCTTCTAGAAGTACGCACAGTCCATCTAGCGCTGCAAACATTTCACCTGTTGTTCAAATCCAACTCCCTTCTTGCCCAGGCGGACAATACGATCACCGTGTACTACCTCAACAAGCAGGGAGGGACGAGGACCTACATCATACGAAGCCCAGGTAGTATGGCAGTGGCTTATAGCCAGGAATCTGTAGGAAGCTGGCCTGGTGTGCAGTGGGTACCTATAGTACTTACACTTTATACCAGGTATCCCCTCTCAGTGAGGTGTAGGCAGTGTCTAGAAGCCAGGCTCTCTTGAGGTAGCTGTGGATGAGCATCCAAGGCTTTTCTATAGACACGCAAAGCTCATGCAGTATCACTGTAGTCACACAGCACTTACACACATGATAGAAAACACTCAGTTGTACAGAAATAAAGGTACATAATTTTTGGCACAAATCATCACAAAATACTAGACAGGTGACCCCCCCCCTTAAGTAATACACTAAATATATACACTAACAATCAGAAATAGCCATAGAAAAGTTTAGAAAACAGTGCAGACAGTAATAACCAATAGTAACCCTAGGGGGAGCACAAACCATATACTAAAAAAAATGGAATGCGAACAAGGTACCCCCACCTAGGTAAGTAAAATGTGGAGAGGGGAGCTGGGAGTACTAGAGAACCACAAAGGTAAGTAACACAGTATCCCCCCCCCCCAACTACCAGGAATGCAGGAGTAAAACACTGGATTTTCCACAAACCACCCAAAAGGATGAAACGAGACAAAAAAAGACACCCAGAGAAAAGTGCAAGAAAACCAGCGGTGGATTCCTGAAGAAAGTGACTTGTGAAGAGAGGGGACCAAGCCCAAGTGTCGCAGTGGAGTCCATGAGGAGTAGGAAGTACTACCCATCCAGCTGTGGATGCAGAAGTTGGTTGAAGGTACTGAAGAACAGGTCAGCACTGCAGCCCAGAAGCCGGGGAAGAGTTACTGATGGATGCAGAAGATGTCCCACACTAGAAGGAAGATTGCAGATGGGTGTCGGTGCAGGATTTCCACCAACAAGTCTTGGCAAAGGCAAACTCGCAGTTAGTGGAAAAGAGGGGCTACCGGGGACCACAAGGCCCAGGTAGACTCAACCCAGGATGGTAAGTCACAGGGAACCCTCAGCATCGCAGGGAGTCCACAGGAGCAGAGGCAGCACCCACAGGAGTCCCACAGGACCTGGACACAGGAGTCACATAAGGAGCCCATGCAGCACTACAAAAGAGGATCCTACACCGCAGGAAAACCACGCAGGAGGCTGTGCTTTGCAGGAAGGAGTGCTGGCGGCTGCAGGTACACGTCGCCTGAAGATTCTAGGAGGAGATGCAAACAAGCCTTGGCAGCTGCACATGACACAGTGAACGGGGGTGCTGTCCTGCTTGGGAAGGCAAATGCTTACCTCCACCAAAGTTGGACAGCTGGTAGAGAGGATCAAGCGGACTACTCCTGACCACCACTCGTGGTGCATGATCCATGCAGCTCATCAGGAGAGGGGATTCATGCAGCCGGTCCAAGTTTCTTGTAGGTGCCTGCGATTGCAGGGGAGTGACTCCTTCACCCCAAGGGAGATTCCTTCTTGTTCTTGTGCAGGCTGATGAGTTGCAGTCTTCTGAGGATGCACAGCGAGGAAATTGTTGCAAAAATGAGGTTCCAGACACAGTTTCGGAGGCCAGAAGTAAAAGTTTTCATTGCAGAGGAGCCCTGCTGGAATCTTTTAAGCTGAATCTGAGGACCCACCCAAGAGAGAGACATTAAATAGCCCTGAAAGGGGGATTGATCACCTAACCAGGTAAGCACCTGTCAGGAGGGGGCTTTGACGTCATCTGCCTGGCCTGACTACTCAGATGCTCCCAGAGTTTCCTGCCAACCTTAGAATCAAGATGGCAGAACCCAGGGACTGTGATGGACAGGGAGTGGTCACTCCCCATTCCGTTGTCCAGTTTCGGGCCACAGCAGGGACTGGGGGTCCCCGAACCGGTGTGGACTGGTTTATGCACGGAGAGCACCAAATGTGCCCTTCAAAGCAAGCTACCCTCCCAAGCCAGTCACACCTGTTTCCAAAGCGAGAGAGTGTTACATTCCTCTCCCAAAGGAAATCCCTTGTTCTGCCTACCTGGGCATGATCAGATCACGCAGCAGGAGGGCAGAAACCTCTCTGAGGGGTGGCAGCAGCTGGGCTGCCCGGAAAACCCTGTAAGACTGGTGGTAGCAATGCTGGGGTCCTCTAAGGAGTCCCCCGAGTGCATGGAATCATACTTCTTATACTTCCAACAGTATTGGGGGATGATTCCAACATGTTTGATGCCAAAAATGCCCAGGCTCAGAGTTACCATTATGTAGCTGGACATAGTTAATGACCTATATCCAGTACACGTGTAAAATGGCGTCCCGCACTCACAAAGTCCAGGAAAATGGAACTGGAGTTTGTGGGGGCACCTGCTGGTGCAGGGGTGCCCTCACACACAGGTACCTGCCCCCTGCCCTCTGGGCTGAGAGGACCTACCTTAGGGGTGACTTATAGTGACCTGGTATAGTGACCTGTAGTGAAAACGGGTGCATGCACCTGTTTCAAGCAGGCTGCAATGGTAGGCCTGCATAATCCTTTGCATTGGCTCCCTATGGGTGGCAGAATAACTACTGCAGCCCATAGGGATCCCCTAGAACCGCAGTGCCATGGTTACCTAGGTACCAAATACTAGGTACTTACATGGGGTGACCAGTATTCCAGTTGTGGGAAGAGATGTGTAGTAGCAACCAGATTTAGAGGAGAGATCATAATTACTGGGGTCCTGGTTAGCAGGATCACAGTGAATACAGCCAAACACACTGACAGCAGGCAGAAAACGGGGGTAACCATGCAAAGGAAGGGGGCACTTTTCTACACTGACAATCACTGCTGCACATCTTCCAGGTTGCAAAATGCCCAGTTCTCCCCTAAGGAAATGTCTATTATAGTCCTAAGCAACCCTCCCTCCTCCCCGGTTAACACACACACACACACACACACACACCCCCTCCCCACCTGCTCTTCATGATAGGATACTGGTGGTCTCTGGCTTCTTATCGGAACAGTCTCTAATTTCACTCATATAATGGCAGCCTATGGGGCTACACTGCCCGAGGTTGCTTTATCTCTGTGTTACTCCAAGAAAGGGTTTATGAAAGACATTTATGCTGTGTTTACTAAAACACCCAAAATTATACACATATTCTCTTGGCCCCTTTTTTTAATTAAAGGTGAAGATTTGTGCCATTGAAGCCTATCCCTTAAGGCTGCATAATACTTTTCTCTCTTAAGTAACTCGGCAGGCCTTCCCAAAGAAAGATGAACATCTCAACTCAAGTGGCTATATTATGAAGAAGTGCTCTGAGGTCACTGCACGTGGGTGGGACTGTTCAGTGCTTATGACTATAATGGAAATTCCCATACGAGAGAACTGGAGTTACAGGTAGGAAACTATTCCTTCAGGGTACTGGTACTTTAATTGTCCATCCCGTGGTGCAGTGGACGCTGTTGGTGAAAGCCCTTAGGGTTTGATGGGAAGGGATAGCTTCCTTCAGATGTCTCTGACACCTCCTTCACTGGGGGATCTCTAGTAGTCACAGCGGTGTCTTCTGGCCTATTGTCTGTTCTGCCTGAGAAGTATTCTATTTTTTTCAGTCATTGAGGGGAGCAAGATTAATTTCACCTTTTTAAGTGTGTACCCAACAGTTTGCGTACAATTTATGAACAGAAGGCCTAGTCTGTGGATTTATGAATCTAGCATTTTGAAAGACTATGTTCGATGGCATCTGTCGCTGTAGATACGCATGTTCTGCAATAGCTCGCCATCTGGTGTTGGGCCGGAGTGTTACAAGTTGTTTTTCTTCGAAGAAGTCTTTCGAGTCACGGGACCGAGTGACTCCTCCTTTTGTCTCCATTGCGCATGGGCGTCGACTCCATCTTCGATTGTTTTTTTTCCGCCATCGGGTTCGGACGTGTTCCTGTCGCTCCGAGTTTCGGAACGGAAAAAATAGTTAATTTCGGAAGATTTTCGTCGGTATTGTTGCGTTCGGGATCGGCGTACTTAGATCCAACACCGCATCGAAGATCGAAGAGCTCCGGTGCCCTTCGGGGTAGTTTTTCGATCCTCCGTCGGGGCCTGGTCGGCCCGACCGCGTGCTGAGGAACGCCGATGGAACGGACCCCGTTCCGTTTCTGCCCCAAATGCCACAATAAATACCCCTACACAGACCAACACTTGGTCTGCAACCTGTGCCTGTCACCTGAGCACAGCGAAGACACCTGCGAGGCCTGTCGTGCGTTCCGGTCCCGAAAAACACTCCGAGACCGTCGAGCCAGAAGACTTCAAATGGCGTCCGCACCGACAGCCCAACGGGAGTTCGAGGAACAGGAAGAGGAAGGTACCTTCTCGATCCAAGACTCAGACTCCGAAGGATTCGACGATACACAAACCGTGAGTAAGACGTCGAAAACCACACAAAGAAACATTTACAAGGCCCAGGGGACGCCACTGCCACCAGGCCATGGCTCGACCCATAAATTCGGTGACCGACCGTCGGCACCGAAAAAGGCCCAAACAGTGCCGAGATCGTCCGACTCCGGTCGAGACACCGGCACGCAGCCTTCTCGGGACCGAGAAAGTGCTGGAGACAAGCCTCGACACCGAGATGCCGGTGTGGACACGGCTCGACGCCGAGACAGCGGCACCGAAACAGATCGACGCCGAGAGGTTTCGGCCCCGAAAAGGAAAAAAGTCACCTCGGAGCCGAAAAAACACGCAGACAAAGTTTCGATGCCGAAACAAACTGCAAGCGACCCAGCTTCGGGCTCTTATACAGAAGAGCACTCGCTAACCTCCCAAATGCAAAAGCATAGGTTTGAGGAAGAGCTACAAGCAACTGATGTGGACCATACGCAAAAGCGTATCTTCATTCAGCAGGGGACAGGAAAAATAAGCACCCTTCCCCCCATTAGGAGAAAGAGAAGGTTGGAGTTCCAGACGGAACAAGCACCACAACCAAAAGTGGTGAAAAGAGTTACACCACCACCCTCTCCTCCGCCCGTGATTAACGTTTCACCAGCACAAACGCCATCACACTCCCCAGCTCACACCACCATGAGCCAGGGTGACCAAGACCAGGACGCATGGGACCTATACGACGCCCCAGTGTCAGATAACAGCCCAGAGGCATACCCTACAAAACCATCTCCACCAGAAGACAGCACCGCGTACTCTCAGGTGGTGGCTAGAGCAGCACAATTTCACAACGTAAGCCTCCACTCAGAACAAGTCGAGGATGATTTCTTGTTCAACACACTCTCCTCCACCCACAGCTCCTACCAAAGCCTGCCTATGCTCCCTGGTATGCTCCGGCACGCAAAAGACATATTTAAGGACCCGGTCAAAAGTAGGGCAATCACACCAAGGGTGGAAAAAAAGTATAAGCCGCCTCCTACGGACCCGGTTTTCATCACAACACAGCTGCCACCAGACTCTGTTGTTGTAGGAGCAGCTAGGAAAAGGGCCAACTCTCACACATCTGGAGATGCACCACCCCCAGATAAAGAAAGCCGCAAGTTCGATGCAGCTGGTAAGAGAGTCGCAGCACAAGCTGCAAACCAGTGGCGCATCGCGAACTCCCAGGCACTACTTGCGCGCTATGACAGAGCCCACTGGGACGAGATGCAACATCTCATTGAACATCTGCCCAAAGACTTCCAAAATAGGGCAAAACAAGTGGTTGAGGAGGGACAGACCATCTCCAACAACCAGATACGTTCCTCCATGGACGCTGCAGATACAGCTGCACGGACAATTAATACATCTGTAACTATCAGAAGGCATGCATGGCTCCGAACGTCTGGATTTAAACCAGAGATTCAACAAGCAGTTCTCAATATGCCTTTTAATGAAAAAGAACTGTTCGGTCCAGAAGTGGACACAGCGATTGAGAAACTCAAAAAAGATACAGACACTGCCAAAGCCATGGGCGCACTCTACTCCCCGCAGAGCAGAGGGAATTACAGCACATTCCGTAAAACGCCCTTTCGAGGGGGGTTTCGGGGTCAAAGCACACAAGCCAGCACCTCACAAGCAACACCGTCCACTTACCAGGGACAGTATAGAGGAGGTTTTCGGGGACAATATAGAGGAGGGCAATTCCCTAGAAATAGAGGGAGATTTCAAAGCCCCAAAACCCCTACTACTAAACAATGACTCACATGTCACTCACCCCCTCCACACAACACCAGTGGGGGGAAGAATAGGTCATCATTACAAAGCATGGGAGGAAATCACTACAGACACTTGGGTTCTAGCAATTATCCAACATGGTTATTGCATAGAATTTCTACAATTCCCTCCAAACATACCACCAAAAGCACAAAATTTAACAACACACCATTCCAATCTCCTGGAGATAGAAGTGCAGGCACTATTGCAAAAGAATGCAATCGAATTAGTGCCAAACACACAAATAAACACAGGAGTTTACTCACTGTACTTTCTGATACCAAAGAAGGACAAAACGCTGAGACCAATCCTAGACCTCAGAGTAGTGAACACTTTCATCAAATCAGACCACTTCCACATGGTCACACTACAAGAAGTATTGCCATTGCTAAAACTGCACGACTACATGGCAACTTTAGACCTCAAGGATGCTTATTTCCATATACCAATACACCCATCGCACAGGAAATACCTAAGGTTTGTATTCAAAGGAATACATTACCAATTCAAGGTACTGCCTTTCGGATTAACAACCGCACCAAGAGTCTTTACCAAATGTCTAGCAGTGGTCGCAGCACACATAAGAAGGCAGCAAATACATGTGTTCCCATATCTAGACGACTGGCTAATCAAAGCCCATTCGTTAATACAGTGCTCAAATCACACAAATCATATCATACAAACCCTCTTCAAACTAGGGTTCACCGTCAATTTCACAAAATCCAAAATTCTGCCACGCAAGGTACAACAATACCTGGGAGCCATAATAGACACATCAAAAGGAGTAGCCACTCCAAGTCCACAAAGAATTCAAAATTTCAACACCATCATACAACGCATGTATCCAACACAAAAGATACAGGCAAAGATGGTATTACAACTCCTAGGCATGATGTCATCATGCATAGCCATTGTCCCAAACGCAAGACTGCACATGAGGCCCTTACAACAATGCCTAGCATCACAGTGGTCTCAAGCACAGGGTCACCTTCTAGATCTGGTGTTAATAGACCGCCAAACTTACCTCTCGCTTCTGTGGTGGAACAACATAAATTTAACCAAGGGGCGGCCTTTCCAAGACCCAGTGCCACAATACGTAATAACAACAGATGCTTCCATGACAGGGTGGGGAGCACACCTCAATCAACACAGCATACAAGGACAATGGAACGTACATCAAACAAAAGTGCATATCAATCACCTAGAACTTCTAGCAGTTTTTCAAGCACTAAAAGCTTTCCAACCAATAATAGTTCACAAATACATTCTCGTCAAAACAGACAACATGACAACAATGTATTATCTAAACAAGCAGGGAGGGACGCACTCCACGCAGTTAAGCCTGCTAGCACAAAAAATTTGGCATTGGGCAATTCACAACCAAATTCGCCTAATTGCGCAGTTTATACCAGGGATACAAAATCAACTCGCAGACAATCTCTCTCGAGATCACCAACAGGTCCACGAATGGGAAATTCACCCCCAAATACTGAACACTTATTTCAAACTCTGGGGAACACCTCAGATAGACTTGTTTGCGACAAGGGAGAACGCAAAATGCCAAAACTTCGCATCCAGATACCCACACAAACAATCCCAAGGCAATGCCCTATGGATGAACTGGTCAGGGATATTTGCTTACGCTTTTCCTCCTCTCCCTCTCCTTCCTTACCTGGTAAACAAACTCAGTCAAAGCAAACTCAAACTCATATTGATAGCACCAACTTGGGCAAGGCAACCCTGGTACACAACGCTGCTAGACCTATCAGTGCTACCCTGCATCAAATTGCCCAACAGGCCAGATCTGTTGACACAGCACAACCAAAAGATCAGACACCCAGATCCAGCATCGCTGAATCTAGCAATCTGGCTCCTGAAATCCTAGAATTCGGGCACTTACAACTTACCCAAGAATGTATGGAAGTCATAAAACAAGCAAGAAGGCCATCCACCAGGCACTGCTATGCAAGTAAATGGAAGAGGTTTGTTTGCTACTGCCATATTAATCAAATACAACCATTACACACAACTCCAGAACATGTAGTGGGTTACTTGCTTCACTTACAAAAATCTAACCTAGCTTTCTCTTCCATTAAGATTCACCTTGCAGCAATATCTGCATACCTGCAGACTACCTATTCAACTTCCCTATATAAAATACCAGTCATTAAAGCATTCATGGAGGGCCTTAGGAGAATTATACCACCAAGAACACTACCTGTTCCTTCATGGAACCTAAATGTTGTCCTAACTAGACTTATGGGTCCACCTTTTGAACCCATGCACTCCTGCGACATACAGTTCCTAACCTGGAAGGTGGCATTTCTCATCGCCATTACTTCCCTGAGAAGAGTAAGCGAGATTCAGGCGTTTACTATACAGGAACCTTTTATACAACTACACAAAAATAAAGTCGTCCTAAGGACCAATCCTAAATTTTTGCCAAAGGTTATTTCACCGTTCCATCTAAATCAAACAGTGGAACTTCCAGTGTTCTTCCCACAGCCAGATACCGTAGCTGAAAGGGCACTACATACATTAGATGTCAAAAGAGCATTAATGTATTACATTGACAGAACAAAGAACATCAGAAAGACTAAACAACTCTTTATTGCATTTCAAGAACCTCATGCAGGAAACCCAATTTCAAAACAAGGTATAGCCAGATGGATAGTTAAATGCATCCAAATCTGCTACCTTAAAGCTAAACGACAGCTGCCCATTACACCAAGGGCACACTCAACCAGAAAGAAAGGTGCTACCATGGCCTTTCTAGGAAACATCCCAATGCAAGAAATATGTAAGGCAGCCACATGGTCTACGCCTCACACATTCACCAAGCACTACTGTGTAGACGTGTTATCCGCACAACAAGCCACAGTAGGTCAAGCTGTATTAAGGACATTATTTCAGACTACTTCCACTCCTACAGGCTGATCCACCGCTTTTGGGGAAATAACTGCTTACTAGTCTATTGCAGAACATGCGTATCTACAGCGACAGATGCCATCGAACTGAAAATGTCACTTACCCAGTGTACATCTGTTCGTGGCATCAGTCGCAGTAGATTCGCATGTGCCCACCCGCCTCCCCGGGAGCCTGTAGCAGTTTGGAAGTTACCTTCAATTATTTATATATGTATCATCTCAACCTTAAATAGGTGCATACTTAGTCACTCCATTGCATGGGCACTATTACTACAATTCAACTCCTACCTCACCCTCTGCGGGGAAAAACAATCGAAGATGGAGTCGACGCCCATGCGCAATGGAGACAAAAGGAGGAGTCACTCGGTCCCGTGACTCGAAAGACTTCTTCGAAGAAAAACAACTTGTAACACTCCGGCCCAACACCAGATGGCGAGCTATTGCAGAACATGCGAATCTACTGCGACTGATGCCACGAACAGATGTACACTGGGTAAGTGACATTTTCAATCTGCACTCAGTGTTGTTTTTCATGTTTCTTACTCATCACACTGCTGGCTTGGTTTTGTATTGACTGCCAATTTGAGTCTCTTTTATTCATAGTTTTTTCATTAACTTTAAATATAGTGCATGTCATCTGAAAATGAGCTGTGGCCACTGGGAAACAAGACAGAGTTGCTTTTATTGTTCCATTTAAATAAAATACATACAAAGAGTATTAGGAATGGGAGATGTAAGATGCCTTTATAAACGCAGGTGGAAAGGCATCTTACATCACCACTGTTAAGCATGTTCGTGAGAGGTCTGTTTTCAGATAGCAGCATTTATGTGACACTGCATTTCTATCCTGTACCTGTGTTAGGATTGGTTTCAAACTACTGAAGTTATAATCTGGGTGTGCTTCAGTTAATATTTGCTTAAACATGGTGGCTGTTTGCTTATCATGAGTAATGCTATTAATGCCGTATATTGCAGTTTATAATGTCTTTTACCCTTTAATAATCCCAATATTGAGGCAGTTGTTGCATATAAAATACTCTCCAGTGGCTTCCCATTACACACCAATGTCATCCATTTTTGATGAGGTATTTCCAGTTTGCATTTCAGTTGCTTATATTAGACCCCATAGGTGAAACCTACTGGCTTTGCCAGTGCTTGTTATTAACCAACAGCGAGCCTCTTTAGCTATTGGGAATGGTCTTATTAAGTGAAGTTGTTGAGGAATGGGAGGAGAAGGTTTGCTCATTCTTGGGCTGGCACTTTGAAAATCACAGGAGGGGTGCCATGGGGATTGTGAGCCCCAATTGAATGTGTCGCCTTAATGCTATCCATAACTTTTTGAGGTGATTTAAGCAATTCCATAGGTCTGTTGTGGGGGTTTCTGATGGGAACATTGTGTCTCCTTTATGAATATGATCAAGCATACTTATGTATAATTGTTTTATGTGTTTTGACCATGTTGCAGCAGGGGTGCTAAACGTTGATGACTAGAAGTTAATATTTCCTAGGTGGTTAATCATAGTCCAAACATTCCTGGAATATTTGGACTTTACTTCCTCATGAAGCCCTACCCATTGATTTTCTTTAAGTTGTTTCTTCTGTTCTGAGAAGGCTTTCCTGATTCTTCTCCTAGTTGCCGTTATTCTCTATTTTAATGATGTCAGACTTCTGATTCCTTAGTTGTCTAAGGGCATTATTCAGTACCCCCCTTAAGGACCTGATTTCAGGCCTGCATGTATTATAGTCATTGTCATTATCTACCTTAGCACATGGATTAAAGTATGTTAGAAAAGAGGACCAATCGTCCTCTGGGTGCAGCTTGTTCGTCTCCGCACCCTTGTCCAAGTACTCTATTTTGCCAACTGTCCACTTAACTCTTTAAGGGGCTACAGATCCGCTAATCACCCTTCAAGCCGACTCCCCTTTGACAATAAAAAAGTTATCAGCATAGCATGATCACTAGTTTGGTTTGGGACTACCTCAGATCCTCTGATCTGATGGAAATGGAGGTGGGAGGCCCACATGTAATCCAGAGTGGCCAGTCTCCAATATGATATGTTGATCATTTTCCTCCCTCCCATTAAGTTTTTCCTTTTATTAAATATTCTGAGGCACATACTGTTTAATGCAAACACAAAGCTTAGGAAGCTGGCTCTGTATATACTATATCAAAATGAGATATAGTGTGCACAGTGCCCAAGAGTTTCCCAAAGGCTTAACAGAGGCTAAAGTAGCTAATACTAACGCTCTCTTTTGTTGTAGTGTTGTCGAGCAGTTAGGCTTATCAGAGGGTAGTGCAAAGCATGTGTTGTACACTCACAGACAATAGAAGAAGCACACACTCAATGACTTAACTCCAGACCAATGGTTTTTATATATCAAAAATATTTTTTCTTAATGTATTTTTAGAACCACAACATTCAGGTTGCAGGTAACTACTTCAATAGATTCGTATTTCACACATGTATAAACAGTACTTTGTTTGAAATTGATAAGTTATACAGTTTTTGAACTATTGGCAATAGTCTGTTTTAAAAATGAACACTGCAATTTTCAGAAACAGTTCCTGGGGGAAAGGAAAGTTAAATCGTTTTACAGGTAAGTGTTCGACTAACAGTTCTAGCGTCCGGGTTTTTGGAAGTCCACTGTTCGGGGTTCAAATTAACCCCAAATATCCACCACCAGCAGCACGGGGCCGGGCGGATGCAGAGGTCAAAGATGAGTAAACTTAACGTGGGCTCCTATGTAGATAATGGGCACTCGGAATCAGGTCTGCCTGCAGGTAAGTACCCGCGGCTCGGAGGGCAGTCCTGGTGGATTAGAGGACCACTGGGGGAGGAGGGTGCACAAGTAGGCACCAAACATACACCCTCAGCGGCACAGGGATGGTCAGGTGCAGGGTGGAAACAGGATGTCGGGATCCCAATGCTGGTCCAAGATGGGACCCCGGGGGTCACTCAGAGGCTGGAGACAAGTTCCAGGGGGTCGTCTCGGGCAGACCACCGGCTGGACAGGCAGGAGGGCCACCTGCTGAACGTTGCTGCAGCAGAGTTCAGGTTCTCCAAGGCCTGGGGGCTGCGGGTGCAGTGTGTCTATAGGCGTCTGATATCTTCGGAGCTTCGCGGTCAGGGGGGTCCTCGGGATTCCCTCTGCAGACGTGGTCGTGGTGAGGTCAATCCAGGGTGGGCACTTGCTCAGAACTGCCTGGGGATCCTCTCTAGCTGGTTGGGCCACCGAACATGTGCCATGGGCGTCGGTGTAGGGTGGTTAGGACTCGCACATTCACAGTGAGGTGGGAGTCCTTAGTCGTTGGTTTCTTCTTGGACAGGGCTCAGGGAGTTCTTGGTCCTTTTGGGTGCAGGACATACCTTTGGAGCTTGGTAGATGTCACTGGTCCTGCTGGATGTGTCACTGTTCTTTTGCAGGTTCTTTGAAGCAGGACACAGGCCGGTAGAGCTGGGGTCAAATGAGTTGTCATCTTCCTTCATGTCTGCTGGGGGTTTCACCAAAGCAGTCCTTTCTCTTCTTGTCACTTTGCCAGGAATCTGGAGAGCTGGATTCAGGGAAGCCCTTAAATACAAGATTTAGGGATGTTACAAGGTTCAGGGGGCAGTAGCCAATGTCTACTGTCCCTGAGGGTGGCTACACCCTTCCTTTGCCCACTCTCTGAGGGGGGCAATTTCCTAACCCTATTGGTCCCTGTCCTCCAAATCAAGATGGAGGATTCTGCAGGGAGAGGGTCACTTCCGCTCTGGACACCGTAGGGGTGGTACCAGCTGAAGTGATCACTCTTGCTTGTTTTTCCTAAGTTTCCCGCTGAACTTTCTGCCAAAAGTGGGGCTTTGTCAGAGGGTGGGGGTGGGGGCTGTCACCTCCACTAGCTGGAGTGCCCTGGGGCAGTGTAACACGAGGCCTGAACCTTTGAGCCTCAGTGCCAGATGTTACAGTTCCTGTAGGGGGGAGGTGTGAAGAACCTCCACCCAGAGCAGGCTTTGTTTCTGGCCTCAGAAAGCACAAAGGCTCTCATCCCATGGGGTCAGAAACGTGTCTGCTAATGGCAGGCTGGCACATACCACTCAGTCCTACACTAGAGGCTTGGGTAAAATACAGGGGGCATCTTTAAGATGCCCTCTGTGCTTTTTAGAATAAATCCAACACTGGCATCAGTGTGGGTTTTATGTGCTGAGAACTTTGATACCAAACTTCCCAGCATTCAGTCAAGCCATTATGGAATTGTGGAGTTCGTAATGACAAACTCCCAGACATATACTTAATTTGGCCACACTGCACTTACAATGTCTAAGAATGGACTTAGACACTGTAGGGGCATAGTGGTCAGGTAACTATGCCCTCACCTGTGATATTGGTATAGTGCACCCTACCTTAGGGCTGTAAGGCCTGTTAGAGGGGTGACTTACCTATGCGCAGACAGTGGTTTGTGGGCATGGCACCCTGAGGGGGATGCCATGTCGACTTTGCCCTTTTCTCCCCACCAGCACACACGATCTGTGCATGTGTTTGGTGACGGTCCCTTAGGGTGGCACAACACATGCTGCAGCCCTTAGAGGCCTTCCCTGGCCACAGGGCCCTTGATACCACTGGTACCTTTTACAAGGGACTTACCTGTGTGCCAGAAGTGTACCAATTGTGGAAACAATGGTACATTTTTAGAGAAAGAACACTGGTGCTGGGGCCTGGTCAGCAAGATCCCAGCACACACTCAGTCAGGTCAGCATCAATATCAGGCAAAAGTGGGGTAGTAACTGCAACAAGGGCCAGTTTCCTACACAAAGTATATGGAAGAAAAAGAGGGGATATATTTACCAATTACTTTTCAACAATAACACTCTTAATTGTCACTGGACACACTTTTGTTTAACAAGCTATAATAATTTATTTTAAATTCATACTTATGCTACACCATCATCACCAATAATAATGACATATGAAACATTTAAACAAGAATAATCAAGAGAACACATTTTGTAATCTGAAAGATTCCTTATAACTTCCAAGGGTTTTATTGAGGTGGTTTTAACCAGTCCTATGCTTGCAGTGTCCACCTAAAGGTAGTCCATCACATGCTGAGTATCCTGGGCCCAATGGCCTCCCGATTGCCTGGCTTAACCTATTCCAAATTTATTCCAATTTTGTTTGACTCCTTCAAGAATTGTCGACACGTTTCGTCCTACAAGAACGATGGCTCATCAGGACACAGGAAGTTAAGGAATACTCCTAAGTCCTATTCATACATTAACAACAAAGAGATTTTAAACCAATTGAATTATATGTGAAAGAAATAAAATCAAATTATATCAAAATAAATATATCCGAGAGGGAATTAAAGTGAGCCAATTCTGAAAATAAAGTATTTATATAGAGCCCCCAGCTCAATATTGCCAGCATATAGTGACACTCATGTTGCAGATACATGCATAAATCATGCAAGTGAACCCTGTAAAAAAAAAAAACTTCATGCACATGGTGAAGGATGAGTGCTATGCGCCAGCAAAACCATGTTCAGGTGTCCCCAATTACACCTGAACATGGTAGTACAAACTACTACAATCCATAATATAATGAGGTCTAGCCTTATGTACCATGCTTATGCTTGAATTGTGTGGAACGCCCAACACTCAGGTACTTGCGTCGTACGAGTGCTGAGGCCATCACCTGGCAAGCATGTCATGTTATCCTGGTTAGTATGTGAGACCGCCTAAGTGCCAAGAGTCAAAAAGAACAGTTTAAGTTGCTAGGTTGAAAAAATTACTAAGTTGTAGCTGGTACCTTATCATATGTATTCTGCTACCCAGGAAGATGGCTCACACTGCAAATCAAATCATGCCATAGAACAGTCTGCATGTAGGAGAAAGCAGGCAACCACCATAAGAATCTTGCCTATCCCACCCAAGTGTTACACAATCTCCATACAGCGGAAACCAAACTTACTGAAAAATCCACTTGAATAAATCGGCTGCTGAACAAATGGAAACTGCTTTATTGGCCAACCAGATTCTGCACAGAGAACAGGCCATTTAGGAAACAACCTCACTGTTGCACACTACAACAATGTATCAAACCATTAAGCAAAAAAGACTACTAAGAACTTACTACTTACAATAAAAGAACCACTGTCAGAGGTGTCAGGCAGGTGGTCCGCTCGGGGGTTTGACCCTCATGCACAGTACTCCCAGCTCCAAACGAGGTGTGTGTCAGGCAGTGTTCCTGTTGTGCCGAGGTTTAAATGATAAACAGCAGCAAGGTGACTAAACCACTCTGCTGGATGACAATGCAACCATCTCAGAACAGGGTAAGTCTGTATAAAAGACCAGAAGTGCATGTGAAGCTGGTTGACTATTAAGGGCAGGGGGAGCACAGACAAGAAAGAATATTCATTGGACGAAGTGGCAGACCCACTCAATGAATAAAAGTCTTTGGGAATGATCCAGCAGGAACAACGGGAATACAACTCATAAATACAAAATGCATACATATATTGACTTATACACAAGATACTGAATGTATACAAAACCTCACTGAGCCCATTGAGGATGTTATACCGACAGAATTTAAAATGACACATGCGTGCATCCTTTTGTCATCAACATAAAAACCATAGAGACGTGCCCCATGTTTTCAAAATCTCTTACGGCATAGAGAGCTAGTACATTTTCATGAAGATACCATTGAAGTCCTGGGCCACTAAGATTTTATGTTAGAAACATATATTAATTAATGCATTCAGAACCTTTCTTACCCATCCTTTATCACTGGAATATTTATCTTTGAGTGTGTACAGGAACACCTAATTGCCACACTCTTCTTTATGTCCCCAGATCCAGGCAGCATTTTAAATCAGTGACCAAATTTAATCAATGTAATTTATCCCATTTTTTGTAGTATGGAACTTCTTTATTATTTTGGCCTCCATTTTAGTCAAGGTCAATACCAAGTTGTTTCTACTCCGGTTGCACTGGCTTGGCAAGTCAAACTACTTGCCAAGGCCTATACTCTCTGTTTGATGGCATGTGTGACTGTAGATATTCATGCTTTGCATAAGTCCACCAAGTAGTGTTTGGCACGGAGTGTTACAACTTGTTTTTCTTTGAAGAATGTTTTCGAATCTCAAGATCGATTGACTCCTGCTCTCGGTGATAGTGGCCATGGGCTTTGAGTCCTTTGTTAGATTGTTTTCTCTCCGTGGTCTGGTTCAGATGTGTTACCTCTCGCTCTGGTACAGCTTGGTTCAGTGTCTTTCAAATTTTCCTTTCCGTCTTTCTTTTGACGACGGTATAGTATTTTGATCGTGTGTTACCATACTTAAACTAATAGATCCGATTTTCAGCGTTGGGGTCAGTTCAACGCCCTTAAGGGGCGTCCACGCCCTTCTTGGGCCTACTCTATCAAGTGCTGTTGAAAAATGCTGGGCTAAGGGAACAAACTCCTTTTAGGTTCTGTCCTCAATGCCACTCCAAGTTCCCGCACAAAGATCAACACTTGTTGCGTAGCTTGTGCTTGTCCCTGGAACATAAAGATTAGACCTGTGACGCCTGTTGGTCTTTTCGATCTAAGAAGTCTCTCTGGGACCGAAGAATGCGTCGGTTGGAGATTGAGTCGGGGATAGCCGACGACACTCCCAACATCTTCGGCAAGAAACATGCACAAGAAGAAATTGGACATCAGAAGAAGATTCGGACATCAAGAGCCAATCAATTCCAGCAGCACAGTACATGAGTACACCAGGCCCATCTTCGCACATTGACGTTGAAAAAGACTTCTAAGCTGGTCATGGGTAAACCACTGCCTTCGGACCATCGTAGGATCTGAACATTACATTTGGATGCCCCACCCTCTGGTTCGACACCTAAATTTGCCAAGACCAAGATGTCTTCGGCACCGACCAAAGACTCAACAGCATCCCAACTACTCTTGGGATCTAGTCGAGCTTTTGATTCTAGCACTTCGGCTCCGAAAAAACAGCCTTCAACATCAGCTTGGAAGCTGTCATCTTTGGGTCGAAAAAAGACTTCAATTCCAAACATTTGGAACTGAAAATTATGCTTTCCAAACACTCCACACACAATTTCAGCTGAAGGAACTTCACCAATGGAGCCCATTTTAAAAGTAATGGACGCTCGTCAGTGCAAGATACATATACCAAAAGGAACAGGGAAAATCACTTAACTTTCAAGAAACATAGGACACTGCTCCTCCTCCTAAAAAAAAGTCTCCAAGGACAAAGACAAGGTTCCAGATCAGCCTCAGCTTCCTCCACCTCACTCTCATTACTCTCCTGCAGTTCCTCCGACTCCACAATCTCCGACATCTTTCATACAGCCACAATTTTCTCCACAAGGGTCATCATCACCTCATAGAGATGATGTAGGTGATGTTCCACAAGATGTAGATCCATGAGATTTATATGATCCAGATCCCATACTCACTGAAGACCCTGATTTAAATACAGCAAGGCCTTCACCCCCTGAGGATACAACAGTATACAACCAGGCTGTTGCAAGGGCAGCAGCATACCATAATGTAGATATGCATGCTGACCCTACCAAAGATGATTTCCTCTTTGATACTTTAAACAACACTCTTAAGGAGAGTCAGTTCCAAACAATGCTGCCAGGTATGCTTAGACATGCCACAAAGATCTTCTAAGATCCTGTTAGGGCAAAAGTGATTACACCAAGGATTGGTAAAAAATACAAAGCTGCACCCTCAGATCCAACATTTATAAAATCACAACTACCTCCAGATTCTATATTAGTAAGTGCAGGACGAAAGCATGCTAATAGTCTACAGGAGATGCTCCTTCTCCTGATAAGGAGAGCAAAAACTGGAAACCGTGGGCAAAAGGGTAGCTGCTCAAGCTGCAAATCAATGGAGAATTGCAGATTCTCAGGCACTCCTGTCAAGGTACCGTAGGGGCCACTGGGATGAAATGGAGGAACTGCTCCAGTATCTTCCACAATAATATAAAAAAAGGGGGTCAGGAGATAGTCTCAGAAGGGCAGCCCATCTCAGACAATTCAAATAGAAGTGCTGTTGATGCAGCGGATACAGCAGCACGTCGTGTAAGCACCAGTGTTATTATATGAAGGAATGCTTGGTTGAAGTGCTCAGGCTTCAAGCCAGAAATACAAAAGGCAGTTCTCAACATGCCTTTCGATAAAGAACACTTATTTGGCCCAGAGGTGGATACCACTATTGACAAGCTCAAAAAAGATTCAGAAACAGCAAAAGCTATGGGGGCCTTGCTTACTGCACAAACTAGGAGTCATTTTTGTAATCCACAATTTAGGGGAGGATTCAATACATCATCTACCGAGCCTTCCACCTCCCAAACCAAGCAGGGAACACATTTTTACAATAGAGGGTCCTTCTGAGGCTCCTACTGGGGCACACTTTTTAGAGACAGAGGTAAGACATTCACCTTTAAAGGTTCTGCTTCAAATTCAAGACAGTGACTTCCTACAAATCCCCTCAGCACACACCTCTCCAGTGAGGGGAAGACTAGCAAATCCTATCCCCAATGGTCCAATATCACCACAGATCAATGAGTTTTATCAATTGTCCAACATGGTTATTGTTCAGAACTAATTTCCACTCCACCAAAAATTCTCCCTCATGTTCACAAACTCTCACACGATCATCTCATTATCTTGAAAGAAAATGTACAATCTCTTCTTCTCGTAGGAGCTTTAGAACCAGATCCCCTATCTCAACAAGGGTTAGGAGTATACTCCCTATACTTCTTATACCAAAGAAAGGTGGCTCGTTAAGACAATTTCTGGCTCTCAAACCTCTCAACCTTTACATACTTTCAGAGCATTTTCATATGGTCACTCTGTAAGATGTTATTCTTCTATTACTACAAGGAGATTAATTGACCTCATTAGATCTCAAAGATGCTTATTTCCATATTCCCATACATCCAGCACATTGACAATATCTCTGATTTGTCACTGCGGGGAAACATTATCAATTCAAGGTCCAACCATTGGGGGTAACAACCTCTCCCAGGGTATTCCAAAAATGCTTAACGGTAGTGGCTGCATTCCTCAGAAGACAACATTTTCAAGTTTTCCCCTGCTTGGACGAGGGGCTTATCAAAGCCAATATCATCCATCAATGTCAGAAGCATACTCGGTACACAGTAAACCTTGTGCACCCTCCAACTCCCATCCCCAACCCTCAGAGATACAGCCTTATCTGGGAGCAATTCTCAATACTCTCAGGGTTGGCATATCCAAACCCAGCACGTATTCAAGCTGTCCAAACTCTTCTGTCTCAATTACAGGAGAACCATACTTACATAGTGAGGCTAATGATGCAGCTATAAAGGATGATGGCTTCCTGCATTGCCATTGTTCCTCATGCCAGACTAAGCATGCGTTCATTACAGCAGTGTCTGTCCCATCAGTGATCTCAGTCGCAGGGTCATCTTCAGGATCCAGTGTTGTTGGACTACCAGGCTAACTGCTCTCTGCAGCAGTGGAATCCCACCAAGCTTTTAAAGGGGCGGCCCTTTCAAGACCCTGTGCCTCAGATCACTTTTACTACAGATGCATCACAGATAGGCTGGGGAGCTCACCTCACCAACCTTACAATATAAGGCAGATGGGATCCCATCCAACAAACTCATCACATCAGCTACTTGGAGTTACTAGCAGTTTTTCTAGCGTTCAAAGCATTTCTGTACAACTCTCCCACAAAGTGGTTCTAGTCTGTACAGACAACATGACAACTGTGTATTATCTGCAGAAACTGGAGGGGGGGTGGCAGACACACATCTCAATTGTCCCTTCTGGCTCAGACAATTTGGAAGTGGGTAATTCACAATCACATTCAGTTACTGGCAGAATATCTCCCAGGAATGGACAATCAGTTTGTAGATCTGCTAAGCAGAATGCAGCAACAAGTCCATGAATGGGAACTTCACCCACAAGTACTTCTTCACCAATACTTTCGCCTCTGGGGAACACCAGAAATAGACCTCTTCGCCACCGTAGAAAATTCAAAATGCCAAAACTTTGCATCCAGATACCCACATTTTCAATCACAGGGCAAGGTTCTATGGATGAAATGTTCAGGGATGTTTGCTTAAGCTTTTCGGCCTCTCTCACTCGTTCCATTTCTGGTTCACAAACTAGGAAAAACATCACACACCATGATCCTTGTAGCCCCCACATGGGGATGTCAACTTGGTATACAAAACTATTGGATATGTATGTGGTTCCCCACCAGACATCTTGACCCAAAAGCAGGCTCAAATCAGACATCCAGACCTCAAAGCACTCAATCTTGTGATATGGCTCCCGAAGTCAGGATATTTGGATATTTACAACTTCCCTCTTAATGTATGGACATTCTTAGAGGGGCATGTAAACCTACGATTAGACAGTCTTATGCTGCAAAATGGAAACCTTTTGTATACTACTGTCAACCTAAACATATTGATCCACTCAAAGCATCAATGCAATGCGTTGTTTGTTCTCTGCTACATTTACAAAAGGAAACTCCTCTCTCAGACTTCATTTAGCAGCTATAGCTTCTTACCTCCAAAACAGACAACATATTTCTTTGTTAAAAATTCCTGTAATTAAAGCATTTATGGAAGGACTTTAGAGGGTTATTCCACCCAAGATTCCATCAGCTCTCATATGAAACCTTAATATTGTTCTTACTAGACTTATGGGTCCACCTTTTGAACTCATGCACTCCTGTTCTTTGCAATTTCTTTCATTGAAAATTGCCTTTTTAATGGCTTTCACTTCTCTACGACGTGTAAGTGAATTATAAGCTTTGACTTTAGAAGAACACTTTTTCCAAGTACATAGGGATAGAGTAGTCCTTAAAACAAACCAAAAATTTCTCCCAAAAGTAGTTTCACCATTTCACATTAACCAATCAATTAAGTTACCTGTTTTTTTTCCCCACAGCCAGACTCAGACGCTGTTAAATGAGCTCTTATGTATTACATTGACAGGACTAAAAGTTTAAGAAAATCTAAACAGCTTTTTGTAGCATTTTCAAAGCCCACAAAGGCAGTCCAGTCTCAAAAAATGGAATAGCTAGATGTCAAGTGTATTCAAACTTGCTATCTGAAAGCTAAAAGACAATTACCTACAGCTCCTGGAGCACACGCTACCAGAAAAAGGTGCTTGTATAGCTTTTTTAGGAAACATTTCAATAGCAGATATTTGTAAAGCTGCTACTTGGTCTACAGCACACATTCTCTAAGCACTATTGTGTAGATGTTTTAGCTCGCCAACAAGCACATTTTGGACAGGCAGTGCTCAGGGCACTTTTTCAGGCTACTCAAACTCATACAGGCTTGCCACCGCTTACTTGGAGGGGACTGCTTTACAGTCTATGCAAAGCATGTGTATCTACAGCCACACATATCATCGGACGGAAAATGCTGCTTACCCAGTAGACATCTGTTTGTGGCAGGTAGTGCTGTAGATTCACATGCGCCCTCTCTCCTCCACGGAAGCCTGTAATCATTGTAGTAAAATTCTTCTACACATATTGTACATATGTGTATGCACTGCATGGACATCCTTCCTTTTTTATATGCTAAGTATATATATATATATCTTACCTTACCTCACCCACCTGTGGGAAAACAATGTAACAAAGGACTCGATGCCCATGCGCACTATCACAGAGAGGAGGAGTCACTCGATCTCGTAACTCAAACATTCTTAGAAGGAAAACAACTTGTAACACTCCGAGCCCTTTCCACTGCCCCTCGTCCCCAACAGTCCGCCTTTCACCACTTACGTAGCCACGAAAGGAGCTCCCTGTCTCGTCCCTTTCCCAGCCACTGTGCCACCCATGCTGTTCAGCTGCTGCGTGGCCGGGGACGCGGAATCCCACATGGACATGGGACAGGGAACCAGAGGTCTACCCAATCCACTCCTGCTGCAGTCTCCAAACCCTCCTAGTCCATCCCCTCACTCTGGTCCAGTTGGTGTCAGGAGTCGGCATCATCTGCCCCACTGGGAATCCATCACTACAGACAGATGGGATTTGTAGATCGTTCGAAGGGGCTACTCCCTCCCCTTCAAATGTGCCCCACCAGCCATGCCTCCATCATTGAGCTGTATACCGGCCCAACAAAGACAAAATCTTATGTCCTATCCTGGACCTTTGGGCCCTCAGTCTCTTCCTCAATAAGGAGAAATTCAAAATGCTCATCCTGGCTCAGGTCCTGTCTGCCTTGGACCCAGAATACTGGATGGTAGCATTTGACTTGCAGGACGCTTATTCCCATACTCCATTCCTGCCTGCCCACACCGGACGTTACCTACGATTCGTGGTAGGTCACTAGAACTTTCAATTTACCATGCTCCCTTTCGGCCTTACCAGTGTTCACGAAAGTGGTTGCAGCTCAACTGCACAGGTTGGGGGTTTGTATTCCCCTAACTTGCCTACTGGCTTTTGAAGGCGGACTCACCCCAGAAAGTCGTCCCCCACCTTCAGACTATGACGAACCTCCTGCACATTCTGAGGCTCACTATAACCATGCCGAGGCCACACCTGACCCCCTCTCAGACGCTCCCTTTCATCCAAGCTGTTCTAGACACAGTGCAATTTCGGACCTATCCTCCCAAAAAGCAAGTTCAGGATAGTCAGGCTATGATTCTGAACTTTCAACCTCTATCTTGGGTTTTGGTGAGACTGACTCTGAGGCTGCTGGGTTCATGGCCTCCTGCATCCTGCTAGTGGCACATGCCAGATGGTCTCCGGTGGTGGAGTCTGGGCTCCATAGCAATCTTCTGGAGCTCTGGGCGATTAGGCTTGCATCGAAAGCATTTCTTCCCTCTCTCAAAGGGAAAGTAGTGCAGGTGTTTATAGGAACACTACCACAATGTGTTACTCCAACAAACAGGACGGAGTAGGGTCCTGGACCCTTTGTCAGGAGGTGCAACGTCACTGGACATGGCTGGCGCATCAGAATATCACCCTAGTGGTTCAACATCGGGGGGGCGCTTTCTGAAGGCCAGAGCAGACAAACTCAGCCGTTGAAGTATAGCCGATCACGAATGGCGTCTCCATCAGGAGGTGGCGCAAGGTCTCTTTCAGCAGTGGGAAGAGCCTTGGTTAGATCTGTTTCTCTCTGCAGAGAACATGCAATGTCAGCTGTTTTGCGCATTGGAGTTTCCAAGACGGCACTCGCTCGATGACGCTTTTCATCACGAGGGGAACTCCAGCCTTCTTTACACCTTTTTGCCTATACCACTTCTGTCCAGAGTTGTGGCATTAGGGTGCAAACAAGACATCGAGTTTGCAATGCTGGTCTATGAGGGGACCACTGGGGTTATTCAGAGGCTGCAGAGAGGCGGGCCGCCCGGTTAACGTAACTGTACTGGATGTCTGTTTCTCTAAAGCCTGGGGGCAGCGGGTACAGTGTGTCTTAAGGCGTCAGATATCTTCGTTCGGCGCTTTGCAGTTAGGGGGGTCCTCGGTATTCCCTCTGCAGGTGTCGTCATGGAGGGGGTGGAGAGGTCAGCCCAGGGTGGACACTTGCTCAGCACCGCCTGGGGATCCTCTCTAGTAGCTGGTTGGGTCACCTGGACATGGGTCGTGGGCGTCCGGTACAGAGTAGTTGGGACTCACGCATCCGGAATGAGGTGGGAGTCCTTGTTTTTCTTAGACATGGGCGCTGTCCTCGGGAGGTCTTGGTCCTTTTGGGTGCAGGGCAGTCCTCTGGAGCTTGGAAGAGGTTGCTTGACCTGCTGGACGCTTCGCTGTTCTTTTGCAGGTTCTTTGAAGCAGGAGACATGCCAGTAAGGCTGGGGCCAAAGCAGCTGTCGTCTTCCTTCTTCTCTGCTGGAGGTTTCAGCTTAGCAGTCCTTCTTCTTCTTGTAGGTCGCCAGTACTCTGGTGAGCTGGGTTCCGGGAGGCCCTTAATCATAGATTTATGGGCGTTTTAGGGGTCAGAGGGCAGTAGCTAATGGCTATTGTCTCTGAGGGGGGCTACACCCTCCTTGTGCCTACTCCCTTTGTAGAGGGAGGCACATTCTTATCCCTATTGGTCCCTGTCCTCCAAACTAAGATGGAGGATTCTGCAGGGAGGGGGTCACCTCAGCTCTGGACACCTTACGGGTGGTCCTGGCTGAGGTGGTCACTTCTCCCTGTTTTCCCCAATTATCCCACCAGACTTGCTGCCAAAAGTGGGGCTTTGTCCAGTGGGGCGGGCATCTCAACTCGCTGGAGTGCCCTGGGGCACTGTAATCCGAGGCTTGAGCCTTTGAGGCTCACCGCCATGTGTTACAGCTCCTGTAGGAGGGAGGTGTGAACCACCTCCACACTGGACAGGCTTTGTTTTCTGACCACAGAGTGCACAAAGGTACTCACCCCAAGTGGTCAGAACCTTGTTTGAAAGTGGCAGGCTGGCACAGACTGGTCAGTCCTACACCAGCAGTTTGGCTAAAATACAAAGGGGCATCTCTAAGATGCCCCCTTTGTGCATTTTTCAATAAATCCCACACTGGCATCAGTGTGGGTGTATTGTACTGAGAGGTTTGATACCAAACTTCCCAGTATTCATTGAAGCCATTATGGAGTTGTGGAGTTTGTACTGACGAACTCCCAGACCATATACTCAATATGGCTACACTGCACTTACAATGTCTAAGAATGGTCTTACACACTGTAGGGGCATATTGCTTATGCAGCTATGCCCTCACCTGCAGTATAGTGCACCCTGCCTTAGGGTTGTAAGGCATTTTCCTACACTGTCTCACATACCAACCAGGCTAACTCCACATACTTGCCAGGTTATGGCCTCAGCGCTTGTAGGACGCAAGTACCTGAGTGTTGGGAGTTCCACAAACTTCAAGCATGAGCACTGTACAGGAGGCTAGACCTCATGATGATATGGCTTTTTGTAGTTGATAAAATTGGGAACACCTGGGCACGGTTTAGCTGATGCATAGCACTCGTCCTTCACCATGTGCATGGAGCTGTTTTTTGACAGGATGCACTTGCATTACATGCTGGCAATATTGGGCTGGGGACTAATATTTATTTCCAATATTTCTTGTGACATACTTTGGACTTGGAGTATTCCTTGCCTTCCTATGACCTGAATTGGCCATCACTCTTGTAGGCCAAAATGCGTCAACAGTTCCTGAAAGAGTCCAACAAAATTGGAATAAATTTGAAATAGGTTCAGCCAGGCAGTTAGAAGGCAATTGGGTCCAGGATCCTCAGCATATGATGGACTACCTTTAGGTGGTTTTGGCAGCCATAGGGCTTGTTACAACAACCTCAGTAATAACTTTGGAAGTTACAAGGAGCCTTTCGTGTCACCAAATGTGTTTTCTTGATTTTTGCTGTTCAAATATTTCATATATTATTGTTGGTGATGGAGGTGCAGCATAACATCGAATTCGAAAAAAATAAATTATAGCTTGCTGAACGGATGTGTGTCCAGTGAGAATTAATGGTGTCATTCTTGAAAAGTAATTGGTAAATTTATACTCTCTTTTTTCCATATACTTTTTGTTTGATGTTGGTTAGCCCAGGAACTAGGGTTTGTATGGGCATTACCCATATTTGGTGCATACTGTTCAATGCATCTGTCAGGACTTTGCCTTGCTGACCTTTAGCCCCTCGGGTGCCCGGTACGAGCTGGTCTCGTCCTCGGCCACGGTTGCCCGTGCTGAGGACGAGATCAGCTTGTCCTAGGAACCGGCCCGCACCCCCATGAGCCTAGGCAGGGATGGAAGGGGAATCGCGTGAAGGCCTTTCCTTTCATGTCTCTGTAAGCATTTCTGCAGCCCAATTCTGATAAGATCTGGCTGCAGAAATGCCCACTAGACACCAGGGAGTTTTATTTTTTTATTTATTTGTGAAAAAGGTGAGTGGCCCCTTGGGCAAGGGTCGCTCCCTAGGGGATCAATTTTTTAAAGGCCTTGTGTGATTTGTTTGGTGGGGGTCAACCCTTTGGGCAAGGGTCGCTCCCCATGGGGGCACATTACTGTTGGCCATATCTGCCCCTCTGGGGCAGATCGGCCCATTTGAGGAAGGCCCATCTGCCCCCAAGGGGGGGGGGCAGAAAGCTCACCAGAGACCAGGGAATATTTTCTTTCTTTTTTGGAAAAAGAGGGTGGGGTATGGCCATTCCCCCACTGCAAATAAATTGGGCCAATGTTGTTCTGCCCACTGGTGGGCAGATGGGGCAATTAGCTCTGATCCACTCCACCGTGGGGGGCATAAGCCTACTAGATGCCAGGGAATAAAAAAAAAATTGTGGTGTAGTGCCTACCAACCAGTATGGGCATGATTTTACCTCCACCCCAACTGAAGGGAGTAACAGCCTTTCACCTCTCCCCTGCACACTAAAACATTTTATCCCACGATAAGGAAGAGGACATTTGATTATTTTGGGTTTTGGTTTTACATTTGGGCCATGAGAGCTAGTCTAACTCTCAAAATCGTCCTTCTTAGAATGGTGAGGGCAGCACTTTTTGGACTTTAGGACGCTGCCATGTTGAAAAATCCACAAGACCTAGACACATTTGTAAACTATTAATATCTGGGTGAGTCCAGGGTGGTGTGCTTCACATGCACCCCGAATCATTTTCTTTCCCACAATGCCCTGCAAACCTCCAACTTTGCTGGAAATCACACATTTCTACCACATTTTTGAGATGGAACTTTCGGAAATCTGCAGGAATCTACAAAATTCCTACCACCCAGCATTGTCGCATCTATACCGATGAAAAGTCTTGCCTACTTGTCAGCCTAAAAAAAAAATCTATTTTTTTCTTCTTTTCAATCTGCCCTTTTAGACCCGCTTTGGCTCCCCCTCAATTTCATCATGAATTTTGGCTCTTCCCTGTCACAGGCACTTGGCCCACCTACACAAGTGAGGTATCATTTTTGCCAGGAGACTGAGGGGAACGTTGGGTGGTAGGAAATGTGTCCCAGTGCGGTGATCCCACGCAAAAATGTGGGAAAAGTTTTTTTTTTTTTTTTTTTTTTTTTTTTTTACCTTAATTCGAGGTTTGCTGAGGATTCTGGGTAAGAAAACACTGGGGGATCCAGGCAAGTCACACCTCCCTGGACTCCCTCGGGTGTCTAGTTTTTAGAAATGTTTGGGTTTGGTAGGTTTCCCTATATGGCTGCTGAGCCCAGGACCAAAAACGCAGGTGCCCCTGCAAAAATAGGTAGTTTTCTATTTGATCATTTTGATGTGTCCTTATAGTGTTTTGGGGCATTTCCTTTCGCGAGCACTAGGCCTACCCACACAAATGAGATACCATTTTTATCGGGAGACTTGGGGGAACACTGGGTGGAAGGAAATGTGTGGCTCCTCTCAGATTCCAGAGCTTTCTGTCACCGAAATGTGAAGAAAAAGTGTTTTTTAGCAAATCAAATTTTGAGGTTTGCAAAGGATTCTGGGTAGCAGAACCTGGTGAGAGCCCCACAAGTCACCCTATCTTTGATTCCCCTACATGTCTAGTTTACAAAAAAATGCACAGGTTTGAAAAGTTTCCCTAGGTGCCATCTGAGCTAGAGATCAAAATCCACAGCTAGGCACTTCGCAAAAAACACGTTGATTTTCAATGTAAAAATGTGATGTGTCCATGTTGCGTTTCTTGTCGCGGGCATTAGGCCTACCCACGCAAGTGAGGTACCATTTTTATCGGGAGACTTGGAGAAACACAGAATAGCAGAACAAGTGTTCTTGCCCCATGTCTTTCTCTACATTTTCTCCTTCCAAATGTAAGACAGTGTGTAAAAAAGATAATTATTTGAGAAGTACCCTGTAATTCATATGCTAGGATGGGCACCCCGGAATTCAGAGATATGCAAATAACCACTGCCTCTCAACACCTTATCTTGTGCCCCTTCGCGAAATGCAAAGGTTTCCTTGATACCTATTTTTCACTCTTTATATTTCACCAAATGAATTGCTGTATACCCGTTATAGAATGAAAACCCATTGCAAGGTGCAGCTCCTTTATTGTCTTTGGGTGTCTTGGGTTCTTGATGAACCTACAAGCCCAAAATATCCCTGCAACTAGAAGAGTCCAGCGTTTGTAACGGTATATTATTTTTGTAAATCTGACATCGCAGGAAAAAGTTAGAGTAAAACGTGGAGAAAAATGGCTTTTCACCTCCATTTCAATATTTTTTCATTTCAGCTGTTATTTTCTGTGGGAAAAGCTTGTAGGATCTACGCAAATAACCCCTTTGTGAATTCAGAATGTTGTCTACTTTTCAGAAATGTTTAGCTTTCCGGGATCCAGCACTAGTTTCACACCCATTTCTGTAACTAACTTGAAGGAGGTTAAAAGCACAAAAAATAGTAAAAATGTGGTATGTCCCAGTAAAATGCAAAATTGTGTTGAAAAATGTGGTTTTCTGATTCAAGTCTACCTGTTTCTGAACACTGGGAAGATAGTGATTTTAGCACCGCAAACGCTTTGTTGATAGCATTTTCAGGAAAGAAGCCACAAGCCGCCTACTGCTGCCCTTCTTTCTTAACAAAATTTTCGTATATATTGGCTATTTTCTTGGTCTCCTCCACGGTAACCCAGAAACTCTGGGTACCTTTAAAATCCCTAGGATGTTGGGAAAAAAAGGACTCAAATTTTGCGTGAGTAGCTTATGTGGACAAGAAGTTATGAGGGCCTAAGCGCGAACTGCCCCAAAAAGCCAAAAAAAGGCCTGCCACCTGAGGGGGAAAAGGCCCGGCAGCGAAAGTGTTAATCGAGGAGGTGGACCTCATTACCCGGATTTTCCAAAAGGTGTTGTCAAGATGGAACTATTCAGTGTCTTCATCCTTTTGGAGAGGATATAGATTAACAGTGGTTCCCAACCTTTTGATTTCTGTGGACCTCCACTTTATCATTACTGGAACTCTGGACCCGCCACTGAGTCATAACTGAAAGCTGGGGTCCTAATCAGGTAATATTTTATTTTCTGTGCAGTTGCGGACCCCCTGAGGAGGCTTTGCGGACCCCCAGGGGTCCCCAGACCACAGGTTGGGAACCACTGGATGAAAACTTGCATTAATACCCAAACATCATCCATGTATAAGAGTGTTTGAGGATGAAGGATTGCTGTGTATTTTATTTAGTTTTAATGGGAATCAGGAGTTTACCTTAGGCTTTTTGGCTGGCAGGCCTGTGCCCTCGTCACCTAGTCACTTTTAACCTACTTAGCTTGCTCTGTTTTAGCACATTTATTTAATTATTTCTTCGAACATGGCTGCCATGTTTATAGTTAGGAAGATGTTTTAGTTTCACGTTATCAGTGCCAGTCTGAAAGGGGGTCACTATCAGCGTCACAGATAAATGAGATACAAAGGTATTCACATCATGTACTTTCCCAATTTCGTGTGACAGTAACATAATGTACCATTTCAGGGGATTGTTTATTTAATTGCCATCCCAAGCATGCCTTATTATCTATTGTTTGGGAACATACCTGCGTCAGGGGTCTTACCAGATCTGTATAAATACATCTCACAAAGACAAGATAATCAGAGGAATTCCTACCATATGACGCTATCAATGCTACATGTCACCTTGATGCTGACCCTGTCTCCGTGTCCCCACTGAGTCTGATCTAGAGACCTCATTCCAAATTAACGAGGGTTGAGGGGCTCTTCTCATGGACATGGTACTGGCAGATTTGGTTTAACACACCAGCTCTCTTTAGGTTAGAGATTAGGTTTTTCATGCTAGGGTATTAGGATTTATTTCACACCTTCTTTACATCTTATGTTATTGCAAGATGGTGGGGGTCTTTGTATTCATGACTCTTGTTTTTTACGATTCTGTTTCTTGCATTGTTCATTATCCTAATAATTGTAGCCCATTTAGTTTATGGTAGATTGCATTCTTGTTAATAAAAACTATTTGTAAGGAAATGCCTGCTTGGCATGGTTACCTCCTGACTTTTTGCCTTTGCTGATGCTAAGTTATGATTTGAAAGTGTGCTGGGACCCTGCTAACCAGGCCCCAGCACCAGTGATCTTTCCCTAAACTGTACCTTTGTCTCCACAATTGGCACAACCCTGGCACTCAGGGGGCTTATCAGAGGGTAGTGCAAAGCATTTGTTGTACACACACAGACAATAGAAGCAACACACACTCAATGAGTGAACTCCAGATCAATGGTTTTTATATAACAAAAATATATTCTCTTAGTTTATTTTTAGAATAACAAGATTCAAGTTGCAGGTAAGTACCTTAAAAGATTTGTATTTCACACAGGTATCAACAGCACTTTGTTTGAAATCGATAAGTAATCCAGTTCTTGAAATATTGGCAAAAATTAGTTTTGAAGATGGACACACTGCAATTTTCGGAAACAGTTCCTGGGGTGAAGGAATGTTAGTTTACAGATAAGTACAACACTTACAATTTCAGTCCCTGGGTTTTAGTAGGTCCACCTGTTGGGGTTCAAGTTAACCTCAAACACCCACCACCAGCAGCACGGGGCCGGCCGGATGCAGAGGTCAAAGGTGAGCACATTTTAACGTGGGCTTCTATAGAGACAGGGGGTACTCTGAACCAGGCCTGCCTGCAGGTAAGTACCCGCTGCTTGGAGGGCAGACCAGTGGGGATTGAAGGAGCACTGGAGGGGCCACAAGAAGGCACCAAACACACACCCTCAGCGGCACAGAGGTGGCCGGGTGCAGGGTGCAAACAGGACGTCGGGTTTCAAGTGCTAGTCTATGAGGAGACCCGGGAGGTTACCCAGAGGCTGCAGGCGAGGTCCGGGGGGTGTATAGGGAACACCACTAGTCGGAAAGGGAGAAGGACCGCCTGCTGAACGTAGATGCACTGGGTGTCGGTTTCTCCAAGGCCTGGGGGCTGTGGGTGCAATGTGCCTTTAAGCGTCTGACAGCTTCATCTGGAGCTTCACTGTCAGGGAGGTCCTCGGGATTCCCTCTGCAGGTGTTGTCGTGGAGGGGTGGAGAGGTGAACACAGGGTGGGCACTTGCTTGCATTCGTCTGGGGACCCTCTCTTGCTGGGTGGACCACCTGGACACTGGCTGTGGGCGTCGGATGCACAGGGGTCTGGACTCGTGTATCCAGAGTGATGTGGAGTCCTTGGCTGTAGGGTTTTCTTAGACAGAGCCACTGTCCTCAGTATAAAATAAATCTATATATATCTATGCAGCCTAAATTAAAGGATAAGAATGCCCAAATTACATAGAATTTTCCTTTGATAAACCTCTTGCCAGACTCAGACCTTTCTGTAGATCAGAAGAGACAGAACATAAGGTTCAGAAACACAGCTTTTATTGAAGAGAAATCTGCAAGGGAACGCAAAGAGGCATTGTTAGCCAATAGGCTGCATTGAATGCATAACTAAGAAAATCTGGCACTGTACCTTTAAGACCTCCAGGGCCTCCTGTATCCCATCATGCCCCAGAGGTGACTGTTGGGTGACAGGTCGATTCTTTTCTCCAGCTCTATGATTCAGTGAGGATCCCAGAGCCCAAGCTCTTCAGTCTTTTGACTTTTTTTATCAAAAAGTTGCTACAAAAACCAAAGAATTTCTCTTCATCTCTGTTTTGAAGTACCGTGAGCGCTTTAAACTTTTTTCTGACTGAAAAATCTTTTTTCTCAGTCTCAGATTGCCAACTCTTTTCAACAGGTGCCCACTGTGTGGTAGATAGATGCCACAATCTGTCCCGCACTCTGTTTGCATTGTATGTTTGCCTTTCTCACACCATCCTGAGTCATACTACCACTGTAAAAAAAACAAAAAAACTCTTAAGAGAACTTTAAACGACAGGGAAAAGAGCAGACTGCATGCCATTCAGGAGAGAGGAAAGGTAGGACCTTCCAGTGGCCTTGGGAGGTCAAAAGCCTCCTTCAAAGAGCCCTCCTTTCGAGAACACAGAGGAAGAACAGAAAAAGCTCATTAAAAACGCTGTTCACCATCGTCCTCGACAGGTAGTTGATAGACTACAAGGGAAGTTCCTATCTGTTTGCTGTCAGTGTCGTCGTCGAGGGTGCCTATGCATCTTCTTTCAACGTCATAGAGACCAACGGAGGGATTGGCATTGAGACACTTACCGAAAGCCCCACTGATGCAAAGACAGTCGACGTCGAGGCACAATACATTGACATCAAGGGATTCTCTGTCCAGTCAGATGATGTCGCACAGAAGGTCGACGTTGCAGCAAGTCTCACAGCCACAATGCTTGGCGTTGAGGCACTCGCCGATGCACCAGCAGTTGACGTTGCAACCAGCTCCAATTACCTCTGTTCCGACGTCTAACTTAAGTAGACGTAAGCTGCCGTCGAGACAGTCCTCTACGTCAAGAGACTTACTACATCCCAGAGAGAGTTCTAGATCGGCGTCGCAGTCAACAATATCGATGTTGAGAAAACGATCTCTTTCTCTAGAGGTCAGGATTTAGCCTACAGTGAATACAGGGTCACCAGTGGCAGCAAGATTTCCTGATCACTCACAAGACCTTTCTCATCAACAGCAATGTCTTTGAAAAGAGTGTGACCATCAGAGCCCAGGGTCTGGTTATTCTTATAACTACTCATAATCCAGGGTCTCTGCATGTATGCCTACTCAGGGACGTACTCCACCTTGCACCTTTTCTCCTGAACCTCCACCTTCAATTTCTCAGTTGCAGAAAATATCACAGTGAAGATCTAAAAGTCCGCAGAGTTGAAGATCACCATCTAGGATGTCACAGAGACAGAGAACAAGATCTAGGACACCACATAAGAGTATACCGTCCAGATCTTGATGCTCTCACTGCTCTACATCTCACCGAGACCGACAAAGGACTCATTCCTGGTCCACTCATCAGTGAGGGATTACTCGCCAACATTATTTGACTCACCCCCTGGCAAGGGTCTCCCCGGTGGATGATCTCATCACTTTCAATGACGTACTCATCAGAGAGGCAGCGAAGCAGCATATTGACATTGCTACAACTGTTATTTAATCTGTCATATTTGGCACTCTCCACCACAGATCTGCTTCCAGACCACTTCTACCTCTGGTTCCCGGTCTTTTTGAGCCTGCTATGCACATGTTTCTAACTCCAGCATCTCTATGGGCTGCACCTTCTCATATTCTTAAAAAACACAAAGCTCCTGACGCGGAACCTCTTTACCCTTCGATCTGATCTTCCTCCAGACTGTGATTGTAGTGGCCGCAAGAAAAACACATGCTTTGTAATCATCATTAACAGTGCCCCCAAATAAGGGCAGCAAACAAATCAATTCTTTAGGCAAAAAGATGTGTAACACCTACGCATCTTTTATGAAAGTTGCCTGTGCCTCTGCATTATTGGGTAGGTTTGACAGATCACTTTGGGACCCTGTGTCCAGATTTACTGAAAAGCTACTAAAAGAGTACAGACAAGAATTTCACTATATTCTTGAACAAGACAGGCTGGTTGTGATCCAGGTCTTCATCATCATAAACTTTATTACAGCATCCAGTGCATATAAGTCACATCACACCACAATAAATAATAACTTAAAATTCATAAAATTAAATTTGGCTAAAAATAAATAAAACAAGATAATGCACAAAATACAGTATAATAAAAGAGGAGTGTGGTAAAACACAGTTCCGGGATACAGTAATGGTACAGAAATGAACATGTAAGACTGTTGGGACATAGGGTTAGGCAGTCTTAGTCAATTTCCTTCTAATGCACCACATTCCTCTGAGAAATTTGGTAACTGCAATGGCAATGGGCAGACTGGAGTCTCATTTAAAAATTCTCGTGGCTGCAGCGTGTTCTCGGGTCCCAAGCCGTTTGCAGGTTGGCGTGAGCCATTTCCTTCGTAAGAGAGCGTAGAATGGCCATGCAAAGAAGACATGGGCAAGTTGACGCCTAGTGCAGGTTGCAGCAGGGGCATAAGGTTCTAGCAACTAGGTAGACTTGAAGTGCAAAAACTCGATAGTTAGTCACCCTAATGAGAGTGAGGGAGATGTTGACTGGGTTACCCACTTTCAGTAACAGGACTTCACTCTTTCTTTGGTCGATGGAGACCCTGTGTATGAAGAGTTCCATGAGTCTCCCATCCCAGTGGCAATCAATGCTGTCTTAACTGAATGGATCCACCGGTTCTTATTGGAGGTGTCCAACAAACACACTTCCCTAAACCCAGTGGCATCGAAGGAAAGTTCGGGAGTTGCCATGATTCTCCTCCAAAACAGCGGTCTGTGACCGACTATGGCAGCTAGTGGTTTGCGGGCCAGATCCAAGTTCAAAGGAAGAAGCGGGGTGCTCCGGGGCAGGGAGGTGAGCTTTCTCATAAACATATTCTCAGTACGGGTTAGCTCCTTTGCATCCTCACAGCCCCAGAGTTCGGACCCGTAAAGTGCTGCGCTAATAGACTTCATATTATAAATCTGGAGAGCAGCAGCTATTGGTCGTGTAGTTGTTGCATGGTGCTCCCTTAGACGGACGCCCACTAGCTGGGTAAATTTTAATGATATAGAGTTGAAATGGGCTTTCCAAGACATTGAGTCAGATAGTTTAATTTCCAGGTATTCGAAGGTGTTAACTTGTTCTGATTTAGACCCGCCTAGGGAAAGGTTCCCCCTATATGACCTGTGAAGATTAATGACCCTGAACTTGGTTTAAGAGGTGTTTATTTCTTAGCCTCTCTTGGAGCAGAAATCGTCAAATCGATTCAGCAAGGATTGGAGGCCCATCAGGGTTTTTTATACTATCAGGGTGTCATATGGGGATTAGTGTCGCGATCTGTTCGTTGTCTAAGGCTGGTGTGTAAGAGGGCTGCAAGGTGAGGTGTTGAATGACCTGACTCAGATAGAGGGAGAAGAGAGTTGGAGCTTGTACACAACCCTGCTGAACCCCCCTTACTACTTTGATCGGATTGGTGAGATCGCCCTGGTTCCCCCAGCTCATTTTTGCATAGTTGGCCTCATGAAGTCGAATTCTTGTGGTCAGGAGCTCTGGGGGCATACCCTTCTCGTTGATGACCTCCCGAAGTTTACCTCTAGGGATCAGATTGAATGCAGATTTAAGGGCTGTGAAGGCTACGTAGATACTCCCCTTCCCTATCAGTACAACCTTCCAATACAAAAGCAGAAACCTAAACACCTGATCAATGGTGCGTGTTTTAGACCTGAAGCCAGCCTGGAATGGTGATAGGATGCCATTCTCAGAAATCCAATCTTGGATTTTCAATAGTAGGGCACTGCAAAATACCTTTTGCGCTGTATGGATGAGGCTTATGGGCCAATAGTTGGCCGGTAGGGACCTATCGCCTTTCTTGTAAATGGGTATTACCTCGGCACCCCTCCGGGATTCGGGAATGAGGGCTCCCCTAACAATTGGGTTGGATAAGAGAAGGATGTACTCCGCCCATTTATCGGTGTTATGAAGAAAAAAGTCACCAGGAATGCCATCGGAGCCAGCGGCTTTCAGTCAAACTATATTGTTAATTGCATCTTGGATATCTCCCAAGTTGAACAAACCATCCCCGTGGCTGGTATTCGGCTGTGGTGAAAGTGGAAGGACAAAGATGGTTGTGACTTGGCTTTCAACATTATAGAGAGAGTTGAAGTATTGCAACCAATCTGAGGGCAAGATATTGTTGACAATTGCAGGGGCTCCCTTTTGGTTTCTTTTGCTTACCGTAAGCCAAAAGAATCTGGAATCCTTGCGTTCACATGCAACCTTCAAGAGTCTCCATCTTTCCTCATCCCAGTCCTTCCTGGCCTTGTTCTGCATCTGCTTGTACAGATTCCGCAGAGTCCTAATTCAGGCGGAATCCTTTTGTTTGATTGCACTGATGAAATTTGTTCGTACCATACAGCTGTCTTGATTGTACCAGTTATCACCCTCACGGTGAGGAGCACTGCCAGTGTTGTGGGCAACTGGCAAAGATAGTAGCTGTTCCAATCGTTTGAAAAACTCGGTGTGTACTTCGATTAGAGAGAAACTGTTTCCCATGTCTTCTCCCATCCTGGATATCAATGCTACGCAATGTGTCAGGTCTAAATCGATGGAAGCGAGAATGTCATCTCGCAGGATCACCTTGCTCCATCTAAGTCGCTGTCTGCTGTTCTCAACCTGCACCACCTTGGGTACTTTGCCAGTGGATGTTGCAATGGGTGCCCCACCCCACGGTGGCTCTAAAGTAAGATGGAGTGGATTGTGGTGAATGTCCAATTGGTTCCCGACTACCATGTCATCTACCAAGTGCCAGTATCTAAGGTCCATCAGTATATAATCGATGCAGCTCTTCCCCTGTGTGCCAGTGATCGTGTGGGTGGCATGCTTGTCAGATTTGGTTCTTCCATTTACAGCCCTCAGGCCATGGCCGAGGGTCAGGGCGTTTAGTTTCAGGGCAGCCGAATGCCACTTCTTGATGGGCATGAAGCTCCAGCCTAGGTATGTGCCATATATTATTTTCTTCCCTGAAATCGCCAATGTGGTCCAGACCGAGGGGTTCGAAGGTGATAATGAAGTCCCCCGCTATAATGAGGGCATGTTTGGAGGGTCTTTTACCCAATTGGGTCTCTAGACACTTCCAGGTGACAGTGGTTGGGCCCCCTTGTCCCCCTCGCATAGATGTTGAAAATGTCGCACTCCTACTGGTGAACGGGGATCCGATGTACGGTTTCCGACCTAGGTCCTAGAAAAGTAGTCCACACGTGGTAGCCCCGGGTGGCCTCCATGGTGTTTTGTATGATGGAGCATTGTGGAAACAGATGGTGCCGGAGCGGCGATGTTGGTCGGAACTGGGGTGGTGGCACTTTCCCTATCTATTCTCCCTCTCTCTCTTCCATAAGACACCCCACTGTAACCGCAAGGTCGCCTATCATACACTTAAGGGCTACTATTTCTGCCGTTAGTGTTTGTATGTAACCTACCAAGTCATCATTTGGGGTTGGGGAGGATGACTGGTTATTAGGGAAACCGCCTGCCCTAGCCTGGGCAGGTGGAGCTGCGAGATCCTGAGTTGTAGGTGGGTCTGAGGGACGTGATAACGGAAGAAAGCGATTGGTACGGGGGGATGGGTGAGGGAGGAGGCACCATCACTGAGTCATTAAGGGAAGCCGGAGCTAGGAACTGGGTCTGCTGGGTTATGGGGTACTGTGCGGATTTTGGTCCTCATCCGTACCCTGGCTTTGTTAAACATATTAGATATGCTTTCCTGCTTGCTTGTTGGTGGTTGGGTTGTGGGGCACGGTTTGGGATTCAGTGGTTGGTCTGTACCGGATGGTAGAACTAATATTTCCCGCAGTCAACTAGGAGGTCATCAATACAGTCAAGTACCTCGTTGCAGCCTGACTTTTTGGAATTTTTCGTATGCTTTTTCCTCCCAACCACAGCCCGCTCTCAGTTGCTTTTCTTTTGCCCATATCTAAGGCAATGTACTGGCACTGGAAAAGGGGCCTGGGATGGTGATAGGGGGAAGGCCGAATGGGGACAAAACTATTCGGGTTGCAGAAAAAGAGAGCCAGACTCAGGGGCGTGGCCCTGCCCTGCCTCAGTCTGACGCAGACGGCCCCGCCCTTCGCACACGTGTGTCTCGCGCTGAGGTATGCCCCCTTGTGCTTTATATCACTTGTTGGATCTGGCAAGTGGGAGCAGGTGATGCACAAGATGGCCGCCTCCTGGGGCCTCAAAGCAGTCTGGGATATGGAGTCTCTCTGGTCCTGGTTAGCGTGTCCCGCGCTGCGGTATGTTCCATTGTGCTTTATAGCGATCCAGGTCACAAGTGCTGCTGCTGATGCCTCTGACCTTGCAGCTCACAGATATTCCCACTGGATTTGTGCAAGACGTTCTTCTTGGCTCTGCCTTATAGGCCTCAGGCTCAACAAAGAATAGTAAACCTATCTTTCACAGGAGCTTCTCTTTTTGGAACACATGCAGATGACGAAATGGCGAAGTTCAAACCAGAATTGGATACTCTCAAAGCGGTGGGTCTTGAGAAGCGTAAAGACTTCCGACACAAATTCAGACCCTATGATTGGTGATCTTACCAGCAGAAGGTTCAAACTCCTCCCTGGTACCACATCAACAGCATCGAGCCCTATCACACTACCATCCCCAACGTTCAGGAAGCAGTAAGGGAGCTCCCTACCCTTCAGCATCCTCTTCCAAAGCAAAGCAATGAGCTATTTCTAGCTAGAGTGGGCTTAGGTATCACCTCTGTCAAGTGCTCCTCTTTGCGGTGACCAAACATCGGCAGCCTTGACTTCCTCATCAGTTTTGTTTAATACATTTGATATATTTACTTTCTTGGACTCCTTTGGGACAGCTTGAGTGGCTTCCCTAGGATGTTCCTTATTACCTGGATAATGTGGGATACTAGCAGAATGTGTAGTTGATGGAAAATAAGAGTTATCGTTTTACAAGAAATCACCTTTGACAACTTGTTGGTAATCACTCGAAACACTTAGAGGTTTTATAAAGACTTTTTTTGGATTATCTTTTTGGGGGATAATGGAATCCTTTGTTTCCTCAGCAATATAGCGCTATTTTCTGCTTCCATCTTCTTTTCCTAGGGTGAGGACTTTTGGCCCTTCATCTCCTGGTTGTCAGCTAGTTTGATGCCAGTAGTCTATGGCCCAGGATAGAATTTGCTGTTGACCTTAACACCCTCCTCTTCTCCCACTTCAGAGAGTTTTTCGGGCTGCCATTCAGAACTTGTCATTTTTTAGTAATCTCCACATCTAGTGCATCTTCTTTGACAATGGGTGCCCCCGCTTCTTGCTCCCAACCAGCTCTAGTTTTATGATATTTTTTAATGCCATACTTGCACTCTCTCTCTAAAGGGGGCTCCTTGTGAGCCTGATGGCCCTGTCCAATATTCCCATTTGTCTTTTCTCCATATTTGTGTGCAATCTTTTGTTTTCTAAGTCTGGCACCAGCATGTAGGAGGGAATTACAAGTCTCCATTTTCACCAACTTGCTTTTAATTCTGGTGCCCCTGTGTGGTCCTCCGTAGGCGTCAACAAAATCCTTGATTAGCAAACATGTAGGAGAAAATTGAAGATGTTATATTTTAGCAAGGCATTCCTACATTGGAAGAATGGACGGTTGGGAAATGTAATGATTTTATTCTCCTTCTTGGTAGCAGGGTTTGTTTTTAATTATCAAGGAGTGGGTTGATCTTCACGCACCAGGGATGGACGCATGACGTCCCTGGGGAGGCCAGCCAATCGGGCTTACTTCTCACATGGGGGACCAAGCAGACAGGTGAATCCATCCTGCCATTCAACTCCACAAAAGTTCCCTGCACCCCCTTCCCCAGTGTCCCTTCCCACCTCTGATGCTTGGACATATTTGTACTGTTGTTGGAAATATCCACTGCAGGCCAGTGGGGGACAGGCTTGGGGGGTGCCAGCATCACTGCATATGGTCTGTGCAAATAGGCCACCAGCTGTGGAGCTAGGACAAGCGAAGGAGGGCCGCCAAAGCTGAGCCCAATACATTTTGTGGGCCGACGGAAAGTTGTTGAATGTTGGGCTGCATGGGAATAATGGGTTTCCGGTATTAATGGGCCACAAAAGGCTGGCAAAAATGGGTTTGTCTCTACCCTCCGCAGAACCCCCAGCTGACCACAGACTTCGAACCCTGAGCTTTGGCAAAGGTGGCAAAGACAGGGATCCCTGGTTCTCAGCATCAGTAACAGCAGCTGTCTCTGATGTCACAATCCACTATATATGATCCTCAAGCTGAATGTAGGTGTTCCCTTTATTCTTACCATGATATGAACAACTTCTCATGAGGTAAACCTAGGAAAAGACTTAATGAGGTTAATGCTCATTGAGTCAGAACAGCAGTTTGACTAAGTGAATAAAAAAATATTAAATGGTCTGTGAACCTCCTACAGTCCCCGAAAACCAGATCCCCAGACCCTACATGGAGGCAAACAGTGAGAGATCCAGAGGGGGGATCCCCTCCCTGGGCTATTTTAAGGCATTGGCAAAGGGCATAATTGCCCAGTGCCCCTGTCTTCCATTGGCCCTTTTACAAAGTGGCCGTAACTCTCAGAAGATATTCTCTTTCTCCCCCTACTCCTTCTTTCACTATCTTAACCTCTGTCTGCTTTTCTCTACCATTACTCTCTTTTTCTACATAGCCAGAACACACCACACTCTTCTTTTCTCTACTCTTCTTTTCTGTTTACCTACCTCTTTCTTTACTTCACATATGTCTTGGTCCGTCATCTCTCCATACCTACCTTGCACACCCATCTTTATCTCTAACTTACTCTTACTATTGTTTCTGACTTGCTTCTTTACCTCTCCTCTCTTTCTTTCTCACCTTTCGCTTTCACCTGTCTGCTTTTACCTCTTTATTGTGCTGTATCTCTCTTTCTCTGCCTCATCAGTCTCTTAAATCCCTGCACCACTCTCCCCTACTTCTCCAGCTACCCCTCCTGTATTACTTGCCACCTCTGTCACCCTCTACTTTTCTCTCTTTCCAATCCTTGACTCATGTCTCTCTTCCTACTTTGCCTCACATGTTCTACCCAACTCTCTTTACCTCTCTGCACCTGCATATACCTACTGCAGTCTGTCTCTGCGCTTGCTACCTGACTTCTCTTTATATGCACCTCTTGTGTCTCTTATGAATTCATCTACCAGTCTAAGGGTACTTCTCTACTTTACTATCACTTTTAACTATTTCTAACTCACCCCTGTCTCTTCTTATAGCTCTCCTTCCATCTCACCTCCCTGTAACTTACCTCCATAGGCTTCACCTCTCTCACAAACTAATCTCTCTTCACTTCACCTTTTTCTCTCTATATCTCTTTGTACCTCACCTCCTATCCATCTCTTTAAGTCTACCTCATCCCCCCTCTCAGCCTCCTTTCTTTATACCTCACATCTCAGAATCTCAGCACTCTTTACCCACCTTTCTCTAACTACCTAGCCTTTTATTTTACCTCACCACTTACCCCTCTCTTTCTACCTCCCTTCACTCTTTGCACCACCTCTCATTATTTTACTCCTTTCGTGCTACCTCTTTCTCTACCTCTTTGTATCCCTCTATCAATACCATCTCACTCTCCCCCTTATCGGAATCTCCTTTTTTTTTTGTTCAGCTCACAGTCCTCTGCCTCACCCCTCTTTGTACATTTGTCTACTTTGCATCTTTCTCTACCTCTCTCTCTCTACACGACCTTATCCCCCTCATTACTTTCATTCTTTTTTTTAAAATAAACTCTTTTTATTAGTTTTAGCATGTAAAAAACATCATCACAGTTTAGGCATTTCGTCACAACTCCATTAGCAATCAACAATTTATTAATTACTACAATTGGCACCAGTACATAAATTAGAGAACAACGTCCGAGCATTTCTTTCTTTATTTTAAAGTACTAGGTTAACTGCTTTCCTCTTACTGGGAATAATCTAATCAGATGCCCAGTATCTTGGCGTTTTTTATAACCTTCTCTCACCCTGTATACCAGCTCTTCTATTGTGGCACAAAAGTTCAAAGTTCATGCCGTCTCCCATTAATCCACTTTGGGAGCGCCCTGTCTGAGTGCTAAGGCTTTGAAGTGTCTCTTTTTGCTAAGAATGGGCCCACACACACACAGGGTTCTAGTTCTATGTGGGGCCACCCCGTCCATCCAAGAAGCCCAACAGCAGCATATTACTATTTAGATCAACCTTTGTTCCCACTACCGCTTCCTCGATGTGCCCTATCCTTCCCCAGTATTGTGTTATCACTAGATATTCTGAGATCATGTGAAACTAAGTACCCCTGGGCGACATAAGCTTGAAATATTGAGGATCTGCAGCATGCCCCTTCTTCCCGAGCCAATATTGATAACAGTAACATTTCTAAAATACTTAAACCGGATGAGACAAAGACGTGAGGTAATTGCCAAAGTCTTAGTAGCCGTCTTGGCCGCTCTACAGTCATCTTCATCCAACTTTCCCATATAAGTTTTCCTCCTAGCTTTGAGATCAAGAAGGGGGTCTTCATGTACATTCCTAAGTCAGACTCCATTTTGAAATGTACTTATTGTTAGCCTGACTTTAGTTATTCCCTTTTGTCAGCTTTAAATGAGATATTTACACTTGTTTATGATACAGAGGCACATTCAGCTTGAGCAACAATGTTTTCTCGTTAGTTTATCAGCAGAATAGAAGTCATGAGCCTAGCTAAGATATCCCAAATAGCTACATCTCTGGTTTGGCTGGTACACTTGTGAGTACTAACTACGATATGAGCACAGAGGTGACGCAGGTAATGAATACTGGTTCTGGCTGGATTTTTCTACTGTTTCTGCCTCACTTGTCATTCACAATCTGTTAGATTATGCAGTAGTCAGTTTATTATATGAACGCTGAGATTTGACTATTCAGGAGAGGTCTTTGGTCCCGAGCTGTCCAGAACTAATTCAGATTTCAGATTTCTGATTGCCAGCTGCTCTCCTTCTTGGATCAACATTGGGCCTATGCAGTTGAAAATGAGTTCAACTGAACTTTGCTTTCCTTGCCGGCTGAAGGTCTGATAACACGGAAGCACTCTGTGTACAGATGTGCAGAGTGGCAATTTTAACACTTAAATCGTTAGTTTATTCTTCATGCTCTCAGAGTAAAGATAAGTGGTTGTAGAAGTTAGGAAGTTTAGTGCTGAGAACCATGATAGAAAAGTTTGTCATGGCCACTTTCATAGTAAACCTGGTCATAGCAGTTGTAGCAATCTGCTTCATATGTCTTGTGGATACCTCTGTGTCACTGGGAGAGGGACTGGTTCATTTACCAAAGCACTTCTTCCCCGGTGAAACGGGGCAGAATGCAGGTCTGCAGTAAACCACACCCACTTTCCTCATAAATAGCTGACTGAGCTAAGTCATTGTGTTAAAGGTTTAGGAGGTCTAAACCTGTAGGGTGTATTACTATGGTACATAATAGTCTGGAGAGTTATGTCATGCTAATTGAAATTTATAGAGCGCACTCTCCTTAGAGGTTTCTTGGCACTAAAATAAAATCAGAAGAACATGATGTATAATAGAAAGAAGTGTTAATGCTATAAATAGGCTTTGCTAAGAGCCAAATCTTTAAATAATTCTTAAAAGTAGAACGTTTATGTATGAGCTTATAAAAGAGGAAGGGAAATCAAAACTGTAGGGACCCTAAACTCCAGCTGTAAACCTGGGGCCTTATAAGGGTCTGGGTAAACTGACTGAGTACAAACAATCAAGAACAAGCCAACCTACTGAAGAGCAAGGCGACTCATCACAGGGGTAGATAGCTGATGCGGCATCTGAGTAGAACAGCTGTGTCTGAGCCAAGGGGGTGGGGCTCCTCACCATTGTTGGCAATTGGAGACACTGTGAATGAAGAACACTCACCTGCAGCCCATTAGCGGTGACTGAAAGAGGTTAGACCAGTGGTTCCCAGCCTTTTGACTTCTTTGGACCCCCACTTTATCAATACTGGAATCCGAGACCACTACTGAATAATTATTGGACCCCCCACTGAGTCATTACTGAAAGCAGGGGACCTAATCTGTTAAAATATTAAATTTTCTAAGCAGGCGCGGACCCCCTGAGGGGGCTTTGCGGATCCCCGGACCACAGGTTGGGAGCCACTGGGGTAGACAAAGGAGAAGTTGAAGAGACTTTAATTCTCTTTTTGGGAAACTAACTATTTAATTATCTAATTACTGCACTTAATAGCTGTGGCTGCTGCTGGAGTTATTATCACTTGCTCGGGGGGTGGGGAGTATGAAGCGTGGCTTTTTGCCCTTTTAACTCCATGTTTTTAACAGTTTTTGTCCATCCAGATATGAAACCAAATAGGCAACGCAATTCCCCTTGTGGGAACAAGCTCCATACAGACTCTAAAAAGTGAGTAGGCTTATCTGGCAGTGAGGTAATGAATTCTAGGCTAGTGACTATGAAAAAACATATTGAATGGATTTATTATGCACCATGCAAAGATGTCTGGTCAGGAAAGTTGTCCGAAGACCAGTCCTCCTGCAGATCTCATAGATCATTAAACCCTATTACCTACAGTACTGGATGACCCAGAGCTGGCTTAACAGAGAAAGGGGGCAGGCTAAGTTTGGGGTGAGAAGCAGCCCAGAGAAAGCCAGACAGGCCAGGCATATCCTCTTTTCACTAAACACTTGGATAAAGTGTCCAGTAATAAAGACAAAGACAAAGATGTTGGTGCTGCTCAAGACCCCCCTGCAACGATCGCAGCTTAATTTTCAAGCTTCAGAATGACATATAACTTGGTACTTCTACAGAAGGCAGGACATCGCCCTATCCAGACTACCCTGACTAGCTCTGTCAACTTAGTCCCTGTTCAGAATTAAGGGATTTAGCTTTGCCTTGGTTTCACACAGTTTCAATAGAGCCTGCCAAAGACTCCCCTTTGCTACTCCCCAGACTTTCACTGTACATAGAGATAATTCTACAGGAGATCCAAGAACTCAAGACTTCGCAAGAGAAGACTTGAGCAAATTAAAAAAAATTAATTGACTGGTGTTGAAGCTAAACTTCTCCTTATTACTGATCAGCTCGAGGAAGTGGAGCAGAAGGGACAGCTTCAGAAAAATACATAAAACTTCGAAAAAGAGATTAATAATTAATAATGCCTCTCAAATCTGCGTTTCGTTGGAGTGTCGGAAAATATTGAAGGCACGGAAGGAGCTGTCCCACTGAATAAGAAACTGGTATGAAAATATATTTTGCCTGACTCAACAACAGACCTCACAATTAAGAGAGCACATAGTTTCTTAGGCCAGATTTGAAATAACAAGTCAAAGTATCCTCAAACAGTCTTGGTGGACTTTTCTGATTTCTGAATAAAAGAACAGATTTTATGCAAAGCTAGGCAACAGAAATCGTTTGGCGCTCCAGAAGAGTTCTCTTTTCATGTGTTTCACTTTATAGGGGTGTGCAATTTAATAAAACATCTACTTGTCCATGGGACAAGTAACTTCATAAATGTACTTGTCCTGTAAAAAAAAATCCACTGGTCCCTTTGGTGCCATGTAATGTGGCGACAAATTATGGCAGCAATCTTATTATGTATGATCTCCTATAATATCCTCTCTGATTATGCCAGGGCTAACACTACTACTAAAATGCATGTTTTAAGGATTTTCACTAGATGTTCTCTTATGTCTCTTAGATTGATAAAGGTTGGAAATTTACTCTTGACAAGAGCTGAAGTAGAAGTTCTTCTAGGGGTTGGAAAAAAAAGTGGTTTAGGGGAAAAGTGAACTTGTAAACACTCTATAGATTTTCTCATGAGTAAATCTACACATGCATATTTGCTTGTGCTAAATTACAGTTCACAAATATGTTCTAGGAGTACGATTACCTGGTCTCCTTCTGTAAATTCTTGTGAATTCATGAAAGCCAATAATGCAAAAACATATTCCATGGGTGCAATTCTGTGGCTATTTTTAAGAATTGAGCCTCCAATTAGGTCTGGACACGGATATTTTGTTTTTATTAAAAGTCTATTTCACTCTGTCCAGCTATCCGCTGCCGTTACCGTGAGTGATAGCATTCTGCTCTTCCATAAGGATCCTATTAGCACAGAAAGCAGTTTTGTTCAGTGCCAAGAACTACTGTGTTTTCAGTGTGTGCTTTTTGAGACCAAAATTCTTTTATTTTTTTGTGCTTTTTGCTAAAGTTTGTTAAAATGGTGAGGGCCTTGCAGCTCCCACAACAATAAAGTGTTACAAAAGCCTTGTCAAAACAAGACATGCATTGACAAAGCAAAAAGACTGACCACCCATGTTGGAAAGTTTGGCTTTGCCAAAGCTTGTTTATTTGCTTGCTTTCCATAATCTTGAGGAAACTGGTTACCTTGATTTTCCATTTTGAATATTTCTGTAAATACTAGCATGCATCAACAAAGTTTATTAAATGATGGTTCAAAGAAATAGTATGTAATTAGCGAAACGTGTTTTTTTCCTACTTGCATTTATTTTTCCGAATATTTTATTTTGAAAGCAAAGAATTATCATTTTTGCTTACAAGCTTCTGCAAACATCTGTATCTAATCGGAGAGCATTCTTGGAACATAACACGTAGCTTCATGTAGTTAAACCTTTCAAACGTGTGCACACATTCTTTTTCTGCTGGAACCACTGCCAGTAGTGTAGTGTGACCTTACAGTGTTTATTTAGGTTTCTTACCCTAATAATAAAGGCTTTTCATTAATGAAGCATAAATAAAGTTCGAACAGCATTACATATGGGCACAAATAAAACCTCAACTGCAGTTAGTTCCCTTCCCTGTAAACTTGCTGCCTAAGAGATTGTGGTGCAGGGGGTGGGGCCTACTTATCCAAAGAGCACAACAAACATGAAAACTTGTCGTCCTTGACCTGAAACAATATATCTCCCACCACCCCCAGGCCAACTATTGCCTTAGCTGGACTTGCTTGGTGCTTCATTTGCATTCCTATAGCCCCAGTGTGCTGCCCCTCTCCGCTACCTACACTCTACCGTACACTGGTCATAGCTGCCTTCCTGTGAGCTTCTGAGCGGCACACTACCTTGCTCCACTGCTCACCGTTTGCTTCTTCAACAGTGCAACATCTCTCACTGACTCTTTTGTACAACCATGGGACGCAGAGATCCCAAGCAGCACAAACTGAGGTTTGAGCGCACTAGAGACTCGAACCGCCAGAAGCCCCCGAGGGCGCAGTGAAGGGGATGATTGACGCCTCAAACTAGGACTCTCCCCCAGACATGGCCACTATCATTGCAGAACTCCGTGCAGGGTTCCATGCCCTTGACGGCAGATTTGACACCCTCACTCATTGCCTCGATTGCATGTGTGAACGGCGGGACCGCCAAAATCTGCATGTGGATGGTGCAGAGTAGCACATTTCATTCCTGGAAGACGATTCCAACTCCGTGAAGAAGCACTTGGAGAAGGTTGAAATGATCCTAAAAAATGTTTGCCCACTTTTGCGGTGGACGCGCTCATGGTTGCCTGGGCGCTAGACCTGCTCCGGGTGCCCCTCCACGGCTCATCATAGCGAGACTACTGAATTTTCATGACCGTGACGTGACCCTGTGTTTATCACGTGAGTTGGGCCAGGTTCAATATCCGGGCACGCATATCAACTTTTATCCGGACTTTACAGTAGCTGTTCAGGGCTCCCGCCGCAAGTACACTGATGTCAAAAACCCACTTCGCAATCTGGGACTGTCCTACAGTATGCTGTACCTAACCAGATTGCGGTTTCATGTGGATTGTGAAGCCTGCTTCTTTGACACTCCGGGGGATGTTCTGACCTGTAAACAATACAAAAAAGACGAATTCCTAGGCCGCAGTGTTACACCAACATAATCTCCCTTGGGCCTGCAGACGTCACAGGAGTCTGAACTGTTCCTACCAGGCTGGCAGATACCCCTGCCATCTCAGCATTGTAGTATTGTATTAAAGAATCCAAGATGTGGCTCCACATGTTCCTCTCTGTTCTAAGGGCCTCTTAGTTTTAAGAACCTCCTGCTATGGCATGTTTGATATGCCTTGCCCTGTATTTCACCAGGGTCCAGATGACGCAATGTTGTTCACCCCCTCGGTGTGCACCTCCATATAGTCTTTTGGGACTCTTGCACCGTTTACGCTCTTTTTTTAGTTTGTTAATATTGTCATTATGTATTGGGATTCGCTGGGCATTTTCTAGTCCGGTGTGGATGGGAGAGGGATCTGGGGATTTCATGTTGTTTTGTGTTTGAGCTGCTCCTTTTGTTGTTTGGGCACGATAGGTCATAGTATGTTGCAGGTACACAATTTCACATACTGCGTTACTACACCAGATGTTGGCGACTAGAGATCATAACCTCAGGATCAAACTTACATTCATGACATTAAACATCGAGGCATCAACAACCCTTGCAAGAGCAGACCGGTCTAATCGTACCTTCTTGCAAGAGCAAACTGGTCCAACTACTGTCGCTCCCCTCCTCTTGCCTCCCCCCCACCCCCACAATTGGTTCCTGCCACTACGCAGCCAGTTGGGTCTTCATCAGTACTTCTCTGGCTATATAGTACATACTCCCAGGGAGTATGCATTTTGATACACAAGTCTCATCCATTCCCCCCCTCCCCACCCCCTGGGCCCATTTTACTGATCTTAATGGTCGGTACGTGGCTGTTCTTGGGGCCCTGGCTGGGCAGAAAATTCTTCTTCTAAACATATACTCTCCGAATATAGACAACTCTGATTTTTTTTCATACTCTGGTGTCCCTGCTGAGTCGTGTAGACACCACTTACATCATTTTGGAGGAAGATTTCGACCTACTCCTAGATTTACAACTAGACTCAGCATCCCCGTCTCCTAGTGGCAAACCACATTCCTTGCAAGTTTTTCTCCTCCTTGGTGACACCTATGCCTTGACAGACGCTTGCTGTCTCCTACAGGCAGACACTCCGGGGTATATTTTCCACTTAGCACCCCAGTGCACTTGGTCTCGCATCGACTATTGGTTGCACTGTCACCCCATGGCTGCTGGACATCGCCCATCTACCACGCACACTTTCTGATCATTCCCCAGTGTAAATGGTACTCCATATTCCTTACACTGGGAGACGGGAACGCTACTGCCGCTTTCTGTGCACTGCCTTATTAGACAATGCATTTTGCACTGAACTTCACACTTCTATTACTTAATTTTGAATTAAATAAGGGTTCGGTGTGGGAAGCCTTTAAGGCATACATCCAGGTGATTTCTATCTCCAAGCATTCTGCTGTCCTACATGATATCAGGAACACACTTGCTTGAATAGAAACCCTGCTTAAAGACACTGATTCCTCCCCCCCCCCATTTGCACATGGCCCACAACTGGCACGTCGTCTTAAACTTCTAGATTAGTTTAAAGAATCTGCGGAGTGCAAAGTCCTTTTTATTGGCAAGTATGCAAAAGCTCGCTGATACGGTGAGGGTGAGCAACCTGGCCATACCCTGGCCCGTCTGCTGCATCCTCCTCGTGGTAGGTCATAAATCCCAAAACCTCTGCTGAACAATGGAGCCAAGATCACTGACATTGGGGTGTTTCTGGCGGAGCTACTACATTACTACTCGATGGACAGGGCGCCCATGATGACAACATTCCTGATTACCTTTCTGAGATTGCCATGGTGTGGCTCTCATGGGGTCCCTCATTTCCAACTTTACTACCTTGCTGCCCAGTGTCGTTATGTATACCATTGGTGTCATCCCAATGCCCGCCTCCCCTACGCTATCCCATAGCATGACCAGGCTGATCAAATACTGCTAGCCTCCATACTACTGCGGGGGTCCAGTTGGACCCTATTGCTATACAACACTTCTGCTCCACCAGCTGGGTTTGGCGGAGGCTGCTTATGCTGTTTGGGGGCAAACTTATGTATTCCTCTGCTTTACTGCTCTCCAATAACCATTGGTCCCCCCCCAGACAGGACAAATGGGTCCAGCAAACTCTGGCATGCCATGAGCTTCACATTTTGGGCGACCTTTTTCCCGATGGTCATGTCCTGTCTCACAGAGATGATATCCGGTTGGCAAACGCATCCCTACTCTACCATTTTGCCTTAAGGCACATTCACAGTGCTCTGTGAGCCCAGATCCTCTCTTACCTCTTGGCCCCTGATAAATTGTTCCTACTAATGACGTTGGTTACAGACCTAAGGGGCAGGCATTTGATATCCAAACTATACCACACTTCAGTAGCATTACTGCCCCCTCCTGATGCCAAGTCAGGGAGATATCGGAACACGAGATACGATGACCACTGTCGGACAAGACATGGCTCTTTTGTTGCACTCAAACTTGTATCTCCCAATCATAAACATAAATAGATACAGTAAAGATTTCAGTGTAGTGCTTACTCCTCACCTAGTGCATTGGCTGAATTTGATCAATCCAGTGTGAGAAACTGGCATGGCTTGTAGTGGGTACCAGAGATACTTACAGCATATACCAGGTCGAGTGATCAACCTTAGTGAAATGTAGGCAGTGTCTAGCAGCTTAGGCAGTCTAGAGGTAGCTGTAGCAGAGCGGCCAAGGCTGAAACCAGGAGACATGCAAAGCCCTTGCAATACCACTATAGTCACACAGTACTGATACACAAGAAAGACAATACTCCATGTTAACAAAAATAAAGTTACTTTATTTTAGTGACACAAGGCCAAGAATACCTTAGAGGCAACACTCCTACTGAAGGTAAATATTATACACAATATATACACTAGTAACCAAAATCAGCTAAGTACACAGTCAGAAAATAGTGCAAACCGTGAAAGACACAATAGATTGCAATGGGCCTAGGGGCAACACAAACCATATACTAAAATAGTGGAATGCGGATGTCGGTTACCCCACAGGCAAGTGTAGTGTGTAGATGGGCGCTAGGAGTGTAAGAAAGCACCTAAGGTAAGTGAAGTACTCCACCCCAGAGCCCAGGAAAACAGGAGTAAAGCACAGCAAGTTTCCTCAGAACACACTAGGAGTTGTGGTAAAGGATTATGCAAAAACCAAGCAAGACACCAACAATGGATTCCTGGACCTGAAGACCTGTGGAGAGAGGAGACCAAGTCCAGAAGTCGAAGCCCCTGCTAACCTGGATGAAGGTGCAAGAGTGGATTCTCCAGTTAGAAGAAAAGAGCAGAAATGCAGCAAAGACAGATGCAGGTTCCTACTTTGTGCAAGAGATGTCCCAGGTCGAGTTGTTGGATGCAGGCTAGTTTTTGTCGTTAGATTCCGCCAACAAGCCTTGACTCACGCAAATGTTGCGGTTGGCGGGAAAAGGCGCTACCTGGGACCAGGAGGGACCTGGGTGCCTTAACGTGGACTGAGGATGCAGAGGGGGCTCTCAGCACTTTAGAGAGCCCTCAGAAGGCCAGGCAGCACCCATAGGAGGCCCAGAACATGGGGACAAAGGAGTTGCAGAATGCGATCGTCGCAGCACTACACAAAGGGATCCCACGCCGCTGGAGAACAACTCAGGGAGGTGAGCATCGCAGGATAGAGTGCTGGGGACCTGGACTACGCTGTGCGCGAGGGACTTTTAGAAGAAGTGCACAGAAGCCCAAGGAGCTGCAGAACACGAGGTTCACAGGGTACTGTCTGGCCTGGGGAGGCAAGCCCTTACCTCCACCAAATTTGGACAGCTGGACCTTTGGACAGTCAGGATTACTTCAGTCCATGACCTGTGTTCCAGGGATCACGCTTGTCGACAGGAGAGGAGTCCCAGTGTACCGGTTGTCGTTGCAGAGAGGTGGCTGCTGAAGCAGGGAAGTGACTCCGTCACTCCACAGGAGGTTCCTTCGGTCCTTCTGGTGCAGAATGAAGACAGGCAGTCTGCAGAGCGTGCACAACCGGGAAACTGTTGCAGTTGCTGTCTGGAGCTGAAGTTGCAGGGTAACAGTAGCCTTCCTGGATACTTTGCTGCAGTTACAGCGGTCCTGGAGCAGTCTGCGGTTGATCCGAAGGTCAGAAGTTGAAGCAGGGGATGCAGAGGAGTCCTGGTGGAGTCTTGCAAACCGAATCTCAGGAAACACCCAGCGGAGAGACCCTAAATAGCCCTGAGAGGGGGATTGGTCACCTACCTAGGTATGCACCTATCAGGAGGGGTCTCTGATGTCACCTGCTGGCACTGGCCACTCATATGCTCCCAGAGGGTCCCCACATCTTGGAATCCAAGATGGCTAATGCCAGGGCCACTCTGGAGAAGCTCTGGGCACCACCCCTGGGGTGGTGATGGACAGGGGAGTGGTCACTCCCCTTTCCTTTGTCCAGTTCCGTACCAGAGCAGGGACTGGGGGTCCCTGAACCGGTGTAGACTGGATTATGCAAGGAGGGCACCGGTTGTGCCCTTCATAGCATTTCCAGAGCCTCTGGGAGGATACCCCTCCTATGCCTGTAACACCTATTTCCAATGGGAGAGGGTGTAACACCCCTCTCCTAAATGAAATGCATTGTTCTGCCTTCCTGGGATTGAGCTGCTCAATCCCCAGGAGGGCAGAAACCTGTCTGTAAGGTGGCACCAGCTATGGCTGCAATGGAAATCTGAGAGAGCTGGTTTGGCAGTGCATGGGGTCCATGGTGAAGCCCCCAGGGTGCATGAAATTGGCTCCCTAATACCAGAATTGGATTAGGGGTTGAATTACTCAATCTTAGGCACCTTACATGGCTATATTCGGAGTTACCATTGTGGTGCTACATATATGTATTGACATATATGTATTGCACGCTTATGGTGTCCCCGCACTCACGAAGTCTGAGAAATTTGTTCTGGACAACGTGAGGGCACCTTTGCTAGTGCAAGAGTGCCCTCACACACAGTAACTGTACACCTTGTCTTCAGTAACTGAAGGTTAGACATATAGGTGACTTATAAGTTACCTGGTGCAGTGAAAATGGCTGTGAAATAGTGTGTGCACTATTTCACTGAGGCTGCAGTGGCAGTCCTGAAGGATTGTTTGTAGGAGCTTCTTATGAGTGGCAAAAGAAATGCTGCAGCCCATAAGGATCTCCTGGAACCCCAATGCCCTGGGTACCTTGGTACCATATACTAAGGATTTATAAGGGGGGTACAGTATGCGAATCTGGATTGGAATATGGAGTTACTAGACTATAGTGACAGATTTGGAAAACAGAAGAGAGCATGAGCACTGGAGTTCTGGTTAGCAGATCTCCAGTGACACAGTCAAGCATACTGACAACACAGTAAAACACACTGACATATAGGCCACCAACTATGAGCACTGGGGTCCTGACTAGCAGGATCCTAGTGAGACAGTACAAACACACTGTCAAACAGGCCAAAAATGGGGGTAACCATGATAGAAGAAAGCCACCTTTCTAAATTCATTCTTTCCAGCTACCCTAAATGTAAAATCACCAATGCAGATTTCTCTCACATGACTTGGAATTGCAGCCTTATTGGCACTTATTGATGGTCAATATTCACACTGCTTTCCATGATGATTGGGACAAATGTAGCCCCTGACCCAGTGCTGGCCCTTCTGGGATACCTTGCCGACATTCCTCAAGGGGTATGCAGATTCACTGCTATGGCACTCCTATTAGCTAAGTGTGAAATTGCCCTACCATGGGGCATTAAGCCCTGTCCCTCCAAGTCAGGCTGGCTGCATAGTATGACACACTGACATTACAAGAGAAATCTACGCTTCGCTTCAACTGGCCTCCTCCCGACCTAGTGACATATGTCAACGACTTTGAGACTACCTACTACCTCAAGAAAATTCTGATGCTGACTAGTGGGTCCATTGATCTACCAAATACTTTATTAAGCAAAATACCAGAGCACACCAGAAGGTAGTCCAACGAAGAAAAAGTGTCTCGGAGTTAGTTTTCTTCGCTGGACTTTTGACGTCTCACCCTATGTTTTCATCCATTTGCATTCTAATTCGCCTTGAGAAAAGTCCTTTGGACAAAACACGTGTTTGTATTTCTATACTCACCAGAAATAAAGATCATTCATTGGCAGAAGAAGAAGAATTTCTTAATGGACTTTGCCATTTATTGTTTGGACTACTTTCTGGTGTGCTCTGGTATTTTGCCTAATGAATTCTTCTAGCACAGTTCATAACTATGTTATGACCGGTGCAGTAGACACCTGGGTGGTTGGGTGTCATACCGGACCTAGCACCCTAACACTATAAATTTGGACAAACTTTTCTGTCATCATAACTACGGATGTGTGGACTCTATAGCATCAAACACCTTTCCTTTCTTGTTCCCAAAGGTCTATCAAATACTTATTGCAGATGTTCTCTGGCCCTATTCTCTAGCTGCACATTATATACTGTAACACCAGTGCATCTCTTTTACTTTTGTTCCCTGTGTCGTTATTCAGAGAAATTATGTTTATATTCTTTCAATTGCCAACAATATCACTAATGTACCTGACAATGCTTTACCTGACTTTCTGATTGGTCAAATATTAATATCTCCAGGTGTGCCTCAAAAGGTGAACTTTTTTAATGTCAGTGCTGTATGTTGAAATAAAACCGTAAATGAAGTTGTTTTTTTTATATAAAAAGAAATCAATTCTTAGTGTGGAGAGCTCGAAATAGCCTCAAGAAGCTGGTAACTAAATATCCATAAATTGACTATTAGAAGATTGTAATGACGAGATGGTTGTTGAAAATAGGAAGTGCCAGATAAAAGGATTTGTCAATAATGTTAGATAGTTATAGGCAATGGTTTCAGAAGCTGGGGAATGCGTTACGTTAAGTCCACAATAAGGGTTGGGTAGCCCCTGCCTTTTTTGAAGACCCAGGATTTGTTACGGCACTGCTAAAAGAGGTTACCCCTGGGGCGAAACAGTGGGCATCGCCCCCTGGGTGGTTTCTGAGGGCAGGGCAGGGCAGGGTGGGATGGGCAAGGCAGTTGGAAGGAGGACACAATAAAGGGGTGGCAAGAAAAACAAGCATTAGAATGCAGTAGGTCTCGCATTTGCTTGAGTTAAAGCTATTAGTGTTGTAAACTCCTAACTGGACTTTTCTTGCCACACAAACTGAAAATGAAAAGTAAAACAGTTTCGCACAAGGGAGCCAACTCAAAGCTCCACGCCCGCCATGAGCACAGAGGGGAGAGAGAGACAAAAGGAAAAATAATTTCGCTCGCAGTCAAACGTATCTGCAATTGTGCAATTATCAATGTAACAGGGTTGATGGTCAAGGCGGTAACACCACCGCCCCAAGGAGGGACAAACGTAAAGCATTTACCAACGAAAACAAAGTTTTTTTTAAGGGCAAGCCCATGAACTAGTGATAGTGATGGGTGTGGTTAAAAGCCCAAATGGATGACAACATGTCGGAAAAGCGGCACGTGCGCTGCTGTGCTCGACCTAAAAGTGACCAAAGTGAACTCAAAATGCTGACATTATATGAGCCAGTACCCATCAGACAACAGACTAGCCAAGCGAGCCAGTATTAACGTTGGTTTTTAGATGATGGGCAAGTTGCTTTCTTGCACTTTATCGTTTGGAAATGTCATGGTGGATCTCTGTATGATTAATCTGTCGTACAGTATGACGGACTTCTAAAAAGATTGATGTGCATATGACCCTTGGAAACCGTAACCATTTGTTTCATCTCAGAATTCTGCATCTGCCTTTGCTGTTTAGCGGTAACTTCAATACTAAGGGGGCAGAGCATGTTCAATTGGCTTAAAGTTATTTAAATAAATTTATATATACGATACTAAAAAGTCATAATTGAAAGTTGCAGTGTAAATCACTTGGAAGCCATATACAGTATTGGAATTGCAGAAGAGTGCAAAAAATGAAATGCCTACACTTTAAAGCACATGTGAAGCGTGGCAGCAGCGGTCTCAGTTACATCAATACTACAAATTGTAAACATTGCCCTATTAACCATACACACACATCCCGCCTGACATCATAACCAACTCCTGGGGTCTATATGGTGCACCATTTTGCATTCTATGACTTGTATTTTTGTGCATGCTATTAAAAGTCTCAATGCAGTGAGTCTTGCGTTTGCTCGAGTTAGAGCTATTAACATTGTAAACCGTTAACCAGACTTTTCTTGCACATAAACTGAAAATTAAAACAGTTTCACATAAGCAAGCCAGTGGCCGCCATAAGCGTGAAGGATAGAAACGAAAGGAAAAAGAAGTTTGTTCACAGTGAAACAAATCGACAAAAGTGCAATTATCCATGTAACCGGCAAAAGTGCAGTTATCCATGCAACATGGTCGATGTCATGCAAAACGTTCGACTACTGCCCAGTGATATAGCACTATAAAGAAAAAAGTAGTCTAGAAACCATGCTGAAAACATGGAGCCTCATATTTTTTCAGTAGTTTTCACTAATGAAATCAAGTTTTTTATTTTTTATTTTTTTTCTTTCAAGGCAAACCCACGAACCAACCAAACTAACGGGCATGAGATCCTCTCACCCCAATTCCAAAAGTTTGGTGTGAAGATAGCAGTCCTATAAGCTGCTCAAGAGTGTGCGGCCTCGTGAGTCTGTCTCTTCAGTAGACAATACTGATAAGTGGTGGAGGCTGGGGGGCTGTCGTCTCATCTGCCTCTTGGGTATCAGTGGTGAAAGCAGTCTCCGAACCTCCTGTCTCAGGGCACAGCTCCGTATACATATAAACAATCAAACACTTTTGTATGCTTTTTTTTTTTTATTTTCCTCACTTCTTATACTTTTACACTTACTGGTCTTTCTCAGCACGTTTTGCACTTTATTATCAGGGAGTATTGGCCAGCAGTATTGGCGCTCTTAGGTTTATGTTTCGTCCTAAGCACTATGCACTTTTTAATACCCTGGTCATTTACAGGTTGCAATAGGCAGAAAAACGAGTGCAAGGTTCTTTCGCTTAACACAAGTGGACTAAGCAACAAGCGTAAGAAACTGGCACTAGAGCGATAGATATTGGAGCATGCAACTGGTATAACTTTTATGCAAGAAACTCATATTACAAGCTAGAAATTGTCAGATTTTAGTATGTTCTCCACTTGGTCTGGATTTGAGTGTCACTCTTACTCAAATTCTGCCCAGAGAGGTGGGTATCTATGTTAATAAGCACTTACAGTTGAAGATTCTCATCTCACAAGGGGATAAAGATGGTAAGTCGACCTGATTTGATGGCTTAATTGCTGGCTTTCATTGGACATTGGCAACAGTCTATGTACTTATTTTAGATTGTCCATAATTGTTGGTGGAGCTGTTCCAGTCACTCATTGTTCTTCCAGGTTCAGTTATGTTTGGGGACGACTTTAATGTTCTTCAGGACCCAGGTTTAGACTCCAAAGCAAAGAATCTTAGGCAAAAGAAAATGAGAACTGTTCAGGTCTCAACACAGTGTCTGAAAAACCTGAGTTTGCACGATCCCCTGGAGCAGTTACACATATTTTTCAGCTAAATATGGCTCTGCACCTAGACTTGATTTTTTCCTTGGTCTCTGAGAATCTGGTGCTCTAGCAATACATAAGTCATCCTAATGGTTTTTCAAACCATGCCATACTAGAAATACACATAGCTAACACTGAACAGTCTTCTCCTTTGCATAGGTGGGTCTGTCATGGGTCATTACTAGAGGATGACACCTGTGTGGAAGAAATGGGGAGTGAAATTACGCAGTCTTTTTCTTTTAAATATACACACTGCCAACTAGGAAGTAGTCTGGGATACCATTGAGGCAACTCTCAGGGCAGTTATTACATCTGAAGATATTGCTTGGCTGCAGAATTTAAATATAGATAGACATGGGCCCTCATTATGACATTAGCGTTTTTTTCGGAAGACTGCCGTGGTCACTGTCGCCAACAGACCGCCGCAGAGGCGGTAATCCACCCGCCAGATTATGACATACACACACAAAACCGACAGAAACCAGCCACAACCACAAGTCCGCCACACCCAACGATGGTGAAAAACTGTCAGACCCACCACCCTCCACGCTATGCCAGCAATACACCGCTCTCTAAATAACGACCCTCGAATCACCACGGTGGAAATTCAGTGGTGGTCAGCCATTGACGGTGCACACCGCGGCAGCTGAATAGGGCACCCAACACCACTTGAAGCCAACATTGGCCAGTAAAAAGAAACCCACACCTGACACACATACACACACTACACACCCACCAACAGCACTATAAAACACACCCCCACATAACCTACAATCCTTTGCAAACACGAAAAGACTGACACACCTTGCCAGGCCAAACCCTTGGAGAACTGCTCACACACACCACATCTACCAATACATCCGTCACGCATCACATACCCTACCTCAACACCGAACACCCTCTGCATAACACACACACCACACAGTAGGCATGTCTCCACAAAAGCACCCCCGTTTCACCGATGAGGAGTTGCGGGTGATGGTGGAATAAATTGTCAGGATAGAGCCACAGCTGTTTAGTGCACAGGTCCAACCGATCTCGATTACCAGAAAGATAGAGCTATGGCAAAGGATCATGGACAGGGTGAACACCGTGGGACAATATCCACACACAAAGAATAACATTCGAAAGAGGTGGAGCAACCTACGGAGGAAGGTGTGTTCCATTGCATCAAGGCACCAGGTCTCCATCATGAGGACTGGCGGTGAATCCCCACCTCTTACCCCACAGTTGACTGCATGGGAGGAGCAAGTCCTGGCAATCATGCATCCTGAGGGCCTCACTGGAGGGCCGGACACTGGTAAGTCACCATTACTAACCTACCTCCAGTGACACCTGTATGGCATGTTACCCCCTCACCCTGACTCCCTACACCCAACTCCATCCCATACAGTGCACCACCCCAATAACCACCCTCAATTGTGTACCCCTGCATGCCCTACCCACTGCAACCACACCCCTCCCATATCTGCATGCACACACAACAGCAATGCATGGCCAACATTTAGAACTACCAATCCCACAATCCATCACCATACACTACCAAGGGTGGGAGGACAACACCAACCCCATAGTGAAAGCCAGAAATGCAGAATATGTGACAATTACCCTAACAATTTACTTACATATCCACAGATGCCCGAGCCAGTAGCAGCAGCGACCAAGTGCCATGGCAACCCAGTTCTCCACCAGAAGATGCCCTCAGTGATGACAGCAACTCTGGATTAACTCCCTGGCCCATCTGGGACCACAGGTCAATTGGCTTCTACATCCCACAGTCAATCCACCCCCAACCCCCCAAAATCTGCAAAACCACAGCAGCCACCCAACGTCCCCTGTCCCCAGAACATGTCGATCAATAGTGTGCCCACCTGTACAGGGACCCAATTCAGCACAACACAGGCAAGATGGTGAGGGTCCTGGTGTAAGTCGGAGTGGGCACACTGTTCAGGGGACACAGGTACAGGGTGCCAGGGACAGTGGGAGGTCAGCTGTGCACCAGGGGGAGGCCAGGCCCAGGGAACCGACTTCCCAGGAGGCATTCACACATGTCCTGGGGGCATACCAAAAATCCCAGGACAGGATGGGCCAGGTGATCACCATCATGCAGGAGAACCGGCAGCTGCAGGGGGTACACACCAGGAGGTCATGCAGTAGTTGCAGGGCCTGAATGCCAACATGGCCTCCATTTTGTAGAGGTGCTGGGTGACATAGTCAACACCATGCAGGAGAACAGGGCACACCAGCGGCCCACTTCCACTAGCCACTTCACTCACCAGCCATCAACATCTGCTGCAGCTAGTGGACAGGAGGTCCTGCAACACCACCCACAGGCCACCAGCACTCCTCCTCCTGCAGAAGGTGAACCACCCTGCAAATGTTCCCTGCGACCCAGACAGACACCATAGACTGTTGCCAAGACCAAGACCAACGCCAGGAAATGCACCCCTCTAGAATGTCCCCCTTGTTTGCCACTGAGTCACCTTGTTCACTTTGGACTGCCATTGCTCCTTTTCCTATGGCCCCCTGGGCACTGGACCTGTGCTACAAACAGCTAGGCCACTACACTCAGGTTTCCGTCCACCATCACCCCTCTCTATTGCACTATCCCTTCCTTTTTGTCACTATAATAAACACCCTTGAACACAACTGGAGTATTTGTGATTTATCTTACAGAAAATTGCAATGTGTTGGACTGTATTATCCTCTTCTAATGTCCTGTAATCTGTGATTCCATTCAACAAATGTGTTTAAGAAGTCTGTAGTCATCACATCAGTACACAGTTGTGATCACACCAACATCTGAAAAAAGGGAAGGCGTAAGTGACAGTCAATAGAAATGAAAAGCAAGTGATTGGCACAACACAGCACAACTGAAATGGAGATATGTACAGAATTACAATCTTACCTGAGTGTAATTGGAAGTACTGCTGTATGATATGTGTCCTGTTGTCCACATCCTCCTCCTCCTCATCACTGTCTTCAGTGTCCTCTACTGCCACAGATGCATTGTCTTCCCCCTCCTCCTGCAGGTATGGCACATGGCGTCTGGGGGCAAATTGTGCAGCATGCAGCAAGCCACCACTTTCTGGCAGACCTTCTTAGGGGTGTAGCATAGGGATCCACCTGTTAAATGGAGGCACCGGAACCTGGCTTTCAGTAGACTGAATGTGCGTTCTACAACCCTCCTGGTACAGCCATGTCCTTCATTGTACCAATATTCTGCCCCTGTTCTCAGATTCCTCACGGGGGTCAACAGCCAGAACAGGTTTGGGTATCTGGAATCACCTGGAAATAGTGAGGGACACACATTACTCATGTACAATGGCATATGGAGTACAACTCCAGTTGGCATTCAATGACATACACTGCGTGAAGACTCAAGCTCACCTATGAGCCACACACTGTGCCTCTGTAGTCATGCCGTCACCTGTGGGACGCTACTCAATACACAGGCATCATGCACAGATCCAGGAAACTTGGCAGTGACGCGGAGGATGTATTTATCAGCAAGGCACACCATCTGAACATTTAGAGAGTGGTAGCTCTTCCTATTCCTCTAGACCTGCTCATTTGCCCTGAGAGGGACCAAGGCAGTATGGGTCCCATCAGTGGCCCCAATCACATGTGGTATGTGTCCCATTGAGTGGAATCCAGCCTTCACTGTGGGCAAATCTTCACTCTGGGGGGATGAGATGTAGCTGCTCATATGTTTGAACAAGGCAGCCAAAATCCTTCCAAGCATGTTCGAAAACATTGGCTGTGACATTCCTGCAACCAAGCCCACCGTCACCTGGAATGAACCACTTGCCAGAAGTGGAGCACTGAGAGTACCTGTACTACAGGGGGAGTTGCTGTAGTGCTACAGATAGAAGGAATCAGATATAGCTCCAATTGTTGACACAGCTCACTAATTGTGGCCCTGTCCAGAAGATAGGTAAGTATGATGTGCAGGTCCTCCAGTGTAGCCAAGTCCTCTAGGGGTCTGTACACGGGTGCTAGCCTCCTCCTCCGCGGTGGTTGGTATCTAAGTGAGCCAAACATGAGATGTGTGTGTCTAAATGGAGTATGGACACAAGTTCGCAGTACACAGAGCATGAATGTATGTAGAAGACTGGAATTGTCTTGATGTGTAAAATTGATACCTATTTCGTATATAAATATGTCCAACATGATGCAGGGACAGGTGACCTCACTCCGCCGGGGTTTGGCAGTAGGCGGTCTGCACCGCCGTGCAACTCCACATTGGCTAACATGGAGCTATGTGGAGTACAGGAACCAGTGATGATCAACGCCGGCGGTGACAGTGTTCACTTCCGCAGACGTGACCGCTATTTTCTCTACCACTTCACTTGATTCCTGACTCTATCCGGTTCAACATCTCCACTGCGTGTGCTGCTGTGTCCTATGTCTGGAATCTGCGATGGCCTGTTTGACAGGGGAAATGGCCCAGCTTACACATCGAAGGAGTTAGAGAAACTTGTGGATGGGGTCCTACCCCTGTATGGGCAGCTGAATAGACCTCCAGACCAACAGGTGAGTACATAACGGGTATGTTGGATGCAATATGGCTGCATGAAGATGTATGTGTGTGCTGGAAGTGTGTCATTGTCTGGAAGGGTGTTTTGGCTGCATGCAATATGTATGCAGAGGTACGGGTCATGTATGTGCTTAATGTGGGTCATATGCAGTATGTAAACCATGTGTGTTAATGAATGGATTGTTGAGTTCATGGTGTCCTTCTGTCTGTGTCTCCTCTGCAGGTCAGCGCCCATCAAAAGAAAGGGTTGTGGCGTGCCATCGCCACAGATGTGTGGATCCTGGGGATCAATAGCTGGCAGAGCACCCACTGCATGAAACGGTGGGAGGACCTGAGATGCTGGGCCCGGTAGACCGCAGATGCCCAGCTGGGGATGGCCTCCCAATGAGGGTGGGGTGCCTGTCGGAGCCTGACCCCCCTAATGGCCCACATACTGGTAGTGGTCAACCCTGAGTTTGATGGGCGCATGAGGGCAGCACAGCAGCCACAATGGGGTGAGTGCAGACCGTGTGGTATTTTGTTGTTGTTGTCTGCCATGGGGTTTGGGTGCAAGGTTCTAGTCAGTGGATGCCCCAATATGCTGGTTTAGGTATTCTTATGTGGTCCGGCTTAGCAATGTAGGGAGGTATGTATATTTGGTATTGGTAAGTAGCTAGCCTACCATTGCAGACATGGCTTAGTGAGTCCCAGTAGTTGTGCAGATGGTAGTGTTTGGGTTCTTTACTGATGTTGTGCCCAGGTAATGGTTTGGCATTGTGGTCCATACTGCACAGTGTTAGTCCCAGTGAGTGATTGTGATGTGTATGTCATATGAGCTGTTGGTGCTGTGATTGAACCTGTGCTCCCTTTGTTTCTCCCCCACCCTCTCTCCTTTTCTCATCTTGTCCTTGTGTGCATTAGCATCATCTGGCGAAGGAGCAGGGACACAGTTGAGTGGGCGAGTTGCAGCCCACGGGACCCAGGTGTCAGAGTCCACCAATGCTGAGGGGACCAGTGGGTTGGAGGGCAAGGGGAGCACCATGGGGAAGACTGGAGCAATGACTACAGACTGATTCCTTTTCCGATGGAAGCTCCCTGGTGGTGGCGGACCCCTCTGGGAGCACCCCAGCTACAAGATCTTCCGCAACTCTCCATACCAGCACCGCCCTCCCAGTAGCCCCCACCCAGTTGCCCGTGCCCGCTCACCTAGGAGGGTGGGCGTCTCCTTCCCCCCAGGTATCTCAGCCCTGCTTCCCTTACTGAGGAGGCTATTGACCTCGTGAGAGCCATCTCTGTAGGGCAGTCAACCATAGTGAATGCCATCCAGGGGCTGGCATCCTAGATGCAGCAATGCAGTGCCTACCAGGAGGTCATTCATGGTGCCTTGGCTGCCCTACAGAGATTGTTTCAGGCTCTTGCCTCCTCTTTGATGGCAGCCATTGTCCCTGGTCCCATCGTCCCCCGTCCAACTAACTGTTCCCAGTCCCAAAGCCCTCTCCCCCAACCTATCCCATGCACACAATCTGATAAGCATACACCCAAAACAGACAGGACTCGCACAGACAAATACAGGCACCACACTTCACTCTATTAGCACACACACAGCCAACAAACAGATGCACATGCAACATCAGCCACTGCCTCCACTGTCTCCCCCACTGCCTCCTCTCTCACAGTCGCATCAACACTCACGCCTACATGCACTGCATCATCAGTCCCAGATCCTGCCCACCTGTGCAGCCTTGCCCACAGTCACCACAACAGCAGACATGCAGACATGCACCCATCGCACCACATGAGCAGTCACCTCACTTGCAGACACTTCAACAACATACATACCCACGTCCTGTTTGTCCTCCCCCGTCTAACCCCCCATTACACATAAACGCTCCTACTCAGACACTCAACAGCCACCCACCTCACACATGCACACTGTCCATGCACCTGCACCCAAGTCCAGCACACCTAGTCCTCTTACAACCACTCCCTCTACCACCACTCGCAAACCTCCTCCCACAACCTGCCCCATCCCCATTGTTCCTAAGATACTTTTCCTTTCCCTCCTTGAACCTTTGCCCCCCCCCACCACTCCCCCCTCCACCCCGTGTCCTGCCCAAGAAACTTCCCTTCCCCCTGAGGTGCCTGCCTACCATTACCATGATGCCCCTGGCCAGTGGAGTGACTCGGCTGTCAGGAGTCAAGTTGGGCCTTCGACTTTGTCCTGTGGCCATTTATTGTCCATGGACTGGCCAATGGCCCTTGCTGTATATTTGTACATATGTATATATATTTCATTGAGGACGCTGTTCCCACATGATTACAGTGATTGGACCAGAGGTAGGTGTCCTGGCTTTCTTTGCTCCTGGGTTATGTTGATTAGCTCTGCAGATGGTTCTCGTGTGTTGTGTGTGTGGGTGTGTCACTTTCCTCTCTCTCCCACGTGTGCTAGGTGGCTGTACTCACCATTGTCTGCGTTGGTGCTCCTGGACTGCCATCCCGTGGTACAGCATCGGTAGGACTTCCAGTTCGGGTTCCATGGATGCCACGGACTACTCTGTGTCCCTGGAGGTGAGTGTCTCCTTTTATATCATGTGTTTCCGCTAAGCTTTTGGTAGCGGTGGTCCCGCCCCGGAAATCCTGGCGGACTGCTATGTCATAATGTGGTGGCCGGATCGTTGTCTTCCTCCTGCCTGAAGATGGCTACCGCCGTGGTCAGTGGACGGACCGCACTGGCAGTTTGGGTGGTACATTAGCTGTCTATGGGAGGGATCACCGCCATGGTCATAATTTGGTGGTCTTCACCGCCAGCCTGTCGAAGGTACTACCGCTATCGCCGGCATGGCGGTCAGCTAACTGCCAATGTCAAATACAGTCTGGTTGTAGGAAAGTGCCCGATTTCTTGGCATGGTAACCCCCATTTTCTGCCTGTTGTCAACGTTTTTGACTGTGTCCCCTGGGATCCTGCTAACCAGGACCCCAGTGGTTATGCTCTCCTTTAAATTGTGGTAACTGTACCTTTTTTCCTCCCACAATTGGCATACTTGTCCCCCCCATGTAAGTTCCTAGTATATGATACCAGGGAATCCCAATGGGCTGCAGCAGTTATTCTGCCACCCATAGGGAGCCCATGCAAAAGGTTCTGCGGGCCGGCCATTGCAGTCTGCGTGAAACGGTTGCATGCACCCATTTTCACAACAGGTCACTGCACCAGGTCACTTAAGTTACCCCTATAGTAGGCCCCCTCAGCCCAGAGGGCAGGTGCTTGTGTGTGAAGGCACCCCTGCACTAGCAGGCGTTCTGTTGTCCAACGCTCCTCTTTTGGAGACTTTCTGAAGAGGCGGTACTTTCTGGTTACCAGCTCCATACTGGAACGTGCTTGCTTCCTTCATGTTCTGACAAAGCTATGGCAAAGTATCATGCAAAATAGTATTTTGAATTGATTAATCTGTAAGCCAAAGTCTGAAGTGCAAACTTTTTCTTAGGCTATATTTAGGTAGCGTAAGAACATAGGCCAGATGTAGCAAATGATAGCCATTGTTGCTGCAGCTCCTCTCACCTGGGTGTGGCTCTGCAGTTTGGGCTGGGTGGGCTCCTCCCTGTTCCATGTGGTTACTTCCTGGTTCTGATGTCATCACTCAGAACCAGGAAGTGGGTATTTCAAAAGTTTTATTCCACCTGCAGGCAATTTGCGAGTCAGTTGCAGTTTGCGACAACGGACCACACCCTTTGTGCAATTTGCGCCCTCGCTAAAAGCAAGGTTGCAAAATGCGGTGCAACTCCGCTGCGACTCGCTTTTTGGAATAGCGATTTTTACTGGAATATCGTTTTGCGAGTCGGAAATACTGATTCGCATGGAGTCGCTATTTCCGACTCGCAAATGTTTTCGTTCCTACATCTGGCCCATAGTCTTTCCTCAATTAGCTACTTTTTGTGTATATGTATGTGTGTATCATTAGTGAAATGAGCATTCATTTGCATGCAGCCATCCTCCCTGATGAGCAGAGGCCTGAGTCTAAGATAATCTCTTTACTAGGAAGTAACATGGCCTCCAATATTATCTACTGTTTGACAAAACGAAAATATATGGGTGGGCTGGAATTGTTTCCGTATAGTTTTTAAAACCAATTCACTGGTTATGTAGTCCTTTCTGGTCTAAAGAAATTGATGATGCTTGTTGATCTGAAATCCTTTTACTGGTGTTTGATAACCTGTTTCTTTCTGGTTGCATTTGAGTTGGGGTAAGCAAGAGACCTGTTCAGATGGGCCGTGAACTTGATTTGTGTCCAAAAAATATTACACTAGAATCCCACTCACCCAGAGTAGTTGTACAATGAAAATGATGAATACTCAAAGATGGTTCTTGATTAGAACCCCATGTTAATCATTTCATGCTTCAAGAACTCCAGTTCCATTTTCCTGGACTTTGTGAGTGCGGGGACACCATTTTATGCGGATACTGGACATAGGTCACTACCTGTGTCTAGCTACATAATGGTAACTCCAAATCTGGGCATGTTTGATATCAAACATGTCGGAATCATACCCTTATACAGTTGCAAGTATTGAAAGTATGATTCCATGCAGTGTGGCGGCTCCTTAGAGGACCCCCAGCATTTCTACCACCAGACTTACAGATTTTTCTGGGCAGCCCAAGCTGCTGCCACCCCTCAGACAAGTTTCTGCCCTCCTGCTGCTTGATCTGATCAAGCCTGGGAAAGTAGAACAAAGGATTTCCTTTGGGAGAACACCCTGTCCCTTGGGAAATAGGTGTGACTGGCTTGGGAGGGGTAGCCTCCCCAAGCCACTGGTATGCTTTGAAGGGCACATTTGGTGCCCTCCATGCATAAACCAGTCCACACAAGTTCAGGGACCCCCAGTCCCTGCTCTGGCGCGAAACTGGACAATAGAAAGGGGAGTGACCACTCCCATTTCCATCACCACACTAGGGGTGGAACTCAGAGCTTCTCCAGAGGATCCCTGGGTTCTGTCATCTTGTTTCCAAGTTTGGCAGGGAACTCTGGGTGCGTCTGAGTGGCCAGTCAGGTGACATCAGAGTCCCCTCCTGATAGATGTCTACCTGGCTAGGTGACCAATCCCCTTTCAGGGCTTTTTAGGGTCTCTCTCGGGTGGGTCCTCAGATTCGGCTTGCAAGATTCCAGCAGGTCTCCTCTGCAACCTCCACTTTGACCTGTGGCATCTGGAACTGCGACTGGAACCCCCAGGACCCGACAAGCTGCCTCCAAGAAGAACTACTCTTCTGCAACATTGTTTCCTGGGCTCCTGCTAGCAATTGCAACATTTCCACCAGCTGTGCATCCACTGAGGGCAGCGTGTCTTCAGTCTGCACCAGAAGAAAGAAGGAATCTCCCTTGGAGTGAAGGAGTCACTCACCTGCATCCGCAGGCACCTGCTACAACGACGGGTTGTGGGGGACTTTGTTACTTACCTCTGTGATTTTCTAGTACTCCCAGATCCACTCTACACATTCCTCTTAGCTAGGTGAGGGGCCTGTGTTCGCATTCCACTTTTTAGTATATGTTTTGGGCTTCCCCTAGGGTCACTGCTGATTATCTACATTTGCACTGTTTTCTAACCTTTTCTATGCCTGTTGTTGTTTACTAGTGTATATAATTAGTGTATTACTTAACCTCCTATTGGAGGGTTACCGATCTAGTACTTTGTGATATTGTGTTCCAAAAATAAAGTACCCTTATTTTTGTACAACTGTTTTCTTTCAGGTGTGTAAGTGCTGTGTGAATACAGTGGTTTTGCATGAGCTTTGCATGTCTCCTAGATAAGCCTTGGCTGCTCAGCCACAGATACCTATGGAGAGCCTGGCTTCTAGATCCTGCTACACTTCACGGATAGGCGATACCTGGGGCTGGTATAAGGTGGAAGTATCTTAGGTACCCACCACACACAAGGCCAACTTCCTACACTTGTGGATTGCCTAAAATATGCTCAGAAGAATGTCCTTCTTAGTAAAAATAGTCATAATCGTCATCTTTACTGGTAGGCTAATAAAGATATGCAGGATTCTTACTAAAAGTGATTAATCAGAGTAATAGAGCATATATGCAACAAGTGAATGAAGAGATTGAAAATACGTGATTTTTTTTAGCATGGCAAGCTTGAGTTAAAGCGCCTGAAAATACAATCAAAACGTTAATTGATTCGGAGACTAATATGCGCATTGCTGATACTAACGAAATTCAAAATAAAGTGCTCTTGCATTATGATTTAATTATTTTTTATTAGAATAATCATAAGTAACATGCCCGCAAATCAAGCTTCTGTTACAGGCTTAAATCAAGCATTATTCAACAATTTTAAGAAAGAGGCAAAGCAACTCTTTGATTCCACCCACCCCCAGGACACTCAAACCTATGACTGAGAAAAGATAAAGCGTCTTTGCCATCTAGTTCTCAATGTGGTGGAATCCATTTGCTACATTTATTTCCACAAGCCTCAGTTTCCTCAGACACCTTGTGCACGTACGTTCCCGAAATTCCTGAGACAATAGTGTAATGAATGGTTTCCATAGTTCCCGGTATGTGTCTCCCTGTTGTCGAAGTACCAAAGAAGGTTTCTCTATGCCCAGGATGTGAAGCCAGACTAAATGAGTGGGTATTGTGTCTGTGCCCCAGTGTGTTAAGGTTACTTGATGTGCCTCTCCCAAGGCTAATCCAGTGACCCGACCCCTGCTGGATTTGAAAAGGAATGTAAGGGGGTTGGGCATTCCTAATATCGCGTAGGCTGGGAAGCTGGGTAGTTGTGTATCCATGTGTGTATCAATGTCTTGGAGTACTGGCCCCAGAATTGCAAGATTTTTGGGAATTCCCAAAGTATATGAGTAAGGTGCCTTTATGGCCGCATTGTCTCCAACATGCAACTGAGCATGTGCAATAACATTTGTGCAGTTAATGGGGCGTGGGGTACCAAATATGTGGTGGTTTTTACTGCGGGTTTGATGCTTGTTACATTGTGGGATGTGGTCCTGGCTCTGTAGTGGATCTCCTCTCAATCTTTAGGGCGCGGTGCCCTACTGATTTCCCATTCCCATCAGACTTGTCCGGATGGTTTCAGGAGTGGGAGTGCCATAAGTAAAATGCAGTAGATATCCGGTATCATGCCTTTGCCAGTAAGTTTTTTGAGCAGCCATTTTTCAAATGGCGTTAACGTCCGCTGGGCCCCAGGCTTCATCTTGGGATGTGTCACCCAATGTCTAACTAAATATCGGTGGTGCTCAGACTATGGAAGAGCAAAGCTCTCTCTGAACTCTTCAAAGAGGAGAACTCCCTCAACCCCAAAAAGATGGCCAATGGATTGACATCCCCTCTCCTGCTAGCGATTGTATGCTATCTGGTTGAACCCAGGCTTAAAACCTGGGTTGTTTAGGATGGGAGTCAAGTATGAGGGGAAGGTGGTGAGGTCAGCCACCTTTGCTACCTCATCCCGCACCAGAAGAAGCAGCTTTGTGACTGGGGAGGGGTATAGTCCCTAAGATTGTTGCGGCTTAGGAAAGAAGGGCACTTTCCACAAGGGCATTCTGGCGTTTGCCCTGTCCATGAAGAGCCAAGGTTTCTCCGACTCCTCCCGCAACCATTCAACCAGATGGCGGAGTTGCGTGGCTTGCAGGTTAGGAACTCCCAGTCCTCCTTGCTTTAAAGATCCATAGGTCTGTTGGCAATGCATTTGCGGGCGTTTGCCCACACGAATTGGGAAAACGCCCGTTGCAGGACATTGATCACGTCTGATGGTGGGTCCAGTGGTAGGGTTTGAAACATGAATAGAATCCTGGGAAGAATAGTCATCTTGATTGCCGCTATTCGACCAAGCCAGGAGAGTGAGTATCCTCCATTATTTGAGCCTGAGGGGTGCCATAGTTTAGTCTGACCGTCTAAATCACTGTCTGGGCCAGTTGAATCCCCAGATATGGGATAGCAGTCCTGGTCCATTGGACTGGGAGGCTTCTGGCTAGCGTTGCCTCCGTCTGTGGGGACACTGTGAGATTAAGGTCTTGAGACTTAGCAATTTTTATCTGAAATCCTGCCACTGCCCTAAAGAGCTCTGCTTTCCCCAGGAATGCTGGTAAAGATGATTGCGGGTCGTCTAAGGCCAACAGGAGGTAATCCATGTAGAGGCATATGGTGTGATCTTCTCCCCCAAAGTGGACACCTGTAATGTTCGGATCCCGCACTGTCTGGGAGTAAGGGTGACAGCGGGCACTCTTGCCGAGTCCCTCTGCCTTTCAGAATGGGAGCTTAGGTCATCCCATTGACCTTGACTGTGGCTTTGGGATGCATGTAGATGCACAGCACCCAGGTGCGAAAGCGAGGTCCGAAGCCGAAGTTGGTGAATTTGGCTAATAGATTGGGCCGATTAACCTGATCGAAAGCCTTTTCAGCATTAACTTTGAGAAGCTTAAATTTGCACTTAGATCTACCAACTTTGTCAATAATTTGCAGCACCTGCTTGGTATTGTTTCTGCATGGTCTTGAGGGAATGAATCTGACCTGGACTGGACCAATCAGTTCGAGCATCAGCGGAGTCAAGCAGGCTGCTAGAACCCCAGTGAACAATTTTGCGTCAATGTTAAGAAGTGATATCGGCCTGTAAGATGCACACTTACGGGGGTCTTTACCCTGTTTAGGGATTACCACTATGGAAGCGTCATTCATGAATGAGGGAGGGGTGTGAGTGCCATCTACTGAGTTAAACACTTAGGCCTGTACGGGGGTCAGTACACGACCAAAGGTTTTATAAAAGCTGGCCAAAAGCCATCTGTGCCTGGGAACTTATCTTTCAGACGTGCAGTAGCAGCTATAACTTCCTCAGTACTGATGGGCTTATCAATTTCATCTGCTTGTGTCTGAGTTAGCCGAGTAAGGTTGCCTGTCTGAAGATACCCTTCTACCCACACCTCTGGGTGTAGACTGTGCTGAGTGTAAATTGCTATAGAAATCCATAAATTGGGCCGCAATTAGATCATCGTTCAAAATCTCCGAGCTATCCTCTCGGGTTAGTATCGTTATCCCTGAGGCTTGGCGTTGGGTCCAAAGTCTGTTGGCCAAGAGTTGCCTACACCTGTTCCCTCCCACATAAAAGGTATGTCTAAGGTGGAGTAATGAATGTTCTGCCCCGTCTAGATCTAGGTGTGCTAGCTGTTTCCGTACTGCCTCTAGCTGCCTCTGTTTTCTAGGGACACCTGTGTTTTGATGGTTGCGCTCCAATTTTGCGGCCTGGTGTTGTATCTGTTCCCTTTTCCCCGGCGTAATTTATTATCGCCCGCTGAAATTGCTATGAAGGCACCTTTCATCACCGCTTTCAGCACATCCCAAAAGACTGCCCCAGATGTGTGAGCTGTCAGTCAGTAGATAAGAGTGGATAGACTGCTCAATTTGTCGGACTACGTCTGGTCTGTGCGGAAGTATTCCCTCAGGTGTTAATGTCATCACCTCCTAGGCAGTGCCAGAAGGGGGACGAGATATGGGGAGAGGGTGTGAGATCAATCACCTCCTCCACATGATCAGACAGCGAGCGGGGTTCAATCTCCCCCTTGGAAGCTAGGCTCTGTACGTATTTGGTGCCCAAGAAGTGACCTAGTCTAGCGTACGTTTTGGTGAGTAGAATGTGTATGCCCTCATGTGAGGATTTTACATCCTTCAGAGATCATTTAGACCCATGTTCCTTCTTCCGTGACTTCCCACGAGGCCCCACTCCGGGACTCTTGAGTGATCCACATCATTATGGAATACCACATTGAGGTCTTCCCCTCTTCCCCCTCCCAGCAACACCATCCTCTTCTTAGTGCAATTGGTTTCTGCCACTGCTGTACGGAGAAAGGCCTCCTTGAGGGCATTTATGGTGGCAACTATCAAGACCTAGTGGCCTACTCTCAACTGGAGAGCCACAAACCGCCCCCTATCTCTGCTATCTTTTCCCCCTCTTCTTTTAAATGATTTGGAGACCAGAATGGCCACCCCTTCCCTTTTGTTATTAGTTGAGGAGTGAAACTGCTGAGGGAACATGCTAGATCTTAAGCGGAGTCTGTCCTGGGCCAGGAGATGTGTTTCCTGTAAAAGGAATGCGTGTGCCAAGTATGAAAAACTGGCCCTTCCCTTCATGGGTTTATTAAGACCCTTCACATTGAGGATCACTATGTGGGTGAGATCGTGTGTCGTGTATAGGTTAGGAATTCATATCGTTGGACTTCTCCAGATGGTTATAGCTGTCATGTGTCCCAATTAGCTCGAAGAAAAAACAAAAAACTTGAACAAGAACAATGTCCAAGAGCCTTGACAGGCCTTGCAACAGGCCACCCAAGCGCTTTTGGGATCTCAACTTGTGGCCTCCATGTCAGATCTTTCCCTCTTCGTAAAATCCTGTTCCGCCCCGTACCCGCCTCATCCCATGCCTTCTTAAATGGGGGACCCCATGCCTTGTTCCGTTCAAGGGAGGTCTCATAAATCAGGTTCTCCTCCTAATTTCTCCAGCACCTCTCTCCTTTCTCGTACCATGGTGTCAGAGTCCGCGTTGGCCAAGGGCGTGCGTTTGTGCCTCTGATTGCACCTAAACTTCCTGCGGCTCTCCTGCTTAGGTCAGGTGTCTACTGTAGCATTGTTGTTTAGCTCCAGAAGTTCACAGACTTCAGAAAGGGAACAGGTCTGATGACGTCTTCCCTCCAACTGGAAGATGATTCTGAATGGGTGCCCCCAAGAGTAATTAATATTCTGTTCTTTGAGGTTGGATGCCACTTTGCGGGAGTCCCTCTGTTTTTAAAGTGTGATATGCAACAGATCCTGACACAAAGTTAGGGGATGATCTCGGAATTGCAGGGACTGTGCCTCCCTGTCTCTGCAAATTATTTGTTCCTTTACCGCAGTGTCATTGACACATAACAGAATGTCCCATGCACGGGGAAAGTAGGTGTGAGGGACCCCCTCCCTATGTGCTCTGACCACTTGAACCTCAGGTACTGGGCCCCATTATCTGCACAAATAAGACTTTAACATAGGAGTTGATGTCCTCCACTTCTGCTGCTGTTGGGGCACTCCTAATACATATGTTGTTACGCTGCAACCTGTTTTCAAGGGCCTCCGTGTGCGCCTGCATGTCGATCTGTTGTTCCTTGAGATGGATAACTTCCTGCTGAAGATTCTTGAGTTGTTCGTCCCTGCCCGATGTGTTGTCATCCAGTGTGAAGACATGGTCCCCAATCTCCACCAAGTCCCTCTGTACTGCCCTAAGTTCCTGGGACAGCTCTTGCTTGACCGTTTGTAGATCTTCCCACAACAAGCCGAACAGCGCCTCCAGGAATGAGTGAGTAACTGTGCCATCAATTTCTGTGTGCTCCATCTGGGCCTCCGGAGGTATCTACAAGGAGTAGTCCGAGGTGGGCGTCTTTACCAACATTTCCTTAAGGGAAAGATTATTTTTGGTTCGAGCTGTTGCCATGTTGATATGGTAATGATGCAGCTCAACCTCTTGTCTGTATCCAGTGTTTGGAGAGCATTTCCAGCTATCTGCCCTAGAAGAACATGAGATGAATCTTAAGGAGGATTTAGGGGCCAAGCCGGTTCGATGCTCCGCTTATGTCTCGCTTTGTGTGGGTGCAGTCCTGTCAGTCCTGCAGTATGACCCGGCCTCTCTCTATCAGTGCAGGTACTGGTCACCGCTGTCTTAAGACGTGGCCAGGTCTCCTTATCCACTCAACCCGACCAGGCCCCTGTTGTCTTTCAGGGCTGTTCATACCCCATAAGGGACCTCTCAGTCCTGGCCCGACCTCAGCTCGTGTCTTAGTGTCTCCTCTGGGCAAATTCTCTCCTGCGTGCTGGGTCTTGTATGCAGGCCCTGTTGGTGCTGGTGATGTTGGTACTGGAGTGCACTAGGCAGCGGCGGACCAATCCTGCCCCGAAGCACACATAGCTGTCTAGGTGAAAAAGGCTGCTTGTGTTATTGCCTCCACTACTGCTCTCGCCAGGACAGGGAGTCCACCACCCCGTGTCGGCTTAAGGATAGACCTGTCAGCCCCACGGCCTATGTCTCTGCTCGCTCAGCTGGGCCTCGCTAGATATGCTTAGTGCAGGACCCCGGAGGCGGACAACCATGCCAGTGAGCATCTGTCTCGTCCCCAGCGGGCCCGGGTCCCAGCCATGGTCTATTGCTTGACTGTGCTGCCAGCTCCCCGCAGACTAGTCTGCCGTATCCAACCAGGAGGCATCCAGAAGGGGGGTGCTCTTTCCAAGGCCCCCAGCAGTGGTCCACCACACGGCGGTGTATTCCATCTTTGCAGCAGCCGCTGCACTGCCAAGTTGTGCTGCAGTGGCTGGGCCCTCAAGCAGGAGCCACCGGTCACGGCCCGCTGTCCCTGCGCTGCAGCGTTGTACCTCTGTGCGATCCGTGTCTCTCTCCAGGTCCACACCACCGCCTCCTGGCCCTCCAATCACCATGGGGGTGCCGTATCCCCAGTTGTGCGTGCCATCTTATGCTCAATCAGGTGGGCGCTCGCTGGTGTTCCTCTCTGTGCAGCACACCCTCAGCAGGTGTATCTTCTAGAGCAGTGGTCTCCAAACTTTTGAATGTTGCGCCGCCAGTTGAAAAATAAAAATCATTGGGCCCCGTCAGAATTGCTTATTTTGGCTAGAGCCCCGCACCCCCACCCAGGATCACTTGGCCCACCCCCCAGTTTGAAGACCTCTGTTCAAGAGTCGGGTGGTGCTTGGAGGCAGAATGTGAGGGCCCCCAAGGCGTTTCAATGGCACTTAGCAGGGATCGGCGGGTAGCAGAGATGGAGAACTGGAAAACATGTCTCATGCCGCTGTCATCTTGACCACACACCCCTGCTTTATAAAAGCATATGTAATCACTTCAAACTTTAGATGTGGATAGGATGCAGACTTTTTTAAAGAACCTTCCCATTCCTGCTCGAGATGAACAGGCCAGGGATTCTATAGTATCCATAGTCTCAATGGAAAAAGGAGATAATGTAGTTAAATCTTTAACAAATGACAAGTCAGGTGGTGAGGAGTAATTATCTATCGAGTTTTCTAAAAATAAAATTTGCAAAGACCCTGAATCCATATTTTCTATTATTAGTGAATCATATTTTACAAGGGGGCATATTCTTCAGTCTCAGATAAGCTTTTTTTTTTTAATGAAGATGCCGAAAGTTTGAACTTATACAAACCAATCAACATACTAAACTCACATTATAAAATCATCACAAAACTTCTGGCTATTAGATGAAACTCAGTTGACACCAGTTGATAAATAGAGATCAAAACAGGTTCATCAAGGGTAGGCAGTTGTCAACAAATGTACATTTTTTAATTGACGCTCTTTACTTATTTAAAAAAAAAATTTAAACAGATACCAGCTCATCTTTTTTTTCTCTCGATCCAGATCCGGGTTTCTGGAACAGCCTGTTTTACGTTTTGGCAGTGTTTTGTTTCCAAAACAATGTATTACTCTATTAAGTCATCTCTATGAAGGTGTGTGAGTGAGATTTACTGTAAATAATTTGGAAGCTGGTCTCTGTAAAGAGAGGGGAGAGAGACTCGACAGGGGTGCTCATTTGCTCCTGTTTTAGTTTCATTTTTTTAATAGAACCCTTGGCACTAGTGATTAGAATAGATAATCAAATCAACATTCCTATTACTGAAATTCCCCAAATTATGTTCTGCACGTACAATATTGTGCTAATTTTAGGTCCTAGGGTAGAACTTCAATTCAGAGTTTTTGAGTCGTTTGCTCAGTTTCAGGAATTAGGTGGGTATGAGATTATTAAAGGGAAAACTGAGATTTTATTAATTGATTGCACTTTGCAAACATTAATGCCAGAGCTACAGCCATTAACTAACCCAAATCCTATACACTATCTAGGGATTATTACAACAGTGAATACGATTTATACTAATTAATTTTATACCCTTTGTTAATCGTATTAATCCCTATTCTCTAAATGGAGCCATCTCACCCTCTCTATTATGGGTATAATTGCTTCAATAAGAATGTTGGTACTGTAAGAAAGTACCCTCTTTTTGGCTGCTATCAGTGAGCTTAGACTGTTTTCACTGACATCCTGCTAACCAGGTCCCTGGTGATGTGCTCTCTCCCTCCAAATTTGGTTACCTTGGACCTTTGTGCAATCCACAATTGTCATACTGGTGTCCCCTTATAAGTCTCTAGTATATGGCACATAGGTACCCAGGGCATTGGGATACCGGGAGACTCCCATGTGCTTTAGAATGTATTATGCCACCCTTGGGAGCCCATTCAAAATGTGTTTGCAGGCCTGCCACTGCAGCTTGGGTGAAAAGGTGCATGTACCCTTTCATCACAGGTCACTACATTAGGTCACTGTAAATCACCCCCATGGTAGGCCCTTCCAGCCCAAAGGGAAGGGTGCAGGTTTCTGTGTTGGGGGGTACCCCTGCATGAACAGATGTGCCCCTACGAACCCCAGTTCCAATGTACTGGACTTTATAAATGCAAGAACCATTTTACCTGTGTACTGGCACAGGTCACTTACAACCTGTGGTCTAGCTGCAGAATGGTAACCCCAAACCTAGGCATGTTTGTTATAAAACATGTCAGAATCATACCCCAATATTAATGCCAGTATTAATGGCATGATTCCCCCCAACCCCTCCCCCCCAGTATTGCTCCTACCAGTATTCCAGGGTTTAAAGGCAGCCCACGCTGCTGCAGTCCTTGCGACAGGTTTCTGGTCTCCTGCTGCTTGACCAGCTCAAGCAGGGGTAGGCAGAGCAAAGAATTTCCTGTGGGAGATGGAGGCAACACCCTCTCCCTTTAAAATAGGTGTTACAAGGCTGGGGAGGGGTGGCCTCCCCGCACCACTTGCTTGCTTTGAAGGGCACATTTGGTGCATTCCTTGCATAATCCGGTTTGCACCAGTCCCTGCTGTGGCGCGAAAGCACACAAAGGTTAGGGGAGTGACCACTCCCCTGTCCATCACCACCTCAGGGGTGGTTCTCAGCTCTCCTCTACTTTATTCTGCCATCTTCAAAACAAGATGTGCTGCGGCCCCTGGGGGCATCTGGTTGGTCAGGACAGGTGTCTGACGTCAGTGACCTCTTCTGATAGGTGGTGACCCTGCAGAGCGACCAAGCCCCCTGTTAGGCTATTTAGGGACTCCCTTGCTGGTGGGTCTCCAGATTCCGTGTGCAAGACTCCACAAGGAGTGCTCTACATCAACCTCTTCTGTTCCTGGTCACTGGAACTGCTGCTGGACTCTCCAGGATCCAAAACAAGCCTTCAACTCCCGGGACGACATGGCCTTGCAACATTGTGTCATCGGCTCCTTCCAGCATTTGCAACATTTCCTCTGGGGTCAGCGAGACTTCAACTGCACCAAAGGAGCAAGAATAAATCTCCCTTGGAGTGAAGGAGCCACTCCCCTGCATCCGCAGGCACCTAAGACAACGATGTCTGGCTTTTGGGACCTGCTCTCCTCTGGAACAGCGTGGATCCTGCAACACAGGTTGTGGTTTTGTGGTCCTCTTAGTCCTCTCTGCCAGCTCTCCAACTTGGAAGATGGTGAGCCCATGCCTGTTCCTGCAGGACAGAATCCCTGTGAACCACGACTCTTGCAGCAACAAAGGCTTGTTGACTCCTGCTCCAAGGGTTCTTCAGGTTCCAAGTGGCCCTGCCTTCAGCACTTCATCCTTGCAAAGACAGTCTCCTCTCTGCTGCTCCAGGGATGTGGGACTCCTCCAGGTGTGCTGATTGGGCCTCACTGCAACTTACTGTACCTCCTGCCAGTGGGTTGCCGGTGGGGGCTGCCACTGCTTCTACTCGCTCTCCTGACTGCTTTTTTATTATATGGTATGCCCCCCCCCCCCCCCCAAACAGGGCCCTAGCTATTTTCTGCTATTTCTTACCAATGCTTGTTTTTCTATGATAATTCCTAGTTCTTACTGTGTATATATAGTGTATACTTAATTCCATTTGGGGGACTGCCGATAGTAATCTAGTTCATTGTTACTGTAATAACGTTCCTTTATTTTTGCAACACTGTGTGGTTCCTTTCATGTGAGATAAGTTACTGTGTGACTGCTGGTGTATTGTAAGTGCTTTCCACTCTTCCTAAATGAGTCTTGGCTGCTCACCACAGCTACCACTAGAGAGCTCTGGCTTCCTAGACACGGTTCACTAATTAATAAAGGTTGCAAACACCATAGGTGTCTACCACCCTCCAGGCCAGCTTCCTACATTGTTGGGACAGCAATGGGATAAGACACTTGCAATTGCATTACAGTCTGTAACTGGTAACTTTCCACAGGAAAGTCCATCACTAGTCTATAGGTTACATTATACTTGGTAGTTAGGATCAGTAGGCTTCTAGTTTGAGTAAGTTGGGGATCTGGCATAACTCTTTTTCTAAACGTTTAGTAACTTAGTGTAAGTAGGTCAACCCACACTACTCTAGGAAAATGTATTCAGTAGAAAACATAGCTCACACTCCAGACTCTCAGTATGAGGGCCTCACATTTCAGGAATTGAGGGAGATGTATGCTTCTAGGAAGCGGAAGACAGGGAGAAATCCCAACACATCTCTACTCATAGGATTGCTCCTTGGGCTGATAGCCAGAGCTCTACAGGCCAGGAAGAGCAGGAGGCAGAGACTGACCCTCTAGTATTAGATAGGTTAGATCTAGATTTCACTGGAGATCGTCAGGAAGAAACTGGGGAACACACCAGTCCTGAAGGGAACACTCATGGCAGTGAGAAGGGGGACACACACCAGTAGGTCCACTTTTACTCCCAGGGGATTGGTGCAGAGGGTTTCCCGGAGGAGGGGTAGATCCTTCTCATCTGTCCACACCCTCAGCAGTATGTGGTGAGACTAACCACGCTATCTCAGAGGGGGAGTCCCTAGATAGAGAGTTCAGCAAACTGAGGTTAGAAGAGGCCAGAATGAGGCTGCAGCAGCAGAAGTTAGCCCTATATAGGGAGGCATTGGCAGTGGAGATGGAAAGGTAGAATTTGAGGTTGATACCCCATGTGGCAGCAACAGCTTTAGAGAAACTAGAGTCAGGGAGGACTCCTATCACTCCAGAAATCTCAGTAAAAGTGTCCCACCTTACAAGGTTGGGCATGACATTTACAAGTGCTTCACTGCCTTGGCGAGGGCCTTTAAGGTACAGAGGGTCCATCATAGACAGTAGGCATCTATCGTGTGCTTTTCCTTTTCTGACAAAGGCAGGGACAAACTCTTCACTGTCAAGGAGGAAGATGCAGACAATTATCAAGCACTTAAGAATGCACTCCTTGATGGATTTGGGTTAATCACAGAGGAATATAGAATCAATTTCAGGGAGACTAGGAAGAAGTTCTCACTGGATTGGGTAGATTTTGTGGACAGCTCTGTCAAGTACCTGGAAGGCTGGTTGCGTGGCAGCAATATTCATGATTATCAGGGCTTGTACAAATTGACCTTGCCACCCTAACTGCCCGGCCCCTTAATATGGATAAGTATAGACAGAATCCCCTAATCAATGGTGTTGAGAGTAAGGCCTACAGGGACACAGATGCCAGTATCACAATGGTGACTGAAAAACTGGTGTCACCTGAACAACACCTACTTGGTCACACTTAAGTTACTGACGCTCACAACAAAACTCATTGCTACCCCATGACTGTTGTTGACCTTAGCTGGGGGGGAGGTGGGGTTATTTGCCCAAAAAAAGTAGAGGTATTCACTGACTTACCTGTAAAATGTCTGTTAGGTAATGATTTGGAGACTTCAGCCTGGGCTGAAGTGGAGTTGGAGGCCTATGCAGCAATGCTGGGTATCTCTGGGTACATTTTTGCTTTAACCAGGGCTCAGGCCTAGAAACAGTGAGCAAAGAGCAATGGAGCCTGAATAAATGGCCCAGGAAGCTCCCAAAAAGAAATGCAGGCAGGATAAGAAGTTACCCGCTATTCAGGCTTCTGATGAGTATCCAAAACCTGAGGGAGAGGAACCTGACCCTTGGGTGGAACCTACACCACAGGAGCTAAAGGGTGATACAACTGAGCTCTTAGGTATAGGACGACCCACCGGGTAGGAACTTTGCCTCGAACAGAAGTCCTGTCCTACTCTCTAAACTCTGAGGCAGCAAGCTGCAGCTCAGGAAGCAGGGGATGTCACTGGGACCAATAGGGTCTACTGGAACAATAACCTCCTTTATTCTGAGGCAAGGAACCCCAAACCCGGTGCCACCAGAAGGCTGGTCATTCCTAAAAAGTTTAGGGAGTTTTTCATGACCTTGGCACATGACATTCCCCTTGCAGGCCATTTGGGGGAAAAAGCAAGACTTGGGACAGACATGCCCCACACTTTCACTGGACTCACATGTTTGAGGATACAAAGGAGTTTTGTCGCTCCTGTGTTACCTGTAAAGCCCAGTGGCAAGAGAGGTGGCACTTCAAAGGTCCCCCTAATTCTGAAACAAGTGGTTGGGGGTTACCCTTTGAGAGGGTATGGGAGGACATTGTTGGCACCCTGGACCGTCCAGCTGCATCTGGGAACAGGATTATACTGATGGTGGTAGACCATGCCACCAGGTACGCAGAGTCAGTTCCCCTTAGAATCCCTAAAGCTCCTGCATACCTTAAAGCCATGTGGAAGGAGTGTGGTGTAACATGTATTTTCACCACCCCTTATCATACACAAACAAATTGGTTAGTTGAAAGGTTCAACAAAACTCTCAAAGGCATGATCATGGGACTCTCAAAAAAGGGATGTCCTATTGCCTTGCCTCCTCTTCATCTACAGAAAAAGTTCTACAGAAGGGAGTGGGCTATAGCCTGTTTGAGCTTTTGTTTGGGCATCCTTTTAGGAGTCCACGTTCCCTTGTGAGGGATGGTTGAGAGCAACCTCTCAAACCCATCAAACAGGACATAGTACATTATGTACTAGGATAAAGATCCAGAATGGCTGAGTTCATGAAGAAATCATCTAAAAACCTTGAGGCCTGCCTGAAACTGCAAAAGCAGTGGCATGACCAAAGGCTGTGTTGAACTGTTTACTTGGACAGAAAGTGTGGTTCCTGTGGCTCCCATCACACTCCAAGATAAGTGGAGTGGTCCTCACACTATTGTGGAGAAGAAATGTGAGGTCACCTACTTGGTTGACCTAGGCACTCCCAGAAGCCCCCTCAGGGTACTTCATGTGAATAGCCTGAAACCTTACTATACCAGGACTGACATGACTTTACTCATGGCCACTGATGAAGGTCCGGAAGAAGAGAGTGACCCTCTGTAGGAAAGTAGCCTCTTTCTAGCATTGTTACCCCCACTTTGTTGCCTGTTTGTCAGTAGGGTTGACTGTGTTCACTGGGATCCTGCTAACCAGGACCCCAGTAATTATGCTTTCTCCTTTAAACATGATTGCTGGAACCTTTTTCACCCCACATTGGGCATACTGGTACCCCCATATATGGTACATAGGTATCCAGGGCATTGGGGAACCAGGGGATCCCTATAGGCTGCAACATGTATTATGCCACCCATGGGAGCCCCATGCAAGGTGTTCTGAAGGCTTGGCATTGCAGCCTGCATGAAAGGATGCATGCATCCTTTCACTACTAGGTCACTGCACCATGTCACTGTAAGTCACCCCTATGGCCGGGCCTCCTAGCCCAGAGGGCCGGGTGCACGTACCTGTGTGTGAGGGCCCCACTGCACTAGCTGAGGTGCCCCCACAAACTCCAGCTCCATTTTCCTGGACTTCGTGAGTGCACGTGTCCTGGACATAGGTCACTACCTATGTCCAGCTACATAATGGTAACTCCGAAACCTAGGCAAGTTTGGTATCAAACATGTCAGAATCATACCCCAGTACTAGTATTGGAAGTATGATTCCATGGACTCTGGGGGCTCCTTAGAGGACCCAGAGCATTGCTCCTACCAGCCTTCTGGGGTTCTCCGGGCAGCCCAAACTGCTGCCACCCCTCGGACAGGTTTCCACCCTCCTGCTGCTTGATCTGATCAAGCCCAGGAAGGCAGAACAAAGGATTTTCTTTGGGAGAGGGAGGTAACACCCTCTCCGTTTGGAAATAGGTGTGACTGGCTTGGGAGGGGTAGCCTCCACAAGCCACTGGTATGTTTTGAAGGGCACATTTGGTGCCCTCAGTGCATAAACCAGTCCACACCGGTTCAGGGACCCCCAGTCCCTGCTCTGGCGCGAAACTGGACAATGGAAAGGGGAGTGACCACTCCCTGTCCTTCACTACCCCAAGGGTGGTGCTCCGAGATTCTTCAGAGGTTCCCTGGGTTCTGCCATCTTGTTTCCAAGGTTGGCAGGGACCTCTGGGAACTTTTGAGTGGTCAGGCAGGTGACATCAGAGCCCCCTCCTGATAGATGCTTAACTGGCTAGCTGACCAATCCACCTTGCAGGGCTATTTAGGGTCTCCCTCTTGGGTAGGTTCTCAGATTCAACTTGCAAGATTCCAGCAGTACTCCTCTGCAGTGTCTACTTTGACTTCTGGCCACTAGAATCGCAACTGGAATCCACAGGAACTTAGAATCTGACATTGTTTCTCTGGCTCCTTCCAGCAACTGCAACATTTCCCCAGCTGTGCATCCTCTGAAGGCGGCAAGTCCTAATTCTGCACAAGAAGCAAGAAGGTATCTCCCTTGGAGTCATTTCCCTGCACCCACAGACACAAACAGCAACAACGATCAGCTGTGTGGATCTCCTTTCATCCTGAGCAGCGTGGATCTTGCATCACGCGTGGTAGTCTGGAGTGGTCCCCTTGGTCTTCTCTGCCAGCTGTCCAAATGTGATGAAGTTAAGCCCTTGCCTTACCACGCATGACAATACCCCTGTGCACCGCATCTCTTGCAGCTACCAAGGCTTGTTGGCATCTGCTTCAAAGGGTCTTCAGGCTCTGTGTAGCCCCAGCACTCTTCCCTATGACCACAGCCCTCTGCGTGCATCTCCTGCAGCGTGGTGCCCTTCTTCAGTTGTGCTGCATGGGCTCCTCTGCGACTCCTGGGTCTTCTTCCAGTGGGTCTCTTTTGGGGGCTAACTCTTCTTCTGTGGAGAGACTGCATTGCTGAGGGTCCCCTGAGACTCCCCTCCGTGAGTTGAGTTTTCCAGACCTTGCTGGTCCCCGGCAGCTCAACTTTTCCTCTACCACGACTCTTGCCTTTGCCAAGGCTTGTTGGTGGCTTTTCCAGGCCAGAGACAGTCTGCAATCTTTCATCCGGCGTGGGACGTCGACTGCATACTCCAGGAGCTCTTCACAGACTCTAGGACTGCATTGCTGACTGTCCTCGTCCTACCGTCGATCAATTCCTGCAACCACAGACGGGTGGGCAGTGGCTCCTGCTACACCAGACACTTTCACGAGTTCTGGTTCGACCCCCTTCATTTTCAGGGCTTCCTCTTCAGGAATCAACCACTGGTTTCTTGCAGTCTTGTCTGGTTGGTGCATTATTCTTCTTTTCAGTCCTTTTGGGGAAAAAACTGTAATTTACTCCTTTCTTCCTGTTCACTGGGGGACACTGTGGTACTTAGCTTTTGAGGTTCCTAGTTCCTCCAGCTTCCCTCTACAAATTCCACTTACCTGGATGGGGGTCTTGCATTCGCATTCCATTTTGTTTAGTATAAGGTTTGAGCTCCCCCTATGGTCGCTATTGTTTATTGCTATTGCACTGTTTTCTATTGGTATTTATGTCTATTTCTGATTACTAGTGTACATATTTATTGTGTTTACTTACCTCCTTTTGGAGAGTTGCCTATGTAGTGCTTTTGGTAATTGTGTCAGTAAAATAAAGTACCTTTATTTTTGTAACACTGAGTATTTTTTTCATGTGTGTAAGTTCTGTGTGACTTCAGTGGTATTGCATGAGCTTTGCATGTCTCCTAGATATGCCTTGGCTGCTCATCCACAGCTACCTCTAGAGAGCCTGGCTTCTAGACACTGCCTACACTACACTAATAGGGGATGCCTGGACCTGGTATAAGGTGGACGTTCCTTAGATACCTACTACATACGAGGCCAGCTTCCTACATTTATAGGGGCAGTACTTTCACAACTTAATGAAGTGGGCCAGGATCAACCTGTTGCATTGATAAGTAGAAGGTTGACCCCCACAGAAAAGCATTGGTCAGCCATTGAGAGGGAGGCTTTTGCTGTAGTCTGTGCCTTGAAGAGGCTGAGGTCGTACCTGTTTGGCACTCACTTACTTGTTCAAACAGACCACAAGTCCCTCCTATGGCTTAAACCAGTGGTTCCCAAACTGTGCGCCGCGGCTCCCTGGTGCGCCCTCAAAACTAGCCAGGGGCGCCGCACACAGTCTGGAAACCACTCGGAGGTGCTTTGAATCGGCAGCTTTTCATCATGGTATTGGAAACAAAACCCCCTGCATTAATTATTGTGACCGGCGGAGGGTGCCAAAGTACCATTAATAATATCCCTATGACCAAAGAACAAAAATAGTTTCCAATAAATGGTTTTCAGCAACCAGAAGGAGAGAATAAAGAAGACAAACTGTAAATAGTGTAGGTACAGGTTCAGGCTGGGATTACGTTCCCCCACCCGCCAAAAAAAAGTAACATAATGGGGAGCCGTGGCCAATAGGTCAAAGGAGCCGGGGATCGAAAAAGTTTGGGAACCACTGGCTTAAACAGATAAAAGGTGAACATCCAAAATTGTTGAGGTGGTCTACCTCCCTACAGAGAATGGACTGTACAGTAAAACATTGACCTGGTAGTAACCACTCAAATGCAGATGGACTCTCCTGATATTTCCACTTAGACAATGGAGACTCATCTGGAGAAGGTTAGTCTTATTGTCCTTTGTTTTTGAAGGGGTGGGGGGATTTTGTGTTTTTGGCATAGTTACCCCCACTTTCTGCCTTTTATCAGTGTGCTTGATTAGACTGTTTTCAATTGGATCATGATAACCAGGACCCCAGTGTTTGTGGTCTCTCCTCTAAATTTGGTTGTCTTGGTACACTTTACACCCCCCAATTGGCAATGTGGTGTACCCCTGTAAGTCCCTAGTATATGGTACTTAGGTACCTCAGACATTGGTATACCCAAGATCCCCATGGGCTGCAGCATGTATTATGCCACCCATGGAAGCCCATTCAAACTCTGTCTGAAGGCCTGCCATTTGCAGCTTGCGTGAAAAGGTTTATGCACCCTTTCACTACTCGAGGTCACTGTAAGTCACGCCCAAAGGGCAGGGTGCAGGTTCCTGTGTGTGAGGGCACCCCGGCATGAGCACAGGTGCCCCTATGAACCCCAATTCCAATGCACTGGACTTCGCAAGTGTGAGGAAGCCATTTTACCCATGTACTGGCACAGGTCAGTACCTATGGTCCAGCTACATAATGGTAACTTTGAACCTAGGCATGTATGGTATCATACTAATGCCAGTATTTGTGGCATGATTCCATGCAACCTGGGGACTCCTTAGAGGACTCCCCAGTATTGCTTCTACCAGTCTTCCAAGGTTTGCGAGCAGCCCACGTTGCTACAGCCCCTCAGACAGGTTTGTGCCCGCCTGCTGCTTGACCAGCTCAAGCAGAGGAAGGCAGAACAAGCCCCTTGGAAATAGGTCGTAAAAGACAGAGAAGGGGTAGCCTCCCACACCACCGGCTTGCTTTGAAGGGCATATTTGATGCCCTCCTTGCATAATCTGGTTTGCACCAGTCCAGGGACCCCCCGGTCCCGCCTCTGACGTGCAACTACACAAAGGAAAGTGGAGTGACCACTCCCCTGTCCATCACCACCCCACTGGTGGTCTCCATAGCTCTGCCAGGTAACCACTTGATTTTTCCACCTTGGAAACAAGATGTGCAGAGGCACCCTTTGAGCATCTGGGTGGTCAGGACAGGTATCTGTGGTTAATGACCCCCTCTCGTAGGTAGTCACCCGGTAGAGTGACCAAGACCCCTGTTAGGGCTAATTAGGGACTCCCTTGCGGGTGGGTCCCCATATTCTGCATGTAAGACTCTACTGAGACTCCTCTGCATTGACCTCTTCTGCTCCTGGCCACCGGAACCACTGATGGACTTCACAGGAACCAAGCAAGACTGCAACCCCCAAGATGACCCCCCCTTGCAACTTTCTTTCTCCGACTCCTTCCAGTAATTGCATCATTTCGACGGCTGTGCATGCTCTGGAATCGGCAAGACTTCAGCTGCACCAAAGGTGTAAGAAGGAATTTCCCTGGAGTGAAGGAGTCACTCCCCTGCATCCGCAGATACCTACGGCAATGATGTGCTATTGCTGGGATCTGCTGTCCGCTGGAACTGCGGGGATCCTCCAACACAGGTGGTGGTTCTGAGTGATCATCTTGGTCCTCTCAGCCATCTCTCCAACTTGGGAGACAGTGAGCCCTTGCCTCTCCCTGCAGGACAGATTCGCTGTGCATCCCTACTCTTGCAGCATCCAAGGCTTGTTGACTCCTGCTCCAAGGAAACTTCAGGCTCCAAGTAGCCCCGGTCTCCAGCACTTCATCCTTGCAAGGATAGTCGCCTCTATACTGCACCAACGATGTGGGACTCCTCTCCAGGTGATTGGGCCTCACTGCCACTTACTGTGCCTGGTGCCAGTGGATTGCCTGTGAGGGTATTGATTGCTTCTGCTGGATCGCCTGACTGCTGAGGGTCAGCCTGGCTCACCTCCAAAGGTGGAGTCCCCTGGACCTTGCTGGTCTTCTTCACCTCTGCAAATTCTCTTCTGCCCGGATTTGTACTTGCCAAGGCATGTTAGTGGTCCTCCTGACCACTGACCCATCTGCGACCCAGCGACCGACGTGGGACAGCTTCTGCGTGACTTCAGGGACGCCTCTGCAGCTCCTGGGCTCCAAATCTGACCATCTTCACCGTCGACCTGGATCTTCTTCGACAGAGGGGTGGGCAGCTGCTCCTGTCCCACCTGGACACTCCTGCATGTAATGGGCTCTGTCCCGTCCTCTTGCAGGTCCTCTTCATCCAGAATGCACCGTTGGGTTCCACTGGACTGGTCCTGGTCTTGCAAACTTCCTTTTCCAAGCCGCCTTGTTAGTCTATGGGAAGACCAGGTAACTTACCTCTTCTCTCATCTAGGTACTCACTTATTGGGGTTTCAAGTTCTCCCAGCTCTCTTCCAACTACTTCACATTCTTGCGTGGGGGACTTGATTTCGCATTCCACTATTTTAGTATCTGATTTGGCTCCCCATGGGGCCGTAGCTATTTTCTATTTTTTACCAGTGCATGTTGGTTTTCTATGCTAGTTCCTTGTACCTAATGTGTGTATATAGTGAATACTTACCTCCTGTTGGGGGACTGCCTACAGTCTAATTCATTGTTACTGTAATAAAGTATCTTTATTTTTGCAACACTGTGTGGATCTTTTCATGTGAGATAAGTTACTGTGTGACTACTGTGGTATTGCAAGTGCTTTATACTCCTCTTAGATCAGTCTTGGCTGCTCACCACAGCTACCTCTAGAGAGCCCTAGCTTCCCCAACACTGTTTAATAACTAATAGGGGTTACCTGGACCTGGTATGAGGTGCAAACACCATATGTGTCCACTAAACACCATATGTGTCCACCACACACCAGGCCAGCTTCCTACAGCTATCTGCATGACTAAACAAGAGATAGGGGAATGGGACTGTGACAAAGGATATAGGGTAACTAATTGTGGCTGAAGGCTGCAACTCTAAAAAAAAAAAAGCTATCAGGGATTGTGTGGTGTCATCAAGAGAAGATAGAGTGCGGTGGTATGTGTATTCCCTCCAAAGTGGACCATAGTGAACTGCGGTCCATCCCAGACTTTCCATGCCATTGGCTCCATGTGATGGGCGAACAGCAGAGGTGACAGCGGACAACCCTGAGGTGTCCCCATGTGATGGGGGGCCAGCGTGACACCGTTGACTCTCACCATCACTAGGGACACTATAGCCTCTTCATATCCAGCTGCATAATTTGCTCCCAAAGCTGAAGTGTACCGGGGTAGTGAGAAGATAGTGCCAGTACACTCTGTCAAATATTTTGTCTGCATTGTCTGCCAGGAGCATTACGTTCCCTCAAGAGCCTTGGGCCTTATCAAGCAAGTGCAGAGTTCTCTTGGTGTTGTCCCCACATTGCTAATGACGGCTGAAGCCTGCTTGACCTGGATTTAATGAGGACGGCAGAAGAGAATTAATATTTGCTGCTAGGATACCTGTGAAGAGTTTATCGTCCATGTTTATCAAAGAGTTTGGATGGTATGAACTGCATTGTAATCCACCCTTCCCCAGTTTCAAGAGGACTGTTAACGTGTACTCCACAACAGAAAGAATACAGAATATTTCAACAACCCCAACTCCGTCCACCCTAGTTAAACAGTAAAACAACGGCATATCATACTGCACATCCATCACCATCCCTGCTGTCAGGACCCACAGCCTAAAACCTTGACCTACAACCATGGCCTACCACTGACTGTGGAGAGGCACCCTGAACTCCTACACAATACTGTACCAGGACCACAGCACAAACCAGCCCATCATATGATCAGCACAACAAATGCACCCTAGGCGTGCTCCATCCACACCCCCTAGAAAGGAGAGAGGGGAACAAAAGAAAGCAGGAGAAAGTTAGCATGATGCAGTGTAGAGCCACAAATCAGGCTCAGAATCACCCAACTCCGAGGCAGCTGTCTGACAAGACTCCCCACCAAAGACTCCAGTGAATTGTCTTGGGAAGCAAACGCCATAGTACCATCTCCTTGAATAACAATCCTCGTCGGGCTCTCTCCACCATCGAAGTCTCTCTGGATGCCAACTCCTTCCATAGCCTCAATTTGGAGTGCCAGCTCCCCCGGCACCCCGAGTATTGGCCCGCTAGAGCCCATCCTCTCCCGGGGTACCTTGTCCTATACCTCTAGCCGCCTCCAGACATCGTCCAAAGGATCGAAGAAGTGAGGCTTGCCTCTGGACAAAACTCACAGTCGGGCTGGATTCAGTAATATATATGGGAGACCCATCGATCGTAGCTTAGTCTTAACCTCCAGAAAGCTTTTCTAGGGCACCTGTACCTTGTTGCTGTAGTCTGGGCCGATGAAAATCCTGTGGTTTTCACAGTTGGCAGTATCCGTCTCCCAGGCGGGATACAATATCTGTCTTTATAGTTCAGGATATGAGCTAGGATAACCTGCAGCAGTACCTCTGGGCTGGGGGACGCCACAATGCCTGATGCACCCTCTTGGTTACAGAGAAGGGGAATAGCCCATTCAGCTTCAGTATGTCACAGATCCATTCTTCCACAAGTCTCTCAGTGGCTCCCCCCTGAGCTCGTTCCGGGAACCCTAGAAGATGGACATTATTGTGGCGGGACCTTCCCCTCTGCGTCCTCCACATGAGCATCCAGGGCCCAAGTCTTAGAGGTACCGTAGCTACCTGCTCCCTTAATGTGTCCACTTCAGATTGAAGTTCAGTAATAGATCCTTCAGCAACTCGAACCTTGTCAGACACTTCCTTAAGATCCACACGCAGGAGGTTGCACCACCATCTCAATCTTTCCCTCAAGAGTTACCCAGGAGCCCTGGATAGAAGCAAGGCGTTCCACCCTTGATGGCTCCTCAGAGGTTGGCCCCGGTTCTTGAACTCCGTCTGTGGCCAGCCTGCCGCGTTTACCGTTGCAAGGATGATGCTGGCATCTTATACTGCTCCATAGTTTTCCACTGTGGGTGGCCGGGCTGCTTGTTCCCCCTGATAGAGAGGGCCAAAGGTATCTGATGGCCGTACCATACACACACGGAAGCCCCCAGTGTCGCTGAACCAGAGATATGGGGCGTTCCACCCCTGCTGCGCTGCCCCCATAATAGCGTCTGTCAGTGCCCAAGCTGTCCTTCAGGCCCTACAAGGCCTTGGACCTGCCTGCAAGGCAACACAGAGCAAGTGTCCTCAAACTGTTCCTAAGTGTGCAGCATTGGCCCTTGTGACCGTCTCCCACCCCATACATTCTGTCAACCACCAGGTGGAGGGATATAAAGGGGGCATCCATGCCAAGCCTTGCAGCATGTGGCCCCCTGCTGTGGTGCCAGTGAGGTTCTTCCGAGACCCAGTATTATTGAACAGTTCGATCCTGGGCGAAAATGCAGATAGTCCTCGCACCCTTGAGCCCATGCACATGTCAGGTGCCAGGCCCCTGGAAATCTAGGAAGTAGGAAACCAGGAAGGAGGGACAAGCCTAGAACCACTCGGCCCCTCGTGCTCTGGCCGCCCGCCAGCCCTATGGCACCAGGCAAGAGGCCCAGGACCCTGGCAAGTTAGGTCCTGCACTCCCACAGTACCCGCAGCCCAGCTGGGCTCATGAAACAGCAAAGGACTCCCGAGATGGCGCCCAGAGGTGCAGTGACACACAGCAGGTTCTCGCTTCACATTGCATCTGATATACCGAAACACAGGTTCCCCCAATATATTATCGGTTAGACGATCTCAAAAGGATTGGCACTTGTAAAAGGGATGAGGATTTCTACGGATAAGGTGTTGGGGAAACTCATTGGGCACTGGAACATGGAGAAAGTACCAGAAATCTGCTTGCATAAGGAATCAGTGAGCCCTGATTAAGTCATTAGGATATCTCCAGATGAAGAAACACGTGTTGGCTGAAGCTTGGCTGTTACAGATGAATGATGCAGAGAATTAGCTGTAATCAATGTGAAAAGGAGGCGTAAGTGCCAGAGATAAACCTGATGTTCATACAGAAGACTGCATAAGGACTATATATGTAACTGGAGTGTGCCTTAAATTGTATCCGCTCGCCGACACTTTCCCCATTGTTATTCACCCGGGGGTCCGCGGTTGTGTTAACTGCCTTTTTAGCCACAGGGATTGGCGGTGCACGCTGTTTCAGATGGCAAGTGGACGTAGAGGCAGGGTTGATAGTCTCACTCAGCTGCCATCTTGGCTGCGCTGCCCTGGAAACCATGGCAGACAAGTTCAATTGCTGACATCTAGAGGATCACAAATGCAAGTTACCCAAAGGACTTAGTGCAGGGTGTCTCCCAACAATGGGGAGAAACCCAGCTTGATCTCTTTGCCACCACAGAGAACACACAATTTCAACACTTTTGCGTGCTGGCGTACCCATGTAGGCTCTCTCTGAGGTGTATTTTACTTTGAGCCGAGCTTCGGACTTTCTTATATGCCTTCCCACCTCTACCTATCCTGTCCTGAGTTCTGAAGAAGATCAGGAATGACTGGGCCCAAGTCACCTTAGTGGCTCCAGATTGGTTTAAGAGAGAGTGGTACCCAGAACTTCTGGGCGCGAGCATCTCTACATCAGTCAGGCTGCCACTTTGGGAAGATTTTATGTCACAGCAGCCAGGCAGGGTTCTGCACTAGGTCCTCTGCAATCTACATTTCTACACATGGAGATTGAGTGGCCATAGTTGACTTCTTTCGGTCTTCCTCCCAAAGTCATGGATGTGATTCTAGGAGCTAGACATTCATCCACAACATTTGTTCACACTGGGTGCCAGATTAAGTTTGTCACCTGGTTTAGTTCCCGCTATACAGACCCATTTCAAGCACAGTTGTCGGATGTTTTGCTTTTTTGTGCTGTATTTTTTTAAGGACTTGCTCTGTGCACTGCAATAGCTTTTATGTCATCCCTTTTAGCTTTTTTGGGTTTGCTGGACCAACCTTCCTTGTTTAACTCTCCCATAAAGATGCGTTTCCTTAAAGATATAGTTCATATGCCCCCCACTAAGCATTTGTAATACTGCATTGGCACCTTAATTTGGGGCCTTAGTTTGGTTCTCACATTCCTGACGGCTACCTCATTTGAGCCAGTGCACAGTTGTGTTCTGCTTCTTCTGACTCTGAAAACAGTCTTTCTCATTGGGATAACTTCAGTGCATTGTGTGAGTGACGTTGTCTGTTCAGTTTCCATACACCACCTTTTTCTTAGACAAATATGTTAAGGACCAAAGTGGCATTTCTGCCAAAGATTGTAACTTCCCTGCGTGCTTGAAAAACCAACACTATTCTGCCATTCTTTGCTCTGACTCCCCCCTTGAAAGAAGAGAAGAGATCCATCGTACTAAGGACCATCGGGTGGACAGTGCACTGTTTGTGCGGTTTTATGAGGAAAAGAATATGAAGAGAGTGCAGGAAAGTAATATATTGAGGTTCACTGTATGAAAAACTGCTACGCATTGACTAAGAAGCATCCTCCGGAGGGTCTGCAGGCTCATTCAACCGTAGCCAAGGCTGCTACCACGGGTTAGCAAGTGGAGTGCCTGTTCTGGACATTTCTTGCTGCAATGGGGGTGTTACTTCCCATGTTCACAGAGCACAACTGCCTCAATAGTCAGGTCTAGTAGCAGGGCAATATCTGATTGAGACTTCCAGCTGCAGATTCCTTACCTTAGAATTTTCCCTGAGGTGTCAGACTGGATCTGGAGATTTTTTCTTAGAGCATTCCCTTGCATGTCGGTAGGTGGCGTTGGTCGATTCCGTGGGCGTGTTGGCATCGTAGTCGCTGTGATGACGTTGGGAGTAGTACATAAACGCTGCCTCAGCGCAGTGACATCAGTACTCTTCTTTCCGCGCCATGTGCTGATCCGGAGAGCGCTACCATGGTCTCTTTTTGACCGTGTTTGACCGTTCTGTCATGGGTTTTTGGTGCGTCGAGATGTCCCCGAAGAACGGTTTCAAGCCGTGCGAGGACTGTCACTGCATAATGTCGGTGGCGGATCCGCATCGGTTCTGTTTGTGGTGCTTGGAGCCCAACCACGACCCGAAGACGTGCTCCGAGTGCTCGACTCCGCATAGGTCCCGGTCTCGTCGAGGGGAAGGTCTTGAGACCATTCGCGGAGCCACCACTTCTTCCTCCAAGTCTTCAGGCACAGATAAGAAGAAGCAGTTGTCGAAGCGGTCCCGTCACCTTTCGACTTCACCCCGTCGCTCGGCTGATGCGATGTGGGGGGAGCGTCGACCCTCGAGGCCTCCATCTTCGGGGCTTGCATCTAGGTCCGCTCCGTGCTTCCCCAAATTTCCGGGAGCCAGAGCGACCCCTGTCGAATTAAAGAAGTTTTATGAGGCCATGCGCCTCATTTTTGGGCAGGCTGACCCCGATACGGTGCCCTTAGGCCCAAGGTGTTTAGTCAGGGGGGAGGGGGTCTTCGGGTTCCGTGCCGGTGGCTTCGGCTCCAGGCACCGAGGACCCCTCCGGATCCGCTTGCGGATCCGCACCAACGCCAGTCGCACCAATGAGACCTTCCCCGGCACTGGTTCGATTGTCAACGCTCCCAATGTCGGTGGTGCCCACCATCGATGTTGACCCGATCCTCATCCCCAACGACTCGGAGTTGGAACGGCGTTGGCCAACGCCGCCTCTGTCTTCAATGGGGCCTACTCACCCCAGGTCGGATTTGTACCCTTTTTCTTATAGGTACGCATTCGGGTAAGGATTGGAGGGGTCCCTGGACCCTCATGAATACCAGGATAACCCTATTTGGACTGGGCACAGGAATTAGGCGAGGCCAGTAGACTGGACACTTCTCCAGAAGTGCTCCCTCCGCCTACCATGGCTACAGCAGAGGGAGCGACTTATGCTATGGTGGTCAGTAGGGCAGCTGAGATCCTTGGCCTTGACCTGCCTACTGTACAGGTCAAGTCAAATCTCCTGACGGAGGTGCTTCATTCAGCCAGGGGCTTCCACATCTGAGCCCCTTTTGCCATTCAGTGAATCCCTCACCAATGTCCTCTTGGGTACTTGATCCAAACCCAACGCAGGGGTTCCTGTGAACAGGACTATCACACGCCGCCATTGGCCCGTCCCGACCAACCCTAAATTCCTGTCCCAACACCCCACGCTTGAAGAGTCTTGTCATCCAGGCTCCACCTTCAATCAGAAAGGCTGGAACAATTTGTGAAGATGATGTTTTCTTCCTCCAGTCACACACTGCGGTCAGTGAACACCACGCCTTTTGGGCCGCTATAACCACTCACTGTAGGATACTGTCGCACAAGTTCTGCCACAGGTTCCGGAGGAGGCCCATGCTGTTGGCTCCCAAGCTGTCACCAATAGGAGAGATGCTGCGAAGTTCACGATCCGATGTGGGCTGGACACAACTGACTCTCTGGGCAGATCGGTTGCTACGACGGTGGCCTTGAGACGCCACGCCTGGTTGCGTACTTCTAGTTTTTCGGGGGATGTCCAACAGTCTCTTATGGACATGCCCTTTGATGGCTCCTGTCTCTTTGGAGACAAGGCGGACTTGGCCTTGGAGAGATTCAAGGACTCCCCGGCTTGGCTTTTCCGCTGCCCCTCGCCCCCAACAGTCCTCCTTTCATGGCCACAGAAGGGGCTCTCTGTTGCATCCTGAACCTTGCTACCTTGACACCCATGCTGTTCAGCCTCTGCGTGGCTGGGGATGTGGAATCCCACGTGGGTGTGGGACAGGGAACTAGACATCTGTCCAGTCATTCCCTGCCCCCGCTGCAGCCTCCAAAACCACCTAGTTCGTCCTCTCACTCCGATCCAGTTGGCGGCAGGATTCGCCATCACCTGCCCCACTGGAAATCTATCACTACGGACAGGTGGGTTCTGCAGATAGTTCGAATGAGCTATTCCCTCCCCTTTGAATCTGACCTACCAGCCATGCCTCCATCAGTCAGTCATCTTCCGGAGGATCATTTGGCACTTCTTCATCAGGAAGTCGTGGCTCTCTTGGCCAAGTGAGCCATAGAGAAGGTCCCTGTGCCAGAAGTAAGTCATGGATGTTATTCCCGCTACTTTTTGATGCCGAAAAAAGGACAAGGGCTTACGTCCTATCCTAGACCTTCGGTACCTCAATTACTTCCTCAAGAAGGAGAAATTCAAAAAATGCTCACCCTATCTCAGTTCCTGTCTGCCTTAGACCCAGGAGACTGGATGGTAGCGTTGGACTTGCAGGACGTTATTTCCACATTCCCATCCTGCTTGCCCACAGACATTACCCGCGATTCGTGGTAGGTCACGAGCACTATCAGTTTAACGTGCTCCCCTTCGGCCTTACTAGCCCCCCTCAGGTGTTCACAAAAGTGATGCCATGGTTGCAGCTCATCTGCACAGGTTAGGGGTCTCAGTCTTCCCCTACTTCGGTAACTGGCTGTTAAGGGTGGACTCGCCCCAGAAAGTCGTCTCCCACCTTCAGACTACGGCGAGTCTCCTGCACACGCTGGGGTTCACTATCAGTGTGCCGAAGTCACACCTGACTCCCCCTCAGACGCTCACTTTCGTTGGAACTGTTCTGGACACAGTGCAGTTTTGGGCTTACCCCGAAAAGCGAGTCCAAGATATTCGGGCTATGATTCCGATCTTTCAGCCTCTGTCTTGGGTTTCAGTGAGACTGACTCTGAGGCTGCTGGGCCTCCTGGCCTCCAGCATCCTGCTAGTAACACATACCAGATGGCATATGCGGGCTCCGCAGTGGGACTTGAAGGTCCAGTGGGCGCAGCATCAGGAGAATCTCTCTGACATGGTCCAGATCTTGGAGGGGACTGCGAAAGACCTGCAGTGGTGGCTTTCGAATCTGCATTGGGTCCACGGCAGATCCCTCTTCCTTCCCAGCCAGATCTATTTATAGTGACAGATGCGTCACTTCTGGGTTGGGGCGGCCACATGGGAGAGGCCTCTGGTCTCTGGCGGAGTCTGGGCTCCATATCAATCTTCTGGAGCTCTGGGCGATCAGGCTTGCTTTGAAAGCATTTCTTCCCTCTCTCAAAAGGCAAAGTAGTGGAAGTGTTCACGGACAACACTACTGCCATGTGGTACTCCAACAGACAAGGCGGGGTAGGGTCCTGGACCCTTTGTCAGGAGGCACTATGCCTCTGGACATGGCTGGAACATCAGGGCATTACCCTGGAGGTCCAGCATCTGGCGGGCTCTCTGAACATCAGAGCGGACAAACACAGCCATAGATGCACAGCCGATCACGAATGGCGTCTCCATCTGTAGGTGGCGCAAGGTCTCTTTCAGCAGTGGGGAGAGCCTTGGTTAGATCTGTTAGCCTCCGCAGAGAACGCGCAATGTCAGCTGTTTTGCACGTTGGAGTTTCCAAGGTGGCACTCGCTCTGACACACTTTTCATCTGGAGTGGAACTCCGGCCTCCTTTCTGCCTTTCCGCCTATACCACTTCTGCCCAGAGGTTTCAAGAAGATCAGGAACGACCGGGCCCAAGTTATCTTGATGGCTCCAGACTGGGCACAGAGATTATGGTATCCAGAGCTATTGAGCATGGCCACCGATCCTCCACTCAGACTGCCTCTTCGGGCAGATCTTCTGTTGCAGCGACAGGGGTCGGTTCTCCACTCGTACCTGTCCAATCTCCGCTTTAATGCGTGGAGATTGAGCAGCAGCAATTGACGACTTTTGCTCTTTCACCCAAAGTCTGTGATGTTATCTTGGCAGCCAGGCGTCACTCCACCAAACGGTATATGCCTGTCGGCATAAATTTGTGGCATGGCATACCAGCAAATCGGTTGATCCCCTCTCTGCTCCTCAATCTGAGGTTCTTTTCTTCATTCTTCGTTTGGTCCAGCAGGGCTCTTCTTTGGGTACCCTTAAAGGGTATTTATCTGCCATTTCAGCCTTGCTTAGGCTTCCTGATCAGCCCTCACTCTTTAAATCTACTATTGTCAATAGTTTCCTTAAAGGTCTAACCCATTTATTTCCTCCCACTCCATTTATCATACCTCAGTGGGACCTCAATCCTGTCCTTACTTAATGTGTACTTCCTTTGAGCCGATGCACAATTGCCCTTTACTGCTCCTCACGTTCTGCTCGCAGCGTAAGTGATCTGCGAGCTTTCTTCAAAGCATCCATTCTTGTCTGTGCACCCTGACAAAGTGGTGTTGCGCACTAAGGCTTCCTTCCTTCCCAAGATTGTTACGCCTTTTCATGTAGGCCAGTCAATCACCTTGCCTACTTTTTATGCACATCCTTCTCATGAGGAGGAGACACTCTACCATCTGGACCAAAAAAGAGTATTGGTGTTCTATCTAAATCATACTAAAGATTTACAGGTGGACGATCATCTCTTTGTCGGGTATGTAGGTGGAAAGAAAGGGAAGGCTGTGCAGAAACAAACCATCTCTTGATGGGTACTTCTTTGCATCAAGATGTGCTACTCTTTGGCCAAGAAGCAATCCCCTGAGGGTCTGCGCGCTCATTCCACCAGAGCAACTGCAGCTTCCAGTGTGTTAGCACACCGAGTACCTGTCCTGGATATGTGCCAGGTGGCTACATGGGCATCCCTGCACACGTTTGCTAAACATTACTGCCTGGACAGTCAGGTCCGTCTGGACGGCTAATTTGGTCGTTCGGTCCTGCAAGTCTTTCTAATATGATCTTGGTTCGCAGCCCACCTCTGAGGATGGCATTGCTTGGGTATCTATTCTAAGTTAAGGAATCTGCAACTAGAAGCCTCTATCAGATGTACAAGTTACTTACCTTTGGTAACAAAATATCAATGGCTCAAACCAAAAACTCCTGCAGGACCGAGAGAGAAGTACAAGTTACTTACCTTCGGTAATGAAATATCTGGTAGAGACATATTCTAGTTGCAGATTCCTTACCGACCCACCCATCCTCCCCACTAGCGAACTGATTTCTAGGGACAGGGATTCCCTCTTCAGGTCTTTAGCTCTGGCGCACCAATCTCAGTGCGCTACTCTGACATCTTCAAGGCGACTACGACGCCAACAGTGCCCACGGAGTCGACCAACGCCACCTACCGACACTCAAGGGTATTGCTCGAAGAAAAAATCTCCGGATCCAGCCTGACACCTGGGGGAAAATTCTAAGGTAAAGAATCTGCAACTAGAATATGTTTTGATGCATTCAACATTGACTTTTGTTTAAATTCTCTCACTATGTGAGCACCGTCCGTTGAGAAGGGGTGTAGTGTGCTACATTTTATGTTTATTTCATCTCACTGGGTGAGTGCAGGTGGGGGAGGAACCCCGTGAGCTCACCCTACCATCAAGGCACATGCTTCATGAACGGGTCATGCAAAGAGCCGTTACTTTCATTAGAGACGACAGCATATTGAAGAAATGCCTTCCTGCGGACAGGCACCTTTAATTATGGAACCAGAAAGGGAAAAACATTCTTGAGAAATGTGAGTAATGTGCGCGATTGGTAAATTTCGCTTACAACGATAATTTACTCATTTTCCACAAATGCATTAAGCGGGTTAGGTTTTGTGGAATTTTGCAGTGTTTTGGGGGTTTGCCAAACTCCTTACCCTCCCCCATGCATACTATAGTGGGCAAACATAAAAAAGCATGCTCCGCCTTTCCCTCACTTTGGGCTGTTTTCTCTCTTGCATCTACCCCCTCCTCCTTATCTACCACAGGTACTTTGAATGTTTTATTGTATGCTGCATCTCTTCCCTCCCCCGTTCATACCCAAGTAGCCTTACATTCTCAGACCTCCTGCCTTTCTCTGCCTTTACCTCTCTATTTCATCTCACATTCAATGGATTTTTATTTCACTTCTCGGTGTTTCATGTCAGCGGTATAATAAAACCGCAAATAAAGCAAATCCAAGGCCCATCGGCTAGCAACACTGCATTCACTTACATAGCTGTCTGCTTTCTCCTTCCCTTGTCCTTTAATAATGTGTGCTTTTGTTGCATAAAATCGAGAAATATCTGTCCAGCTAATGCTTTTTAATAGAAAACAAGAAATTTCTCTGATGCTCCTGACGGACCTCCATTATTACATTTCTGAAGGTTGGTGAGTGTGTCGTTTCAAACAATAAAGCTATCCAATTCCGCGGGGTTTGTGTTTGACCGGTCAATAAAATGCTCTTTGTTCTTTGTGGTAGTTACTGTCCGCAAGATCGTTGGTGATAGATGCATGTTTTCATTTATTATTGCACCCAAATGAAAAGATTATCAGTGACATAGGCAACCAGTGTTTTGTTTATGGAGCTGCCTATTTTTAAACAGACTGTCACCATAACGTGATCATGTACAAAAAAGGCATAGAATTGATTCTGCAATTCCTTAAATAACTTAAAAGTCACCTCACATGATCTGGAATCTATAACAGGGCTCTCACATTTCTCAGTTCCATGCCTAAGTACCTCATCAACCGCAGAACATTTTTTATTATTCTAGTGGGGCTTGTAGTTCTGGCTTTATGTTTTTAAAAAAGGATTACAGCTCCCAGTATGCAATGAAAAATTGGGCCTGGTGAGATACTCAGACATGTAAGTGAGCAACTTCAGAGCTCTGTTGTTGCCTGAAAGCCAGGGCTGGCTGCCAGTTAGACCCATCACATTTGTTTATTTTTTTCCAGTTTTATATAGCGCAAACGCAACCCAAAGGTATTGAAGTGCTTTACATCAGCACCAGTTATATTACACAAGGACAAATTCATTTTTGGTAGGCACTGAGTCATTAAGATATTTGCCCCGGTTTACAAGATGTTGAGTCGATGCTGAGACGTGAACCAGAATCCCCAACTTCCAATTCAACAGCTCTAGCAGTTATGGCATATCCTCTCCCCATTGGGTCACTTGGAGCCTATGCTTTCAATGTGGCCTCTTAATGACTTAAATCATGTTTTCAAATAGATTCAAAACTGAATTGTTTTTAAACGTGATTACACGTTTTTGTTTCTCAGTGAAGGCAGCCTCCTTAGAGACGTCTGATTTCTGAGACTGTAAAGTGTTTTAAAGTTTACCTGGTGGTGTATGGATGCATTTATGTCTGACATTGGAGTCCTGGGCTAATGAAACAGTTGTGACTTTCCTGCCTCTAAAGGTTCAAAGACCCAATTAATAAAATCTTGAGTGGGATAACCTGGCCTTGACAAACAAGACTTCCCTTTCCACAGCTGCATGACTGACATAGATGATAACCAACATGTAACTGTTCAGTGTGTAAGCTAAAGAAGCAAGGCCTTGTTACCTGGAAAAATTTCAGATTATAAAAGCGCCCAACGTTTCCAAAACATGTGATGGCTCTTTCTCAAGGCAAGACCATTTGTATACTTTCCTGGATGTGCTTGTACATTCCAGCCATGTCTTGGCAGCTGCTTTTTTTTTTGTAGTTTCAATATATATAGTGCCCATCCTCCCTCTGTTTGTGAATCCAGATGCTTAAGCATTTGGCCCCGTACATTTTAGGGCCCATGAGAAATGTAAAGTGCCACTTAGATCTTAATCTTTGGCAGCATATGCGCAAGAAGGCTACGGACACACTGTTTCATTTGACAAGGCAAATTACGACAGACACATCTACTGTATCCATCAGCTTCGTGTCCTTCCATCACACTGTCAGTGATTTGCTCTTTAAGCCTGCCTTACGTCACATGTTCTATTTATTTATTCATCAAAATAGACAGATGATCACATTAATTTTCTGCAGTTTTCAGAGCAACAAACGAATTGGAAGGTGGCCATCGGGCAAAATGCTCGTTTCCATGCTCTTTCTAACATAACATATCCAATAATTTCATCTCCTTTGAAAGGTCTGTTAAAAATAAATATACCATATTCTTCTCCAACTGACAAAGTAATTTTTTTCCTTCATGTGTTATTATTCTATCCTTGCGTACTACACTGAGATCATAACGTCTTTGTTCTTAAAAAATGAGGATTTAACCTCATACCTCTATTCGCAATTTCCAACTCCAAACCATTACTGTGCTGTTTCTATTTCTCTTGAGTTCTGGTTCCCGCTTTTTCTCTCTTCGTTTCTCTTTCTGTTAAAAATAAATATACTATGTTCTTCTCTACCCAACAAAGTTATTTTTTCCCTTCATGTATTATTATTTTATCCTTGCAAACTACACTAAGATTATAAAGTCTTTGTTCTTAAAAATTGAGGTTTTGACTTTGTGCCTCTATTTGTACTTTCCAACTCCAAATCATTACTCTGCAGTTTCTATTTCTCTTGAACTCTGGTTCCTGCTTTATCTCTTTGTTTCTCTTCCAGGTACTCACTTATTTCTCCCACTCCTGTCTCTCGCAGCATTGTTTCTCTTTCCCCATTGCTCCTCTTTCTCCCCCACACTGTCATCTTCTTGTTTCTTTTTCTCTCACTCTGGTGTCGCATTCTTACCCACATAAATCCACTACATGCCACATAACAATCCACGTAAATACACTCCACTCGATGCCACATCAGTCAGTCAGTCAAAGTACTTTATTTCGATAAATAAATATCATAAAAAGGCATAAAAAAAAATAAAAAAAATACAATCAATATTACAGGCAATCAACAATTCATATTATCTACAATGTTTAAAAGGGGGGTCAGTAAAGTAAAACATCCTAAAGACATCATTTAACGTGAAGCATTAATATTCTCCCGGATTCGCAGAAATTACATTTCGTATAAAAAGTTAGTTAATCACTCAATTCATCACAATAAAATAATCGGATTGATGGCGAACTTCTTTTTCTTAGCCCTAACAGCTCCCACTAAAAAACTAGCAACATGGAACATGATCCTAGGGGTCTGCAATAACTGTAAGAACAAGAGGGCAGGTTTGACCTGTATAAACCCCTCCTCCTTTAAAATTGGGAACAAATATTTCTTTCTTAAGGCCGCGTAATGGTCACAGAATAACAAAAAATGCATTGTATTCTGGATCGAAAAATTATCACAATTACACGGCGTTCCTTTTTCCGGAGGAGACCAGGTTTGAAAGTGGCCAAGAGTTAAATGGATCAGGTTAAACCGAAAGCGTGTGAGTAGAAACCGGTGAAAGGGTTGATTTACAATAGACAAATATAATTCAGGGCCCACATTAGTACTCAAAATAATACTGGCCCGCACCGATGGTTTCTCATATTCAACTTGTTCTCTTTCTAAACATAACAGATCTTTCATCATGCTTTTAATCAGGGCAATATCTTTAACAGTTATTGATTCCGGGGAATAAAAAAGATCCGATCTCCCTAATCTAGCAAAACAATTTTTGATATAAACTAGCCACGCTATTTTATTTACTTTATCCAGCTGCAGGCAATCTTTTAAAATGGAGTGGTTGAGCGGAATTTCTTGATTCAGCCAGATCTTTAGCCAGGCTACAACGGGGGCCAGTTTGATCAAGTCTGAAATGTAGCCCACACCCAATTCAGTATGGACAATGTGTGTGGAAGTAGACTGGGGAAGAGAGAGAACCGATCTTAGAAATTTATTTTCCGTAATCTGTATACTTTCCATAGAGCAATAGCCCCATATCGCACTTCCATACGTTGCTATTGCAAGGCATTTAGCTTCATAAATTTTTAGCAAACTAACAATTGGCCTTGCCCCAAGTTTATTCATAAAACCCCGAAGAGCAGAAGAAGACTTTACAAGGGCAACATTTCTATTTTTTATCTGGGGGCCCCAGGAGCCTTTCTCATCGAAAGTGATCCCTAAGTATGGAAATATTGCTACTCTACACAATTCTTGCCTCCCACAAGTAAAGATTTTGGGGAGTTTATTTTTATTACCCTTAACCATAATCATAATCTGGGACTTTTTAACGTTGATCTTTAAATCCAGCGAAGTCATAAAAACCTCAAAGGCGTCCAATAATCGTCGAAGACCAACACCAGTACGAGAAAGCAGGACAGCATCGTCCGCGTATAGGAGAGCCGGAATACCGAGTTCTCCTATCCGAGGGGTGTCCTGGGTAGCATCTTTTAATGTGGATTCCAAGGCATTTATATAAATAGTAAAAAGGAGGGGAGCCAGAATGCACCCCTGCCTGACTCCCCTTTCTGAGTTAAAGTGGCTAGAGCATCGCCCCGCAGTAGTAACTCTAACAGAAGCTGTTAGGTCAGTATGTAAATCTACTAAGAGGTTAACAAGAGCCTTGTCCAGTCCCATGTCAAGTAAGATTTTCCATAATTTAGATCGATTTACAAGATCAAAGGCTGATGAGAGGTCCATGAACCCCAGATACATGGAACCCTCCTTCGCCTTCGTGTATTTCTCTATTAATAGATACAAATTCAAGCCTTGATCTATAGTACTCCTTTTAGGTCTAAAACCATACTGCACATCTGCTAGGACCCCTTTCTCTGTTAACCAATCGTTCAATTTAATTAAAATAACTCGACCTAAAATTTTCACTGAGGAATCAATCAGTGAAATCGGCCTGTAACAAGATGGGTCTTGCCTATTACCCTTTTTAAACACTGGTATAATTATAGATTTCTTCCAAGAAGACGGAATTTTATCAAATGCAAGATTATTAAAAACCTTGCATAATACCTTAGACCAAAATTTTGGAAAACTTTTAAAAACATCCCCAGGTACCCCATCTGGGCCCGGGGCGTTGTTTTTTGTGGTTAGGTCTATAGCCCTTTCAACCTCTGCAACTGCAAAAATAACTACATCCTTGTCAGGGGAAGTTTCCCCAACTTCATCTGCTAGAATTCCACCAGGAGGACCAATATTAGAGTATATCTGACTAAATTGTTTTATCCAGCCCTCATCTGGAATGTTTGCCTCTAAAGGGGTATTAGTTTCAACAGAAAAAAAGGGCTGATTTATTATTTTCCAGAATAAACCACTGTTTTTTAGGGTATCTGGATCCAAGAGTTGAGCCAAGGCGTTATCTTTCAGAGTCCTTTTCCTCTCTAGAATTGTTTTTTTATACACTTTCCTAGCATTTACTATTTTTGATCGATCTTTAGGAATAGTTTTTAATGCCTTAAGTAGTACACCATGTGCTTTAGAGCATTCCTTATCAAACCATCTATTGCCCTCTAGCGCCTTCTGGCTAGATTTAGCTTGAAGACTACGATTAATTTCTAAGCAAATCTGATCAAATGCTACTATAACCTCCTTAGGATCTGGATTTTCCGCTAGACATATAGAGATTTCATCCTCCACTTTAGATAAGACCTCCTGAAAAAAAGTTTCAGGGACTATTTTTGTCCACTTCAACCTACGATTCTAGTCTTTGACTTTAAGGTTCAAGCCCCCACCCTCTGCAACTAATTTGAGAGAAATCAGTTCAGTGTTCTTAAAAACAAGTACAACAGGATTATGATCACTAAAAACTGACACCTCAGTACAATAATTTAAAACACTATTTAACAAAAAGGAAGACAAAAAAATATAATCTATAATAGTACCATTTTCTTTACCCTTAAACGTAGGGGACCTTCTATTCCCGTCTCCACAGCCAGACTCCTATAAATTCCATTTAGCGAGGAAAAGCTCAAGATAATCCCCCTGCCTAGTATGTTCTGGATGAGCAGTTGAAGAAAAGGGAGGGCCTTCCTCATCCCTCCTAATACATGGTAGAGTACATGGATGTATGTTAAAGTCCCCTAGTAATATTAACTCAAAAATATTAACATTTATACTATAGACTGACAAAAATTTATCCAAGTCATCCAGGTTTTGACTGGTGCAATCATTAGCATGCGAATTATAAAAATTTATAAAAAGGATCTTACCCTTATCCTGGGTGGAAAGCTCAACAATTAGACAATTTACTGAGCCCGAGGGGCATTGAGTTAAGGTACCTTTCATATCCAGTTTGAAAAGGCTTAATAGTCCCCCCTTAGGTCTTCCTGCCACACTATTTGTAGCTGGAATGCAAAAATGACAAAAGCCATCTAAGGAAAAGCTATTCGTTTGATCCCAAGTCTCTTGTAAAGCAATGACGTCAAAAGATTTTAGTGTCCTTTCCCATTCGGCTATCCCAGACTTGCTCTTTAAACCAGCAATGTTCCATGTAGCAATCTTGATGGACGATGCTGAAGACTGGGAAGAATTTCCCAAGACATTTGGCAGTCAATCATTTTCCTCCAAAGAAGATAAGGCAGCATACCGATTGTGAAGAGGTAAAGTGTTAACGGTCTGCCTGTAAGACAACTGATGACGACTTGGCTCCCCCCTAGTTTGAGACCGGGACATATTCACAAATACATTCGGGGTACAGGCATCCATACCTCTTCCGCTCTCATTTGAACATTGCCCTTGCACATACGACGAGCAACATTGAGTATTGGCCCCATGATTGTAAAAGAAACCAAGAGGTCTAGCAAGAACCGCATTTTCTAGAGTTGGCAAAATTGCAGCTCTCAGAAGCACTGTTGCCACATGTTGTGGGTGTTTAAAATTTATAATAATACAGTCTCCACCTCTATTTTGAGGGCCATTTCCAATCCAGCTAACTCTGCGGGTAAATAAAATGTCATTTGCAAGGGCACAAGGAAATCCACAGTTCTTATTCAACCAAGCAAGCGTCTTGTTTTTAAGAGCAGGATACGTTTCTACCCCAGAACCATTCAAGCACAAGTCAACCTCTGGGACATTTATTAGAACCACAGTATATGGGGCACATTCTGGCGGGAGATTAATAGAATTATGTCGCCTAGTTATACTTCTTCTATCAATGACTGTCCCTCTTATAGTGTCCTGAGTACTCCTTTGTATTGATCGAGGTTGACTAAATGTATTTTGTGCACTAGCCGACCCTACTGGCGATGTAGACGAGGATGAGACGGTCGGCACACTTACAGTCGGTGGGGCCTGAACAGTAGCCCCCAAGCCCTCCACCCTATTACTGACTATAGAGTGTGTAACTGAACCCACTGGGCGGTTATCCATAGAGCCTATTGGGTCTAAGTGGGTACTCGGTGGAACAGTGGACCGAGTCAGACAAGATTCTACAAGGCCTTCCAGTCTAGTAACCCTAAGAAGCACTAATTCTACCTTGGCCACCAGGGGGCTGATCAGTACTTCCAATCTAGATTCAAGAATTGTAGCCAGAAGATCAATTTGACTTGAGTGCAGACTAGTCCCCTCAATAATATTGGTGGGCTCAGGGACATTTCCCCTATTGGTAGCTGTTGTGCCAGCTTTTTTTGGCTTCCGACACCCTGCTTTCTTGACAGGCCCCTTCCTACAGGCACGTACCGCTCTCCTAGTGGGAGATTGAATAAGAGGAGACCTTGATGGTAATGTCCGATCCTGTACTTGAATAGGTTCGGAACAACAAACCTGCTCTCCCACAGAAACGTCAATATTTAAATCGTTCTCATTGTTGGAAAAAGTCGAGACACTCTGAGACATTGATGTAGGGAGTAAACACTGCCTTATGGGAGATGTTTCTGGACTAACCCTACTTAATGATGATCTCCTATCTTTGTTAATTTTACTAACTACTTTAAAAAGATAGTTATCCAAGGTCTTTGAGTCATTATTTGTAGCCATTGTAGCCATTTTAGAGGACCTCAGTTTGGACATGATGGAAACAGCGGAGTCGTCGGTTATCTGGTGGAAATATTCCTCAATGAACTGACTGGTTGCCTATTTATCCAAGTGCCCCCACAACAATCCACGTCAGCCAGTTATATCATACACAAAACAAACATTAATATTATAAGCTGTTTACGTTACTGTCAGCCCAAGAACCAGGGTACTCTATATCAAAGGACCTCGACGATAGTCCATAGCCCTGCCCCGGAAGCCCTTTGCCCGGGCTTCGCCCGGTGCGTCCCGCGAAGCGAAGCGGGCCTCTGGATGATTTGTAGGCGCCTCCTGGCGCTGGCGCCGCGTCAGAGCCGCGCGCCGCCGCTGAGACTACCAGGAGTTAAAGTTAAAGTGGCGCGGTAATGGCAGCCCTGGACTCGTGGCGGTGGCAGTGATGGCAAGGGTGGCGTGGTTCAGGTGGGTTCAAAACAGCTTACACCAAGAATGGTATAAAGGTCAAAAGTTTTTGAAACATCATAGCTTTTTAGAAGTTCTCACCCCGTCTTAACCCCAAATAATTAATTACCGGGCTCCAAGAGCTCCAAGCACCAGCGCAGAGCAGGCCCCGTTCTGGGGTTGCAGGAGCAGACGAGGTGGCGGCCAGGCGGGACACACGGGGGTCGACGGATCCCTCTGCACGCCCGGAGACCCTGGGGCCCTGCGGCGACGGCTCTCGGAGGGGCCTAGGTTGGGAACCCCCAGTGCTCGGAACCAGCGGGCAGAGGAGGGTGGGGCCCGCAAAAGATGACGCGAGCAAGAAGGTGGTGGAGGCCGGATGACGGTAGGCGGCGGAGCGTGCCACAAAAAGCTGCTGAGATGAAACCGCGGCGTCCGCTCAAGCTGAGCCCGCCTTAGGAAGGGTCTCCTCCCCAGCAGCACCCCCCTCCCCCCCCCCCACGGCCGCCGGGGTCCTGCTGCCACTTCCGGGCGCCGGCGTTGTAAAACACTTTGTACCCCCACGGAGGCCGTTTGTTTATCCCCAATCCGCTGCTCGGCTGTCCTCGGGGCTCCTCCTCGACGTACTGCTCCCCTGCGTGCGGCTTGTCAATCCAGCACCCCGGGAAGCCGTAGGGTGAGACTTCTGATCTGGGGGTCCGGCTCCTCCTCCGTCTCCCGGCGGCAGGCGCTCCCGGGCCCCGGGAGGAGCAGGGGCGGCTCTGCTACCGACCGGGGGTCCTGGGACACGCGCAGGAGAGGCGGGGTGGAGAGAAAGGGGAGCTGGGGCCCCTGGAGGGGGTGGGAGGCCGGGCTCCCGCAGGCTCCGGCGCACAGCCCTCGGCTCGCAGCGCACACTGAGGTCGGGGTTCGCGCCGCTCCTGCCTCCAGATTCAGCGCGCCGCTCCTGCCTCCAGATACAGTTTGTCGGTTGAGCCGGTGCAATGAGGCGAAGAGCGAAAAACCAAAGGGTAGGTGCTTCCGAGAGACTCCTCGCAAACTGCCACATAATTCCACTCAACATAATTTCACTCAACGCCATACTGTTCCATGGTACCCTATTCAGCTCCACAAAAATCCATTTCACACCACATAATTCCACACCAAACCACACAGTTCCACTCAACAACATAATTCCACTACACACCACATACATCCAATTCACAATACATAATAAACATCATACCATAAAATTCAACAGCACACCACATAATAAAACTCCACTAGATAACAATCCACAACACAAAATACAATTCCACGTACTTGCACTCTATAACACACAATCCCACTCCGTATAATTCCAAAGCATTCAAAAACACATATTTACTATCCACATAATACCACTGCCCAACATTCCACATAATTCCACTACACAAATCCACTCCACACCACACAATTCCACAACTAACTAATCCAACCCACATAATTCCACTACACACCACGTACATACACTCCATAAAATAGCTAAAAGACTTTCCCATTTACAGTGCCAATATCTCTAACTCAAACAAATGCGAGACCAATTGCATTTCCAATGCTTGTATTCTTCTGCACTCAATTCATTTTACTGTATAAATGTTTAATGCCATTTCTTTGGTGTTTATCCCTTTTATGTTCATGTTCCTGGAGCCTAGATTCTTCAGATGTATATGCATATTCCTTCTTCATGCCCTCCTCTTTTATCCTCTTCAGCCCTATTTTGTACTTGCAGTATTTGATGCTTTTGTTTTGTTTTGAATATCCTGCTATTGAAAAGCGCTTTAATGCCCTTCATTCCTGTAAATCTGAATAACTAAAATTAACATTTGACGTAAAAGCATATCATAGTAAGTCAGAGGTGACCGATTAGAGATGTGTTGTCAAACATACCCATTGTGCATTAGAAAGGATAATGGAATTTAGGAGGAACACGATCTCTTGAGTAACACCACTAAATATTCTAAATAGGATCATGATTTTAATAAAGGAGATATTTTGTTTGAGGAGACATTCAGCCTGCAGAGGTTTCTATCAAATATTCCTGCAAATCGTTGATTAGGGAAATCCAGAAGTGCTACTCATCATAAATCCTTGATCTATATCAGATTTCTCCAACAAGTAGCTTGTGAAGTGCTGGTAGCTCTCCTGCGAGTAGCTCCCTTCTGTTTAGCCCACTAAATTAGAAGCTTTTGCTTGGTTAACGTACATATATCAAAATCAGGAGTCTATATAGGAGACGAAAATAACTTTATTTTCATAACTCATAAGCTATTTGTAGAAACAATGGCTGATTGTCCAAATTATATTTAAATCTGATATTTGATAGATAAATCTTGTGGCACTGAGGAGCATTTTTACAAATTATTACCTTGATACCAGAGGCATTGCTTCTGTGGCTGTTACGTGTTAGCCGTGTAGAGGCATTTCACATTGGCAAAGCCTTTTTTTTTTACTGCTGGCAACCACACCGGATGCACTAAGGTGATCGCTGATAGTAATTTTCCACATCGTGGCCACTGATGTGATCTTGTCTGATGTGGTCACTATCACAACATTAATAATCCTAGCAGCTCTCAATGAGTATTACAGAAAAGGTTGGAGACACCTAATCTATATCCTTCACTAGTTGTGACTAGGAAATCCCAACCGATGCACAGATCCATATGTGCAAGGTCAGTTAGCATGTTGTCACGATGGCATGCTCAAGTGTGCACTCTCCAAGTCCATTGACTTAATCAGTTCAAGTGAAAAATCATATATTCTTGGAGCACTCTCTAATGAAGTAGCATGGGAAGGATCGTCTGGATGAATGAAGGAAGCGTTTTTATAATCCTGCTCAAACCCCTCAGTGTCCGAACTCCCTCAATCCCTACGGAACTTGGGGAAAACTTTGGTGAACTTTGTTAATAGGGATCGAAACATAAGTATTCTTTAGATCCAGACACACCATCTCCAGTTCTTTGCAATTAACGTTCTAAAATGCTGGTGCCCCTCCATTTTGAAATGATGCAAGAAGAGGCAACTTTTAATTGACTTTCATTTATTTTCATGCATAATCTTTCCATATTTAGTGCGTCAGGAAGGTACAACAATACAGCAGGTCCATTATTCTGTTCATGACTAGCTCTACCACTCCTTAATATACTAGTGGCTTCCATGATGAAAAGGTGGCAGACAGCTATGAATAGCACCATTCCCTTGATGTACATTGCCTCAATTTGGATGGTTTGAGGAGATATGTGCTATACATAGACTCAGCAAAGGGGAGAGGGGGTAAAACGAGGGGACTCCGTCAAAGGAAGTAGCATCATATTCCTCCTTGCTGGTCACCTAATTAGCAGAAGTCATATAGTTTAAAGCGTCATCCTAAGTCCTCACAGGGGACTCAGCAGAAATCTGTGTGGGGAGCATATACCAGAAACCTGTATGCATTTGAATCTAGAAAGACCCTTAGCGTGTGTGTAGGGTAGTCGCCTCAGCATCAAGTGAGTGCATTTATGTGTTTGTTCTTATATGTGCTGTGCCGAGAAGTACAAATTTGGCAGCATTCTTACTTTCCTTTGGCAAAATTCAGTTAGGTTGCCAGCACCTTGTGGCACTTGGAGCATAGCATTGCATGACTGGTACTTTAGGCCGCTGGCTTATCCTTCTTCAGGAGTAAGGACCTTGGATAGGGCGTCAGTGTCATTTTTGTTGTCCAAAATGAAAAATGGCAGTCCATGGTGGATGAGAGGAGAAAGGAGGTAGCAGTAGGGGTAATGGTGAAAGGCAATGGAAAGACCAATCACAGAATAAAACGCAATGTAAGGAAACCAACACAGTGCAATGAAAAAACCTAAAAATATCACTAAAAAGGGCACCTCCGAAAAAGACACCTTTATCCGGCATAGCATGTGACGAGTAATGTTTGAAAGCAACTTCAGGTATTAATAGTAATAATGAAATGTGCATCTGTGAAAAAGGCACCTATATCAGAAACCACTACATGAGTAATGTTAGTACAAATCATTAGGTAGCTCAAAAAAAGTCAAAGAAGTCCACAAAACCAATATCTTAGAACGACATACCATCACTATACCCTTTGTGATATTTTGCTGCAGAAAGTATGCACATAAAGGAACAAGTATTCTTGATAATGTGTTCCTCCTCACTTTGCCATAAAATACCAAGGTTTATCTTGTACTGTGATTGGGAAAATTATGCTGTAAACATGACTGAAATTGTACGGTTTGATAGGATTTTTTGGGGGGGAGATATTTGTAATTCGGGTGCAAAACATTATCTCAATTTCTGCCATTTCCCTTTTAGCTCTGGAAAATACAGGAAAAATTGCTGATTCCAGACCCTACCATATTAGACGTCCCTCCTGATGCTGTGAGGAACCAGAGTCTGCACAGCCTGCCAACTCTGCAGATGGGTACTCTTCTGGCTGCCTATGTTGAGAGCATCATCTCCCCAAATGAGTTCTATGTCCGTTGTTACAGTGAGGATACATCTGAAGTGCTGGAAAACATGATGATAGAAATGAGGTGAGGTGGTTTTTAGTGAGAGTACTGACCATTGGGGAAGAAACTCTAAAACTGGATATGTTAATTGAGGTAAAAACATGTTGCATTGGGAGGGTGACAAATGGTGATTTGAAAACAGATGAGGTTGGTTTCAAGAGGTAAAGGTAGCAACTTTGAGTATGAGTTAATTGACTAGATAACCACAGTTTTGTTATATCTACCCCTGCTAGTTTGGAATTATAGACCCTTTCCTCTCTCCCACATGATTTAAGCTGAGTATCTTTGTATCCGTTCCCCAGTCATTTTTCCTTCCAACTTTCAGGCGCTGCTATTCTACTGAGAATGTCTCAGAGCGCTACCTCATTCCTCCAGACTGGATCCGCCCAGGCTTTGTTTGCTGTGTACGAGTTCATGGTGATGTGTGGTGGTACCGTGTCATTGTCTACCGGGTCACCAGTAAAGAGAAGGTGGAAGTTTTTTATCCAGACTTCGGCCATCTTGCCACAGTGAACAGAGTGTGGCTCCGACTCCTGAAGTAAGTGGAGCTTGTGCTTTGAAGTGTGATCTTTGAATGTCATGGTTTAAGAAAACATCTTATTTTGCTGCTTGTATTTGGATTTTGTAATGTGTTTGTACCCCCATTCTCTTGTAGGGGATTTCCATGATAGTCATAAGTGTTGAATAGGTCCGTCCGCCTGCGGGGACCCCAGAGCACTTTGTCCAGTATGCCTTCTTAAGTGTTGATGTTCACCTTTGTTCAGGAAGGCCTGCCTAGTCACTTAAGAATGTTATTATGCAGCCTAAAGGATTGGGCTACAGTGGCCAACATTCTTCATCTTGTTAAAACAAAAGGGAAATAGAACAAGGAGACATACACTCAAATGCATGAATATTTTGTAAAATAACAGAAAACATCTTTCACAAACCCTTTTGTAATATAAGATAAGGATGAGGGAGTGCAGGGCAGTGTACCCATAGGCTGCCATTATAAAGGAAGAAAAAAGGAGATGTCTGACCTCCAATATCCGATCATGCCCAGTCAAAGGCAGCTACCTCAGTTGTTTTTTCTGGTTCCTGCTGACAGAACCCTGGAGCATTGAGCTTGATCTTTTTAGGTTTTAGGCTTCACTCGATGTCTTTTTCCTTCTTTTGTTGTTTTTTTGTCTTTTTCTGACCGGCATTGCAGCATTTTACTTGGAAACAAATCAATGCCTTCTCTGTTTGGCAAGTGTCCTTGCTGTGGCCCAAAAAAGGCCAAAATAGACTCTTGTGAAATCTATATCATCTGCCTGCCTTCCTCACACCTTCCTGCCACCTGTAACATCTGCAAGATGTTTACCAGGCGCACCCTGCATGGCAGGGAGAAGATTCGCCTTCAAGGGAGAGGAGAGAGACAGCACCAGCAAGAAGCCAGTGTAACCTCTGAGCAAGGGGAAGGTCAGTCTTCCATCAGAGCTCTTCACTCAGCCTCCAGTGGAGGTAGAAGGTCTCAGAGGCATTTTTCAGTAAAAGATGCTATTGGTCCAGGTTGATGTCCAGAGAAGGTACAGCGCCGACATGTTTGCTGTTGAAGACTGGCTTAACGCCGTACAAGTGCTGTCGCTCGAAGTCAAGACACCACATGACGTCGAGTAGTTCTGCACATAGTCACCTGGCATTGAGGAGTGCATCACCGTCACCGCAAAGGAGATGCCAATCAAGGGCCACACGTCGACGCGAGGGATTGACGTCGAGGAGCCGATCAACGTCGATGCCTAGACGCCGGCAGGAGAGGTCAATGTAGAAAAGTCCCTCAACATAGAGAAGAGCACAAAAAACTTAAAAGCGAAGGAGGATTTACTCTTCATTAGAGTCACAGCGTTCCAGAGATAGTTCTCCTTTTCTGGTAGTGGTGCAGTCATCTCCTCACTCTTCCTCCATGCCGGCTGCAACATTTCCTTCACAGCCTCCTCAAGGACTTCCACTATCTTAGGTGCTGCCGGCGCGACCAGCTCTTCCTGCACCTGCGCTTTCACCTCTTCCAATTCCGCATGTGCCTAGCACCGATCCAGCTCCCAGGCCGCGAACTTGCTCAAAGTCACACCATCACTCCCATCATGGCTGTCATACATCTGGGTATTCATCCCCTAGACCACAGCAGACACGTCCACCTCACTGATCGCACCATGGGTCAAGATTGCGATCTCACTTTATCATGGATACATCCTTGTCCACCAGGACTATTCACCCACATTATTGGATTCTCCTCATCCTCGTTCCTCACTGGTTGATGATAAAACCACTTTCGAGAGGATCTCGTTCGAGGTGCGGGGCTAAGCAGAATATACCGGTGGCTGTTCCAACACCATCCACTTCAGTAATCTTCGAGACGCTCCATGAGAGCATAGCCCAGAGGCCTTTGCTCCTGCTAGTGCTGGGTCTTCTTGAACCCGCCATGGACTTGTTTTTTACCCCAGCTGTGGCTAAGTCAGCGCCCTAAAGGCTCCAGAAAAAATATTGTCCTTCGGACCACGATCCGTTGCTCCTGTGCACCGACCCTCCACCTCGCTCGGTGGTAATTCTGGCTGCCTGAAAATCTCATTCCACATTCCCTTCTGCTATGTCTCCTCTGGATGAGGAAAATAGAAGCTTGGATTTTACGGGCCGCAAAGCCTGTAATACCATGGCTACTTCCATGAAGGCAGTGCAGTGGCCCTCTAGGGCAGATATGGCAGAGACCTGTGGGATCCCATCCTCCATTTTGTGGATCACCTCCCAAGAGATCAGAGAGAGGATTTTATGGAGATCATTTAAAAAGATGTCAGGCTCTCTAATCAGATCATTAGTGCAGCAGCAGATTCATTTCTTCTCTCAGCTCACAGTTACTGCCATGGAGTGTCCTGGCGGAGGCATGTCTGGCTCCAACTGACATCACTGAAACTGGATGCTCAGCAACACATACAGAACTTGCCATTCTCGGGCTCTACACTGTGCGGCTCATGATGAAATGGCAAAGATGAAGACTGACGTGAATACTTTGAAGGCTGTAGGTCTTGAGAAATTCAAGGATCAGCGCAGATCCTTCTGACCTTTCCACAGTTGTTTTTCTTCACAAAGGGTTCAAACCCCTTATTGGCTGCCTGGAAGATCTCAGCAGCAGTATCAAAGATCCTACCAATCTCAGCACAAACAGCAAGGAGGACGCGAGGCCCACCAGCCCAACCAGGGGGATGACAACCAATGGGCTCAAAACCCTGAATACTTTTCCCCCCCCCTCTTCCGTTACCTGCTCCGGTAGGAGAAGGCATCGCAAATTACCAGGCAGAGTGGCAACACATTGCGTCAGATGCCGGGGTCTTGAATATTGTGCAGGATGGGTATTGTCTCAGGTTTACTTCCTGACCACGGTCTATTCCACCAAGGTCATCTGCTTCTCATCTCTTCGTTCTAAAGGCAGACGTCACCATCCTGTTGGAAAAGAGGGAAGTTTCCACTCACCCAACATGGAGAAGGCATTTACTCCAGGAACTTCCGCGTGCCAAAGAAGGACAAGCAAGAGTTCAGACCCATTCTCGCGTTTAAACTCACCATCAAATGTATTTGAAAGGAAATGTTCAGAATGCTGGCCTTATACCAAATATACCCCTAGATTCACAAGGGAGACTGGCTTTGCCCCATCAACCTGCATGTTGCCTACTTTCACATTCCCGTTGCAAGGAAGCATCAGAAGTTTCTAAGGTTTGTAGTGGGGCAAGATCACTACCAATAAACTGTCCTACCATTTGGTCTAAAGTCAGCACCCAGAACTTTCTCCAAGTGCATGGCTGTAGTGGCAGCACATCTACGAAAGCATCAAATCTTTGACTACCCAAATCTGGACAACTGACTGAGCAAGGCTTCCACCTTTCCAGAAGCCCAACTGTATTTCAAATGAACTTGCACTCTCCTTCATCAGTGGGGTCTTCCTGTCAACTTTCTCAAGTCCACGACAACACAAGTTGCACTTCTAAGGGGCTACCATTGACTCGCTTCACAAAAAGGTGTGTGCTTTGGAAGAATGATGCTTATCCATTCTCTAGAAGTGTTGCACTCTCAAAACAATGCATTGCCCAACAGTGCACACAATCTCCTCACTTCCCGGCTCCATTACCTCATCTTTCTTACTCCCAATGCTCGCCTCCACATGCGACCTCTGCAGGAGTGCTTAGAGGACCAGCAGGACCAGCTGATGGGAAACTGGAAAGACAGGATCACTCTGTCCCTTCATGCAATCAGATCCCTCAACTAGTGGTGTTCTCCAAGCAATCTCCTACAAGGGATGGCATTTCGCCAACAGGTTCCAACACAGACCATCATTGCGGATGCCTCTCTGCTGAGGTGGGGAACCCACATGGTTCACTGCAGATACAAGGCTCATGGTCTTTGAGGGAGACGACATACCACATCTGTCTCCTCGAGCTCTGTGCAGTTCATCTAGCACTCAAAGCGTTTCACTCGTCTTTCAACTCTGACATCCTGCTTGTTCAGACAGACAATATAACCATCATGTACTACTTGAACAAGTAGTGGGGAGCCAAATCCAGAGCCCTGCCTCAAGAGGCCCAGATGACCTGGCACTGGCTCCTTGCTAGGAATTTGAAGGTAATAGCAACTCATCGTCCAGGTGTTCAGAATATCCAGGCAGGTGCCCTCAGCAGGGCTATCGACGAAAATCACGAGTGTGTATTGAATGAAGATATCGCTCAAAATATTTTCTGCTTGTGGGGCACACTTTCTATTGACTTCTTCACCACAGCGGAAAACAAAAAATGGCGAGACATTGCCGCCAGATTTTGCCATCCAGCTTCTATGGGGAATGCCACATGGATCAACTGGTCCAACAAATTTCTTCACACCTTTCCAACAATTCCCCTGATTCCGACAGTCCTACTCAACAACAACAGCTAGGATGATCCTCCTTGCACCAGAGTGGCCGAGGCAATGGTGATTCTTGGACCTTCTTCACTGGTTGCTCTGTCCACATCTCAGCTGCCATGTAGGCCAGATCTCCAGATGAAATTCGGAGGCCAGATGAGACACCCCAAACTCCCCTCCTTGAGTTTGTCAGCATGGCTGAGGTAGTGCAGTATGGGCACATAAACCTACTGTATGGATCACTATACTATAAAGACTGTATGGAGATCCTGAAAGAGGCAAAGTGGCCATCGGCCCAATCTGCATATGCCTTCAAATGGAAAAGATTCTGCATCTGGTGTTCCTACAAGAAGATTGACCTTACATCTTGCCAGGAGGTTGTCATTATCCCATATTTGTTGTACCTTGCTAAATCTGACCTGCAATTCTGTTCCATTGAAATCTACCTGGCAGCTCTCACTGCATACAGGAAAAGTCCTTCACAAACCTCTTTCTTTAAACTTCCTGTCATAAAAAATTTCCTAGTGGGGTTAAAGGAGGTCTTTTCTCCTGTTAAGCACCATTCTCCACCAAGGGAGCTTAATTTGGTCCTTTCACGTCTCATGCAACAACCATTTGAGCCCATACACAAGGCATCTCTCCAACACCTCGCTTGGAATTCAACATACAGGGTTAACGAGATCCAGGCCCTCTGTGTTCATGAACCATTCATAGTCTTCCACTCTTCCAAAGAAGTTATGAGGGCCCATCCTAAATTCCTACCTAAAGTTATCTCTGATTTTCATGTGAACCAGACTATTTCTTTACCAACTTTCTTTCAAAATCAATCTACTGCTATGGAGAGAGCACTTCACTCTCGGGATGTAAAGAGGGTTTTGAAGTTTTAACTAGACAAAAACAAATCTATTGGTAGAACACAATTGTTCGGTTCGCACAGGTCTTACCACCTCCAAACAATCACTCTCCAGGTGGATTGTCTTCGATATTCTGTACTGTTATCAGCTAACTAATACGACTCTCATTGGCATCCCAAAAGCACACTCCACGAGGGGCAAGCCAGCTGCGACTGCCTTGATGAGAAATGTCCCCTTGGCAGATATTTGCGATACTGCTACATGGAGGTCAGTCCACACATTCACTAAGCATTACTGTCTTGATTCTGATGCTTGGACAGATGTTCAAGTAGGGCAGGCTTCCCTCAGAAATCTCTTTGCTTGACTGACTATCTCGTTATTGTTCAGTCTACCACACCACTTTCAGTGGGGATGGGCTTTCTTCTCTATTTAATGCTTTTGTCTATGCATGGAAATCCCGTACGAGAGAAGGTATAGTTTCTTACCTGTAAATCCAGTTCTCTCGTAGGAATAGTTCCAAGATAGTCATAAACAACGCTCATATTCAGGCTCCTATAAATCAGCTAGTACCGCCTACAGAAAGAACTGAGGTAGCTGCCTCTAACTGGGCATGATGGGATCTTAGAGGTCCCAGGGTTCTTAAAGACACAGACTCCTTTTTTCTTTCTTCATAATGGCAGCCTATGGGCAACACTGCCCTGCACTCCTTCATCCTTATCTCATATTACAAAAGGGTTTTTGAAAGATTTTTTTCTGTTATTGTACAAGATGCTCGTGCATTTGAGTGCATGTCTTCTTGGTCTATTTCACCTTTGTATTAACAAGATGAAGAATGTTGGCCACTGTAGCGTAATCCTTTATGCTGCATAATAACATTCTCAAGTGACTATGCCAGTCTTCCTAAAGAAAGGCGAGCATCAACACTTAAGAAGACATATTGGAAAAAGTTCTCCAGGTCCCCGCGGGCGGAACTATTCAACGCTTATGACTATCATGGAAATCCCCTACAAGAGAATGGGGTACAAACACTTCACATGAGGTATAGTTTCTTACCTGGAACGCCAGTTCATGAGAGAACTGGAGTTACGGGTAAGAAACTATACCTTCTTTCCTACACTGAGCATACATTTGTTGTCTCTTCCATGCATTTCTCAAGATAATGGTGAACCACAAATCTAATATTTCCACAATCTTTTAAACTCTGAGGGATATCTTTAAACATGTGATTGTTTATGCCAAACAAGTGCTACTAAACAAAGCTCTGCTGTCAAGTTTGAAAAAACTGGCTACTTTTTTTTCGGCTATCTCAGTCGTGACTTGGGACAGTAACCTATGAGCTAGACACATCTTCACAACTCCATAATGTTTTTTTCTTTGTAATTGACAGACCACGGTTACAGGGTTATTATGGAACATCATTCAACAGAGAAATATCTAAATCAAGAAATGAGGAAGAACTAAAAACAAGCAAGAAGAGTACTGAGGATAATTTTAAAGTACCATTCCCATGAGTTGCAATCTAATTCTGATAGGGTCCTTCTAAGATGAACTATAAAACATTTCCAAACTGGTTGAAAGTCACAAATCAAGCCTCTAAATGACCTTTAATCAAGCACCTCAAGCTAATGAAATAATGTTGCTTCATAGTTGGTTTGCTGTACTCCCTCACCCATCAGATGTTCTTAACTTTCAACAGATTGATGGGAACACATGGCATACTTCCGTGAGGGAGGCCAATGCTCGCCTTGCCAGGTATCCATGCTCTACCCTATATATGCCCACACTGACTTCATTCTTCTGTTCATTTCCCCCACTGAAACACATAAGGTGAACCATGCCATATCCTTCCTTTCAAACATATGCCTTTCAAATTATGACTTGCTAAGCTACTCATTTGGTTCCTGGAGGCTAATACCTTTATATAAGGAGCCCAGTAAATGGGATTGATTTTTCCCCATTCCTGAAGTTACCAATAGTAGGATTAACGGTAAATCAAAGCATGGTAAAAAAAAATCTGGCCTATTTTGAGTTGGACCCCGAGGGACCCCTTAGAAATGGGAAATGTTTAGGTAATTTCAGTTCTAATTCCTCATTTTCAGATGGACCATCACCTTGTAATTTTGGCTGCTTTTAGCTACTGAAATCGCCCGGAGAAGGTAAAGAGACTGCAATGTTCCGCAATCACATAATTCCGATGGGGCTGGTAACTGCAATTACCGTTCCCATGGGACTTTAGAGACCTTTCATAATTAGGGCCTAAGACTCCTGTACATAACGGCAGGACACGCTTTGGTGTGTTTGTGCCCAAGGAATTACAAGAAATCTTTAGTAGAAATCAATAGATTAGTTAACTGTTTTATAGTTACTTCACAATTTGACATTTCAGGGTAGAGCAACCAATGAAAAAGAAGGCTGCTATTTTCAGAAGGAAGGTATTTCCTATGCTGCTACAATGTAGCAGGATAAGGATTACCAATACAATTCATCCTTGGACTTGCAATTTTGAGAGTCTAAGATCTGGGAATCCCAAAAGGTACTGGTACAATAATACAATTAAACTCTTCCCAAAGTCTTCATGAAGTTTCCCATTTTTCTTTGATTCCCTAGTTTCCCTGAAATATACCAGTAGACTTTGAACTCACTATACCCCATCATCCCCCTATCAGAGTTAGATTATTTGGTGCAGAGCATATCTCCCACTTCCTAGAACAGTTTAAGGGACTTGCATTACTGAATATTAGTAATAACGTTGTAATGTTCAGAGAGTTATACATGTGAGAGCAGAGGAGGCTCCATGTTTCTGGTACAGCTTCCCATTGTTAGACAATCCTTGGAACCAGACCTACAGCCTCCTGAGATGGTAAACCAGTATAGTTTATTGGCCCATCATAAGGTACAGTCGTATTAGATACCCACTTATCTACCACTCATGCATTTGACTAATTAATTTTCCTTCTCTTCAATCCTAAGGGAACTTGCCATTGCAGAAGTAGCCTTGATTAAACACAGATTAGGTTGCAGAAGAAGATTCCCCCAGCCATTGTGTCCCCAGGGAGGAAGAGGGAAGTGTTTCTAGTTTTCATCTGTGGTGCTCAATGGCTAATAGTAGAGGTATTGAGCACCTTGTTATGTGGCTCCTCACTAATCAGATAATATTTAGATGAAATGTGGCTTAACCAAAGTAGTTCAGGTTGACACTTTAGACCAGTAAAACTTAAAGCAACCTTGGAGATTCTTACCCAGATTTGAAACCTTGATTTCTCTGGAGACTCCAACAAACCCTCCTCATTCATAACACCTTTACTGTCTTATGTTTTGTATACTATGGTATGAGCTTGGCACTGTTTATGCTCATATTCTTTTTTTTGATGTCTCCTGCACATCTTCAACTTGGCAGAGCCCTTCACTAAAGGTAAGAAAAGCAGTTTTTTCTGTCTCTTCAGTCCCTTTGTTCTTGGGGCTCCTTCAGTTGCTGTCCTTAGTGTGTCAAGGAAACATAGAATACTTAATCACTGCCATGTGTTGCATCCCTGTATTTTCTAGGCATTAGGCTTATCCTGTATTATGCAAACTGCTGATTTCCCTATAATAAATTTAATTTGCTATGTACTGTCTTGAGAAGGACTAAGGCAGGACAAGCCATTTAGGGTGAAAGACTTTTATGTTGACTATATAGCAGTTTGTTCAAATCATCCTTGCTATTCACACAAGGATTAAGGTATAATTGAATAGGTGCCTTGTTTCATGCAAATGTATTTCACTCATACATATGATGTGTGCCCCCTGTTTTTATTTTATATGGTATTGTCCATCTTCTTGACTCTGCGCATTAACTGAAAACAGTAATAGTCTGGCCCATTTTTTGGTCTTTTTACTGCATGATGGCAAAATATTTGGTAAATATTGGTTATCCAGATCTATTATATAGCCTGCTACCTGACCATAAAATTAAACCTTGGATGCCGTGTCTGATGATAAGAGACTGAGCAATCAGACAAATGCAGTTCTGGGGATTTTCTGCCCTGCTTGCTCATAGTAAAATAGAATAGAACTTAAGTTGGAAATTTCCTCATCCAGATTCATTCATTGATGCATTGCAGCACCTACTTCAGAAGGTCCATACTCTTACTATCCTTTTACAAACCTCTTTTATGTATTTTTTTAATATTTTTATTTGCTGATTTTAACCGGGCAACAAAATTGCAAGCATTGACTCGCACAAAGACCAGCACTGCTGTGGTTTTATAATAGCACCAACTTCTCATATCTGAAACTTAGAAACAATCAGTTTGTAAACATTGTGTTTAAGAAACACATGAACAGACCAAAAATACACAGCAATTTTAGGATTTACAGCAGTCCAAGGTTTCCAGGAGTGACAAGATTATCAATGAACACAAGGCAGCAAGGGGGCAACTCTCAAGCCCACGCTACAGTGCCCTGTATATTATGTGCAGGCAGTATTCCCCTTCCTATTGCAACATAACTCTCTTGTCCATGTGGTCAAGGTGGTCTGACATAATTTTTAGCTTTGATTTTTGCGACATGCACTTCCTAGACTGTCCTGACTGGGACTCTTGCACTCTTCTGCCGTGTCAGTGTAAGAACATCTGCTTCTGCTCTTGACCATTGTCGCAAGTCACACAGCCAGCACCCAGTATCAGGAGCAGTGCAGACTTTCCACACCATAGCAATGTGCCATTTAAAAATGTATGAGGGCTGAATTCTTGAACCTGCATAGGAATTTGTTGCCTTTAAATCGTGGCTTGAGGCTCAGCAGACGCAGTTTTTGTGTAAGTGGTATGCTGTGGTCTGCCAGCTCCAAAACACCCTCAAACACTTCCTCCACACTCAGTGTAGCACTGGATATTCACAACCCATGTGTTAAAAGCCTATCTCGGGTTGTCTGCCTCTGGGGCACTCTGAAGATATCCCTTGCACATACATTGTGTACGCTTTAAGCTGATGTAGGTGTGGTATAAGTAGTTCAATTGTGTATATTGCAATCTCGGATTCTTGGAGATGCTTTTTACATGGTCCGTAATTCTCTTCTGTTGTTGTTGGAGATCTCTGTTTCCAGCTCAGTCACCCATTTATCCCTGATTCCTAGGTCAGCAGTGCCTTGTTGTGTATTAAGTAAGCTGTCTAGTGCAGTGATGACTTTCCGTCTATTAATTGTGACAGCAGCCCCTGTAGGGGTTGCCTATATAGCTGGTCTGATTGTATCTGTCCCCACCTCATACATATAGCATGCTGGATCGTGTTATATGTTACAAAATGCCCAACAGCTATTCCATATGTGTGGGTTATACCCTGTAAATAGCACTGGGTTATTTCTGTTTTAAGATCACAGACAAGTGCCCTTTTTAGTTAGCTGTGACAACAATGCTCCCACACCATGGTCTGAAGCATCAGTCTGCACGACAAATTCTTCAGAGAATTCAGGTGCCTTCCCAATGGGTGCTGTGTACATGGCTGCCTTCAGGGCATCAAAAGCTGTCTGGCAAGGCTCAGTCCAGATCACTTTTCTGGGCTGCTTTTTGAAGGTTAACTCATTCAAGGGAGCAACAATAGTGCCATACCCCTTGACAACCCTCCTGTAGGATCCTGTGAGACCTAGGAAGGCCCTCGCCTTAGTCTGGGTCTTCGGAGGTTCCCCCGCCAGAATGGTATCAATTTTTGCCTGTAGGGATGCCACATGGCCACTCCCCACCTGGTGTACCAAGTACACCACAGAACCCTGCTCTATTTGCCACTTACTTGCCTTATTATTGAGGCCTGACTTCTGCAGAGGTGCTGTTAGTGTTCCTGCCAGCTGGAGCTGAACACAACAGTGTCATCTAGGTAGGCAGCACTGAAGTCCTCCAGCTCAGCCAAAACCTGGTTCATCAACCTCTGAAAGGTGGCAGAGGCATTCTTCATCCCAACGGCATCACCCTAAACTGGTAGTGCCCATCAGGGGTGGAGAATGCAGACCTCTCTTTGGCCCCCTCAGTCAGAGCAAGCTGCCAATACCCAAACGTTAAATCAAACGTGCCGAGGCATTTGGCAGCCCCTAACCGATCAATGAGCTCATCAGCTCAGGGGATGGGGTGCACGTCAGTCTTTGTGACAGCATTGTGCCCAAGGATCATCTCAGCGGGCTCCCACCCACCTGGAACCAACTCCTCCAAAAGAGCTACACTGGCCAAACCCTGTGACTGAGCACCAGTGGGTGCATGTGTCCCCTTGGGACATTTGGGATCCCCCTTTATGTGAACCGCCTGATCACATGCAAAGCACTTACTGGGACTCTTCTCTGCAGGTTTCCCTGTAGAGGCCCATGGATTCTTTTCTGCTGGGGACAGGGAATCCTTACCCTGGGTACTAGGTTTGGGCCCTTTAGAGAACTCCCCCTGTTTACCCTTCCCTCCCCACTTCTCTGATGGGGATCCAGCCCACCCTTGGCATGGTCCCCCCCATACTTCTTTTGGACTTTGGTGCTCTCCCACCAGTCCACTTCCTGCGCAAGCTTTCTGGTGTAAGTCAGCTTGCTGTCAATTAGGTACTGGCGCAGCTCTGGAAAACAAAGACTGGACAAATGCTCCCAAGCAATCAAATTGTACCCTCATACAGGGAGTGCAGAATTATTAGGCAAGTTGTATTTTTGAGGATTAATTTTATTATTGAACAACAACCATGTTCTCAATGAACCCAAAAAACTCATAAATATCAAAGCTGAATATTTTTGGAAGTAGTTTTTAGTTTGTTTTTAGTTTTAGCTATGTTAGGGGGATATCTGTGTGTGCAGGTGACTATTACTGTGCATAATTATTAGACAACTTAACAAAAAAATATATATACCCATTTCAATTATTTATTATTACCAGTGAAACCAATATAACATCTCAACATTCACAAATATACATTTCTGACATTCAAAAACAAAACAAAAACAAATCAGTGACCAATATAGCCACCTTTCTTTGCAAGGACACTCAAAAGCCTGCCATCCATGGATTCTGTCAGTGTTTTGATCTGTTCACCATCAACATTGCGTGCAGCAGCAACCACAGCCTCCTAGACACTGTTCAGAGAGGTGTACTGTTTTCCCTCCTTGTAAATCTCACATTTGATGATGGACCACAGGTTCTCAATGGGGTTCAGATCAGGTGAACAAGGAGGCCATGTCATTAGATTTCCTTCTTTTATACCCTTTCTTGCCAGCCACGCTGTGGAGTACTTGGACGCGTGTGATGGAGCATTGTCCTGCATGAAAATCATGTTTTTCTTGAAGGATGCAGACTTCTTCCTGTACCACTGCTTGAAGAAGGTGTCTTCCAGGAACTGGCAGTAGGACTGGGAGTTGAGCTTGACTCCATCCTCAACCCGAAAAGGCCCCACAAGCTCATCTTTGATGATACCAGCCCAAACCAGTACTCCACCTCCACCTTGCTGGCGTCTGAGTCGGACTGGAGCTCTCTGCCCTTTACCAATCCAGCCACGGGCCCATCCATCTGGCCCATCAAGACTCACTCTCATTTCATCAGTCCATAAAACCTTAGAAAAATCAGTCTTGAGATATTTCTTGGCCCAGTCTTGACGTTTCAGCTTGTGTGTCTTGTTCAGTGGTGGTCGTCTTAAAGCCTTTCTTACCTTGGCCATGTCTCTGAGTATTGCACACCTTGTGCTTTTGGGCACTCCAGTGATGTTGCAGCTCTGAAATATTGCCAAACTGGTGGCAAGTGGCAGCTGCACGCTTGACTTTTCTCAGTTCATGGGCAGTTATTTTGCACCTTGGTTTTTCCACACGCTTCTTGCGACCCTGTTGACTATTTTGAATGAAACGCTTGATTGTTCGATGATCACGCTTCAGAAGCTTTGCAATTTTAAGAGTGCTGCATCCCTCTGCAAGATATCTCTCTATTTTTGACTTTTCTGAGCCTGTCAAGTCCTTCTTTTGACCCATTTTGCCAAAGGAAAGGAAGTTGCCTAATAATTAAGCACACCTGATATAGGGTGTTGATGTCATTAGACCACACCCCTTCTCATTACAGAGATGCACATCACCTAATATGCTTAATTGGTAGTAGGCTTTCGAGCCTATGCAGCTTGGAGTAAGACAACATGCATGGAGAGGATGATGTGGTCAAAATACTCATTTGCCTAATAATTCTGCACTCCCTGTAAGTTGTCACCTTGCTGCCCTTCACCCAAACATCCAGTGACCTGCAAAAAGAGTTAACACATTCCAACCAAGTTTAGGATTCCTTCTTTCTGTAGGACCTAAACTTATATCTGTACTGCTCAGGGGTGAGACCATATCTTGTGAGTAGGACATCCTTCATAATAGAGTAGGTGAGTCCTTGAGGATGTCAGAGTGTCCCTCCCTTCTACCTCAGAATGCTTCCACAGACCCACCCTCCAATGTGCTTCAGGGACCATGGTCATGTGGAGAGCTGACTCATTCCCCTTAAACCACTGATATATGTCATCCTCCCTCTTATAATCCTTTACCAAGTCCTTTGGAATGTGTACCCTCCTTTCAGGCTGAACTGAGGTACTGCTGCCACCATCTCTGCTACACTGGCTCTTCTGATCCAGCTCCCTTAAAATGAGCTCCTGAGCAGATAGCATCTTTTTCTCCTCTATGGCCAACCTTCTCTCTTCCATCTCCATTTTAAGATTCTCTAACTTCAACTGGTGAAACCTCTCTGCCTGTCTGTCCTGTAACTCCTCAGGAGTCAGTCCCATGGATGACACACTGCTTCCTGCCCTGGAGACCCTCCCCCAGGCAGAACAGGCACATCCACTACCACATCTGGATTACTCTGCACCTCCTCACCCTCATCCTCCTCCTCTGTGTGTCTCCCAGCCTCCTCAGCTGCTACCCAGGTCCTCACTGCCTTTTGCAGCTCCTCCTTCCTGGCGGAGCTCTTGATTGGACGGGCAAGATCCTTACAAAATTGTCTAAGTTGAGTCACTGTGTACTTCAACTCAAATACAGCTTTTGTAGACACAGCTGGTGCATCCCCTGATTGAGAAATGTTGGTAAGATTCAAAAGTGCAAAGTTCCAAAAAGAACAGAGTTCCCAAGAGCAGTGCAAAAAATCAGAAATCACCAAAAACATGGAAGCAGGGGAAAGTCCAAAAAGAGAAAAAGCAAAAAACACAAAGACAAGTAGTAGGGGGTCACGTAATGGTCTGCACTGAAAACAGTAGTGTACACTTAATCACTGTATGTTAAGTACAAATACAAGTTCAATCCTCACCGCTGATCACCAGTGTTCGAAATGGGGTCTTTGGCTGGCAGTCAGGTTACCCCTTGTACAAGCAAGGACCCTCACTCTAGTCAGGGTAAAGGAGAAACACACCTGGTTAACCCTAACTCCACCCCCCTTGGTAGCTTAGCTCGAACTGAAATGCTTAACCCAGAAGCAATGTGTAAAGTATTTGTACCAACACACACAGTAATACAGTGAAAACACTACAAAATGGACACCACACCAGTTTACAAAAATAAGTAATGTTTATCGCAAGCAAGACTGTGTGTCGTTTTCTTCTCTGGTCGGGTAGGCGCTTGGTCGCTTTCTCTCCACCAAGAGACCGATGTGTCGATTTCCAGATGGGCACCTCTGATCCGCGCAGGCTTGCATTGACTTTTGATGCCCAGCGATGATGCATGTGAAATCCTGCTACACGGTGTTGGAAAATCGCGCTATGTGGGGTTTCTGTCGTTAACAGCAGCTGCAAGCGGGTGTTACATCGTTTCTCTAGCCACGATGCGTTGACATGACGCGATGCAGGTGGCACATAATTTTTCAGCCGAATTGAAGGTGGTGCGTCAAAAATATCCCCACACAAGTTCTGTGCATGGATTTCAGTCCTTGTTCTGCCAACTTCACCTCTCAAGGGCCCAGGGACTGGATAGGGCACCACTTGGCAGGGCAGGAGTCTCAGCAAAGAGTCCAGACTTTGATGGCCCTCAGAATTCCAAACAGGAGGCAAGCTCAATTCAAGCCCTTGGAGATTCTTCTCAAGCAGGAATGCATAACAAAGTCCAGTCTTTGCCCCCTTTCATAGGCAAAAACAACTGCAGGATAGCCCAACAAAGCACAGTCACAGGCAGGGACAGAACTTTTTCTCAGCTCTTCTCCTTGTCAGAGGTTCCTCTTGATCACAGAAGTAATCTAAGAATGTGGGAGTTTGGGTCCACTACCTATACCCCTTTCTGCCTTTAAGGTAGGCAAACTTCAAAGGGAAGTGTCTGTTGTTCACAAGATCCTGCCTTGCCCAGGCCAGCCCCAGACACACACCAGGGGGTTGGAGACTGCATTGTGTGAGGGCAGGCACAGCCCATTCAGGTGTAGGTGACCACTCCTCCCTCCACTCTAGTTCAGATGGTCCATCAGATGGTCCCTTTGTCTCACTGTCTAGAGGGGATTCACAAGCAGCCCAACTGTCAGTCTGACCCAGACAGGGAATCCACAAACAGGCAGAGTCACAGAATGGTTTAAGGAGAAAAACGCCCACTTTCTAAAAGTGGCATTTTCAAACTGAAAATTTAAAAACCAACTTTACCAAAATATATTTTTTTTAATTGTGAGTTCAGAGAAACCAAACTCGACATTTCTGTCTGCTCCCAAGGAGAATCTGAACTTAAAAGTTATTCAAAGGCCGCCCCCATGTTAACCTACGAGAGAAATGGGCCTTGCAACAGTGAAAACCGAATTTGGCAGTATTTCATTGCTAGGAAATGTAAAACACATCAGTACATGTCCCACCTTTAACATACACTGCACCCTGCCCACGGGGCTACCTAGGGCCTACCTTAGAGGTGACTTGCATGTATAAAAAGGGAACGTTGGGGCCTGCAAGTGGGTACACTTGCCAGGTTGAATTGGCAGTTTAAAACTGCACACACAGACACTGCAGTGGCAGGTCTGACCTATGTTTACAGTTCTACTTATGTGGGTGGCACAACCAGTGCTGCAGGCCTACTAGTAGCATTTGATGTACAGGCCCTGGCACTTCTAGTGCACTTTACTTGGGACTTACTGGTAAATCAAATGTGCCAATTATGAAAAAGCCAATTGCATGTACATTTTACACAGGAGCACTTGCACTTTGGCAGTGGTCAGCAGTGGTAAAGTGCCCAGAGTACCAAAAACAGCAAACACAGAGACCAGCACACAGTCAGAACCTGGGAAGCAGAGACAAAAAAGACAGGTGAGACCATGCCAAGGATGCCAAGTCTAACCTAGAGGATAACAGAAGGACAATCTGGGAAGGAAGCAGTGTAAAAGCTCTGCCCAAATTGACTTCCACACGGTCCTTCTCTGTGTGATAGATATGCAGTCTCAGGTTTTTAAACATGTTGAAGTCCCATGCTAGCTTAGTGTGCATTATAGCATCCCTGCAATTGCCAAGTACATAACTTAACCAGAACAACCAGGATTTAGTCCAAATCATTTGAGGTCTGATATTTCCTCACACTCGTCCAACACGTCCATCAGCCCATGGAGACTCACTTGTCCGTTACAAATATAAATCAGCATGTTGTCTGCATACAGGGAACCACATGCCAAATGCTTTGATCCCCCATTCCAAGACCATCGACACAGCAGTGTCGCCGTGATCACGTTGGGGTCGTATATAGGTGCTGCCTTGGCATAGTGACATCAGTTATTTTCTTTCCCTGCCACACGCTGATCCAGAGAAGAGCTACCCTAGTCATTTGTTGACCAAATTTTACCCTTTTGTCGTGTTTTTGTGGTGACCCTTGGTGCATCTAGGATGTCCCCGAAGACCGGGTTCAAGCCTTGCGAGACCTGTCACCGTATGGTGTTGGTGACTGATCTGCATCGGGTCTGTTTGTGGTGTCTGGAGCGCGACCACGACCTGAAGTCGTGCCCCGAGTGCCGTGCATTGCACCCAAAGGCTTTGAGGGAGCGGTCCGTAAAGCTTATGGCGCCCCGGTGCTCAATTCCGCATTGTTCATGGTCTCGCTCAAGAGGAAGGTCTCGAGACCTTTCGCGGAGTCACCACCACTCGTCATCAAAATCTTCTGGTCATTCGGGTAAGAAAAAGAAGTAGTTGAAGAAGGCCAGGTATTGTTCGAAATCACCACGCCACTTGTCCAATGCGATGTGGGAGAGGCTTTGACGCTCCAGGGCTCGTCCTCTGAGCTTACTTCTGGGTCCGCTCCGTGCCTCCCTGACTTTCTGGGAGGCGGGGCGACCTCTGCCCAACTCAAGGAGTGCCTCATATTTGGTCAGTCCGCCCCCTCTACGGCACTTTCGGGACTTGGGTGTTCGGTTGGGCGCCCTTCGTGTTCCTCACTGGCAGCTTCAGCCCCGGCCCCAGAAGGTCCCTCCGGATCCATGCTGACGCCGGTCGTACCATCGCAACCTTCCCTGGCACCGGCTAAGTTGTCGACACTCCCGACGTCGGTTGTGCCTGTGATCGACCCAATCCTTATCCCAGATGACCTGGAGCCGGAACAGTGTCAGCCGACACCGCTTCGGACTTCGATAAGGCCTTCCCACCCCCGGTTGGATTTGGGCCCTTATTACACTGGATAAGAATATGAGGAAGGATTGATGGTGATGCTGGACCCTTTAAAATGACAGCTAGATAACCCCGATTTGGACTGGACACTGGAATTGGGCAAGGCTAGTGGTCTGGATACTTCTCCGAACTCTGGCATGCTTTCTCCTCCTACCGCAGGCTACGGTGGAAAGAGCCTCTTATTCTGTGGTGGTCAGTAGGGAGGCTGAGGTCCTTGGCCCAGAGCTTCCCACTGTAGCGGTCAGGACGAATCTCCTAATGGAGGTGCTTCAACCTGGGGCTTCCACCTCGGAGCCTCTCCTCCTTTCAACAAAGCTCTCACTGATGTCCTTCTGGATAGTTAGTCCAGACCCAGCACACGAGCTTCTGTGAACAGGGCAATTGCTTGTCGCTATCAACCCGCTCCAAACGACCCTAAAATCCTGTCCCAACACCCCACACCTGAGAGCCTTGTCATCCAGGCATCCTCCTTATCTGGCGCATTCCCCCCAACCCCTCAGATAGGGATTTGAAGATACCGGACCAACTCAGGAAGATGTTTTTTATATCCAGTCTGGCGTTGCGGTCGATGAACACCGTATGCCTGTTGGGCCACTATACCCACTCTTTGTGGGTTACGGTCGCACAAGTTCTGCTGCTGATTCTGGAGGAGGCCCGGGCTGTTGTCTCTCAGGCCATTGCTGATGGGAGAGATGTTGCTAAATTCACCATTCGATGTGGACTGGACACGACTGACTCTCTTGGTAGATCGGTTGCATCAACGATGGCCTTGAGGCGCCACTCCTGGTAAGGACATCTGGTTTTACAGGGGATGTCCAACAGGCACTCATGGACATGCCCTTTGATGGCACCCGTCTCTTTGGAGCTATTGCAGCCTGTGTGAAAGGGTGCATGCATGCACCCCTTTTCACCTCAGGTCACCGAACCAGGTCACTGTAAGTCACCCCAATGTCAGGCCCTCCTAGCCCAGAGGGCAGGGTCCTAGTGCAGTGTGTGAGGGCATCCCTGCACTAGCAGAGGGGTCACCACGAACTCCAGTGCCATTTCCATGGACTTCATGAGTGCGGGGATACCATTTTATGCGTGTACTGGACAAAGGTCACTACCTGTGTCCAACTACATAATGGTAACTCAGAACCTAGGTATGTGTGGTATCAAACATGTTAGAATCATACTCCAATACTGTTGCCAGTATTGGGAGTATGATTCCATGTACTTTGGGGGCTCCTTTGAGGACCCCCAGCATTGCTGCTACCAGCCTTCTAAAGTTTTCTGTGAAGCCCAAGCTGCTGCCACCCTTCAGACAGGTTTCTGCCCTCCTGCTGCTTGAGTAGCTCAAGCCCAGGTAGGCAGAACAAAGGATTTCCTTTGGGAGGGGGTTAGGGAGGGCGGCTAACACCCTCTCCATTTGGAAATAGGTGTTAGATGACCTGGGGGGGTTAGCCTCCCCAAGCCACTGGTATGCTTTAAAGGGGACATTTGATGCCCTCTGTGCATGAACCAGTCTACACCAGTTCATGGACCTCCAGTCCCTGCTCTGGCTCAAAACTGGACAGTGGAAAGGGGAACGACCACCCCCTTTTCCATCACCACCCCAGGGGTGGTGCCTGGGGCTCCTCCAGAGGGTCCCTGGGTTCTGCCGTCTTGAATCCAAGGCTGGTAGGGACCTCTGGGAGCATCTGAGTGACCAGGCTAGGCAGGTGACGTCTGAGCTCCCTCCTGATAGGTGGTCACCTGTCTGGTGACCACTCCACCTTTCAGGGCTATTTAGAGATTTAGAGTTCCTCTCTTGGGGGTGGGTCCTCAGATTCGGCTTGCAAGATTCCAGCAGGCCTCCTCTGCAACCTCTACTTTGACTTCTGGCCACTGGAACCGCAACTGGACCCTCCAGGATCCGACAGTCTGCATCCACAAAATAGACTGCAACATTGTTTCCAGGGCTCCTTCGAGCTTCTGCAACATTTCCCTGGCTGTGCATCCTCTGAGGGTGGCAAGCCTTCAGTCTGCACGAGAAGGAAGAAGGAATCTCCCTTGGAGTAAAGGAGTCACTCCCCTGCATCTGTAGGCACTTACTGCAACGACGACCGGCAGCGTGGATCTCCTCTCATCCTGAGCTGTATGGAACCTGCATCACAGGTGGTGTTCCGGCGTAGTCCTCCTGGTCCCCTCTGCCAGCTGTCCAACTTTGGTGGAGGTAAGCCCTTGCCTCCCATGCAGGACAGTATCCCTGTGCACTGCATCTCTTACAGCTTCCAAGGCTTGTTTGCATCTCCTCCATGGGATCCGTGGGTTCTTCTGAGATTACTGTGTCCCAATCCTGTGGGACTCCTGTGAGTGCTGCCTCTGCTCCTGTGTGCGCTCTGTGTCGCTGAGGATACCCTCTGACACCCCTCCTGGTCCCTGTCATTTCCATTTTCTGCTACTGCGGCATTTGCCTTTGCCAAGGCTTGTTGGTGCAATTCCGGCACCAACACCCGGCTGCAGTTCTTCTTCCAGTGTCGGACGTCATCTGCATCCCTCAGGAACTCTTCGTGGACTCCAGGGTTGCAGTGCTAACCGTCTTCACATCACTGTTGACCAACTCCTGCATCCACAGATGTGTGGGTAGTAGCTCCTACTCCTCCTGGACTCTCCTGTGACTTATGGACTTGGCTGCCTTCTTCCACAGGCCTCCCTCTTCAGGAATCCACCACTGCAGTCTTGTCTGGGTGTTGCATTTTCTTAATTTTCTTCCTTCTGTACATACAGTAAATTACTCCTTTCCTCCTGGTCGCTATGGGGCACTGTGGTACTTACCTTTGGGGTTTCTTAGCACCCCCAACTCCTCTCTACACATTCCACTTACCTATGTGGGGATCCTGTGTTCGCATACCATTTTTTAGTATGTGGTTTGGGCTCCCCCTAGGGTCATTATTGTCTAACTGCATTTGCACTGTTTTATATCACTTTTTATGCCTATTTCTGGTAACTGGTGTATACATTTGGTGTGTTACTTACCTCCTATTGGAGGCTTGCCTATCTAGTACTTGTTGGTATTGTGTTACTAAAATAAAGTACCTTTATTTTTGTAACACTGAGTGTTTTCTTTCATGTGTGTGAGTGGTGTGTGACTACAGTGGTATTGAATGAGCTTTGCATGTCTCCTAGATAAGCCTTGGCTTGGCTGCTCTTCCACAGCTACCTATAGAGAGCCTGGCTTCTAGACACAACCTACAGTACACTAATAGGGGATACCTGGACCTGGTATAAGGTGTAAGTACCTTAGGCACCCACCTCACACCAGGCCAACTTCCTACAACCACTCTCTCTGACGGCTATGGACCTTGTATTCATGTACTCTCACTCTGGCAATCCTAACATTTCCAAATACGTTCAGAGCTCCTCCTCCGTCCAGGCAGTATGCTCCAGGTTGTTCCCTAGCAGGCAGTCATCAGGCATGGATGAAACCCCCTCCATTCAAAGGGAACCTGAGCTACCAGACATTGGCACTCACTGTTGTCTGTCTTACTGCTACATCCTGGTGGAACACATCAGGGTATACCTGCTCCTCAGACACCAGATAACAGCAGGCAGTTGTAATAGTGGCTCCTGTGTCTCTCAGAGCCTCCACCCGCCTCCTATTGATTGTCACCCACTGCCTGTACTTCTTTGTGTTGTCAGACATGAGGATTCTCAGGACCACCTCACCCAGGGAGACTAGGGTTAACTCAGCTGTCTCCCACCACTTACTGGAGCCCACTCCTTCCCAAGCTGTACACTGGCCATGCCTAGTGTCTGCCCACTGGTGGCACTTAAGACTCCCCTTGAAACGCCCTTCCAGATTACAGGTGAAACATTTTAGGGGTCCCTTCCCTGCAGGCTTTCCTGATGGTAGCCAACTCTTCTTTTCAACAGGGGGTTGGGAATCCTTACCCTGGATACCAGTTTGGGGCCCTTTAGAGAACTCCTTTATTTTATCTTTGTCTGCACCCCTTCCTTTGTTGGGGATGCTGCCCACCCTTGGCTCAGTCTCCCACATGCAACTTCTTTTGGACTTTGGTGGTGAGCCAGCGGTCCACCTCCTTGGCATGCTTCCTGGGATGAGTAAGCTTGCTGTCAATCATGTGCTGGAGCAGCTCTGGAAAATGACGACTAGGCAAGTGCTCCCATGCAATCAAATTGTAAAGCCCCTGATAGTTTCTTACTTAGCTGCCCTTCACCCAACCATCCAGTGCTCTGCAAAGGGAATCAACATACTCCACCCAAGTTTGAGAACCAAGTTGCCCTAAACTTTAACCAGTAACTTTCTGGTGTGAGACAATATTCTTTCATGACGGGGTACTTCATCTGATCTTCTGAGACATCTGATTTAATGCCAACAAGTTGTCCCTCCCCTCCATTGAGAAATACTTCCACAGGCCCGGCCCCAATCTCTCTCAGGGAACCTGTTCATTCTCAGTGCCACCTCATACCTCCTGAACCACTGCTCTGTGTCATTCCGCACAACAAATCCTTCACCACCACCTTGGGTACATGTACCTTTCCAGCAGACCACACTGTAGAACTGCTGCTACCATCTGTGTTTGGTCTGCTTTTTAGATCCAGCTCATGCAAGGTCAGTTCGTGAGCTTAAAGAATGTTATTCTCCTTCATGGCAATTTGCTCCTTCTCTGTCTCTCTTTTGAGCCTGGCTAGTACCAACTGGAGCTCTCTTTATTCTCCAGCTTGAGAGGCTCCAGCTTGGGTCGGAGCCTTCTAGCCTCTCACTTGTCCTCCAGCTCCTCTGGGGTCAGATCTCTTGAGGAAACACTACTGCTTGCTGTGGGAGGTGCCTTCCACCCAGGCAGATTCTGATTATCCACAAAATCACCATACAGGCTCTGCTCCGCTCTCTCCACAATAGCATTCCCCTCCTTTGTGCTCACCAGCTTCCTTTACTGCCAACCACGCCCTCAGCACCTTTTGCTGCTCCTCCTTTGTAGTGAGGCCTTTAATAGGATATTTGAGCTCCTTTAAAGGACATTTGAGCTCCTTACAGAACCTTTTGAGCTGAGACACCAAATAAATCTCCCACCTCTCCTGCTCAGACACCAAATCTTTAACAGCTTATGATCCCAAGACTAAGACATGATTTTAGATGAAGACTCAAACGTTGAAAAGTTTCAAGAAAGGAAAAAGGAAAAACAGTACGTTGGGATGTAATGGTCTGTGATATAGAAGGTAGTGTACAAAAATCACTGTATGTAAAGTACAAATTGAAGTCCTATCCTCACTGCTTATCACTAATGTTAGAAATTAGGTCTCTGTTTTACAGTGGTTTGCACCCTGTTCAAGTAGAGATCCTCACTCTAGCCAGGGTTTTGGAGCCACACAGCTAAGATAACCCCTGCTCACCCCCTTGTTAGCTTGGCACGAACAGTCAGGCTTATCTTAGAGACAATGTGTAAAGTATTTGTACACAGTAACAATGTGAAAACACCACAAAAGTATTACACAGCAGTTAAGATGCAAATTTTCAAAGATAAACTGTAGTATAGTGCTTAGAACCCCAATAGCTCCAACCGGGGCTATCACGCCATCTTAACGGAGTCGCTTCCAACAGTCCGACTCCAGTCCTGATTTGACGGACCCAGTACCTTGGAGAACTATGAGGAAACAAAGACGTTGCATGGAGTTGGGGAGGTGAGGTGTTGCTGGAGCCGGTGCGGCATCAGTTTCTTACTGCTACCAAGGAGGTGAGGCGTCTGTTTCTCACTGATAGACAGGGGAGGTGAGCCATTGGTTCTTTGAGGTTGCAGGGGAGGTGATGGGGTATCGGAGACGAAACCTTGGTTCCTTACCACAAGGCTTGGTAGATGAATCTAGCAGCTCAAGATGAGAAGTGGTGTCTCGATCACACCACAGGGCCACAGGTGCTGCTTTGGAGTCAGTTGTTACAGACATCAGTGACACGTCACTCAGGACTTGCGCTGTGGTGGGACTTCGGAGGCGCAGCGCTGGGCCTGTGTTGCAGGTCGCTGTCATTGTTCTCTGTGGGGACCTCTGCTCCGGTGCAAGAAGTGTCTGTCTCTCTTTCTCTCTCTCTATCCCCCTTTCTTTCTCTCTCTCTCTCCCCCTTTCTTTCACTCTCTCTCTCTCCCCCTTTCTTTCTCTTTCCAGACAGGCAGAGACACAGAATGGTTAAGCAAGAAAATGCCCACTTTCTAAAAGTGGCATTTTCAAACTTATAATTCAGAATCCAACTTCACCAAAAGATGTGTTTTTAAATTGTCAGTTCAGAGACCACAAACTCCACATCTCTATCTGCTCCCAATGGGGAATTACAACTAAAAGATATTTCAAGGCAGTCCCCATGTTACCCTATCTGAGAGATAATCCTTGCAATTGTGAAAAACGAATTAAGCAGAATTTACCTATCTGGACATGTAAAACACACCAGTACATGTTGGACCTTTCAATACACTACACCCTATCCATGGGGCTGCCTTGGGCCTACTTTAAGGGTCACTTACATGTAGTAAACGGTGAGGTTTGGGACTGGCAAGACTTACATGTAGTTAAAAATAAGATTTGGGCCTGGCAAGTGGGTACACCTGCCATGTCGATATGGAAGTATAAAACGTAACACACAGGCACTGCAACTGCCTTGCCTGAGACATGTTTACAGGGCTACTCATGTGGGTGGCACTGTCAATTCTGCAGGCCTACTAGTAGCATTTGACTCACAGGCTCTGGGCACACATGGTGCACTATACTAGGGACTTACTAGTAAATCATATATGACAATTATGAATACACCGATCACCATTACAATATAGACAGAGAGCACTTGCACTGTAGCACTGGTCAGCAGTGGTAGAATGCACAGAGTCCTAAAACCAGTAAAAATGAAATTCAGCACAGGATCAAAACCAGGTGGTCAGATGCATAAAGACGGGAAAAAAACGCCAAGAGCTGACATGTAGGAAGTTGGCTCTATATACACACTATTTCAAAGTAAGAAATAGTGTGTACAGAGTCCAAGGGTTCCCCTTAGATGTAAGATAGTGGCAAAATCAGATAATTCGAATGCTCTATTTTGTGGTAGTGTGGTCGAGCAGTAGGCTTATCAGAGGGTAGTGTTAAGCATTTGTTGTACACACACAGGCAATAAATGAGGAACACACACTCAAAGACTTACTCCAGGCCATAGGTTTTTATATAGAAAAATATATTTTCTTAGTTTATTTTAAGAACCACAGGTTCAAGATTTAAAGTAAACACATAAAATGCAAGGTACTTCACACAGGTAAGTTAGGAACTTGGAATAAAAGCAATATCATATGCAGTCTTGGTTAAAATGGCAATAAGCTATTTTAAAAGTAGACACTGTGCAAAAATCAACAGTTCCTTGGGGAGGTAAGTAAAGGTTAGATTGTGAGGTAAATAAAACACTTACAAGTCTCAGTTCTGGGGCATAGGCAGCCCACCGCTGGGGTTTCAAGGCAACTCCAAAGTTACCACACCAGCAGCTTAGAGCCGGTCAGATGCAGAGGTCAAAGAGATGCCCAAAACACATAGGCGCCTATGGCGAACAGGGGTGCTCCGGTTCCAGTCTGCCAGCAAGTAAGTACCCGCGTCCTTGGGGGCAGACCAGGGGGGATTTGTAGAGCACTGGGGGGACACAAGTAGGCACACAAAACACACCCTCAGTGGCACAGGGGCCGGATGCAGTGTGCAAAGCAGGCATCAGGTTTCAGATAGGAATCAATGGAAGGACCCGGGGGTCACTCTAGCGGTGCAGGCAGACACGGGGTCTTCTCGGGACAGCCACCACCTGGGCTAGGCAGAGGGTCGCCTGGGGGTCACTCCTGCGCTGAGGTTCGGTTCCTTCGGGTCCTGGGGGCTGCGGGTGCAGTGCTAGTTCCAGGCGTCGGGTCCCTTGTTACAGGCAGTCGCGGTCGGGGGAGCCTCTGGATTTTCTCTGCTGGCGTCGCTGTGGGGGATCTGGGGGGTCGTCTCAGGCTACTCACGGGCTCGCAGTCACCGGGGAGTCCTCCCTTTGGTGTTTGTTCTCTGGATCTCGAGCCGGGGGCGTCGGGTGCAGAGTGTGAAGTCTCACGCTTCCGGCATGAAACGTGAAGTCTTTAAAAGTTGCTTCTTTGTTGCAAAGAAGTTGCTGGTTTTGAGCAGAGACGCTGCTCACTGGAGTTTCTTGGTCCTTTGGTCCAGGGCAGTCCTCTGAGGCTTCAGAGGTCGTTGGTCCCTGTCGGATGCGTCGCTGGTTGCAGGTTTTCGAAGTAGGAGACAGGCCGGTAGGGCTGGGGCCAAAGCAGTTGTTGTCATCCGTCTTCTCTGCAGGCTTGCAGGTCAGCAGTCCTTCTTGTTTCTTCAGGTTGCAGTAATCTGATTTCCACGGTTCTGGGGTGCCCCTAAATACTAATAGGGGTGTGTTTAGGTCTGGGAGGGCAGTAGCCAATGGCTACTGTCCTGGAGGGTGGCTACACCCTCTTTGTGCCTCCTCCCTGTGGAAGGGGGGGGGGGGGTGCACATCCCTAATCCTATAGGGGGAATCCTCCAAAACTAAGATGGATGATTTGTAAAGGCAGGGGTCACCTCAGCTCAGGACACCTTAGGGGCTGCCCTGACTGGTGGGTGACTCCTCTTGTTTTTCTCATTATCTCCTCCAGCCTTGCCGCCAAAAGTGGGGGCAGTGGCCAGAGGGGCGGGCATCTCCACTAGCTGGGATGCCCTGTGGCGCTGTAACAAAAGGGGTGAGCCTTTGAGGCTCACCGCCAGGTGTTACAGTTCCTGCAGGGGGAGCTGTGAACCACCTCCACCCACTACAGGCTTTCTTCCTGGCCTCAGAGTAACAAAAGCACTCTCCCCATGTGGCCAGCAACATGTCTGGTGTGTGGCAGGCTGGCAGAAACTGGTCAACCTACACTAGAAGTCGGATTGGTATTCAAGGGGCATCTCTAAGATGCCCTCTGGGTGTATGTGACAATAAATTGCACACTGACATCAGTGTGCATTTATTGTGCCTAGACGTTTGATACCAAACTTCCTAGATTTCAGTGTAGCCATCATGGAACTATGGAGTTTGTGTTTAACAAACTCCCAGACCATATACTCTTATGGCTACCCTGCACTTACAATGTCTAAGGTTTTGCTTAGACACTGTAGGGGCATAGTGCTCATGCACATATGCCCTCACCTGTGGTATAGGGCACCCTGCCTTAGGACTTTAAGGCCTGCTAGGGGGTGGCTTAACTATGCCACAGGCAGTGCGAGGTTGGCATGGCACTCTGAGGGGAGTGCCGTGTCAACTTAGTCATTTTCTCCCTACCAGCACATAGAAGCTGTGAGGCAGTGAGCATGTGCTGAGTGAGGGGTCCCCAGGGTGGCATAAGACATGCTGTAGCCCTTAGACACCTTCCCTGGCATTAGGGCCCTTGGTACCCAGGGTATCAGTTACAAGGGACTCATCTGAGTGTCAGGGTTGTGCCAATTGTGGAAGCAAAGGTACAGTTTAGGGAAAGAACACTGGTGCTGGGGCCTGGTTAGCAGGGTCCCAGCACACTTTCAATCAAAACTTAGCATCAGCAAAGGCAAAAAGTTAGGAGTTAACCATGCCAAGGAGGCATTTCCTTACATGACACGTCTAACAGGCTATGCCATTTGCCAACCTGGGTGTCAAGATCAACCTCTGTTTTATCACTCCTCCACAGTTACTAGACCCGTCTCAGAGTCCACTCCATGATCAGATGCCAGTTCATCAGAAGGACTCTTGCTGTGCTGTAGAACGTCTGCCACCACCTGTGCCATCTCTATAGCTGCCTGTTCATTGGTGGGGCAGCTTTGGGATTTCTGGACTTGTCCCTTTCTCAGTCACCTATCTCGGTCCCTTTCACTCCCACCCTCCTCTAGATGTCTCCACTTTACTGGGATCTTTATTCCTTTCTAGTGCAGCCAGGACCAGGCTTTCTCGGATGATTGGAAATAGTATGTTGTTCCCCTCCACCACTTGTAGTTGGGAGGGAACAGAAACGCACATCTTGATATGAGACGCAGTTGTTGCTTAAGTGCCATTTATCTCACCTTTGCGGTGTAACCCATGTAAGCTGTTATGATATTTCCTTTAAATGAGCATACCGCTTTGGTTTTGAAAAACTGTAGGATGAGGCCTCTGTCTTTGTAGTTGAGCGGCCTCGTGATAATGGGGCAGCGGGCAGCTTCTGGCTGTAGGGGTTGACCCAGGTTCCGGATTACGGCACAGCCTTTCAATCGAGAAGAACTTTGGGATCCTACCTTTTAGGACTGTGTCAGACAGGCATTGCTCAAAGAACAGCTCCATATTTGTCCCTTCAGCATGCCCAGGCACGCTTATGAAGAGGATATTATTAGGTCCAGAGTGATCTTCAGAATCTGCTGCTCGCATTTGAAGCACTTTCACCTCTGCTTTCATAGTTTGCAGTTGGGTTAGTATTTTGGGTTTGTATGTTGCTACTGCTTGAACAGCCAGGTCTTGAGAAGTTTCCTGAAGGTAAGGAGGTCTTTTGTCTGGCGCAGGTGGGTGGGAAGAGTGTTCTACGTTTTGGTGGCGAGGTGCGAGAATGATCTACCGCCGGTTATAGTTCCCCGGGACATCTTGTTTGGGGTCAAGGGCAACAAGTTTTTATGTTTACTTTGTCCTTGGGACAAGTAGGCCCAACCCTCTGCAGCACAAACCCTTTGGCTGCCTGTTTACAGAGAGTGGAACTCTCTGCAGTTGAGGTAATGTGTTTCCAAAAGATAATGCTGTTCGAACTCGTATTTATGGTTCATTATTTGAAAACCTTCATTATTAGGGGGAGTGCTGTAAATAAATGTTTTAAGGTCACACTTCACTACTGACGTTGGTTCCAGTACCAAAAAAAAAAACGTGTACACATGTTTGAAAAGTTTAGGCTATGAAGTATAATGCTCCCAGAATGCTCTCTGATTAGATGCAAATGAAATGTCATTTAGTAAAAAGTTTTGATGCATGCTAGTATTTCCCAAAAATATTTCTAATGGAAAATCAGTGTAACCATTTTCAACACGATTATGGGAAGCATGAAAATAAACAAACACTGACAAAGCCAACTGATCTGACATATTTTTATAAGTCTTTTAGTTTCATCAATGCGTGTCTTGTTTTGACATGGCTTTTGTAACACTTTATTGTTGTGGGAGCTACCAGGCCCTCAACATTGTAACAAACACTGGCAAAAAAAAAAAAAAACGTTTTTGAACTCTAAAAGCACACGTTGCCACCAGTGGCATAACAAAGGCCCCGCAGCCGCCTTCCAGGGGCCCATTCAGCACAGCACCTGTCCTGAGTGAGTCTGGAGAGGGGGCTCCTCCATGTTCTTTGCAAAGGGGCACCCTCCAGTTTCGTTACGTCACTGATTGCCACTGTAGTTCCTGACAATATGCTCCTTGTGGAAGAGAAGAATGCGATCACTCACAGTAAAGCCAGCCGAAAGAGAGAGAAATAGAAGTTTAATAAAAACAAAATGTCTTTGTTAACACCAGACCTAATTAGGGACCAAGACCCACATGTAGGTAGCTTTTTGCATGTCGCAAACAGTGACT